>NC_044391.1:8325000-8950000 GCF_006542625.1 Nomascus leucogenys
AGGAGAAGAGGCAGTTCTGGTTTTTGGAATTTTCAGCCTTTTTGCATTGGTTTTTCCTCATCTTTGTGATGTGGACATCATTTTTGTTGATGTTGATGCTATTCCTTTCTGTTTGTTAATTTTCATTCTAACAGGTCCCTCTGCTGCAGGTCAGCTGGAGTTTCTTGGAGGTCCACTGCAGACCCAGTTTGCCTGGGTATCACCAACAGAGGCTGCAGAACAGCAAAGATTGCTGCCTGTTCCTTCCTCTGGAAGCTTTGTCTCAGCGGGGCACCTGCCAGATGCCTGCCCGAGCTCTCCTGTATGAGGTGTCTGTTGACCCTGGCTGGGAGGTGTCGCCTAGTCAAGAGGCATGAGGGTCAGGGACCCACTTGAGGAGGCAGTCTGTCCCTTAGCAGAGTGCGACTGCTGTGCTGGGAGATCCGCTGCTCTCTTTAGAGCCAGCAGGCAGGAATGTTTACTTCTGCTGACGCTGTGCTCACAGCCACCCCTTCCCCCAGGTACTCTGTCCCAGGGAGTTGGGAGTTTTATCTATAAGCGCCTGACTGGGGCTGCTGCCTTTCTTTCAGAGATGCCCTGCCCAGAGAGGAGGAATCTAGAGAGGGAGTATGGCTACAGCGGCTCTGCCGAGCTTCAGTGGACTCCGCCTAGTTTGAAGTTCCTGGCGCTTTGTTTACACTGTAAGGGGAAAACTGCCTACTCAAGCCTCAGTAATGGCAGCTACCTGACCCCCTCACCCCGCCCACCAAGCTCCAGCATCCCAGGTCAACTTCATACTGCTGTGCTGGCAGCAAGAATTACAAGCCAGTGGATCTTAGCTTGCTGGACTCCGTGGGTGTGGGATCCGCTGAGCTACACCACTTGGCTCCCTGGCTTCAGCCCCCTTTCCAGGGGAATGAACAGTTCTGTCTTGTTGGCGTTCCAGGCGCCACTGGGGTATGAAAAAAAATTCCTGCAGCTAGCTCGGTGTCTGCCCAAACAGCCACCCAGTTTTGTGCTTGAAACCCAGGGCCCTGGTGGTGTAGGCACCCAAGGGAATCTCCTGGTCTGCAGGTTGCGAAGGCCATGGGAAAAGCATAGTATCCGGGCCAGAATGCACCGTTCCTCATGGCATAGCCCCTCATGGCTTCCCTTCACTAGGGAAGGGAGTTCCCCGACCCCTTGTGCTTTCTGGGTGAGGCGATGCCCCACCCTGCTTCTGCTTGCCCTCCCTCTGTCAACCAGTCCCAATGAGATGAGCCAGGTACCTCAGCTGGAAATGCAGAAATCACCCGTCATTGATCTCGCTGGGTGCTGTAGACCGGAGCTGTTCCTATTCGGCCATCTTGCTCAGGTCCCAGAGCCCAATTCTTCTCAATCATTTTTTTCTTACCCAGAGTTGTCTGTTTTTCCAGAGTATCTTTTCTGTGCAATTAGGAAAGTTGATGATATAGCATACTTCATCTACTGTACTTTGATCTGAGATTTTCTTAACCATTGATACTGGTTTCTGTAAGTGTTAATGCTGGCACTTTCTTCGTGTTACCGGATGGTGTTAATGAAAGGTTTTCAGACAATTGCTAGCTCATATTCTTTCTTCAATTGTTCGTTAAATGGATTGTTGCCTGGAATGTTGAGAGGTTGCCGTTGTCCAGTTATATCACTGGAAAAAACAACTAAGTTCTTACACAGGCAGAGAGAATGTCATTGCCACCACCTCTTCAGTAGCAACTATAAGTGTCTTTAATTGTAAGGCATCTGCCAATTTCGGAGAAGTTAACATGTTAGGGGAAAAAAGGCATCGTAGAATTGAACATATATAGTATGTTGAATTTGTTTTGAAATTCGGGTTTTTGTGTCTTGTAATATTTGAGGCTTTCCTCCTTCCCCCATGATGCCTAGCCTAGTCAAAATACTTTTTATTGAATTTATTAAAATAATTACAGTTTATCATGATCCATAGTTTAGAAAAAGAAAGGATATGAGGGGCAAGATGGGTAACTTCAGTGACTTTAAGGGCTGAAAGCAACAATTTGGAGCATCGTGTCAAAATTATGGGAATCTAATTTTAGAACAATATAAGAAAAAATTTAAAAAATTTTAATTACTTCTGAATGAAGTGGACTCTGACAGTGAATTTGCTGTCATTGAAAGTAGTCAGAGAGGTTCTAGATGCAAATCACCCAAGACATAGTAAAAGCAATTTCTTCACTGGGTGGTAATTGAAGAATATGTTGTTTAATGTGTTTTTCTGCCTATTGATATTCCTATTCTAAAATAATTTACCTTTGTACTAAGTGGTCTTCTCTTTTCGGATACTCAACAATGTAATTTATCAATACTTTCTGTTATTGATTGGAACACCAGTGAGTTTCTTTCTTAATGTAAGACAGGCAACTAAATGCAAATTAGTGTTCTGTTTCTAATTAAGTGATGAAATACACTAAGCCAGGTCATTCTTTGAAACACTGATTGACACAGTGGGAGGATGGAGCTAAGAAATAGTACTTTTTTTCCTTGCAGATTTTACTTGCAAAGTATTGTAACCTTATTTTCCTTCATGTCACCTAGGTTGGAGTACAGTGATGCGCTCTTAGCTCACTGCAGCCTCCAGCTCCAGGGCTTAAACCATCCTTCCAGTCCTAGCTCAGCCTCTGGAGTAGCTAGGACTATGGAAACTTGCTACCACTTGTGGCTATTTTTTTATTTTTTATAGAGACAGGATCTTGCTATGATGCCCAGGCTGGTCTCAAATGCCTGAGCTCAAACCATCCACCTGCCTCAGCCTCCCAGTGTGCTGGGGTTGTAGGCATGAGTTACCGTGCCCAGCCTATACTCTTCTAATTTTTGGTTCTCTCAGGGTTTAGTTGGTGAAAGAGCCATTATGAATTTTATTTTTTAATTAATTTTTTTTTTGAGATGGAGTCTTGTGGTGATGCCCAGGCTGAAGTGCAGTGGAGTGATTTTGGCTAGCTGCAAGCTCTGCCTCCTGGATTCAAGCGATTCTCCTGACTTAGCCCCACTGAGCAGCTAGGACTACAGGCACACACCACCATGCCCAGCTAATTTTTGTATTTTTAGCAGAGACAGAGTTTTGCGGTGTTGGCCAGGCTGGTCTCAAACTCCTGTCCTCAGATGATCTGCCTGCCTTGGCCTCCCAAAGTGCTGGGATTACAGGTGTGAGCCAGAATTTTATTTTTAATCAAAAAAGGGTCTTAAGGAAATGGCTCACCTTCCTTCCCTTCCTCCCTCCCTCCTCAGGACTTGTGGTCAGACTCTTTGGAATTACCAGTACTTAATCAGCTGAATGAAGAATTTTCTGATCTTTCCGTTTAGTCGTTCAAATAGTCATTACCAGGACTCTTTGTATACTTTTAGGGAGCAAATTAAATAGATGAAAGACAGGCAACTTTTAGGACGAGAGATAGGCATAGATATATCTTTTTCTTATTTTCTTCCACATACTCAAATTTAGATATCAGGTTATCCATGATTTGCTTTTTAGTTCACCAGACATAGTGAAGTTAACACTCCTAATTTAGTTTTGGCTATATATAACTTGCTAACAGCTCTAGCCTGGGATTTTAAAGACAGCTTAACTATGTTCATGGAATGCTATGACTGGATAAATATGACTCTTCAATGTTTCATAAAACATGTCTTTTTCCTAAATAGGGTTGTGACATTCTCTTAAATATTTCATGCATGTCTTTTTCTCTCTGTGAGACAGATCTCTCTAGATTTCTCTGGTTTTATTTCTGACGTGCTATATGAAGTACTTTTTATTTAAAAGTAAGTACAGTATGTAGTATCTCAGTGTGCATATGGCTTGGATGCTTACTTTGACAATGAAAAATTGCTTAAATATGCTGACATCTGAATTGTATCTGTAAATTAGTGTTAGCAACTTGAGACTCAGTAATCATTTCTTAAAATGGATTCTAATTAGTTACAAGTAAAAAGTAACTTTCCTTTAAATGTTGGTTGTGTTAATTACAAATACTTTAAAAAGATATATTAAAATGACAAATCTATTTTTTTTCTGGACATTGATTTATGTTGTGTGATGACATGACAGTACTGGAAAGCAGTAGAGGTGACACTGCTGTACATTTGTAATTATTTATATTTTGTTGTATTTTTATAAAACAGAGAAATACATCAGATCATAGTCATTATAAAGCATTAAAAAGGTATGAAAGCATACAGTTAAAAATGATAGCTTCTCCTTCCTTAAACACCCAATTCCTAATGAATAAATACTGTTAAAAATTTGGTGATTATCTTTCCACAATTTACACGTTTTTAGTTTATTTAATGCAATATTGTGTCAGGCATTGTTCTAAGGATTAACAAATAGGAGAGAGTTTATATGAAGAGGCAAAAACACTATGAAGTAAATAGTAATATTGGGAATTGAGGCCCAGAGAGGTTAACTAATTGTATGGTTAACCCAGACAGTCTGGCATTAGGGTCTGTGCTCTTAGTCATGTTGCCTCTTATGCTTTTACAAATATACTAGTGATACACGTACTCATATATAGTATTTTGTTAGCTTTTAGTTAAAAAATTTATTATTGTACATGGTGCTTTGAGGCTTGTTTTTTTCTCACTTAAAACTTTTGATGATCTCATTTTTTAAATGGCTGCGTATGTTTTACTATAACTTATTTAAATTTATTTACTATAAATTATTTTATCTTTAATGAACTATTAGTTTTTTTCAAAAATTGCAAGCAAGGTTGCAGTGAATATGTTTGTTATCCTTGTGTATATGTGTAAGGATTTTTTGTGAGATTCATAAAAATGATGTTGTTGTGTCTGAGGCACTGCATATTTAACACTTAAGTAAAACTTCCAAATGACCCTTCAAAATGGCCAAAAAGGTTTATACCCACATCAGTATTATATGAGTACCTGTTTTCTCATAACTTTGCCAGAAAAGGTACAATTAAATCCCTGAAATATTTGCCAGTGGAGGGTAAAAACTAGTAATGCCTTGCTGTTACTATTTGCATTTCTTAACATTTTTTATTTCTTAGCCATCTGAATTTTTTGGGTCAATTACCTATTCATAACCTTTGCCCATTTTTTTTCTATCGCATTGCCTGTTTTTGTATTTTAACTTTGTAAATGTTAACAGTATTTTTAAGTTTGTTGTTGAACACTATATACGTTGGCTGTGGAACCACTATAGTGATTGAGAACACAGACTTGCACCAGACAGGCTAAATTCTAGCTCTGCCACTTCTTTCGGAATGTGCCTAATCTTTGTACATCAGTTTCTTCATTGGTAAAGTGGGATTAGTGGTGGTACACCTCAAGAGATTATTGTGAGGATTAAATAAATTATTAATTACAAACAGCATATAACTCTAATCTTTAGTAAGTGCTAGTTTTTATAATAATTATTGCTCTAATCGTTTATGCTATCTTATTAGCACAATTTTCAATTTTTAGTCACCTGTTTTAAAAAACTGTCTTTTTACTAAATTAAGACTCTCTTCATTCTAATATTTATAAGAAGAAAGTATAGTTTAATTTCTTCAAAAGCTTGTTTTTTTTTAAACTTTTAGTATATTTTCTGTGTGGAATTTCTTTTTGTGTGGTAGGAGGTAACTTGTCTTAGTTTTTTTCCCCCCAAATATCTATCTAGTTATCTTCACTGATTAAAAATTCTTAGTCATATATTAAGGTTTTCATGTATGTAGCAATCTTTTTCTAGATTCTTTATTTCATTATTCCCCTTGTGATCTGTTTATTAACTCTTGTGTCAGTATGCCACTGTTACAGTTACAATAGTTTCTTTATATACGTTGATAGTTTTGGAAAAATCCGCTCTCATCCTTCTGTTTCAAGTTTGTCTTGGCTGTTTTGATATGCTTTTCCAGACTGTAGATTCTGTTCTATTCATAGAATATTCATAGCATTCTATTCATATTCTATTAAAACATCCTGTCAGGTTTCAAAAGGGCTAATACCTTTACAGTGTTGAGTGTTCTTATGCAAGGATATATCTTTCCCAAAAAATTAATGAATGTGATACATGCACATGGAGAAAGAATCAAACAGTACAGAAGAACATAAAATGAAATACAAGTCTTTCTTTCAAGCCCACACCCCAAATCCATAACCACCATTAGTATTCATGTATGGATGTGTGCGTGCTTCATGGCCTTATTCAATCAAGCACCCTATTCTTGATTTACTGCTATATTCCAGAAAACCTTTCTATTTATATAAATGTGTATGTAGAATTTACCTTTCCTTTTCTTTAATCACACAGAATGATGCTCTAATATTCTTTACTCTTCTGTATCTTTTACTTTTTTGTAATGTATCATGGAAATCCTTTCATAAGAAATTCTGTTGATCTACCTCACCTATTTTTATTTATTTATTTTTTTGAGATGGAGTCTCGCTCTGTCGCCCAGGCTGGAGTGCAGTGGCGTGATCTCGGCTCACAGCAAGCTCCGCCTCCCGGGTTCATGCCATTCTCCTGCCTCAGCCTCCCGACTAGCTGGGACTACAGGCGCCTGCCACCACGCCCAGCTAATTTCTTTTTGTATTTTTGGTAGAGATGGGGTTTCACCGTGTTAGCCAGGATGACTACGATCTCCTGACCTCATGATCCGCCCGCCTCAGCCTCCTGAAGTGCTGGGATTACAGGCGCGAGCCACTGCGCCCAGCCCTACCTCACCTATTTTTAAAGGCTTCATCGTCTATCATTGTATGGAAGTACTGTGGTTTTATTTAATCACCCCCTATTCATAAGCATTTTGATTATAATAATTTTCATTTTGCTAGTGAAACTAATATTATACAGTACGTTCTTAGAGATTTATTTTTGTATTCTTGTGTTTATGTCTGTAAGAATAATTTCCAGCCATGGAATTGCTAGGGTATGCAATTTCAAATTGACAGACGTTTTTAGTTTCCACTTAAAAAATGTTGAACCAACATTATATTCCCACTTTTAGTGTATGCAAATGCATATTTCTCAGCACCAACACTGGATTATATCAACTGCATTATTTTTGCCAGTCTGAATGTTTTGCTATTTTTAAAATCATGAGTGAGATTAAACCTATTTTAACATTCATCAGCCGTTTATTATAACAAATAACATTTATTGAGCACTTACATGGGCTAGGCACTATTCTTAGTGGGTTGCATATTCATTTAATAAATTGTTTCCTCACATCATTTGCTCATTTAAAAAAATGTTTTTTCTTAGTGAACTAAGAGTTCATTGTACATTAAGAAAATTACCTTTAGTCATAGTATTGCAGATTTTTTTCCATTTTACTTATTGTCTTAATGATGTGTATATATACATTTTATACACAATTTTACATTTTTACGTGCTTAGATTATGTTTTATGATTTTTTTTCTTCTTAATCAGTTTTGGTTAAGCTTATTGCTGGGGGTTTAATAGATTTTATTTTATTTATTTATTTATTTTTTTGAGACGGAGTCTCGCTCTGTCACCCAGGCTGGAGTGCAGTGGCGCGATCTCGGCTCACTGCAAGCTCTGCCTCCCGGGTTCACGCCATTTTCCTGCCTCAACCTCTCCAAGCAGCTGAGACTACAGGCGCCTGCCACCACGCCCGGCTAATTTTTTGTATTTTTTTAGTAGAGACGGGGTTTCACCGTGTCTCGATCTCCTGACCTTGTGATCCGCCTGCCTCAGCCTCCCAAAGTGCTGGGATTACAAGTGTGAGCCACTGCGCCCGGCCAATAGATTTTAAAAACATTATGAATATGATCATTTTTACCATAGAATTTTCTAATTGGTTATTGCTCAGGTATAGGTAAGTGTTGATTTTTAAATACTGGTCTTGAACTCTGTTATTCATCAGTCTTTTAAGGCATACTCTTGGACTTTATAGGTAGATGATAAAAGCTTCTGCAAATATTTTTATAGCTTTGTACTTCCTATTTCTCTTTATTTTCCTTTGCATTAGCTAAGGTCACCAGTACAGTGTTAAACAGTAGTGCTCATAGCAGGCATTCTTGCCTTGACTTTAATGTATAGTGCTCATAGCAGGCATTCTTGCCTTGACTTTAATGTAATGCATTTTGTTATTCAGTGAGATTTATTCATGTATTAATTAATATGATAGTAATTTTACTGTTTAGGAGCACTTATTTTCAGGGAAAGTAGCCTACTAATTAGACATTAACAAGAAGGTAAAGATACCTAACTTTTATATCAGTATGTGGTCTTGTGCAAACATTGTATTCTCAACTCTTCCATTTATATAGTGAGGATAATTATTAACCTGTAATGTAAAATTCCTGTAAGTGACTAAGTGATATGTAAAATATCAGAGCCCGCATATTAAAGTATCATCATATGACAGGTTGCCATTTGTTGAGTTATTTTCAAGTGCTTATGGATATTTTACACTGGGGCATGACTTCTGAGTTTGTGGAAAATTTTTTGCTCTGAATTTTTCAGAATGGCTGATCTGAATAGTGATGTATATGTTTCATCAGCATAATATGAATAAAGCTTTTTCAGACTTTTACATTTCTTTCCTGTCAGTTCCCAAAATTATTCAGGGAAATGGAGGGTTAAAGTAGTATAGATAAACAAAATTGTTCATCACCAACCCATGTTTGAAATGTACCATTAAGATAGCAGACAGTGGCCAGGAGTGGTGGCTCACGCCTATAATCCCAACGCTTTGGGAGGCCGAGGCGGGCAGATCACGAGGTCAGGAGATTGAGACCATCCTGGCTAACACGGTGAAACCCCGTCTCTACTAAAAATACAAAAAATTAGCTGGGCGTGGTGGCGGGTGCCTGTAGTCCCAGCTAGTCAGGAGGCTGAGGCAGGAGACTGGCGTGAATCTGGGAGGTGGAGCTTGCAGTGAGCCAAGATTGCGCCACTGCACTCCAGCCTGGGCAACAGAGTGAGACTCTGTCTCAAAAAACAAACAAACAAACAAACAAAAATAGCAGACAGCAGTGATTCAATAATGAATAAGACACGATTTCTGCCTTTTTGAATTGTGTATGAGGTTAAGTAACCTTTACTTGTCTTCCCAAGTGAGATTTACTGAAACTAACATTTTAGTAGTCTCCCATTCCTAGCACAATGCCTGGAATCTGTTGGGTTTTCAGTACATTTTTGCTTAGTGTACTTGAACTTCAGTGTTTATGAAACATAGATTCCTCCATATTCTGGTTCAGTAGGTATTAATTAGGACCCAGGAGTCTGCACTGTTAACAAGCACCTCAGGGTGTTTTCCTGTGGTTTCTCTTAATAAGTACAAAGAAAATTTTCTGAAGAGAGATGTTATATTCATCTCATAGAAAATCAATTTTGGGTGGGAGGAAGTTTCACTGTGATCTTCATGCCTTACTAAAGTAACTTTACCTTTTACTTCAGACTTCAGCTTTTCATTTAAGAGGAATCTGTATATTTAGCACGGTCGTGGGCCGTTGGTATCCACTTAGTAAATATGTGTTGATTACCTTATTTTTCCCCGCTCTGTCATCCAGGCTAGAGTGCCCTGGTGCAATCTCGGCTCACTGCCACCTCTGCCTCCCAGGCTCAAGTGATTCTCCCACCTCAGCCTCCCGAGTAGCTGGGACCACTGGCGTGCACCACCACGCCTGGCCACTTTTGTATTTTTTGTAGAGATGGGGTTTTGCCATGTTTCCCAGGCCATGTTGATTATTCAACATTGATTACTTGCAGTAATTATGGAATTAGTTTTTAATTTACTAATCCAGCGTTTTGTTGTAACGTTACAATTTTAAATGTAGTTAAAAAAAAAAGTTTTTAAACTGGTCTCTTTTTTTCCTCCTTGGGACCTTGTCATAGCTTAGGTGGAGCTTGAAATAATTAAGCATTTCAGATGTGGCACAACATGGTTTTTTAATGGCCAAAATGTAACTTTTATTTTAAAGGGTATTATATACCTGGTTGTATTGAAAGGTAGCTTGAGATGTATAAGAGCCTTCTTTGTATTGTTACATTATACAGTCTTCCAAAATACGGACAAATCATAAATGATGAAAACGTGATTGCAATTTTGTAGAATTTACTAGTTTTGGCACCATTAATTTGGCCAAAATACATGTAATAATGGGAATTTAATGCATTATAGGTTTCTATAAAAATTCTACAATTGTAGAAATATTTTTACAATGTCCTATCCAGTAATTAATAAAGACTTCTTTCATGCAATTATAAATGAATACCAATGTCCTATTCAGTAATTAATAAAGGCTTCTTTCATGCAATTGTAAACAGATACCAATATTTTGTATTGGTGGACCTGAAAATATTTATTTGGTAATCTTAGTAAGGGATGCATATTTTTTGATTGAAGACTACGCATTTACAATTTAACTCAGTGATGTCGCTAATCTATGTGAACAAGCCAACTGTGTGTGTGTGTGTGTGTGTGTGTGTGTGTGTTGGGAGTTAGTAACCATGGAGCTAAGGATTGATGAAGGTTAGTGATAAAGGGAAACATTCCCTTGGAATTGAGACATTGTCCCTTGCTGGGTGCAGTGGTTCATGCCTGTAACTCCAGCACCTTGGGAGTAGGCTGAGGCGGGTGGATGGTTTGAGCCCAGAATTTCCACACCAGCCTGTGCAACGTGGTCTCTACAAAAAAAACCCCAAGAAAGTTAGCCCAGCATGGTGGTGCGAGCCTGTAGCCTTGGCTACTCAGGAGGTTGAGGTGGGCGGATTGAGGCCAGAAGCGGGAGGCAGCAGTGAGCCGTGAGGGTACGGGGGCGAGATAACTGCCTCAATTCAAAAACAAACAAACAAAAACCGGGCGCAGTGACTCATGCCTGTAATCCCAGCACTTTGGGAGGCAGAGGCAGTGGATCACTTCATGTCAGGAGTTTGAGACCAGCCTGGCCAACATGGTGAAACCCCGTCTCTACTAAAAATAGAAAAATTATCCGGGTGTGGTGGTGGGTGCTTGTAGTCCCAGCTACTCAGGAGGCTGAGGCAGGAGAATTGCTTGAACCCAGGAGGCGAAGGTTGCAGTGAGCCGAGATCGTGCCACTGCACTCCAGCCTGGGCCACAGAGCGAGACTCCGTCTCAAAAAAAAAAAAAATTCTGTGTATTAGACACATAAAGCACTTGTGTGCCAGGTATAGTCGTAAGTGTTTTACAGATATTGACTTATTTAATGACTACAATAACCCCATGAAGTAAGTACAATTATTATTTCTTTTTACAAATCAGGAAACTGAGGCACAGAGAAGTTAGAGAACTTGCC
Source organism: Nomascus leucogenys (assembly GCF_006542625.1). Taxonomy (NCBI): domain Eukaryota; kingdom Metazoa; phylum Chordata; class Mammalia; order Primates; family Hylobatidae; genus Nomascus; species Nomascus leucogenys. The sequence continues at coordinate 8,336,240 of NC_044391.1, forward strand.
CAACGTCATACTGCTGTTGAGTGGCAGAGTTGGGATTTGAACCCAGACGTTCTATCCTCTTAACCTTTGTTAATGCTGCCTTTTGTTTCCTGAAAGCATTGCTGGTGTGTTTATGCGTTATGTGTTTACTACTAATTATATTTGATTTTTGGAAAGGTGGTATTTTATGCTGTGCATTATGTCGTTTTTGTGGTTTATAATTCATAATGTCACGATCTTTTTAATTTAACAAACAAGTATTAGGAAAGGTAAATTTGTTGTATGTAATAACTTTGCTAATAATCACCGAATGTTGTCTCAGCAAGTATATGTGTAATGAATATAAATTTATTCCATTAAAAAAAGCCATTCATTCATTCACATTTTCTTATAATTCTACTTGTTTCCATATTTGCACTGAAGATCTGTTGAAAGTTAAAACAAATTTGCTTTCTTAGATTTTTTAACCAGTCACCATTTTTTAAGTTGGTAGGATGGGCCATATTGAACATAAACTATCTTTTACAAATTTTATCAGCATGCTCTATGAACTTGCTTCTCAAACTAGAGTATTAACGTATATATGTGTTTTTACCAGGGTGTTTGTGAAGCTACACAGAAAAGTATTACTCTTTTAAAGTACCGTTTCTAGTTAAAGACTGGTGAGGGTGGAAATATTAAGTACTTTACATTTTCAGCAGTTACAAATTTTTTATGTTGAAACTAAATGATTCGTAAGAAGCAAAGAATTTCACATATATTATGGTTGACCATCCTAGAGACCATGAAGGTTGTATTAATTCATTCCATGGAAAACTTTTAGCAGTAGTTGATTATATTTGAAGTAAATTGGTGTCTTGGAAAGTTGTGAAATTAGTGAACCTGACATACCAAAGTGGTAAACAAAAACAAAACTTTCCTGGGGTACTGAAAAGAAGGATTATTACCAAAGGCACATCTTGTTTTAAATCTTATGTTTTATTTTTCTCTTTCATCTTTTTTTTTTTATTATTATACTTTAAGTTTTAGGGTACATGTACACAACGTGCAGGTTACTTACATATGTATACATGTGCCATGTTGGTGTGCTGCACCCATTAACTCGTCATTTAAATTTTGTTCTTTAATCTTAAACCCCACTTTTAAATAAATCCTTAGTAAAATTAGGATTTATTTGGGGTTGTTAATTTACAAAAGGATTGATTGTGATATTCCTTTAAATAGCTTGCTTCTTCAGTTTACAAATGTTCATTATATTCATAATGTTCAGGCCTGCATATAAATAAAGCAGGGAAAACTGGTGATAGATATTTAGTTTTTTAACTATAAAACATCCTGGTAAAAACATTAAAAGGTTGTAAATTGGGAAACCTGTGAGCCAGTGTGTTTTTTAGGTTGGCATATATAAGCAATATTGATATAATTGTCTTTTGTTGAATTCTAAATACTGAGCTTAGGGCTTGAATTTGCCATCTGTTTTTTTTATTATTAAGTATGACCATTAAACCAGGACTAATTTGATTGAAGACTACACATTTACCCAGCTCAAAGAAATGGATATTTTATTTTTGAATTTAACTCAGTGATGTCGCTAATCTATGTGAACATTGTAGAGTGGCATAAATGTCTTCTCTAGAATATCCAGATGGAAATTGTGGCACAATGCTTTTTTATTTCAGTTACTTCAGAAAGAAGGTAGGCTTTAGGAGAATATCTGGGGAACCTTTCAATAGGGTAATTGTTGGGATAGCAAATTAAGTACAATCATGTATTGCTAACAACAGGGATGTATTCTGAGAAATATGTAGTTAGGTGATTTAGTCATTGTGTGAACATGATAGAGTGTATTTACCACAAACTGAGATGGTATAGCTACCTATCACACACCTAGGCTATATGGTTATATATAGCATAGCCTATTAGTCCCAGGCTACGAACATATATAGCATGTTACTGTACTGAATACTATAAGCTGTTGTAACACAATAGTATTTGTGTATCTAAACACAGAAAAAGTACAGTAAAAATACAATATAAAAGAAAAAAGGTATAATTTTTTTAGCTTAATCTGTTTTTTTAAAAATTATATTTCAATAAGTTTTTGGGGAAGAGGTAGTGTTTGGTTACATGAATAAGCTCTTTAGTGGTGATTTCTGAGTTTTTGGTGTACCCATTACCTGAGCAGTGTACACTGTACCCAATGTGTAATCTTTTATCCCTCACCCCCATCCCACCCAAATATGGTATACTTGTTTAGGGCAGTTAGCTTGCAGGACTGAAAGTTGCTCTGAGTGAGTGAGTGAGTGGTGAGTGAATGTGAAGTCATGGGACATTACTATATGACTTTATAACCACTGCACTTAGGCTACACTAAAGTTGTAAAAAAGTTAAGTGATTGTGCTATGACATTATGACAGCTACAGCGTCATTAGGCAATAGGAATTTTTCGGCTTCGTTATGACATGGAACCACTGTTGTATATATGGCCTGTTATTAACTGAAATATTGTTGTGTGGCACATGATTGTAGTGGGCATGCTATTCTGGAGTTTATTTTCTTTGTGGAATTTGTCATCTAATAGCAGAGAGAAGTATAAAACATTTGTAGTAGAAAGTTAAGTCAGAAGGAGTATACTTTGTTCTTTTGGTTTGAGTGAAGAAGAAAAATAGTTGGTAGAATTGGCATAGTTCTCAGGTTTTAGATTCGTAGTCTGAGTTTCCTGATTTGTCACTAAATTTGTTGCTCATCCAAACATTTTTAATTTACCTCTGTAAATTACCCATCTGTAAAACTGTGTAGATTGCAAATTTTCGTAATGTAGCTAATTACTTTTATAAAAGAGAATATTTAAAACAAAATAAATTGTGCATGATAGAGGAACTCATATCTTGAAGTTTCTTGTGCTTTAAGTAGGAGATGAACCAGAAGTATGAATTAAATTGTTGGAGAGTTTTTGGTTTTTCTTTTTGCTTAATAAACAGGAAATTCTGGATATGTGATAGTAAATGTTTGAGGCTCCCCTAAGGAAGTGCTCCATCAATTTTCTGTCCTGGATGTTTTGGAGGGGAAATTTTTCGTTTTGAGGATATAATTTCTATGATATGATAAATACTAAGAATTTTTTAAAAATAAGGCAAATGTGATAGCAATATGAGTCCAGATTGCAGTGGGAAAGAAATATAGGAATAAGAAATACTTCTATAACAGCTCTGGAAAACAGGAAAAGATGAAATCAATAAACCAGAAAATTTTCAGGCTTTCTAGAAAGATGTAAGGCTGACAAGAGTAGATTACTGAAAACCATTAGTATTGAACAGCTTGTACTACACATAGGGGAAAGTATCTGGTTTCTGAGTAGAAAAGTAGACTTGCTTACAAATTCACCTAGCTTAGAGATGTCAGGGCTAGGGCAGACAAATGGCTCTGTGAGCAGTATCAAGGTAATTAGAAGACTCCGGAATTGATGAATCTTGAAGAAAAATCTGTCTGTTCCTCTCTCTTCTTTGACACACTAAGGGCAAAGTCTGCTCACAAAATCCAATAGCCTTCCATTATGGGGTTGATGGAGATGGGGGAGACTCTTGAGGGAAGTAAAGCAGTGATTTTCACCAGCCATCAGTACAGAACAATCCGGATTTAAAAAGACGAAGACAATGAAGAAACACTGGATATTAGAGGAAAATTAACAGTGTAAAAGAAAGGACTGGTACTAAAACAAGCAAAGCAAATAGTTCAGAGATAATAGTTTATATAGAAAATAAGAAACTGAACTTTTTAGTATTGGGAAGATACAGTATTGAGAAAGGAACAATGAACAAAAAATTCTTGACAATTAAAAATGTGATTGCCAAGAAGTCAAAAAATAGAGAAGGTTGTAGAATCCAGAGTACTAACTTGATTCCACAGCTGCTCTCAGAACATTTGCTGACTTAGAGGCTTGCAGTTAAAGGTCACATGGATTTTAGGAGAGAGATCTTTGGGCCTTCATTAGATTGAAGAGTTAGAACCCTGCAGTGGAAAAAACACACTCAAAGTGCTTTTTCCTATGCTCATACTCACCAATTAACACAGAAGACTTCTGTGACCTCAAAATATGTGGGATTTCTTCCCACCAGCAAGTGAGCAGTCATTTCTGTAGACACCAACCAGTGTCCTTTAATTCAATTCTTTTCTTCTTTTTGAGACGGAGTCTCACTCTGTCACCCAGGCTAGAGTGCAGTAGTGCGATCTCAGTTCACTGCAACCTGCAAGCTCCGCCTGCTGGGTTTAAGCTATTCTGCCTTAGCTCCAGTAGCTGGGAATACAGGTACATGCCATCATACCCAGTTAATTTTTGTATTTTTAGTAGAGATGGGGTTTCACCGTGTTGGCCAGGCTGGTCTTGAACTCCTGACCTCAAGTGATCTGCCCGCCTCGGCCTCCGAAAGTGTTGAGATTATATGTGTGAGCCACCGTGTGCAGCTCCTCCAATTCAATTCTCACACTATCTACCTGAAGATAACATCAAATCCCACAAGTTGAGGGTTCAGTTTCACAAAACTGCCCACTACTTCTGATACCAGTTGCAAGCCCAGGTGGTGGTTTTTTTTTTTTTTTTTGAGACAGGATCTTGCTCTGTCACCCAGGCTGGAGTGCAGTGGTGTGAACACAGCTCACTGCAGCCTCGACTTTCTGAGCTCGTGTGAGCCTTCTGCTTCAGTCTCCGAAGTAGCTGGGACTACAGGTTCGCATGACTATGCCTGGCTAATTTTTAAATTTTTTTGTAGAGATGGGGTCTTACCATGTTGCCCAGGCTGCTCTCAAACTCTTGGGCTCAAGCAGTCCTCCCACCTTGGCCTTCCAAAGTGCTGGGATTGCAGGTGAGAGCCACCGCTTCTGGCTCCCCCGGGTTGTTTTACCTGTGCTTCTGACTGACCAACTATAAATTAGGGATCTCACACCCCTTCCTTGGTTTCAATTAAGTTGCTGAAGTGGCTTACAGAACACAGGGATACACATTTACCAGTTTATTTATAAAGGATATTACTAAGGATGTAGCTGAAGAGATGGATACGGCAAGGTATAGGAAGGGGCATAGAGCTTCTCTGCCTTCTCTGAGTGTGCCACCCTACAGAAATTTTTATGTGTTCAGCTATCTGGAAGCTCTCAGAAGCCTGTCCTATTGCTACTTTTATGGAGACTTCATTGGATAGGTGTGATTGAAGAACTGTGTAGAAATGTGATTGGACAAAAAGGTTATGAGCTAATACTAATAGACTGAGTGGGAAAACCTAGAAAGGCCGGTTCAGATTCTTCTTAGCCTCTCTGTGCACTATTAATTTCTCCAGGGTATGGAAGAACCTCTTCTGAAATGGGTTTCTTATTACCTGCAGTCAGACAATGTAGGTCAGAGAATTTCTTTATGGGCAGCTTCAAGATGGAAAGGCAGGGGAAAATTCTTGCCTTGGGGAGAAAAAGGATCAGGTGAAAGGAGGGAAAGAGAAGGTCAGAGACATTACCTTCTGAGGCCTACTTCTGAAGGCCAATGTATAACAAGTACTGTGAGTGTTATGAACCAGGATCCATGGGCGAAAACCTGTGTCATCTGTCTGTCTGTCTTTCACACCTGCATAAAGCCAGGATTCTTCATGATAAGGCTTCAGTGAAAGGGAGCCTAGAAAATTAAATTTACTTTGCATGAGAAAGACATCAGAGAAGTTTTCTTCTCTTGGGCGTTTGGTGTGGGACTGAAAAGTTTCCACTAAAAACTTGTGACCATTAGCCTGCCTTCATGAGGGTATGGGATTGCAATTTATACTACCCGCGTAGTTTAGGAAACTGCAGACAGAAAATTATTTAAAAGCAGTCAAATAAATGTTGGCAGTGCTACAAAGCACCTAATAGAAAAGCGAATTATCTTCAGAGGGACGCTCCTTCAGGTATGCCCATTGATAGAGTCTAAATGAAGTGCTTTCATATTACAAAAATATGAGAAACTCAGCAATCATGAGCAGCAGTGAGCAGGAAGTACAAATAGCAGAATTAGACCCCTGTGAATGTCAGATATTGAAATTACTAGGTAAGACAATGGAATATAAATGAATAAAATGTTTCAAAAGAATTAAAAGGGAGGGGGGAATTAAAAACATGAGCAGGGAGCAAAATACTTTTAAGAAATACCAGGTAGATCTGAAAAAGAATCTAACAGCACTTGTAGAAATTAAAGATATAATAATGACCTTGAAAAATATTAAATGGGTTAAGTAGATTGAACGCAGCTGAACAGAGAATTAATTAACTTGAAGACAGATTTAAAGAAAACCTGGATAACAGAAACATGAAGGAGATGTTTAGAGTCAGAAGAATAAACGTCTAATGTATATGAAATTGGAATTTCAGAAGAGGATAATGAAGAGACTGACAGTTGGTGTCCAAAGAAAGAATGAGAAGTTCCCAGAATTAAAGTGTGAATCATTAGACTGAAGAAGTACGATTAATTCAGAGGAAGAAAAATAACTGGATAATACCGAAAACTAAGAGAACCTTTTTTAGCAGCCAGAAACAGATTATCTACAAAGCTATAGAATTTAGACTGGCAGCAGACTTCTAAACTATAACAGTGAATGGTAGAGATCATAGAGCTAGGTCTTCAAATGCTAAGAAAAACAAATGTCATCCTAGAGAGAGTAACTGGCAGAATCATTCAAAAACAAGGATTTTGAAATAGATTTTTCAGACAACATCAGATTGATAAAAGTCTCACTGTCCTGTGTTGGTGAGTATGTGGAAAAATGGCAACTCTTAGACAGCTGGCAGAAGTATAAACAACTGCTTTTGAGAGTAATTTAGTAATGTCTAGTAAGTTTCAGTATGCATTTCTCCAGTAACCCAAGAATTCTACCCATGCATACATACATATGTTAGCATTGTTTATTGATCTCTTTTGATCATGATATAACTGAGATCAAATTTTCAGGAAACAAAATTTATTCTTCCTACAGGCAGTGCATTTTGATCTGTCTCTGTACGTCATCACTTTGTTCATCTTCTTTTTTCCCCTTTACTCCCAACATTCTCCTCTTTTTTTTTTTTAAGCTGTTTGTGATCCTGGCTCACTGATGTGATATTATTGATGGGTTACAAACTACAGTTTGAAGAACACTGCCTTAAAGAAACAAAGAGAATAAGGATAGGGATATTCATAGCAATATTGTGTGTGAGCATGAAAAACATGAAGTCATCTTAAGCTCTAACAAATGGAAAATGGGTAAATAAACTGTGGTATATCTATCTAAGGATCTTGAACTAGACATCATAATCAGTGAATTACAGTGCCCATATTAAATGAATACCCTTACAAATATAGAGTATAGAAAACAAATTACAGAAGAGTATATAATGTGATACTCATATGAAGCTTAAAAATGCAAAGCAATGGTATATATAGTTTTATGAGTATATACATATATAAAAACAAAGAAATCCATGGAAATGGGCTGGGCGCGGTGGCTCATGCCTGTAATCCTAGCACTTTGGGAGGCCGAGGTGGGCGGATCACAAGGTCAGGAGTTCAAGACCAGCCTGGCCAGCATGGTGAAACCCCGTCTCTACTAAAAAAAAAACACATATACAAAAATTAGCTGGGCATGGTGGCATGCGCCTGTAATCCCAGCTACTTGGGAGGCTGAGGCAGAAGAATTGCTTGAACCGGGAGGTGAAGGTTGCAGTGAGCCGAGATTGCGCCATTGCACTCCAGCCTGGGTGGGCAACAGAGCGAGACTCCGTCTCAAAAAAAAAAAAAAAAAAAAAAAAAAGAAATCCATGGAAATGATAAACACCAAACTTAGGTTATTCCTGGGAGTGAAAAAGAAAGGTATTTCTGTTATCCAGATAATGTTTTTTTTTTTCCCCTGAGCCAGGTAGTGGACATAAAGGTATTTATTAAATAATATCTTGTACTCGTGTGTCTATCTAAAATATTTTACAGTAAATTTGTTTGAAATGGAGGTGGCAATATTGACAAATTGAAATTTCTCAGAAAGTACAGCAGAAAGAGTTGAACATTATGAGAGAAAAGTTTGAGACCTGTATAATAGATCTGGGATATCAGTATATGTGAAATAGGAATTCCAGAAATAAAAAAATACAGTGCATGTAGCAGAAGCAGTAGATAATAAAATGGCAGAATAAATTTGTTCTGATCTGAAAAAAGCTTTAAAATAAAACCTATGAAATGAAATTTTTGGTAAAATCAAATATTTATAAAACTTCAAAATTTCAAGTATCAAAAGAAAATGAAGTTCCCAGATAGAGAAAACAGCAGGCATACCCCTAACAAAGAATCTGATTGGTATTTGATTTTGTTTTTTTTTTATGCTGCACTGGATACCAAGGAACACTAGAAACATTCCTATAGAATTCTGAGGTAGAAGTGTTGTTAACCAACACCATGGGTTTTCATCTAGGTCCTGCTGCTCACTGCACAGAAGGCCAGTCAGAGATAATGATTATTGCCAAAGAAGAAGGCTTTAATCTCGTGCTGCAGCTGAGGATATGGAAGATCAGTCTCAGATCCATCTCCCTGATGGACTGAAACTAGGGGTTTATATAGCAGGGAAGAAATGTAACAATATGCAAGAAAACAGGAGCTAGAGAGGGGCAAGGAAGCAATCATGATGAAGGAGGAGTCTGCTGTCTGTCTCATTGTCTGGTTGTCGGGATCTGGTGAGTGTCAGTTATTTGATAGTTTTTTTTGGGAGGGCTGAAAGTCATTTCCTTAGGAAGGAACTCAGATAAAAATAAGTTTCAAGCTTTAAGACCAGAAGGATCAATTTCTATGTTTATTAGAAAAAAACACAAAAACCCAAAAAACTATTTATGGGACTATTGGGTCAGTTTCAGTATTATGACCCTAAATTTCTATGTGCATCAAAACTATTCTTTCACAATAAAGGCAAAATGTATTCTTTCCAAAGGACCGTGAGCCTATAATAATTATATATTTAAATCAATAAATATAGTATTTGGGAGTACTTAAGCAAAATGAAATGAATCAGAACGGAGAATTTTCTGGACCAAAAATAGAAAGGTTTATATTAAACATTTGTGAACAAAAGCAAACTAAAACCCGGTCAGCGACATTTAAGGTTAAATACAAAGAATTACTAATAATGTACTTTGAAGTGTAATATAATTTTTGAGAAAATATTCCTGATATAATGAATGGAACTTAGGAAAGAAATGACAGCTGAGAAATAAAATTCTAGGTGATTTAATACAAGCTGTCCTACAGCAAGTGGGAGTGGAGCAAGGTGGGGAAAGTAAAAGAATACTATCTATTCATGGTATACTATGCAAAGAGCTTCTGTGCACAGGAATGGATATTTTATACTTCTTGATGTTTATGACAAAATACAGGCCGAAATACGTGTTGAAAATTTGAGAAGACTTTTAAAAGAAGGCCAACAATCAACTCATCCAAACTTCCTCATACCTGTTTGACAGAACTAAAAATGTATTTAATAAAAAAACAAAAACAAACAAAAAAACAAAAAAAAGCCTATAACAGCCTTAGGTATTAAGAAGCGTGACATTGGTGCAGCAAACTTGGGGGAATTCCCTAATGGTAGAAAGTAGATGGACTGAGAGGGGCAGAAGAACAAGAACAGAGAAAACCACAACTGAAAGTGAAAAGCTCCTGAGGTTCAGTGGACCTCAAGGAACTCTATTTGTGTTACCAGTTTGAAAGAACTGGAGTGGAGGGGAGGTAGTGATGTGATAATCAGAGTAATTAATTTAAAAACTGCTTCTAGGCTGGACGAGGTGGCTCACGCTTGTAATCCTGGCACTTTGGGAGGCCAAGGTGGACATATCACCTGAGGTCAGGAGTTCAAGACCAGCCTGGCCAACGTGGTGAAACCCTGTCTCTACTAAAAAAAATATATATATATACAAAAATTACCTGGGCGTGGTGGCGGGCACCTGTAATCCCAGCTACTCAGGAGGCTGAGGCAGGAGAATCGCTTGAACCCAGGAGGCAGAGGTTACAGCGAGCTGAGACTGTGCCATTGTACTCCAGCCTGGGTGACAAGAACAAGACTCTGTCTCAAAAACAAAACAAAACAGAACTAAACTAAACAAACAAAAACAAGGCCGGTGCGGTGGCTCACGCCTGTAATCCCAGGTCTTTGGGAGGCTGAGGCAGGCAGATCACCTGAGTTCAGGAGTTTGAGACCAGCCTGGCCAACAATGCAAAACTCTGTCTCTACTAAAAATACAAAAATTAGCCGAGCATGGTGGCAGGTCCCTGTAATCCCAGCTACTCAGGAGGCAGAGGCAGGAGAATTGCTTCAACCCAGGAGGCGGAGGTTGCAGTGAGCCGAGATCGCACCATTGCACTCCAGCCTGGGCAAGAAGAGTGAAATTCCTGTCTCAAAAAAAAAAACAAAAAACAAAACCCAAACTGCCTGTAGTAGCTGGATTCTTCCCTTCCTCACTTCCTCATTCATACTGAATGATCAGCAGCAGAGTATGTTTCTCAAGGATAGAGTCATGGCTTTTATTCTGCATATGATGATTCTGGAGAAGGCTTCTGGTATGTGTGTTGGGGTTGGAAAGAGCCTGAGAACTCTATCAAGAACTCATATGGGAAGAAGGAAAGGAAAGATGGCTCTGTATGTATGTAATACATGAAACACTCTATCCCAAAAGTAAAGCCATCCTTATTTTGGCAGTCTTGGGGGTTCCAGCCCATAATCTGCTTTGCGAGCACACACACTAAAACATGCCGCTTGATATGTTCTGCCCACATCGAGCCTGAAATCTGCTCTCCCATTCAGGGAAGATGGCTTCAGAGACGGACAGACATGTAGATCTATAGGAGAAACCCAGGCCAGTTAGATAGTTCTGGAACACTATTCACAAATTTGGCCACCAAGGATCACCAGAAAACCAACAGTGCAAAACAGAAAGTGAACGAAGGAAAAAACTGACCCTGGAAAGTGGGAATGGTGCAATGATACATAGAACTTAAATGTAATAACCTCAGACAGATTTCAGAGGGCAAGGTAGCTAAAAATTCAAATCAGGCCATTGTGAAAGAAGCAATTAGGTGAAGTTCTGAGAAACGAAAAATCTGATTGTTAAAAAATAATCAAAGGAAGGACTGAAAATTGAAACAGTGATTTAGAAATAAAGTTGAAGAAACATCCTGGAAGCTAAAGATAAAAAGATGGAGATAAAAAATATGAACAAGTGTTTACATGACATGGGGCATGGAACCAGGTCTTCAGAGGAGACAGGAGGAGGGGAGAAACGACATAACTAAGCACAGTACCTAATGCCATGGTGTATTACATAAATATTTAAAAAGATGAGTGAGATTGAAATATACTTGTGAAAAGATGGTCAAGATATATTAAGTGAAGAAGGAAGTTGTGAGAGCAGTATGCGTAGTATGGTATTTGTGGTTAAAATCTATATGCATGTTCAAATGTGTACAAGAAAGAGTGAAAGGATATGAAACACTAATAATGGTTACCTTTTGAGGAAATGATGGAGGAATGAGAGAGGAATTCTTTTAAAATACATAATGTTATTTTGAAAGGAACATTTTTATTTAAAAATGAAAGAACTAAAAGTTACATTGGAGAGGAAGGGAGGAGAGCAATATGAAGGTAGAAGTGGTTACCTAAATAAGCCATTTAAATTTACACATAATTTCAAGCCTATACTTTTCTTTATTACATGTACTTTTCTGTTACTTCTTAGCAATTGCCTCCTTCCCCTATTATTCCTGGACGCTTACAGAAGTATATTTTCACACACTTCCCCGAACTTTCCCTTTTATCCAAAGTATGGTGGGGGTGGGGGTGTGACTGATAATTTTCTTATTGCACATAGATTTTGTGAGAGGTGATATAGATGGGGAGAATCACTTGAAGTAAGGATATCTTTAAATTCTAGGTATTGGTTTATTAATAAAGAATAGTATCAACCCATCATCTTTTTTGGAATGAGCATATAAATAAAATAATGAATGGTAAAGAGAAAAAACAAGGAGAATGATATATTCAAAAGGTGTATCATGGTGGGTATTTTTGAGTTGAGAGTAGGAATTGATTAGTATCAGAATAGTAACATGGAAGTATAATCACAGAGGTTTGTAGTGGTATTCTGGATCACTTGAAAGGCCCATCCTTTTTGTGAGGAGATGGATATGATCCTTGGTTTCAATATGCCACATCTACTATAAACTTCTGAACCCTCCACCATCATTCAGGATGCATCTCTCATGGTTGAAGAAGTGGTGGAGGATGGCATGGGAGAGAGTGCCTGACGATCCTTGCCTGGAATAAGTTATGGAAAGAAAATCTTACAGGTATTCTTCTTACATATTTTACTTGGTTGCTATGTTTTCATGGGATAAAATACTTCTCTTTCTGGGAAGAGTGGGTTGGGAGGGGGAGAGAAGAGGGACATGGGTGGGTTGGGGCAGAGCAGTGGTCTTCTTTTCCAAGGGTGGTAGAGGAATTAGGAAAGAATATTAGTGTCTTTCTGTCTTTTTTCTTTTTCTGTTCTCTCACAACTTTTCTGTCATCTTCATAACTAAGTTGTATCAGAGTTTTCGAATTGCTGACTCACTTACATGATAATATGATTCATCAGGAACATTTAGGTACACAGCATGCTGACATAATAGTATTAGCTATTAATAACTCTTAGAAACCAATGGGAAATGTTTAGATCTGTGAATTGTACTAAATTTTAAATATTTTGAATATTTTGAATACAAATCTTATTTGTAACTAACTTGTTGATGATCTCTTCTTTGGTTATGTTAATTGGCTATTTAATGATTTGACACTCTGATTTATTTCTCAGGCATGAAGATGTTAACAATGCTGTGCGTTTTAATTAAGTAGTTAATTAACTGGAGCTCCCTAAGTCTTAAGTTCCTGATTTTTCTCTAGAATACCAGAAACTTAAGTGCCAGGAGCTCAGAGAATGGCTTCCAGGACAGCTCTAGCCCCACTGAAGCTTAAAAAATTGCAGATTTTTTTTTTTTTTTTTTGCAAACCATATGTCAGGGAATTTCTCAGAGGTTTTCTAAGAAATTCTTTTATTTGAAGTTTTAGAAACACTATCTTCAGTTGTATTGCTGATAATTCATAATTCTGTTGTCCTTTTTAAATGATAATATAAAAAGTATGCATTAGTATGTGGGGAAGTTGTTTTTGAAAACTTAGAGCAGTTGGAACTTACTCCTGTAACAACTCTGTTAAGTGGAAGTAAACAAAGATAAGTGAGCATAAAATTGGTCAAGGTAAAGTAAGTGAAATGAAACCATATAATAGTAGTTTTTTTTTCTTTTCTGTTTCAGTGAAATTAAGTAATGTTGCTCCTAAGAGAGAATTTTGTATTATTTTCTCCTCTTCTTTTTTTTTTTTTTTTCTAGCTTGGGCTCTAGGAAAAGAGCCTTTTATCCCACCTTGTCTTCCAGTCCATTTTGAATCAAGAAAGACTCATTGAAGACTCCTTTGAGAAGAGTCTGTTTTGAAGAAGGAAAAAGAAATACTGTTTGAGAGAAGGCAAACAGACAAAAAGGGTGATAGAAATATGTAACTCTAAGAGACCTTCCTAGAGTGAACGTAGAGAACGGAAAAGGGAGTAAATTAAGGAATGACTGAATTTTGTGGGCTTTGATGGAAAAACGCTGGTCCTCTTTTAACGTGGAAAAACAGCTGGTGCTTCAGTCCTAGGAATTATGTCTCTGCTGTGGGCAGTTGTCATAAACTCTTCTCACAATCCGAGCTGCTTTTTGTCTTCTGTGAATGAAGGTACTTTTGCTTCTATTTCATCAGTGCTTCCAAGGATGAATGAAAATGTATAGCATCTGCCCAAACCCAAGAAGTGCAGTGTGTTTATCATGAGACCTTTGTAAGGTACTTCACTTGCATTTTAAAATTCTTTAGTGCTCAAAACCAACCATTGTGGGTTTTTGTCAATAAATACTAATTTTTCAAGATGAAGTATGGTGATTTCTATTCATACTGTGGTCAATTTTCTCAATTTTGTTTCCCATAGATAGTGTGATGGAACTTAAATTTTATTTTTTACACTGAAATAACTATGCTTTTTGTGATGCGTAATCATATGATTTTCACTTTTCCTTGAGATCTTAACAGACCTTATATTAGTGTATATGTCAAAATAAAAATTTTTACATAGTAAATACATTGTAATATGGATATTGATTTTTTTTCTGTTAAATGTTGAGCTTGGTGTTGGTATAAACCTTGATCCTAAACAGTAAATTAATACTTGGAAATTAAGAGTATAACTATGTTATATAGAAAGCATCTTGCGAATTGGTTTGTGTGGGTGGTTTTTAAATTTAGTTTTTATTTTTAAATTTTTTAGTATGTAATCATACTCTTTCAGGATTATCTAAAGCACTTATTGTAATTAGTTGTTTACTTTTCTGCCTCTCCCACCACATTGAGTGGGGAGATAAAACCAAATGAGTATTTGGAATCTAGTGTGATCCACCCAATAATGAAAACTACCAGGGTGGGAATGATTCCTGGAGAATATTGGGGAAACTTTTAGAGTGCGTGACAATTTAGCAAGATGTATAAGGATGAGGAGGAATTCCAAAGCAGGTGGATGGGGGAGCTCCAAGAGGGGAGTTTCCAGCTGAGTGCAAGTTGTAGATCATTTACTGTAGCAACATCTTAGAGTAGAAGGCTGGATGGTAGAAGAGGAACTGCAGAGATAAGCAGAGGTAGCTAGTACACAGTTATGAGAAGTTGGCTGGAGAATGAGATTTGGCAAGCGCTCCATGTAATAAAGATTTGTTTAAAGAAAAAAAAGGATGTGATAGAAAAGGGTTGAGTTTTAAACTCCTCAAGTTTAAGAAGGTTTGAAGTTTTTAAACTTTAAAAGTGGCCAGGGAGGGAGCCAATAGAGTAAAAGAGCATAATGGTGAGGGTTATGCTGGATGCAAGAAATTAGTGTTTCACTAAAGAAGAATGTTCAGTTGTGTCAGATGTCACAGAGAGGTGCAAAAACATAAAAAGTGCAAGGAATCCTTCAGATTTGGTATAGAGTTGCCACTGGTAAATTTGTCCAGAGCAATTTCAATGGGGCCAGAAAACTCTGGATTGTGAAGTACTCAGAGATGAGAACATGCAGGCAGTGATTTTATTTTAGAAGAATTATTTATCTGTCTTTGCCTTTCATTTAAAGGCACTTTCTCAAAGTTCAAGTTCCTGACTCAATGATATAATTATTTATAGGCTGCCTTTCTGAAAATAGTTCTATATGGGTTAATTTTGTTAATATTATAAAGATTGATATGATTATTTTCAAACTGAGAAGCTGCTGTACCAAAGCTAGTTTATAAATTAAGGTTTTGTATTTATGGACTTACTCATCTGCTATGTTACAGTAGTCTTTGTTTTGTTAAACTCCAAGGAAATATTTTCTACACATTTCAGGTTAAGAAAGAAAAACATGCATTTATTTTGTCTTAAACATGAAATAATGTTTTAAGCATTCTAAAAAGTACTTACAAATGGATTAAACACGTTGGAGTTCTTCATAGTTTTACTCTGGTTCTTTTTTTTGTGACTTAAGTTATTCATAGTCTTTGCAATGCCGCCCTCTAGTGATCGATTTCCAAAAACGCATTAATTAATTTGTAAGCCTGTTACAGTCTTTCTCTTTTGACTCTACTGATCCTTTGCCACAGCCTTTGTTTGATGTTCTCTTTTATTGCTCTTCCATTAGTTATTCTTATTCTCCTTTAATGGCATTAGGGAAAGATAAGAAGTTTCAGGAGCAAAAAAAAAAAATACATATATATACACGTTTGGCTATGAATCCTTAAAACTTGTCCATTTACCAGTCTGGGCATAGGGCAAGTTACCTGTCCAGAGTTCTTACTGGGAATGAATGAGAATGTCTTTGTGTGGCACCTGACACAGACAGCAAAGAGCAGGCATTTAACATATACCAGCTGTCTCTTCCACCCTCTTCTCCCCAACATTGCCTAGAGTAGGGATCAGTGCCTTTTTTTTTTTTTTAAACCTGCCCATTCTCCTCTTATATAATATCTCTGTTTGTTGTAATTGCCTGTTTACTTGTTTGTGTTCTATAACTTCTAGAGGTCAGGTATCATGTTTGGCTTGTACATATTTGTATCTAGTATTTAGCAGAGTCCAGTACACACAGGGTACTCATTGGATATATATTTGTTGAATGAGTAAATGAATTAATGGATGCCAGCTTTTAATAGTAACCCCAGACTGTGTTACTGATATTTCTGTTACTGATTGATTACACGGATTGTAAATGGGTAATATATGATACAATTAGATTTTACACATGGTCTTTCATAAAGGTATTTATTTAATGACTTTTTCAGTTTATTCTATAGTTACTGGTCTTCTCAGGTTTTGAATAATATGATAATTTGTGTTTTCCTTAAGAATCGTCAGTTTTGTTCAGTTTAAATTATTAGCAAACACTTATGTATAGAATTTTCTTATAATATTTGACTTCCATATGTGATAAAACCCCCTTTATCATTACATTTATGTTACGTCTTGTGTTGTCTGTTTTTAGATTGTAATTAGATTGGAGGTATATATGTATTTTATTTTTTTTTTAAAGCAATGGCCCTTACTTTGAATTTTATTCTTCTGCTTGCTAACTGAAAAAATAATTTTACCTATTTTTTGTCTTCCAGGTTTTTCTAACAACCTAGTACTTCCATTTTTCTTTTTGTGCAAAAGCTTTTATTACTCTAAATTTGCTTCTAAATTACAGATTTGAGTAAATGCCATATAATAGAAGATGATGTTTTTGTTATTTCCTAGATTTTCAATAAAATGTAGCTGCAATTTCCTCATTGATCTAAAAGTTACTTAAGAGGGTATTTAAAAATGATGAAATGTATGTGTTTAAAATACAATTGTTATTTTCTATTTTTAGTATAATATAATCAGAGAATAAGGAATGTACAGTTTCTGGTTTTTGAGAATTAAAATCTTTTTTGGTGATACATATAAAAGGTCAGTATTTGAAATGTACCCCAAGCACTGACAAAGAAGGTGAGTCCTCTGAAGGGTATACAGTTCTATACATTTATTTATTCAGATCTCTTTTTTTTTTTTACGTGCTTCAGCTATCATGTATTTATGATAATTTTATTAAAGTTTTGTATTACTGTTGTGTGTTTGTCATTTTTCTCATTTTTGAACGTTTTATTGCTACATTATGTGATTCTTAGAAGTTTGTGATTGATATCTTCATAATATATTTTACTTTTCATCAATTAAAAATATTGTCTTTTCATTAAACATTGCTTATCATGTGGATATCCAAATGGGAAAAACAATGAAACTTGATCCCTGCTTCCCACCATGCACATTTGATTGAAGATCTAAATGTGAAAAGTAAAATAATGAAGCCCCTAGAGGACAGTATAAGAGAATATCTTACATCTTTCTATCAGACTGATAGAAAGTATCAGTACTTTATCATCTTGAAGTAGGAAAATGTTTCTTAAACAGGACACACAACTCACAGGTATAAAAGGGAAGATGGATAACCTGGACCATTGACAGTTCAAGAATTTCTGTCATCAAAAATTACCAATAAGAGAAAAACAGAACAGTAACAGCAGATACTTGTAATATATATATCTGACAAATGGCTTATATCCATACTATATAAACTCCTACATCAGTATAAAACACAGACAACCCAACTGAATAGGAAAGAGATTTGAGCAGTCACTTCAAACTGTAAAGACATAATATTAACAGTCACCAGAATGGCTAAAATTAAAAAGATTGACAGTACCAAGTGTTAGCAGAATGTGGAGAGCAATGCAACTCTCTTTTTGCTGCTGGTGGGAAAATATAAATTGTAAAAATCACTTCTGAAAACTAGCAACATCTACTAAAGCTGTAGTTGTGTGTATACATACATATATCCAGCAACTTCGATAGGAATTCATGCAGATACCCACTAAAAGGCAAGCACAGTCACGTTCAAAGTAGCATTATTTGTATTAGCCAAAACCTGGAAGCAAAAATGGCCATCAACGGTAAAATGGATAAACAGATTATGGTAGATTTAATTCAGTGCTGTATAGTAATGCGTACAGCAATAAAAATGCACGAATTGCGGCCCCATGCAACAACAAAGATAAATTACACGAACCGATGTTGATCAAAATAAACTAGACACAAATACTTAAATGTGTATGATTCCCTATATAAAATTCAAAAGCAGGCAAAACTAGGAATTTAAAAACTATAAAATTCAAAAGCAGGCAAAACTGGTTATTAGACCACAGGTTAGTGGCTATTTTTATGGATGAGGAAGGGGTAGGGATTGGGAATTAGTATTGGGCTTCTAGGTATTAGTGGTGTTCCTTTTCTTGACTTGGGTGGTGGTTACATGGGTATACTGACCTTGAGATAATTCAGTGAGTTGTAAAATTTATGATTTGTGAGTTTTTCTGCATGTGTGTATTCTTTAATAAAACTCAAATTACGGTGAGCAAAAAATATTGCTTTAGTGTGAGGATATTATTATTAAATAATATTAAAATAACTAGAAATTCAGTGAAACTTAACCACAGTTGTATTACGTATTGAAAATGTCAGTGAATAATACCCTCTGCTAATCGTTTGCCTATATATTACCACATTCAGTCCTACCTCTTCTCTGTCCTCTGTATGGCAGGGTACATTTAGAAAAATACCAAAAAGCATGAAACTTTTTTCTCTTATATTCTGGTTTTGTTTTTATTTTCATTTGTTGATTATATCTTTGCCCTCTTTTTTTTTTTTAGTTTTTTCCCTATGGAGTTTTTTCCTGTATTGAGAGTCTTTGACTCCTTTTTTCTTTGACTTTTACTAGAGGAGTTTTATTCATTTTTCTTTTTCTTTTTTCCTTTTCCTTTTTTTTTGAGACAGAGTCTTGCTCTGTTACCAGGCTGGAGTGCAGTGGTGTGATCTTGGCTCACTGCAACCTCTGCCTCCCAGGTTCAAGCGATTCTTCTGCCTCAGCCTCCTGAGTAGCTGGGACTACAGGCGCGTGCCACCACATCCAGCTAATTTTTGTATTTTTAGTAGAGATGAGGTTTCACGATGTTGGCCAGGATGGTCTCGATCTCCTGACCTCATGATCTGCCCGCCTCAGCCTCCCAAAGTGCTGGGATTACAGGCTTGAGCCACCGCGCCCGGCCCGTTTCATTCATTTTCATTCATATTTTAACTGCTGGCTTATTCATTTAGTTTCTCATGCTTCATTGCTGTTACGCAAACTGTTTTCTTTCTATGTTTGTAGAGGGTTAACTTTAATTCTGCTGAAAACTCTACGTTTTTCAAATATTTGAGCCTATATTTTTTGAATTAACACTATTAAGGATACATTAATTTCCCCAGTTTAAGGTGAAACAATTTAACTTCTCCCATTCCTTTTCCTCTCACCTCTGTCTTTTTACTGATGTAGTTTGTGATTCAGATTAAACTTTATTTTCAATTTTTTATTTTTGCATTTTATTTAATCTCAAGAGTTAATTGCAGACATATTCTTTTTTGTAAACATATTTACAATCATTATTCACTCAAAAACTTACTGAGTACCTACTAAGCACCAGACACTGTTCTAGGCAAATAAGAATATAAGTGAAAAAGACGAGACCCCGATCTCATCAACTTGCTGATGGTCAATAAATAGGTAAATAAGATGCTTTAAATTTTGAAGGGTAGTATGGTGGGAATAAGTAGGGTGAAGTGATACAGAATGAATGACTGCAGTTCGGATTAAGGCTACGTTAGGTTGGTCAGAGGAGTCCTTTTTGAAGCTGCGAATATATAAGCTGAGACTTGAATAAGATGGGGCATGACGCTGGGTGGAGTGGTTCAGGGAGAGGGATTAGCCAATGCCCTGATGAGGTTTCATTTTTTGGAAGAACATTTATTCAACATTACTGATTGAATTTTGTCAGGCATTTGAGATAGTTATGAACAAAACAGGATTTTTGCTTTCAAAGCATTTACATTTTACCTAGAACAGATAAATAGATGAGCAAATAATTTCAGAATGTGGTAAGTGCTATAAAGAAGATAAAATGCTAGAATGAGGGAAGGGACCACTTTAGGTAGGTTAATGAGAAGCTTTTCTGAGGAGGTGACATTTGAATTAATAACTTGGAAGTCGATAATAGACTAGGGAACAGCATTTAGGGTAGCGTTTTAGTTGAGTTGGAACAAAGAGGGTGAAGATGGGTTGAATCTTTTAGATCCTTACATGCTTATGATAAGCTTAAAACTTTAAATATGGTGGAAAACTATAGGTTATGACTATAGATTCAATTACTATAGCAAAAGATCTTTATAGAGCACCAAACAAAATTGAAATTCCTTTCATATAACTCAGTCCAAAGCTGGTAGCTGGCTAATTTCCTTCCACAAGGTTGTCTAAAGACCCTGGTTCCCTCTATTTTAGTCTTTAACCCTCTGATAAGCAGTTACCTGTGCCTGTGTGGTCCAAGCCACCTCACCATTTACAGATCCATGTTTCTAACTTGGGAAAGGGGATGAAAGTCTAGCAACTTAAGGAGGAAGGGACAGAAATGTTTTGCATGTAGGAGTAGAAAACATTGCCAGACCTTTTAGCTTTGAGGAGCATGTAGTGAATTTTTTTTTTTTAAGGCTTCCATTAAAAATGTTGATATTCATAGGGGACACCTAGGTTTCAGTGAAATCAAAGTCAAGGAAACATTCAGAGAATAGGCTGAGGAGATAGATGACATTTCTGATCTCAGAGCAGTAGTTCCAGAAGGCATGCACAGTGAAATCATTTCAGACCTGTGGTGGAGGATGGGGGAGATTCATAATCTTCTTTGTGCTCAGAAAGAGAATTTGAATATTTTTGTTAACAGTTTCAGTGCCAGTCCACTTATGCTATGATGTTATTTCTCTTGGGTTATTGTGACTTACAGATTGGCTTTGTAGTTTCTTTTAACAGTATTTCAGATGTGCATAGGAGTGGTAAAAAATGTTGAGCTTTTGTGATTTTGGCCAGCTGTGAATTCACTGAGTATAGTCTTTGTCCCTGAAACTTCAATAGCCTTTGTTTAATTGATTCTAATATTTGAATTAGTTGACAGATTTTAAAATACTCAAGCTTTATGTCCTTAGGTATCTCGTGTCTTAATAATATAGCCATGAAAATATTAACATTTGTAATCCTTATACACTAAACAAAAAAAGGGGGAGTGTATATATATATAATAAAGCATGTTACCTTAAAACTATCACACTGATTGTTTTACTAATCATTTATATATATATGTACACCATAGAAGTATAAACATCATGCACTGTCACACTGAAAAGCATTGCTAAATATGATGGTTTCTCCTTTGAAATGTACTTTGAGATACTTTTGCATGTAGGTACACTATTGATTACATCTTCTATTAATAGAATATTCCACTTAAATAAGTTGGATGCTGGAAAATTCTATTTAAATTTGATTAGTTACTCGAGTGAATTTGTTTAAAGTTCTTTTTAAAATTGCATGAAAATATGTGAAAAAGTTTAAAAATAATCTGTACAGTATTTGGCAAGATAACAGAAGAAATAAAATTTCTTTTTAAAAAATGAGTTTTGGTAAATGTTTCTCCTTCAGGACTGGTGTTTCTAATACAGGTTGGTGGTTGTGCATATATTTATGGTTTCACATATCAGTACTCAAAGTCTGATGATAATCATGTAAAAATCATTGAAGGAAAAGGTTGTGAGGGTGCTGGCCCATAGTTTCAGGAAGGTGTGTGCCTAAGTACTCTAGGACAGATGTGTATTTCCACTAAATATCTTAGAGGTGGTTATTTCATAATTTTCCTTAAATTCTGTGGATTGATGACCTCAAAAATAATGATATATAAGTATAGTTATGGAATTTAGTATCAAGTATAGCTGTAGTTACATATCCTTCCATGTTTGTGACAACATGGTGAAGCTCATGAAGACACACTGAGTCAGTAAGCTGATAGCTTTTACTTTCTGTGAATGCGTGCATAGTTTGTAAAAGTCTGTTGGGCTTCCGATATAATAAAATTATGTTAGTGAACTTATATATAAAATAATTCGAGGAGTGGTCCTCCAACTTTAATGTGTTTAAGAATGATCTTACAACTTGCTAAATGCTGATATCTTGGCCCTTGTTCCAAGAGCTTTGCTTGGTTCTGTGGAACACACTTGAAACTATTTTAGAGATTAAAGAATAAAAAATAGAAGCTTTGAAGATTAGTGATTTGTGAAGCAGGAAATTAAAATATCATGCCTAAGTCATTAACATTTCTGCATAGAAATTTGCATTAGTTCGATATAAGCCTTTCTATTATTGTTCACTAAAATATTTTAAGTGATTGACTTTGAAAGTGTCCTTTGTATTAGTTTCTTTGTTCTATTCTTTCCTGCCATGTTCCCTTCGGTCTTCTTTGCTTTCTTTAGTAAATGTTTGAGTGTTTACCATGTGTCAGTCATTGTACTAAGAATCTGGAAGGACTCAAATATGCAAAACACATGGATCTAGCCTAGAAGTTCTCATTTCAGAGATTGAGCGTCATTTATAATACAAGTGATAATTGTATAACATGTTGTATGACACAGTCATTCAGAGTAGTGAAAAATTCACAAAACAACTTTGTAGTAGCTCCTAAAAGATGAATAGGAGTTTCTCAAGGGGACAGAAGGGAAATGGCATTCCAGTTAGAACAATATTTGCACAGACATAGAAGCATTAAAGAGACATTTGATGAGATCAGGATGGTGGGTAAGTTTTAGAAAAGGAGGCTATAAAATAGGTTAGGGCCAGAGACTTTTATCTTTTAATTTATTTTACTGTTTAACTTATACCAGGGGAGTTGCAGTGAATGTCAAGGGGAGAAAAAAAGATATTTCAAAAGTAGAATTGGTAGGATTTAGAGACTAGTTGGATGTGACTTAGAGTTTAAAGTTAGAGGAGTCAAGGATGACTAATTGGAATAATTAAGGAAAATACAGACTCTAATGAAATCTGACTTCTTTAATTTTCAATTATATTTGGATAAACAAGGACCTTTAAATCTGATAGCCTCTTTTCAGGGCTTATTCTTCCTGAAGTCATCTTAGCATATGAACATTACCTCTTACAGTCTGAAGCCACATTTGTTTGTTTTTCCCTCAGCCCTACACGTAAAACTGTACGATCTTGCAGTCCGCCTCAAAAGCCTGTGTGTGACTCAGTCATTCTACTTTAGGAATTGAAACCAAAGAAGTGATCAGAGATGTGTTCAAAGATATATATAAGGCCGGGCGCGGTGGCTCACGCTTGTAATCCCGGCACTTTGGGAGGCCGAGGCAGGCGGATCACGAGGTCAGGAGATCGAGACCACGGTGAAACCCCGTCTCTACTAAAAATACAAAAAAAAAAAAAAAAAAAAAAAAAGATATATATAAATAGATCTTTATATTACAGTGTTTTTAACGATTAAAAAATGAGACATGACTTAAATGGCTTTCAAAAAGGAATTGATTCAATTTTTGTGTATCTATGTGCTGAATGGGTAAGTTAGGGAAAGGCTGGGCTATTGTAACAAAGAGATTTACTAATGATTCCATGGTTTAATTTAAAAATATTGAAATTTATTTCTTACTTTATAGGGGAATATTTCAGGTCAATTAGAAGTTCTACTTCTGTGGTCATTCAGGGACATAGGCTCTGTCCATCTTATTTCTCTAGCACCTCATGGGGCATTAATGATCTATGCTCAATTTTAGGTACATCCATATTCTGGCTTTGTTGAAACTGTTCTTGCTGTGGTTGCCAGCAATGACACAGGTTGAGTATCTCTAATCTGAAAATTCAAACTCCAAAATACGAAACTTTTTGAGGGGTGATGTGATGCCACAAGTAAAAATTCTACACGTAAGTACTTAACATAAACTTTGTTTTGTGCACAAAATTATTAAAAATACTGTATAAGATGTATATGAAACAAATGAATTTTGTGTTTACACTTAGGTTCCATCCCCAAGATTATGTGTTTGCAAATATTTCAAAATCTGAAAATTTTGAAATCCAAAACATTTCTGGTCCCAAGCTTTTTTTTGAGACAGGGTCTCACTCTGGCCCCGGCTGGAGTGCAGTGGCGTGATCTTGGCTTACTGCAGCCTTGACCTCCCAGGCTCAGGTGATCCTCCCACCTCAGCTACCTGAGTAACTGAAGCTAAGTTGTGTACCACCACACCTGGCTAATTTTTGTATATTTTGTGGAGACAGGGTTTCACCATGTTGGCCAGGCTGGTCTCAAACTCCTGGGCTCAAGTGATCTTCCCACCTCGGCCTCCCAAAGTCTTGGAATTATAAGCATGAACCATTGAGCCTGTCCTGTCTGAAGCATTTTAAATAAGGGATACTCAACCTGTAATTAATCCATAAAATAGGCATTTCAGTCCTTCTGTTGTTTCACTGTGATACTTGAAACTGGCTGGCCAACTTTCTCCTCCGTGGGCTTCTGCCGGTTTCTCTTCTGTCCCTCTCAGTATTTGTTCACTGTATCTTTTTCGTGTTCTTTTCCTTTGCCCTTCCTATAAAGGTTGGTGTTCTCCAGTGTTCTGTCTTTGGTCCATTTTCATTTACATGTGTACCTATGTTGATCTTACCCAGGGCCACTACCACATGACGGAGTCTCCTAAATCTACATCTCTAGCCTGAAAATCTTTGTTTTGAGCATCAAGACCTGTACATGTAATGCCTCTCTACCTGAGTACTCTGCAGGAAATTAATATTTAACATATCCAAGACCGACTTAATTATCTTCTTTCCCAAGCTGGCGCTCGCACGTGCATTACCTCTCATAGCCTCCCAGATCAGAAACCAGGAAGTCAGCCTTAGCAATTTCTTGTCCTCCCTCTTCCAGTGAGACCTCAACACTTTGTTAAATATGCCTCTTAAGTATTATTGCTGACATTTTCCTTTTTCTATCTCCATTGCCATAGTCTCAGTTCAGGCCAAGATTATTTTAAGAGCCTCCTCAGGGCTCTGTGTTTCCATTTAGGCTCCTTTTCAATCCTACTTATTGGTTAAATGGATCAGTGATTTTCTTCTACTGGTATTTGGTGGGCAGCAGCTGTAGTTTTAAATTGCATGATACCTGGCCCAGTGCTGAGTGCAATTCAGCTGTTAATACGATAATAAATGAACATTTGTGAATAAAGACAAGATTAGTAATGAAGTCATTACCATAGTATTCAAAGAAATCCGGAAGAAAATTAGAAACTACTTTTACATCGGTAGGGAAAAAGTACTAGAGCTAAAGAAAATGATTTTAGTATTTTAATGTTTAACTTTACATGCAATCTGAATCACAGAACTAAAGACGTTTGTTGCAGAGATTAGCATTATTTAAGGAAATCAAGAACAAATAGCTCCTGAACTCAGTGTGTCAGTTCAACCTCTGCACCTTTGAATTTGGCTGGATTCGTGTGGGTCCTACCACGGCTGCACATAACAGAAAGCTGTAGACTGCCATTCCTGTTCTGGCCAGTTAACTTAAATTCCTTTTGTGTGGACGTCTGACACACCTGTTTCATTCTCCCTCTTGGTGTTAGGACTCCTCGCATCTGATCTCTGGTGATCCTTCACACTCTCTCTCACAATTTCTTTGACTCTTGTATAACTCTGCAGTCCTTAACTATATTTGTTCACCTAATTTTTTAGTGTCTTCTGAGCTTCAAGTAAGAAGTTTTCTTCTTTATTTCACGCTTCTTGGTTGAGTCATCTCTGGCTTACCTGGCAGAAGAAAGGCGTATTTGGGCATAATTAGTGTTTTTACAAAGTATGTATAGAGTATTGTGCTGGCTGGTATATATGGCAGAAAGAAGTGATTCTGCCTCAACTCTCAGATTAGTAATAATTCTCCTCTTGCCAGTTGACATTTATTGTGCTTTTACTATGTCTAGGGCACTTTCTCACATGCTTTACTATGTCTTAATCCATTTAATTCTCACAACAATGCTGTGAGAGAGGTACTATCCCCATAAGTGGGGAAACGGAGGCCTAGAAGGGTTATATTTGACCAGTACCACAGAGCTAGTAAGCGACAGAGTTGAGATTCAAATCTAGGCATAATGCTTCCAGAATCTGTTGCCTCCGTTTTTTACTGACTCTTGGAAGAGGGGTTAATTTGGTACATGCATAGCTATAACACAAACAGAAATGCTCTTTTAAATAACATTAAGTTACAAGACAACATGCAAAATATGTGAGTTGCCATTGTGGAGGGAAAGGAATATTGGACTGCCATCAACTAGTTCTGTGACCTTGGTCAAGCAACATAACCTCTCAGTACTTTAGTTTCATTATCCATAGAGTTCAAAGGTCTTTTACAAAAGTTCTGTGGAATTACATTTTTTTTTCTTTTTACTGACTTAGGCTTTGTTTCCTTGTTGTGTTAAGATTTAGGTATCTACTGCAGATTAAATTACATCTTTTGAAAATTTTGATTTTCCACTTAGGTTATACCAGTGAGTTAGTTATAGCTTTGTATGTGATACTGTAAAGAAGTCCATTATTTGTGCTTTATTATGTGAATCTGGACTCATATAGAACAAACCAGGTCTTCTTAAGCATAAACACATTCTGTAATCAGTCAATCAATTCTACATTTATTGGGCATTTACTATATATCTTTCTCTCTGCTAGACCCTGTAAAATCTTAGTATGTTAGTCAATGTATTAGCTTTGGTTCTGCACTCAAGAATTCTTACAGAAATGTTCACTGTTTGGTATTTTGATACATAGTCTTGAAAATCTGTCCATTTTTGTGAAATTGGCAAAATACCAAAATGACAACATTTTAAAACATTTTATTTTTGTGACATAAATGTAGAGACAAACAATGATTTCAAAAATTTCAAAATTTTACCCAAGACCCTCAGTAAGAAACATATTATGACCTATAAATGTGTGTCTAATGTACATGTAACTGAGACAAAGTTTTCATGAAACAATTATTTACTACATGTGACTCACTGTAATACTTTAGTTTTAGTCCATATTATTTTGTGCAAATGTTGGTTGCAGTCTATCAAATTAGCTTCACAGGTTCTAAAGCTCTTAACTGACAGGCTGAAAATCCTACACTTGACTGATAAGGCAAAATTATGAATGCTGCTGTTTTACTGATTTTTTTTTTTTTTTTTTTGAGACAGAGTCTTGCTCTGTTGCCCAGGCTGGAGTGCAGTGGCGCCGTCTTGGCTCACTGCAAACTCTGCCTCCTGGGTTCATACCATTCTCCTGCCTCAGCCTCCCGAGTAGGTGGGACGACAGGCACCCGCCACCACGCCCAGCTAAGTTTTTGTATTTGTAGTAGAGATGGGGTTTCACCATGTTAGCCAGGATGGTCTTGATCTCCTGACCTCGTGATCCGCCCGCCTTGGCCTCCCAAAATGCTGGGATTACAGGTGTGAACCACTGCACCTGGCCTGATTTTTTAGTTGTTTTTTTTTTTTTTGAGATGGAGTCTCACTCTGTTGCCAGGCTGGGGTGCAGCAGCACAACCTCGGCTCACTGCAACCTCTGCCTCCCTGGTTCAAGCGATTCTCCTGCCTCAGCCTCCCAAGTAATTGGGACTACAGGTGTGTGCCACCATGCCCAGGTAATTTTTGTATTTTTAGTAGACATGGGGTTTCACATGTTGGCCAGGATGGTCTCGATCTCTTGACCTCATGATCTGCCCACCTGGGCCTCCCAAAGTGCTGGGATTACAGGCATGAGCCACTGCACTCGGCATAAAAAAAAAATTTTTTTTTGAATGACCATTTATTTCTCTTTTTATAAATGAGGATTTCATACATTTTACTAAAGGGCAGAAATGTGCCTCTCCTTTTCTTTGAAGTATAACCTTTTGAACTTTATTTTTACACAAGATTACTTGAAGAATTAGGTTGCATTATTATATAAGCTTTAGACTGAGTCATACTGTGTATTCGTATCACAATTTTTTAACTAACTTGTTTTTTAGCAGATTATAACAGTAGGATAAAATGTACGTTTTTAATGCCTGAGCTCCCATCCCAAACATCTTCACAGACAGTCTCATTAAAATTTAAAAATCCTGTGAGAGTGAAGTGTGTCCTTATTTAAAGAACTTCTGGGTCTGTTTTTACCCTTGTGAGGCTGATTCTTATGAGGCAGTTTTGCACAGTGACTCAGCACATGGGTTCTAGAATCAGACTTCCAGTATTCAAATCTTAGCTCTGTCAGTTGTAAGACCATGGGCAAGCTAGTTGATTGATCTCTCTGTGTCTCAGTTTTCTTGAGTTACCTCAAGAGGGTGGTTATAACCATTCAAAATAGTAACATAGAGAAACAGGACATATAAAATAGATCTATAAAACTCGACTTTATTTTAGGAAAGGATAGAATTAGGATGTCTACAGATGGCTCCATTGTTCGTTCTTAAAGATATAATGCTGAACTCTCTCATGTGCATGCTTTTTCTCTTGAGTGCTCGCCCTTCCAACTCAGCAGCTCACTTATTTAATTGGCCTAAGACTTAATTCCCCTGCCTCTCTTCCTAGCTCCAACTTTCACGAAGCTTCCTTGGACAAAAATCTTAGCAACAGATTATCCTCTCGCACCCCCCACGCCTCCTGCTCCCCACAGTTTCTGAGATTCCAAACTAATCCTGGCAGAGAAAATCAAGGAAACCTTCATATAAGGAGCTCATATTTGAGTGTAAGCTCACCTTAACAGGAGGGCATTCCAGGCAGGATAAGCTTGCTAAGTAATACAGGAAACACAAAGTTCAGCCAGAATACGAACTCATTCTAGTGGAATGATGATAAAACATACACAGATAACTTCAATACTGGGAAGGATATGATAAATGTCCTGAGGATGACCCAAAGTGCTTTGGGATTCAGAGAGTGCGAAAAAACATTCATAGGAAGTTTTATGAAAGTAGAGACATCCAGGCTGTTTTAAAGGATCATTAAGAGTACCAGAGGGCTTTAGGGTGGGATGAGGATGACCAGGCAAAGGGCATTCTAAGGTCACAGGGGAAGGAAATAGAGGATGTATTGAGGAAAAGTAAGAATTCACCCATGATGAGAAATATGGAGAATACCACAGATTGGGGAATAGGGGCTGATAAGATTGGAACTATCCAGGTTTTAACCAAGTGATGGAAAGCCTTACACAGTGCGCTGTTTGGGATCCATTAAAGAAGTCACAAGTTAATAGTTTTTATTTGAATTATGCCCAAAGATAGATTTTTTAACTTGAGCAGTACCATTTTTTTTTTTTTTTGAGATGGAGTCTGGCTCTGTTGCCCAGGCTGGGAGTACAGTGGCACGATCTTGGCTCACTGCAACCTCTGCTGCCTGGGTTAAAGCGATTCTCCTGCCTCAGCATTCCAAGTAGCTGGGATTACAGGCCCCCGCCACCATGCTCAGCTAACTTTGTATTTTTAGTGGAAACAGGTTTCACCGTGTTAGCCAGGCTGGTCTCAAACTCCTGACTTCAAGTGATCAGGCTGCCTCGGCCTCCCAAAGTGCTGGGATTACTGGCATGAGCCACTGTGCCTGGCCATTAAAGTTCATTTTAAATTCTTATTTAAATTTTAGTATTTAAAAATCAGGGGATTTTACATTAAAACTTAGATTTCCTTTTTTTCCTGTAAAACGGAGATCTGGAAGTACAAGGCCCACATCCCTACATGACGTGAGTAGAGGCAACATCCTTTGGACAGGGCATTCTTTGCTTTCAGATTTACAACACAGTATATTTGTATATATTTACACCAGGCTGGCCTCACTCAGTTATGTTGCCTGTCTGTCTCCTATAGGCATTTGGAGATTAGATTTCTGCAGTAGAGAAATGTATTAGAAGTCAAAAATAGTTACTTAAATGGCATTAAAAAAACAGAACCAGTATGAACCAAGTTTCCATCAAATCAAAATATGTCCCCAATAAATATTTACACATCAAGCAAAACTGCAATCAAAACAAATATTGGGATCTAGTATGCAGAAAATTCAGGAACTCAGAATGTGCTTAGTAAATGGGGCCAAAAAGATCCCCAAAGAATGTCACTTCCCTGTGTCTATGCTCCTATTTACTGCTCTTCCAATGACTTTGGGCTTTTCCATGTGATTTGCTTTGACCAATGGGACTGCAACAAACATGACCCAACCAGAGGCTTAAAGATTGCTTGCACATTAGTGTCTGTGCCCGCTTATCATGCAAAGCCCCACCTAGTATATTGGAGAATGAGAAGCTACGTGAAGCAGAGACAGACCATCCCAGCTGAGGCCCCTAGACCAGCCTGACTACTGCCAGCCAGATGTGAGTGGGGGGCCATTTAGAACCATCTAGTCTTAGTCACCCCACCAGCTGACTGTAGAACTGCCTGGTTAACCACAAGCTAATGAGCAATATAAAGGATGTTGTTTTAAGCCACTAAGTTTTGGAAGGGATTTTTGCACAGCAAAAGCTTAGGAGGAAGCTTTGAAGATGTAGCCCAAAAATGAAGTTGCAAACCTCCAGCACACCAGCTACTATGAATTAGCCTACGAGAGAGAATCTTCTAGTATAACATCTACAATACCTAAGAGAACTATATATTTGAGAATAAATGGATATGCTGGAGTATAGAGGGCTGTGTGTGTGTGTGTGTATATGTGTGTAATCTAGAACAATGATCAGATAGGAGACAGATAGGTGTGGAGATTGACTGGCTGGTTTCAAGAAATGATCTCAGAAACAGCTTGACCCCTGGGATTCCTCTAGTTCCCTGATTGTATATCTGTAAAACCTCTTACTGAACCCAAAATTATTTTTCTGATCATCTTGATAATACATTTATTATAATTTCATTTTTACATTAATTTCTATAGATATTTGTGGGGTTTTCTTGGCATAGTATCCTACTAATTATTTTGTTTTTCTTTTGGGGAGAGGGAATGTTTATTTAAATCTGTATCCACATGGCTGGATTAAGACTAAACTGACTTTACAGACATCCTCAAAAGGGAAGAGGTTCACTGACAGCAGGCCCCTTCTGATATCATTAGACAACTTACTGGTACCCTTGGTGGCTTCTCTGAATCCTGTCTATGGGTGCCAAAATACAGGGATTTCAATATGGGGGAAAATAAGAATTTGGAGTATTCCCAGGCATTTTGTGTGAATATCTCCCAACATCTTATTCTTTTAAGTGTGACAGCTAAGGGGATCATCAGGACCTACTGATGATCTTCCAAAGATCATCAAATCTGGCTAAATCTTCAAAGCTTCCTCCTACAGTTAGCTTTTGCTGGGCAAAAAACCCTTCCAAAACATAGTAGCTTAAAACAACATCCTTTATATTGCTCAGTACCTAGTGATGATCCTTTAGCTGTTTATCACACGATCTTCAGGGAGTTTGACAGTCCCATAGGGAAAGTGATGAAACAATTTTA
Source organism: Nomascus leucogenys (assembly GCF_006542625.1). Lineage (NCBI taxonomy): Eukaryota > Metazoa > Chordata > Mammalia > Primates > Hylobatidae > Nomascus > Nomascus leucogenys. The sequence goes on from NC_044391.1 coordinate 8,367,739, forward strand.
AAACGATATTTAACAAGTTTGAAATGTAAAATATACTTATGATTTTAATGAAAATTCTGTTATATCCTCAAATGGTAATTATAATCTTAAAAGTTATGCTTTTGAAATAAGGACAGTATTGGCCATTTCATCTTGTGCGTGTGTTGTTTTTTTTTTTTTTTTGAGATGGAGTCTTGCTCTGTTGCCCAGGCTGGAGTGCAGTGGCACGATCTCAGCCCATTGCAAGCTCTGCCTCCCAGAATTATGCCATTCTCCTGCCTCAGCCTCCCGAGTAGCTGGGACTACAGGCACCCACCACCACGCCCGGCTAATTTTTTGTATTTTTAGGAGACAAGGTTTCACCATGTTAGCCAGGATGGTCTCCATTTCCTGACCTCGTGATCTGCCTACCTCGGCCTCCCAAAGTGCTGGGATTACAGGCGTGAGCTACTGCGCCCGGCCGGACCATTTCATGTTGATTAAACAGAGTTTGTTTCTCCTAGTCTACCTCATATTGTTAGTGAATTATATCTTTTGTTAAATTTGCTTTTCTTGTTACAATAGGATTACATTATATCCCTACCTCATAAAATGAATCAGTCTATCTCTAATGTGGCTTATTGATGCCTAAAATAGAGGTGAAATAGTAACATAATGCCAGAACTCAGAATAAGGTCACAGGCCAGGCGTGGTGGCTTACACCTGTAATCCCAGCACTTTCGGAGTGCTGTAGTCATCTCAGTTACCACATTCATTGTCTGTGTATTGCACTGCCTGTGTTCAAGTCACCTTTATTTTACAAAATAATGGCCTCAAAGCACAAGAGTAGTGATGGTGGCAATTTAGATATGCTAAAGAGAAGCCAAAAAGTGCTTCTTTTAAGTAAAAAGGTGAAAGTTCTGTACTCAAAAAAAAATCGTATGTTGAGATTTACTAAAAGAACAAATTTTCTATGCATGAAATTGTAAAGAAGGAAACAGAAATTTGTGCTAGCTTTACTGTCACATCTCAATCTGCAAAATTACAGCCTCTATGAATGACAAATGCTTAGTTACGGCGGAAAAGACATTAAATTTGTGAGTGTGAGACATTAATAGAAACGTATTCTGACTGACAGCGGCTGAGTTTGATACTATGCGGTTTCAGGCATCCACAAGGGGTCTTGGAACATATTCCCTGTGGATAGGAGGGACTACTGTATGTGCTCCTCTAACTCTGCTTATTATTTGACAAGGATAATTTAGAACTTCATTGGCTTCTCTAGGAAACTTAAGATCTTTCCAAAGTGGCTCCTCTAAGACCCCTCCCTTCCCATTGCTTCTGCTTCTCCTTCTCCCCTTGCCATCTTTGGTTTCCCCTTCAATTCTCTTGAATCTTTTGATGTTTCCCTTCAAAGCCTTACCTCTTTCGTCATCCTTCTGTCCATATTTGCCAGACTTTTTCTTCCCTACTTCAGCTTCTCAACTCCCTATAGGCAGTTGAACTTTAAGTACACTGTCCCTCATTGAGGGTTTTCAGGGGTCTCAAGGATCCCCAAAAGCAACCACCTGAGGCTATAAAGGAAAAAACGCTAATTGGAAACACTGAATATTTTATCCAGTCAGATGGGCTTTGGAGACATCCTTACAGCTGTTTGATGTCACCTCAGTTACTGCCTAAAATTTAGTCCACAGCCTCCGTAAGATTACATGAGAAAATCTTAAAAATCTTCTCTATAAATATTATTAAAAAACATTAACTCTCATATAGAACAGGTAACCTAATTTGTTCCATTTATCAAAAATACAATTTTGACAAAAATGTAGACCAAAGATAAAACTATATTACTTTGTTTACCTGATTAATTGCTAAAATTTTAGAATAAAAGCTTTAAGATCTGTTTGCGGCTGTCTGCATATATATTTGTATATGTTTATGTATGTATGTTATATATATGTGATATTTTTCTACCTAAGGATAGTATTACCAACATAATTCATAAAATCTCATAAAGAAGCACTATTCAAATTATCTTAGAGATTAATGAACTCTTTTTTTTTTTTTGAGACGGAGTCTCGCTCTGCCGCCCAGGGTGGAGTGCAGTGGCACAATCTCGGCTCACTGCAAGCTTCGCCTCCCGGGTTCACGCCATTCTCCTGCCTCAGCCTCTCCCAGTAGCTGGGACTACAGGCGCCCACCACCACGCCCGGCTAATTTTTTTTTTGTATTTTTAATGGAGACAGGGTTTCACCGTGGTCTCGATCTCCTGACCTCGTGATCCGCCTGCCTCAGCCTCCCAAAGTGCTGGGATTACAAGCATGAGCCACAATGAACTCTTATATAAGTTAAATATTCCAAAAACTCCTAGAAATGTGGAAACTAACCCAAATGTGTTTTAAAGTTCATATGGGCTGGATGTGGTAGATCACACCTGTAATCCCAGCACTTTGGGTGGCCAAGGCGGGAGGATCACTTGAACGCAGGAGTTCAAGATCAGCCTGGGCAACATGGTGAAACCCATCTCTACCAAAAAAAACCCCAAACACGCACACATAAAAAATACAAAAATTAGCCTGGCTTGGTAGCGCTTGTCTGTAGTTCCAGCTACTCAGGAAGCTGAGGTGGGAGGATTGCTTGAGCCCAGGAGTTGGAGGTTGCAGTGAGCTAAGATTTCACCACTGCACTCCAGCTTGGGTGACAGAGCGAGACCTTGCCCCCTCACCTTCCACCCCCCAAAAAAGTTCATATGACTTTGCTGAGTCTTCAGTAAATAAGATTAATTTAATATTATTGGTTTAATAAAGATGGGTTTGTCTTAATGACTTGTCAGCATTAAGTATAATATGGGCATGTTTTTATTCTACTTAGGTTTGCTGATCAGATAAACTTACGTCTACTAGATATTTAAGATTATAAAAATTGTAAATTTCACCTAAAAACCAGTGTACAAGTAAACGTGAACTAACATTGAATTGCTTTATAGCCATGACTTCTTGTATATCAAGCATAGCAGTAAAAGAAAAATCCATGTATTTAACTTTTTTAGGTTTTTGCTTTTATAATACTTTCCTAATATATGCATATGTTGTAGAAATCATTAACAGGGAAATAACTTGAGATGTTGGCTAGCTTTGTTTAATGTTGTAGTATGTCTGCCTGGAAATTGTTTTTAAAATCTTTTTAGTAATTTGCAAGCTTAGACTTACATTATATTACATTAATAGATATTCATTAAAATCTACATAATTTCTAAGAAATATAAATGACTGAAATACTAATACTAAACCTAAGTTTGAGTTTATATACTTTGGCTTTTTATTTTCATATGGCATAAAAAAACTAGATATAATTGGGCCCATTAATAAAATGTTCTTTTGAAAGATTACACTATAAAGAAAGAGATATCTCTAGGAATTGTAAGATGATATACTTATAAAACCTGCTAGTTTGCTATAGAATGCTAGTATGTGACACAGTTTACAGCTGTCTACTTCTTAAGTTTTCTTTGTAAAAGTGTATTGGTTGTTAAAATTACATTTAATACATGTAAGTTAAACTACTAAAAATAATAAGTGTGAGGATAAACAACTCTGTATGCAAAGTGTGTGAGGAATGAAGGACTTTTTTGCTGTTGATAAGGGAAAAAGAGTGTAATTTTGTCTTAAAATAAGATTACTGGTTATTCCAGAATGAGAAAGAGGAAAAATGTAGGATGAAATCTGAATGGATATGGAAAGCTGTAGGTTTGCAGAAAAGGAATTCTTTATGTTTTCAAGCTGGCTAAGATTAAACTGATTTCTATATAAAGTTTTTTTTTTAATAACATGAGCCCAATAGTGTGCTGATATAAAACTAGAACCTGGTTTTATTTCTGTTAAAGCAACAAAGTTTTCTTGGAATATTGGTCTGTTCTTAGTAAGAGATTGTGAAAGGTTTTTCTTTCTTTTTTGAGATGGAGTTTCACTCTTGTTTCCCAGGCTGGAGTGTAATGGCACGATCTTGGCTCACTGCAACCTCCGCCTCCTGGGTTCAAGCGATTCTCCTGCCTCAGCCTCCCGAGTAGCTGGGATTACAGGCATGTGCCACCACGCCCGGCTAATTTTGTATTTTTGGTAGAGATGGAGTTTCTGCATGTTGGTCAGACTGATCTTGAACTTCCGACCTCAGGTGATCCACCCGCCTCGGCCACCCAAAGTGCTGGGATTACAGGCGTGAGCCATCGTGCCCGGCTGCCTCTTTACCTTTTATGTAATCTGCCTAGGAAACAAAAATTCTATGCCTTATCAAAATAATTTATTGTGCTTTGTGTTTTCTATGTCATCTCCTTTTAAGAGAACTTAACTATTGTTTCATAGTGATCTATGATCCTGTTTAATCAGCATTCAAATCTTTTGACATTTTTGACAGTTTTCCAAAATCAAATTCTAAATGAATTCTTTTTTTGCTTGTTTGTTTGAGATGAAGTCTCTCTCTTATCCCCCAGGCTGGAGTACAATGCCACGATCTTGGTTCACTGCAACCTCTGCCTCCCAGGTTCAAGCGATTTTCCTGTCTCAGCCTCCCGAGTACCAGGGATTACAGGCGCCTACCACCACGCCCGGCTAATTTTTATATTTTTAGTAGAGACAGGTTTCACCATGTTGGCCAGGCTGGTCTTGAACTCCTGATGTCAGGTGGTCCGCCTGCCTTGGCCTCCCAAAGTGCTGGGATTACAGGCGTGAGCCACCGCACCCAGCCCTAAATGAAGTATTAATCTTGGACTGACCTTGAGATTTCCCATAGGTCCCCTGGAAAATGTCAAAGGATTTGTTCTTTCACCTAGTAAAAATATTGTTTGTTTGACATATTAAATTATGTGGGAAACCCTGTCAAGTAAAAAGTGATGCTTAAGCTTTTCTAGGTTATAGTTGTATGGGTAAATATTAATAATAAAACATTCCAGAAATTATGTGAATTTCATAGACATTTGCCAATACCCTCATTGTCTATCATATGTCCTGGTATATACTGTTATCATCATAATGCCAGCTATTATTTAAATATTTAAATATTGTGTGTCACAAAAATAACCAAATTCCCTCACCAGTTTTATCATTTTTATAATGAACAGATGTTTAACCACAGACATTTTAAATCTTTTATTACCCACAGATAGCTTTTCTTTTACTCTGATTCTTCCTGAAAGCTCCCATAATCAGCTTATAAGCCAGAATGCTTCATTTTCAACAAAACTGATTGTCTCAGAAACCTATGGAAAGGACTATGCCAGGTACTCTGGGGTATAGCCTTCTAATGGCATTGCTTAGATACTTGTAGACCATACCACTGGAATGAGTATGGACTTCTGCAGGTAGTAGAGAAGCTGACGGGTTCATAAAACTGCTAACCCAGGATAAAGCAGAAGATTCAATTACATGGGGCCAAATAAACTAATAAATAAGATAATGTTTATGGTTCTTGTTTTGGAATATTTCTCATTCTTTAATGTCTTAAGGAGGCTTTTTGTCTGTTTTCTCATGCTTTCTATAGCTCATGACAATTTAGTAGGTTATGCTTTTGTAAAAAGAGATGAAACATATTTTCTTTCAACCTGTTACCTCCAGAATTCAGAAACACTTATTGAGTGTTCTTATTCTCAATGGCAATACAATTATTTGGATAAGTTCAATAAGATTCTGTCTTCCTTGTAACAGGGCATACTTGGAAAAATCAGTTTATAACCAAGGCTTTGACTGGAATGTCATATTTGAGAATGATGCATTGAATCAGATACGTCCAGTTTTAAGGCACAAAGACTTTATGGAGTCAATGCTTACAAAGTCCTCTTGGGAAAACTGGCCTGGTACCTGGCTTATTGGGCAGGGGTTCCCAATCCCTAGGTCTCAGACCAGGCCATACAGCAAGAGTTGAGCAGCAGGTGAGCCAGCATCTTCCCTACCCCCAGTCCGTGGAAAAATTGTCATCCACAAAACCGGTCCGTTGAACCAAAGTTGGGGACTGCTGTTATAGGGTTCCCAGCCTTATAGGTGGGTAAGGAAGGTCACTTCCTGGCAGGTCCAGGAAGCTTAGGGTATTTTGGGAACCTTACAAGAAAGGAATTCACCCAAATCTATAGTTCTTATAGGAAAAATATGGTAGTGCTTGGCTTGACTTCTTAGCTTCAGGAGGCTTTTAGAAGTCTAATCTGAAGGCCAGGCGCAGTGGCTCACGCCTGTAATCCCAGCACTTTGGGAGGCCAAGGCGGGTGGATCACGAGGTCAGAAGATCGAGACCATCCTGGCTAACATGGTGAAACCCCATCTCTACTAAAAATACCAAAAATTAGCTGGGTGTGGTGGTGGGCACCTGTAGTCTCAGCTACCTGGGAGGCTGAGGTAGGAGAATGGCACAAACCTGGGAGGCAGAGCTTGCAGTGAGCCGAGATCGTGCCACTGCACTCCAGCCTGGGCGACAGAGCAAGACCCCGTCTCAAAAAAAAAAAAAAATTCTAATCTGGGATTCCTCATAAAAAATTCAAGTAAAACAAATTCAAAAAGGCCTAAGTGGTCATTTTTGCTGCAATTATGTAAATAACCAGGCCAAATCTAATCAGACCAGACTTATTTTGTAAACGAGTTAAAAAAGGAAGTGAGTGAAGAGAAAATTTATGCTTAAATGGAAAACTATAGTGTACCCTTGTGGGTTATTAAATTCTAGTCCTGTTCATTTTTTTTTAGCTTTCCATTGTCAACCTATGAACTGGACCGGATCCTGCCATCTTATACATTTTCTCAATTCTTCTAGTTTCCTCTGGTAGCCTACTACAAGTTTCCAAACTAACATTTCTGATTTTTCCCTACCTTCCTCACTTGGCATCACTGAGAACTAAAACTATCCTTTTCCCAAAGCCCAAAAAGCTGAAGCTGTACCACCTGGTATAAGCTGAAGAAATCACCACACCTTTTCGTGTATGGGTAACTTCATGAGAATCTCTTCTTTCCTTGAACAATAAGAGGGACTGACAAAGACTGTCTTTTTAAGCAAACTTCAGTCAGGTTTCTCTCAGCCTTTTTCTTGTCTAGGCCCCATTCTTGCAATACCTGCATAGCCCAGTTTCAGCAAGAATCTTGCTAAGTTAGTTAAGAGAAAATGTCTTACCCTTGGTATCAGATCACCCTTGATACTTGGTCAAATTGCTCATCCCCCACCAGGCAATATGTGATCACCCTGGCTTGCCTTCAGGAGGAATACTGTTAAGGCTCTATAACCAGAATTCCCCATGTTTCCTCTTAGTTATTTTCCATCCACTCACCTCCATCCTGCTCCTTGGCTATAAATCCCTGTTTGTTATTGCTGTATTTGGAATTGGTCCCAGTTCTATACTGAGGTCTCTTTCCCTTTATTGTAATAGTTTCTGAATAAAATCTGTTTTAACTGCTTTAATCACTTCCAGTTCTGGTTTTCTTTGACATTATCAAAAGTATACAATATGGAAGAGCAATTACTGTCATGTGTTTACACTGACAGATATTTCAACTTGCAATTGTAGAAAACCAGTGATGTACAAAGCCTGAGTTGGTGCTTTGTGTACATAGAGAATGTCCATGAGGGAGATATACTTGGCAACTTTTTGTCTTATTTATTACTGAAAGCCTAGGGTATGGAAAAAGATACATTGAGATCTGTGTGTGAAAAGGAAGGCAAGGCATTGCTATGCAAATAAAAGAGGTGGCCTCTAAGTGGTAATTTATATTGTTGTATTTGCAAAGAATAGTTGGTGGTCAAAAATACTCCATTAGGTTTTGATTTATTGTTGAAGGAAGTACTGCTAATTATTAGTCCTACCAAGCTGTAGCCTTTAAGTATGTACATATCTTTTTGGCATACTATGCGAGGAATTGGGCTGTAAGTATAATCTGACTGAGGAAAAAAGAGCCTCATGTTAGTTTTTAAAATGAGAGACAATGAAAATATTCCCTCATAATGCTGATAACTTTAGTAAAGACCATTTTGAGTAACTTACTTGAGCGACATTGTCACAGCAATATATTTATTCAATACGTTGAATTGCTTGAACCTTCACTTCAGTCTCAAAATATTCCATTTAAAAAATTTGCAGATGACAGATTAGAGTTTCTTTTTAAACAATTGAACGGTGGTATAAAAATGGTTTAAACTTCAATGTTTTCCCATACCTTTCTTTTTTTTTTTTTTTTTTTGAGATGTAGTCTCCATCTGTCGCCCAGGCTGGAGTGCAGTGGTGCGATCTCAGCTCACTGCAACCTCCGCCTCCCAGGTTCCGGTGATTCTCCTGCCTCAGCCTCCCGAGTAGCTAGGACTACAGGCGTGTGCCACCATGCCCAGCTAATTTTTTGTATTTTTTTTTTTTCAGTAGAGACGGAGTTTCACCGTGTTAGCCAGGATGATCTCGATCTCCTGACCTCATGATTCACCCGCCTCAGCCTCCCAAAGTGTTGGGATTACAGGCATGAGCCACCGTGCCTGGCCCTCCCATACCTTTCTTTTATAATTGCTTTTGAGAAAGAAATACATGACTTATTGTCTCATATGTTTAAAAATTCTATCACTACAAATGTGATGTAACTTACATAATGCTTCATGAGAAAATGAAATAATACTTTTTAGAGCTAAAAGCAGTTAAAGAATGATTAGAAAATCTATTTACTCTGTCTCCCAAGTTGAAATGGTCTATTTTTCTGCATTCATTTGTGATAAGTCTGTCAATTTAATGCCTGATAGAGTTCTGATACATCTTCAGTGATGAATCTTTATAATTTCTAGGTTCACAATAGTCTAAATATCCATTTGTCTCTGACAAAGCCACCAAATGTTTATTGTCATTTAACAATCATTAATGGAGAATCAAGAGTTTATAATTTGGTTAATCACAATAGAAACTAGTTGGATGTGGAACTCGAGGACTTGTGGCTCAGAGTCCTTGTCATTGGGTCAGGTGTTGACAATTTGATAACAGCACAAACAAAATATAGTCCCTTTCACTGATAAGCAATAATAATAAATATGATATTTTATTTAAAATAAAATATTTTGAAAAAGTATCTTAGTATTGTGGTCCATGAATGCTGAATATGGATGCTGAAATAATATTTGTCACCTTTGTAAAAAAAAAAAAAAAGGTAGTGTTGGCTAGGCGTGGTGGCTCGTGCCTGTAATCTCAGCACTTTCGGAGGCTGAGGAGGGCAGATCCCCTGAGGTCAGGAGTTCAAGATCAGCCTGGCCAACATGGTGAAACCCCATCTCTACTAAAAATAGCCAGGCGTGGTGGTGGGTGCTTGTAATCCCAGCTACTTGGGAGGCTGAGGCACGAGAATCGCTTGAACCTGGGAGATGGAGGTTGCAGTGAGCTGAGACTGTGCCATTGCACTCCAGCCTGGGCAACAAGAGCGAAACTCTGTCTCAAAAAAGAAAAAAAAAGAAAAAAAAAAGATTGTGTTTGTTGATCACTTACTATGAGGCAAACATTCTAAGTGTAATGAACTTATGTTAACTGTGAAGGAGCCAGTAGTTCACAAACTGTTGCATGGAGAGAATAATTTATCCAAACTCACCCAGCCGTTAACTGGCAGAATTAGGATTTTAACAGAGTCATTCTGGTAGTAAAGTCTGCTCTTACCCACTATCTGGCAGAGATAAATAGTACTGTAGGAGTCCCTGAGAGGTCAACTCAAGTATTTAAGTATTTTATATTTTGAGGTTTCCTAAAGTTTTTCTCTACTTCATTAACATAGAAGTTGCCCACATTGTTCTCCTTCTCATTATTACTACAACCAGTGAGTATTTTGATTAGAATACTTCTGGGAGAGGGCCGGGCGCGGTGGCTCAGGCTTGTAATCCCAGCACTTTGGGAGGCCGAGGCGGGCAGATCATGAGGTCAGGAGATCGAGACCACAGTGAAACCCCATCTCTACTAAAAATACAGAAAACTAGCCGGGCGTGGTGGCGGGCGCCTGTAGTCCCAGCTACTGGGAGAGGCTGAGGCAGGAGACTGGTGTGAACCTGGGAGGCGGAGCTTGCAGTGAGCCGAGATTGCACCACTGCACTCCAGCCTGGGCGTCAGAGCGAGACTCCGTCTCAAAAAAAAAAAAAAAAAAAAAAGCTTCTGGGAGAGAAGCGGTTGCTAAGAAGGGAATGCTTTGTAGACAGAGAAAGGATCATTTTTATGGTCATAGATTATTTTCTAGTCTTGGCCAAATTTTTTTTTTGGGGGGGACTACCGTGGTCCAAAGACAATTTAGGTGACTCATAATCTATCACATCTAATCCCCCAGATGTCTCAAAATTGCATGCTCATGAGAGTATCTCAGTGAGTGAATAGCAGTGTCTTCTTGCATTAAAAATTTACACATATCATAAATACTTTTAAAAATGAGAGTATCTCAGTGAGTGAATAGCAGTATCTCCTTGTATGAAAGATTTACACATATCATACTTTAAAAAGTTTGAGTTTAATATAAATTCAAAAATATAAATCAGCTTTCCTGTAAGTATATTAAAAACCTTTTTATGAATAGCAATTTAAAATATTTTAAAACATTTATTTTGCGCAGCTTTGTTTAGTAGATTTATCTTATTACTATTTGTTAAAAAGAAATGGAAATTCAAGTTTATAGTCTTGCTCTAAATCATTTCAAAAATTATCAGATTTCAGAAAGTAATGCTTTTGGCTTGTTTTAAATATACCTGCTTGCTGGCTGTTGTGTGTAGGGGTAGAGCTTTCTTTTTAAAATCTAGTAGCACCCTCTAGAGCAAAAGGTAAAATACAATTTGATAAGAAAGGAGCAGTTTCACCAATTCAAATATTCTCCTTGAAATTTCCTATCCGGAGTAATAGTTTGTTACTTAGAAGTACCAAAGAGCTGGCCAGGCATGGTGGCTCATACCTGTAATCCCCACACTTTGGGAGGCCGAGGCGGGCAGATCACTTGGGGTCAGAAGTTCAAGACCAGCCTGGCCAATATTGTGAAACCCCATCTCTACTAAAAATACAAAAATTAGATGGGCATGGCATGGTGGCTCATGCCTGTAATCCCAGGTACTTGGTTGGGAGGTAGCGGGGGAGGGGGGAGGTGGGCGGGGCTGAGGCAGGAGAATCTATTGAACCCAGAAGACAGGGGTTGCAGTGAGCAGAGATCACGTCACTGCAGCACTCCTGCCTGGGTGATAGAGCAGTGAGCGGAGATCACGTCACTGCAGCACTCCCGCCTGGGCGATAGAGTGAGATTCCCTCTCCAAAAAAAAAAAAAAAAAAAAAGGTAGTAAAGAGCTGAACCTAAATTTTTTTTGCTCAAATATATGTATATATTCTTATCAAGGATGCCTTTTAGGTAGGTTCTTCTTACCTAAGATTAAAGACTAATACATCTTTTTCTTACCTCCTTGTGAATGTAATGGTACATAATTTTATTTTAGAATGGATATTTTAATAAAATTATCCATAAGTATTGAATTTCTTGTTGACCAATATAACATGCTAAAATTTTATTGTATGTGCATTTTGTATGTGATAGTGTGTTTGTTTTGAGAATTACAAAATAGAGAATAAACCACACCCCTCGTACTTACGCTCTTATTTCCACTTGTTTTTTGTAATAGAGCATGACACATATTGGATCTTGTAGTAGTCTTGAGTAAAAAATTATCTTGATTAAATTAATTAATGATATTATTATTGATAAATATCCATTTTCTATTACAGAAGAAAATACTCAGGAAACATCCCAGGTGAAGAAAAGTTTGACTGAAAAAGTTTCTCTCTATAGAGGTGACATCACATTGCTAGAGGTAGATGCTATAGTCAATGCCGGTGAGTAGTTGATTTTCCTGTGATGTGTTTGTTATGTAAGTATTATTTCAAAATTTTTCTATAAATAAGAATGTAAGTATTTTGGAAAAAATGCTTTCTGATGTAGAAATGTCTAATCTATTTCTCTTCTTGATTAAAAACATTGGAGATCTGTTTTTTTGTATGTTCTGCAATTAATGTGCATCTACAGTACCCTCTACAGTGAAAGGTGCTAGGTTGAGATTAGCATACTGCACCACTGGAGAAGTGACAGATTGTTGCAGAAAGTTCTTCAGAAAGAACTTTAACAAGTATATTATTGTTACTTTCATAGCTTGAATTAATAGTTGGCCAACATAAATACAAGCTCATCAAGCTTTTTTCTTCTTTTGAATTGGTTGTCAGGCAATGATTGAACTGTGTAAGACAAAAGTGAAAATATAAAGGAATTATTTCAGTGATTTCAAAACTTAAGTTGTTTGGGTTCCAGTTTTCATTTTCATTATGAAATGCTTAATTTTAACCAGCATATTTTAATTATTTTTAATAATTAGTTGTCTAGTTAATTTTCCTATTTCAACATTGGGAAAAATTTAACAGATGTTATATTTTATTATGTGGCTATATATCAAAAAAGGTATAATAGCTGTGATTCTATAAAAATATTGTAAATGAGAGGATATTTAATGGTTTTAATTTGTGTTTTATAAAGTTAGACTGTTTGAAGGTTGCAAGTGTCAATTAAAAACAAATGTGGGCCGGGCGCGATGGCTCAAGCCTGTAATCCCAGCACTTTGAGAGGCCGAGGCAGGCGGATCACAAGGTCAGGAGATTGAGACCATCCTGGCTAACATGGTGAAATGGTGAAACCCTGTCTCTACTAAAAATACAAAAAATTAGCCGGGCATGGTGGCGGGCTCCTGTAGTCCCAGCTACTCGGGAGGCTGAGGCAGGAGAATGGCGTGAACCCGGGAGGCGGAGCTTGCAGTGAGCCGAGATCACGCCACTGCACTCCAGCCTTGGCAACAGAGCAAGACTCCGTCTCAAAAAAAAACAAAAACAAAAACAAACAAACAAAAAACAAATCTGGACTTAGGTAAGGAGAGGCTTTATCTAAATAGACTATTACAATAAAAGGAGGAGGATGATTCCAATAGCGGGAGGCAGAATATTGTGTTATCAGGAATGTTTTTCCTGAAGTCAGCCTGTTCTGGGGAAGGGCTGTTAAGGAGGGGTTACTCACCTTCCATTGCTTCAGGGTGGACCAAAGTTCAGGGGTTTTGAGGAAGGAGAGGAGCCTGACTAAAGTTTGGTCAGGTCGTTTATGGGCATTGACCAACCAGAATGGTAAATGGGGACAAAGAGTTCAGCTAACGTGTATGAGGCAGAGAATGGGAATTTGGAAAGTCTGTTTCTGGCCTTGTCATTGGTTGCAAGGTGGTCATCTGTCAGTTTTATCTAGTAAACTTTCCCAGAACACAAAAGTGTAGGGGTAATTTCTTGACTGTGGCTCTTTCCAAGAATACAGAGTTCAGGTGAAGTTCAGTGTTATCTCCAGGTTTCCTGTGGTGATAATAAATTCACACAGGATAGTAGGGAAATGCATTGGCAGGTGAACAGAAGGGTCTAATGGAGAACTGAAACATTGTTCAAGGATATTGTACAGCTCTGGCAATTTAGCAGAAAGTTCAGAATACCGGTCAGCTTGTTGTTCCCTTAGAATTGGGTATTAGTTACAGCTGGGTGCGGTGGCTCATGTCTGTAAGCCCAGCATTTTGGGAGGTCGAACTGGGTAGATCACTTGAAGGTAGGAATTCAAGACCAGCCTGGCCAACATGGTGAATCTCATCTCTACCAAAAAAATACAAAAATTAGCCGGGTATGATGGCGAGCGCGTGTAGTCCCAGCTACTCGGGAGGCTGAGGCAGGAGAATTGCTTGAACCTGGGAGGTGGAGGTTGCAGTGAGTGCCGAGATCATACCACCGCACTCCAGCCTGGGTAACAGATTGAGACCCTGTCTCAAAAAAAAAAAAAAGGATTGGATATCAGTTGCTTTGTACCATAGCTGCTTTGCCGTTATCAAGGCTCAGTTTTCTCCTTTTCTTCTTCTGATGCTTCTGCACTTCCTTTCTCCTTTGCTGCTTCAAGTGCTGCCTGTCTAAAATGTAAAAGTCTTCTTGAGAGAGGAGGCTGGGTCATTTAATCGCCACCCAATATGACTCACTCCTTCATCCTCAGGTTACCTCATAGGGTACAGGTCTCCCTTATATGTAGTATCTATGGATTGCTCATTTGTGGCCCTGGGTATCAAGATGCTTTCTCTGTCTCGTGGGGCCTCTGGGGGAAGACAGGCCCTTAGAAAGGGTCTCAGGAAGTCCTCTCCTGTAGTTTTAATAAGATATCACTATAGCTAGTAATTTAATATATATGCCCTAAATTCTATAAATATATGCGCTTTAATTTTAAAACATTTAAAAGATCTATGTGTGTATATATGCATAAAAGATATATGTGTGTGTATATATACATAAGAGATATATATATACAAATATAATCTTTTATATATATGCACACATAAATAAAAGATATATACACACATATGATCTTTTATATATACACACATATGTATATGTATGCACATGATCTTTTAAATTTTTAAAAATTAAAGCTCTGCTGGGCACGGTGGCTCATGCCTGTAATCCCAGCACTTTGGGAGGCCAAGGCGGGTGGATCATGAGGTCAAGAGATTGAGACCATCCTGGCCAACATGATGAAACCCCGTCTCTACCAAAAATTCAAAAATTAGCCGGGCGTGGTGATGTGTACCTGTAAGTCCCAGCTATTCGGGAGGCTGAGGCAGGAGAATTGCTTGAACCCGGGAGGCAGAGGTTGCAGTGAGTCGAGATCGTGCCGCTGCACTCCAGCCTGGTGACAGAACGAGACTGCATCTAAAAAAAAAAAAAAAAAAAAAGCTAAAGCTCATATGTTTATAGAATTTAGGGCATATACGTCAATATATATAGACACATAAAAGATATATATTTATACACACATGATCTTTTAAATTTTAAAAAATGTATATATGTATGTACATATGTATATAAATACACTATCAGCCTTCCTGTATGTTCTTGTAACTTCTAGTCATTACTCTTAGTTCTGTCCTGAGGAAGTACAATTGATCATATCTACTTCCTTTTTAAATACTTGAAGATCACTCTCACAAGTTTTCTCCTTCTTGTTATTAAGATAACATTGAATTTGCCGCGTTAGCACACACTTAGTAACAGTAATAATGGTCTTTTTTGGATTTTGCTAACTGTCTTCCCATGGAAGCCACACACTAGTGCCATTTTCTCTTTTTGTGTCAACTCCCCAAGCAATGTCATCTCCTTCTTAAAAATATTTAATACTGTGTATTTGTTAAATTGAATTATTTAATATGTGTAATTGAATTTGTAGATCTCTGAGTAATAGGACATTCAGCATTGGAAATGACACAGTGAACCAATTGGCTCTGGTGTTTTTTATCTGATCAATTAATACAAATATTTTGGGAGTAATTATCGAAATAAATGGTGCAAAACAGAAGAACATCACTAACTACCTCTCATCACTGTTTTGTTCTTTTAAGTATTATTATCTTGCTCTTGCCTAAATGTATAATTTTTCATAGCTGCTGTATAATATATAAGGGTCTGATGAATTTATATAAAGACAGGCAGCAACTTTTGCTTACTCCCAAAATGATTTGGTAATTTTAGCTTACCTCTATGGCTGTGATGATTGTAATTTGGCCATGTTTTGCATCTCACAAGGATAGTCTCATCAGGAAGATCCCAGGTAGATAGAAAAGGGATGCCAAGTGAATATACACTGTAATGACTCTATCTACAGCTTTCTACTGTGCAGTTTGTTTGCCTGGTGTGGAAAGATTGGAACAGCTGTTAACTTTTCAGGTGAACAAGACAACATGGCAGGAAACTACAGAGCTGCCTCTACTGAGAGGGGGAGTGAAAAACAGTACCCCTAGTCACTATGCCAAAGCAGCCCAGTTGTCACCTCCTATTAGACTTCTGAAGTTCTCTTTTCGTGACCATATTAGTACATTGGAACACCTGGTCTTAGTTGCTATGAATGAAATGATTTCATATTTTAAACTTATTTCTAATAAAGTGTTTTTTGAACTACCTTACCCTCTTTAACTGTGACCCAGGATGGACTTCTTGTGTATTATATTCTTCTCTCTAGGAAATTATGCATACTTAGTATGTTTTAATAAAACAGATTTTGCAGGTATTATAGTACACAGGGTGGTAGCACAAGTTTAGAGTTAGGCAGACCTGGGTTCAAAATTCAGGTTGTCATAACCAAGGCCATTTTTTATTTAAACTTTTTATTTTGAAATAATGATAGAAAAGACAAAAATAACACAGAGTTCTATGAACCCTGTGTAAACTTCTCCCAATGGTAGCTTTGTATATAGCTGTGGTACAATATTAAAAGCAGATTTTAAAAAATAATTTAATTTAGATTCAGGGAGCGCTTGTATACTTGTTACAGGGTATATTGCATAATGCTGAAGTTTGGGGCATGACTGATCCTGTCACCTAGGTAATGAGCATAGTACTCAATAGTTTTTCAGCTCTTGCCCTTTCTTTTCCTTCCCCCTTATTAGTGTTGCCATTTTTATGTCCATGTTTACCCCAGGTCAAAAACCGAAAATTGATATTGTTACATTACTGTTATCTATGCTACAGACTTTATTCAGTTTTAACAATTTTTAAACTTGCATTCATGTGAATGTGTGTGTATGTGTGCGTAGTTCTTTGTAGTTTTATTTAATGCATAGATTCATGTGACTACCACCACAATCTAGATGCAGAACTATTCCATTATCATAAAAGAACTCCCTCATGCTGGCCGGGCACGGTGGCTCACGCCTGTAATCTCAGTACTTTGGGAGGTCGAGGCGGGTAGATCACAAGGTCAGGAGTTTGAGACCAGCGTGGCCAATATGGTGAAACCCCGTCTCTACTAAAAATACAAAAATTAGCTGGGCACGATGGCGGGTGCCTGTAATCCCAGCTACTCTGGAGGCTGAGGCAGGAGAATCGCTTGAACCCGGGAGGTGGAGGTTGCAATGAACCGAGATTGCACCATTGCACTCTAGCCTGGGCAACAGAGCAAGACTCCGTCTCAAAAAAAAAAAAGAACCCCCTCATGCTGCCACCTTTGTATTTATATCCACCCATCTGCCTCCCTCCCTGTTTTCCATCTCTATGGTTTTATCATTTTTAGAATGGAATATAATTCTAAAAATACGTAATCAATAATGCTGCAGTGAACATGGCATTACCGATATCCCTTTGACATACTTTTCAGTTGCTTTGGATACCTGGAAGTAGAATCAACAGATCATATGGCAGTTTTATTTTTAGCTTGTTGAGGAACCTCCATGGTGTTTTCCTCTGTTAACTTACATTCCCAACAGTGTGCAGGAGTTCTCTTTTCTCTGCATCCTCACCAACACTTGTTATCTTTCAACATGACAAAAGCCATTCCAGCAGGTGTGAAATGATATCTCATTGTGGTTTCCATTTGTGCTTCCCTAATGATTAGTGGTGCTGAGCATTTTTTTCATGTACTTGTTGGTCATTTGTATGTCTTCTTCTGAGAAATGTCTGTTCAGGTCCTTTGCCTGATTTTTAATGGGGTTATTTGTTTTCTTGCTGTTGAGTTCTTTAAGTTCTTTATATATTTTGGCTATTAACTCCTTTTAAGATGTATTTTTTGCAAATATTTTCTCCCATTTTGTGGGTTGTCTCTTCACTTTGTTAATTGTTTCCTTTGCTGTGCAGAAGCTTTTTAGTTTGAGGCTGTCCCATTTGTCTGTTTTTGCTTTCATTGCCACAGAAATTGAACTTACAGTAGAGATCATGGTTACCAGAGGCTGGAGGGGGATCGGAGGAAGGGAATGGAGAGTTGTTGATCAAAAGTTACAAAGTTTTAGATATACAGGAGGAATAGGTTTTGAGATTTATCTCATAGCAGGGTGACTGTAATAAATAATAATGTATTATATATTTCAAAATAACTAAGGAAGTAAATTGCACATGTCTCACCATAAAAAATGATAGATAAGTGAGGTGATGGATGTGTTAATTAGCTTGGTTTAATCATCCACATTGTGTATACATATATCAAAATATCATATTGTACCTCATAAACGTATACAATGATTGGTCAATCAAAATAATGTTAATAATAATAAAGTCATATAAATGGAATCATACAGCATGTAATCTTTTAAGGTTGCCTTTTTTCACTAAATATAATGCCCTGAGGGCCATTCAAATTGTATTAATGAATTTATTTATTAATTAAATAATTGTTCATTCCTTTTTATTGTTGAGTAGTAGTTCATTGTATGGATGTACCAGAGTTTGTTCAACCATTTACCCATTGAGGGACATTTGGATTCTTTTCAGTATTTTGCTGTTACCAATAAAGTTTTTATGAACATTTATGTACATGTTTTTGTATGACCATACATTTTTGTTTCTCTGGGATAGACATCCAACAATGTGATTACTCAGTTATATGTAAGTGCGTGTTTAGTTTTATAAGAAACGGCTAAAGTGTTTTTCATAGTAGCTGTGCCATTTTACATTCTTACCAGCAATGTGTGATAGGTTCAGTTTTTCTACATCCTTGCCAGCATTTGGTGGTATAATTATTTCTTATTTTAACTGTTGTAATAGGTATGTATTAATAGCTAATCATGTTTTTTAATATTTATCTTTTATTTTTAAATTTTTTTCTCTGCTGTTTGAATCAGCATCATCCTGGTTTTAATTTGTATTTCCCCAAAGGTTAATTATGTCAAACACCTCTCTATATGCTTGTTTGCCACCTGTATGTCTTTTTGGTGAAATACCAGTTCATATCTTTTGCCATTTTTGTCATGGGTCTCAGTGATATTTGTGAAGTTTGGGCATTTTTATTTTTTAAGGCCCCACCCTAAATCATATCGATATATACTGAAATATACTACAGCCCACGTCCAACACAGTCCATACTTAAGGGTAGGATGATAGTTAATTAGTTAATAAATGGCATGTTTTGTAGATTTTTAGGTAAACATTAATTTTGATTTTGTACTTTTCACATTTTGGAAACCTAAATTATCTTTTTCTAGGCTCTTGAAAAGCTTTTTGATATTATGCTCATAGTACTAATTATAAATTGCCCTGCTGACATCAGCTTGATTGGGCAAATTATTCAACCCTTTAATCCTCACTTTTAAAATCTATAAATAGGGATAATACTAGTAATTAAGATCAGACAGATGTTGTAAGTAATGTGTGAAAAATACGTAGCACAGTTCTTGCACAAAATATGTACTTGGTATATTTTAGCTATGGTATTTATTTTTGTATGGCTACTGAATGGATTTCATACTACTGCTGTCTTTTCTGAGAGAACTCAGGTTAGTAGAGGAAATGGAGGATATCTTCTGTGTTTATTAGCATTCAGATTTTCCATTATTCAGAGCCAGTTTTCCGCTGAAAAGCACTGGTGCTCAAGCTAGAGCAGCTGCTTTCTTCCTGAGCAGTTTTCAAAATTCCACGTATTTTTATATGGATTTGTCTAGTTACTAATGTATAACTGACACTTACCAGTATGTACTTTAAGTTTGACTCTATTTTACCTTATTTTTTAAAGACAGGAGTCTTACTCTGTCACTCAGGCTGGAATACAGTGGCATAATCATAGCTCAAGCCAGCTTCCTGCCTCAGCCTCCCAAGTGCTAGGACTACAAGCACGTGCCACCATGCCTGGCTAATTAAAAATTTTTTTTTTTTTTGTAGAGGCAGTGTCCTGCTATGTTTCCTAGGGTGGTCTTGAACTCCTAGCTTCAAGCGATCCTACTACCTAGACCTCTCAAAGTAGTGGGATTATAGGTGTGAGCCACCTCGCCTGGCCTTTGTTTTGATTCTGGTTTTAAATAAAGTACAACTGTCTGTACAAAAAAGAGGTGTTTTCAGAACTAGATTGTCTGTACATGATGTGCAGATTCTGCCTCACAAAGCAGTATTTTTGTAGAAAAAAATTCAGTATTTACTATGAGTAAAAGTCACACTTTAAAATCAGTTACCTCATGGGGATGCTTGAAAACATTTTGGTACATATGCTTAGCTCTTTAGGGTTAAACAAACAGATTTTCAAATGCCGCCTAAATAGAAGGGTAAGAAACATTCATTTGACAAAAAAAAAAAAAAAAAAAGCCCAAAAAACAAACAAAAAACCCCAAAGAAACCCCCAGGAAAATGTATTGAGTGCTTATTATGAGTTAAGAATTAGGTTGAACAGTGGAGGTAAAGACAAGTAAGTAAACAGTTGCTATACAGCAGGATAAAGTGTTTATTAGAGCCACGTCCAAGGTGCCATGGGCAAATAGAGAAAAGCAAACAACTCAAGAAAGCAGGTGAGTTATATTGCACTTAGGAAACCACATGTGGCTGAGTGTGCTTGGAGCAAATACAGGCAGAGGCCAGATCATGAAGTGCTTTGTATGTCACTTTTAGGGCTGAGGTTTTTTTTTAAAATTTTTTTATTTTTTAGAAGATGAGTTTTTGAGAACATTTTTAGGGAGGATATGTGTTAGAGAGATCCCTTTGGCTGCACTGTGAAGGATAAATTGGGGAAGCATTAAGTTTAAGGGGGAGACTGGAAACAGAAATGAAACGATTTAACTTTGTACTAAGTACATCAGCTTAAATAAGTCTGATTTTTCCCCTCCTAGCTCATAATTGTAGCTGTTGCTTCTTCTGACTCTGCCCTCTTTAATGGTGGGATGATTCTTGGATGATTATGGTTTGAATGCAGTTTGATTTGGAGTAACCTCAAAGAGCTTAAGTCTATTGTGACTGGATTAGAGCAGACAAATAGAATCAAAGTGTATTTGTTCTTTCAGCAACTTTCTTGGATTCTCAATTTGTACATGTGACATATCAAGACACTGCTAATCTGGCTTCTGCTAAACTGTTTTCATTAAAACTGTTCTCACCAATGTCACCATAACTTCTTTTTCTTGAAGTAATGGGCCCTTTTTTGGTCCTTATTTTCCTGGATCTCTCTTCAGTATACAATACTGTTGACTACTTCATCCTTGAATGTTAATTTTCCTTTAGCTTCAGTGACACATTTGGTAGTCTCCTCTCCTTAGCTATACAGCCATAACCTTCATTTAAATCACATTATTTCTTACCCAGACTATTGCAATAGACTCCTAAATGCTTTACTTGCAACCTCACCTACTCTCCAGATGCAGACAAAATGGTCTTTCTCACATTACTTCTCTGTACAGCCATCTTTAGTTGCTCCCTATGGCCTGTAAGATTAAGGGCAAACTCAGTGTGTCAAACAAGACTTGCCTCAATATCCCTGCCTTGCCAGTCTCCAGTCCACCAGTCTCTTGCCATTGACCTGCAATTTTTTCTGTCCCCCACCGTTTTTCTCATTTTTCCCTCCCACCCACTTACTCTTTCCCCCCTTTCCTCCTGGGCTTTGCACAAGCTGCTGCCTATACCTAAAATATTACTTCTCTAAAGAGTTTCCCTTCCTAGCAGTTCCTGCCTCAGTCTTTCAGCATGCCAGATGATGTTTCATCTCCTACTGGAAGCCTGGATTCCCCTCCAGCCTTCCAATCTTGAATGAGTGTCAGTACTATGGGTTCCTTAGCTTTATACACTTCTGCTAGCATAGCACCTAATCTAATATCAGTTCACTTATGAAGGCCCCTGAAATGATTTGGATATATTTGCTTATAAAGGCTTTATAAGATTTTTACCAAAATGAAATCACAAAATTAAAAAAAAATTGTGGGAAACTTGAAGATCCCCAAGATCTTCAGATGCTAGTGTGTGAAACGCAGCTATAGAGGATAGGAAATGTAGGACTCAAGTGAGAGACTGGAATTAAACACATAGATTAAGTTAGCATATTAATTTTATAAATATGATTGGCAAGAGGTATTGAGAGCGAAATATGATAAATTGTTATGATAACCTAAGAGGCAAATTTAACAGATGAAGAAACATAGCCACGGAGAGGTTAAGTGATTCACCTCTGGTTATACAGCCAGTAAGTAGATCTAGAGCTTGTGTTCCTAGCATCTTTCCTGTTGAATTCTTTCACACAGAAGCTATGATACTATCCTAAGCCATCTATCTATATTAAATATAGATAATTCCTTAGTTGACCTTTTGGCCCTTGGAACACTATCAACCAATGTGTGATATCAGGAGTGTTTTTTAAAAGCATGTAGTAATTATCATCTCTATTAAATAATACCTCATCTTTTAGTCCTTCTCTAGGAATTTAACAACCACATGTTGTTTGAATTGACTATACGTCAGTTAGTGAAGTGCTGTCTGAGCAGGTCTGGAAACATGGCCTACTGAAGTGTAGTTGACCTGCCTTTGACAGTTCATTGTAACTTTGGAAGGATTATATCCAAATATTTTAAATGCAAAAGAAAAATGTTACCTTGTTCACTGTGCAGGAATTACTAAGAAAAGTATCATTCCTCTTCTTTTCTTTCTTTCTTTCTTTTTCTTTTTTTTTTTTTTTTTTTGAGACGGAGTCTCCCTCTGTCACCCAGGCTGGAGTGCAGTGGCGCTCACTGCAAGCTCCGCCTCCCGGGTTCACGCCATTCTCCTGCCTCAGCCTCTCCGAGTAGCTGGGACTACAGGCGCCCGCCACCACGCCCGGCTAATTTTTTGTATTTTTAGTAGAGACGGGGTTTCACCGTGGTCTCGATCTCCTGACCTCGTGATCCGCCCGCCTCGGCCTCCCAAAGTGCTGGGATTACAAGCGTGAGCCACCGCGCCTGGCCTCATTCCTCTTCTTTTCAAATTTTTTGGAAGTGTTTAATTTACTAGTATATAGGACAGAATGTATTTACAATCAGGTCTAGATGGGTATAAATAAAAGGATGAATTAAGGTTAAAAATGTCTGTGGGTCCTAGTAAATTGTATTGGCATGCTTTTGGACTGAGAGTGGATTTTTTTTTCTCTATGTACAGATGGATTCTGTCTAATAGAAGAGATTGACCTGGAAGCAAATAGATACAGTTCATTGTGTATAAAGTGTGTATCAAGTACTCTTTGTGGATGCAAAGAGAGTTAGTAAATTATTTGCTTTGATCTCATTCCTGTGATGAATAAATTGTGATTTTGAGTCAGAATTAATTTTCAGGCCCTATAGATAAGTTATTTTACTTTTTTTTTTTTTTTTTTGAGACAGTCTTGCTCTGTCACCCAGGCTGGAGTGCAGTGGCACAATCTCCGCTCACCACAACATCCTCCTCCCCAGTTCGAGTGATTCTCATGCCTCAGCTTACTGAGTAGCTGGGATTACAGGCGGGCGGCACCACACCCAGCTAACTTTTTTGTATTTTTAGTAGAGATGGGGTTTTGCCATGTTGCCCAAACTGGTCTCAAACTCCTGGCCTCAAGTGATCCACCCATCTCGGCCTCCAAAAAGGATTGCAGGTGTGAGCTACTGCACCTGGCTACTTTTAAGAACACTCTTAGCATATATGTCATATGCTCAGGGATTTTATTAGTTCCTTACCTTGTTTGAGCCATAGAGCTAAGAACATACTTGGTCCCTTAACATTGCATGTCCTAAATTGTGTTTTGAGAGAGGATAACAGATTCATCTACTAATCTTTGGCCTCCTGTCTTTCTCCCTTCTTGACATTTACACACAAACTTTGCCCATGGGAGGTTTAGTGCCTTTCCCAGATTTCTGAGGATTTGTTTTGAGGATGCTTACATTTTCATGATCGCTTCTTTCTCTGTAATATAGTTCTAGTAAATTTCCGATGGCCACAGTTTCCTCCTTATTTCTTGCCATTGCTGTTTTCTCTGTCTTCCCTGCAGGCTTCATCCCACACTTAGAACAGCCCAATATTTCCTTTATTACCCAAAGCACTACCAATATTATGGGTAGTAGGTGTGTACTGTAATTTAAGGGCTCATCAAACAGGCCTGCCATCTTAATGTAGCTGCATATAGGATTACTTGTTTACAGTGACTAAGTCCTTGTATAGTCTTACAGCAAACCCATTGGTTAAAGAGCTTTGATCTTTGCTAGAGCCTGGGGGTAAATACATCCATCTAATTTATGGTTCAGTATGTCATTAGAGACAATTTTACTTGTACCTTGCCACAATCACAGAGAAATATTTTGGAGAAGACAGATTGCAGGCTGTGTTATGAAAAAGTGATGATAACTTTCTAATTGTAATTGGTTGGTTATAGCCAAAAATCAATTCAGTTTGTCTGAAAAGTGATTTTTAAAAATAGAAAGCGAAGAGAGTTGATTTGTTTATTTTAGCTCTTCCTACCCCATACTACAAGGAGAAGCATGTTTACATTGTGATTAATTATAGAGGATTTGGAGTCAGATCAGTCATTATTTTAAATATGCCTATTCAACTTCCTGGCCAAATAACTCTGACAAATTATTTAACCTTTCTGAACCTCAGTTTTCTCATTGGCAAAATGGAGATAATACAGGTTGAATATTTCTTATCCAAGATGCTAGAAGTGTTTCAGATTTTTTTTGGATTTTGGAATATTTGCATATCCATCATGAGAAATCTTGGGGATGGGACCCAAGTCTAAACATGAAATTCATTTATGTTCATATACACCTTATACACATAGCCTGAAGGTATTTTTAATACAATATTTTAGAATAGTTTTGTGCAATAAACAAAGTCTGTGTATGTTAAACTGTCAGAAAGCAAAGATGTTAGGTGTTGAATTTTCCACTCATGGCGTCATATTGGCACTTAAAAGCTTTTGGATTTTAGAGCATTTTGGATATTGGATTTTTGGACTAGGGATGTTCAACCTGTCGTAGGGCCTGTTTCACAGGTCTGTTGTGAAAATCTAAAGAAACGATGGCCATCTAAAGAGATACTAAGTACTTCACACAGTGCCTTATATATAGACACATCAGTAAATGGTAGCAGAATTATACTCCTTAGTTTTAATATTGGAAAAAATTTTTATATGAATATTACAAGGTTAATTATGGGTGTTTTTCAACTCCTGTACAAAGATATATGTAAGACCAACTAACAGGGTTTATTCTGTGTCCTTCACCTTTAGCTGTGACAGTATTTACTTGAATTGCATTTAGGAAAAGTTGTCCAATTCTGAAGTTTTATAATAAAAGCCAAGTTTTTATGACATTCTTGTAATTTGTATGAACCATTGACCAAGGAAAAGAATGGTTTTAGTGTACGTTAACAATGTGTTTTTACATTAGTTGTGAATGTCATACTTGTGTCAAAAATTGAGATGATGTCATAAGATTGTATAGATAACCATTTAATAGCTGAGCATAATTTAAGAATAATTGATGTAGAATATATGAACTTTTATATAGGTAAGTAACATATTAGGACTGCATAGGATGAAAGAAATTGCACTTATTAGAAATGTTTTATTCACCTCTACTTGCTTAAAATAAATGTTATTTTTATGTATTTGTTCAGTAAAACTGAAATGAAATAAGGCATATTTGAAGTTAGAATTTAAGTTATTGGGGAAATAAGGTTAATTTACTCTCTGAAATATTTTAGGACACAATTAACAGCAACTACTTTATTCAGTTTGAAATTTCATCTCTACCAGCAAAGCATCAAAAGTCATCAAAGTTGAAAGTCATTTTGACTTTTCACAAAGTTTTTGTATTATATAGTTTTTCTCTTAACTTCCTGTTGAGCAGGAATAGATCCAAACACACACACAGAAATATATAGCTTAATAAATTTTGAAAAACTGTCACACCTGTGTAATAGCATCCAGATAAAAAAGCAGAACGTGGCCGGGTGTGTTGGCTCACACCTGTAATCCCAACACTTTGGGAGGCTGAGGCAGGTGGATCACGAGGTCAGGAGTTCAAGACCAGTCTAACCAACCTGGTGACACCCCATCTCTACTAAAAATACAAAAATTAGCAGGGTATGGTGGCACGCGCCTGTAATCCCAGCTACTCAGGAGGCTGAGGCAGGAGAATCTCTTGAACCCAGGAGGCGGAGGTTGCAGTGAGCCAAGATCACGCCACTGCACTCCAGCCTGGGTAACAGAGTGACACTCCATCTCAAAAAAAAAAAAAAAAAAAAAAAAAAAAAAGCAGCAGAATGTTACCAGTACCCCAGAAGCCCTCTTGGCATCCCTGGTAATGAATATAGTGAAGTGTATTTACTATCTTGACTTCTGGTAACGTGGATTACTTTTGCCTGTTTTTGTATTTTAGGTAAATTGACCTATATATATTCTTTAGTGTTTGGCTGTTTTTGTTCACCATTATACTTGCAACATTGATACATATCGTTGGTTATAGATGTAGATCATTCATTATCATTGTTATGTAATATTTCATTGTATAAATATGTCACAACTTATATATCCTATCTACTGTTGATGAGCGGCCTTAAGTAGTTTCTAGTCTGGGTGTTTTAGTACTGCAATGAACATGGTAACACATTTGTGTGTGGTATTTTTGTAAATAGATATCCATATATTTGTGTTGGGCCTATATCTGGGATATTAACTGTAAAATCATAGGATATATGCATAGGACACTGTTGTGTGGTTTTCACTTTATGCTTCCAATAGCAGTGTATGAGATTCTTATTGCTCTATATCCTTGTCAACATTTATTTTCTATGTTTTTAAAAATAGTGTATAAATTAGGTCAACTGGTAATATTTTCATTAATTTGTAAGATGTACCATGATAAATCAAATTTGATAGCAGTTTGTAGCTAACAATCCAAGTTAAGCCAGCATTTGTAAGTGAAGAAATAAAAAATGTAAATGTTATTGTCATATGCCCAAGGATAAGAAGATGGGGATGTTTTATGTAGTTCCTATTGAGTTCATGAAAATATAAATGTATTAGTTTTTCTCCCATAGATGGCAACACTTAGGAACAAATAAACCATTGTATTATAAAGGCAATACTACTATTACTATTACTGTTAACCCTTCATCATATGGGAAGACAAAGGGAAAAAAGTTTTTGGAATGATATTCTCAAACCTACATTTGGAAAAAAAGGTAATTTTAGAAAAATGTCTCATAAAGTCTATTTCCATATGTGAAATATTCCATAAAGCCTGTCATTTTGTTGAACATAGGTATTTTAAAATCCTGCAGTATAATCTTAAAGCCACATTCAAAATAGGTTGATATTAATAGTTTGCTTTTGCATCATAGATATGCCTTATTAATAAATAAGATTCATCTAATGTCTTATAGTATTAATAATTTAAAGATATATCACATTTTTTCCAACTATAACACTGATACATGTTTATTGAGAGAAAATATAGAATAGTATAAAGAAGTAAAATGTGTTAAATTTTACTATCCAGAGATAACCACTATTAATACTTGTTTTACATCCTTATAGTCTTTAAAATGCATGTATATAGAGGGCTATAAATAGTATATTTTGCAGTAATACTATATGTGCTATATTGTAAGTTGCTTTTTTCACATATAGATCAGTCATTTTCTGTATCCTTATATGTTAAGAACATGATTTTAAATGATTATTTCTAATTTCTCAAATAAAGCTATAATGATGGTCTTTGTACCTAAATCTTTATAAGTATCTCTGATTGTTTCTTCCAAATATATTACTCAGAAGGAATTACTGGATGAAAAGCTATAATATTTTTCTTTAAATGATTTTGAGATCCATTACAAGAATGTAATGATATGCTTTCCCAAGAGCGATATGTAAGTGGAAATTCTTGTAAATACTAGGTTATATCATTACAAAATAATTTGATAGTGTTTAATGATCCAATTTCTTTCATTATTAGTGATATTGAATGCTTTTCTTCTTTATGTTTATTGGCCGTTCATATTTTTAAAAAATTTTATGGTCATATTGCTGCCAAGATTTTATATTGGTTATTTATCTTTTCCTAATTGGGAAAAAGCTTATTATGTATTAACAATGGTAAGCCTTTGCCGTGTATGTTGGTAATACTGTATTTTCTTTGAGTTTGACATTTACTTTTCAAATGTGTTTATAGTATGAGTTTATCTTCAGACATTTACACATATTCATGGTACCAAATTCTTCAGTCTTCTTCTTATTTGTTTCTTTCATTTTTTTTTTGAGATGGAGTCTTGCTCTGTTGCCCAGGCTGGAGTGCAGTGGCGCGATCTTGGCTCACTGCAAGCTCCACCTCCTGGGTTCATGCCATTCTCCTGGCTCAGCCTCCTGAGTAGCTGGGACTACAGGCGCCCGCCACCATGCCCGGCTAATTTTTTTTGTATTTTTAGTAGAGATGGGGTTTTGCCATGTTAGCCAGGATGGTCTTGATCTCCTGACCTCGTGATCTGCCTGTCTCGGCCTCCCAAAGTGCTGGGATTACAGGCGTGAGCCAGCACGCCCAGCCATTTGTTTCTTTCTTTGGTATTGAATTTAAGATGGTTTTCTCAACCTAAAGTTTAGATAGTCCCTTATATTTTCCTCTAATTTTCTTTCTTTTTTTTGAGATGGAGTTTTGCTCTTGTTGCCCAGGCTAGAGTGCAATGGCGCCATCTCGGGTCACTGCAACCTCCGTCTCCCGGGTTCAAGCAATTCTCCTGCTTCAGCCTCCCAAGTAGCTGGGATTACAGGCATGCGCTACTACACCTGGCTATTTTTGTATTTTTAGTAGAGATGGGGTTTCTCCATGTTGATCAGGCTGGTCTCGAACTCCTGACCTCAGGTGATCCACCCACCTCAGCCTCCCAAAGTGCTGAGATTACAGACGTGAGCCACCGTGCCCGGCCCCTCCTCTAATTTTTTGATAGTTCTCTGGACTTACATTAAACTCCATCTAGAATTTGGGCTTATGAAAGGTGTGAGGTAGCAGTATTAATTTTTAAATTATTCTGGTTTTCACATATATATTTTAATTTGGATATGGTAACTGCTCCCCCAATCTCTGCCATTTGTCTGCCTTTTCAAACATTTCTTGTCTACTCTAGTCCTTTTGTTCTACCAGATACATTTTAGAATCATTGTATCAGGTTCAATATCAAGACACAAAACAAAAACAACATCACCATAAAGAAAGCCAAAAATTGAATTTTTGATTGGCAACTTAAGTTAGTTCAAGAGTTTTGACATCTTTACCATATTGTCTTCTCATCTAGGACTGTGGCTGGTTGTTAGATTTATTTTATCTTTCCCTCTGATATTTGTCGTAAAATTTTATAGTTTCCTTCATGTGAGACTCACACAGTTGCTTTATATTAGAAAGTTTAAACTTTTTTGGTATTATGAATGGTGTCTTTTTTATTATTTATTTTATCTGATTACTTTTGGTAATATAATCAATTTAATAATTGTCCACCTTACTGAAGTTAATTATAAAAACTTTTTTGAGTTGGTTCCCTTGGGATTTCTAGGCATATACATTTTTGTGCACACTGCTTCTCTGCCCTTTTTATTGCATTGGCTACCATATGGCAACAGTATTAAATTAGTTATCATAAGGCATTCTTGATTATTCCTGATTTTGTTGGGAATGACTATAGTATTTCGCAATTCATTCAATAAATATTTATTAAGTACCTACTACATGACAGGCGTTATTTTAAATATGAGAGTTAAAATGATGAGAAAAACAGATATAATCTAAGCCCCTGAGTTTACAACCTAGTGGGAAATTGTGGCCAAAGAGTTATCTTAATAAATATGAAATTATAATTATGTAAGTTTAGAGTTGATAGATTGGACTTTTGTTGTAAATTTCCTTTTAAATTTGGCTAATTGTAAGGAAGGCTAAGTTTCCAACTACAAAGCATTTAGGTCCTTATTAGAGAGTTTGCCTGTGAGGAAAGTTGAAATGAAGTTAAAGTATTAATCACAATGAAATGGTTATTTTGTGGTTATAAGCAAAGACAAAATAAAACTTAAACAGAAAAACCCACCTCATCTATTTTTGACCCCTGTATCTCTGCTTTTAAGGGTCTATTCCCTGGAGTTAAATATTATCGTAACATAGTGTTCCAGGAGCTTTGTTTTGGTCTTTAAGAGAGACTAAATGAAAAAAAAATGTGAGGGAATTGGCAACAGCTGCTTCGGCATTTATTCCATGTTATTTTGAGTTTTTAAGCAAATAGACAAAATAAAACATCTGTTTCTCTGCATGATTTCTTTAAACCTTTTGCATTTTTTTCTTCTTGTTGACTGAGCACTTAAGTTCCTACTTTTTCATATTGCTCTTTTTTTCTTTAAAATAATTTGGATGTCTTTTAATGAGTCTTTTTTTTTTTTTTTTTTTTTTTAAGACGGAGTCTCACTCCGTCACCCAGGCTGGAGTGCAGTGGCGTGATCTCGGCTCACTGCAACCTCCGCCTCCTGGATTCAAGTGAGTCTCCTGCCTCAGCCTCCTGAGTAACTGGGACTACAGGTGTGTGCCACCATGCCTGGCTAATTTTTGTATTTTTAGTAGAGACGGGGTTTTACCGTGATAGCCAGGATGGTCTCAATCTCCTGACCTTGTGATCCTCCCGCCTCAGCCTCCGAAAGTGCTGGGATTACAGGCGTGAGCGACTGCGGCCGGCCTTAATGAGTACTTTTCATTGCTTCTGAATAACTCAATGGGACTCAAGAGCCTGTTGAGAAATTCATTATTAAAACTGTTAATTATAAAGTTACTGAAATTTCAGACTTATTAATTTGAGATAACCATCTAAATAAACAATTAACAGCTGGCTACAAACTACTTGTAGAATGATACTGTTGAAATTTGGGGGAGCAATAGTTCTTAGCATAGAAACAATAATGTTCAGAAACCACCTTCTACCTCTCTGCAGATCCAACCCAATGTCCATTCAAACTAAGTCAGGCAAAGGGGGAAAAATGACTGCACACCATTCTCTTCTTTTGTTTTCCCTCCTCTGCTATGCCAGAACTTGCTGGAAATTGTCCAAATCACCACTGTTGATAGCTGTCATTTAGTCAATCTGTGGGATATGTTTGAATAGGTGATGGATGGGAATATATGATATAGGATGGGGATTGGGATATAGGATATATGGGGATATATGGGGATATAGGATGGGGATGGGAATATTTGGGGATATAGGATATAGGATGGGGATAGGGATATAGGATGGATAAGAACTTTTTTTTTTGAAGTGGACTCTATACCGGTTATAGCTTCACGTTTGAGCTTCTAGCTATCAGGATCTCAGTGTCTTTTTAAAAATAGTGTGGGGATAGACAGAAAACAGCATTTCTATGAGGATGGAGTGAAAGAATAAATGAACATGAGCCTTTGTAATGTGTTAAATTATCATTTTTTTGTTGTTATTTAGCCCTGCATCCCAGCATCTTTTTCTGCAATCTGACTTATCACTTTGTTTTTCTGATCTATAATTTTTTTTTTCTGAAGGAATTTGTGCAGTCAAACTAAACAATAAATCCTTCAAGGAATTAGAAGATAATTCTCAAGAGAAAATAATTGCCAGGGAGGTGGATGGTTGCCAAAAAATTCCCTTCTGAGTTTATTTTTTTCTTTTCCTGCTTTGAGCCCTGCTATCCCTATTTTTAAAGGAATATCTTCTGAAGTTAAATAGTAACAAAGTCTTCCAGAGTCTTCCTTTTAGTCTTTGAGAGAGACTAAAAAATGCAAGGGAAAGTGGCAGCAGCTGCTTGGGCATTTGTTCCATGTTTTTAGAGATTGTCTTCTCTCTTTGAGAATTCTTCAGTGCACTTAGGGAAACATATTTTGTTTGTTATACATACTGGTCAACTGGATTTTTTAAAAAAGAGAACAGTTTTTTTTTCAGTCTGATTATAAAAGGAATACACATGAATACTTAAGATAGGAAGAATGTAAACTAGAAAAACAGAACTTCATCTCTAATGTTTGTAAATATATATATCATTGTTTGTTAAAGTTCAGTGTTTATGCTTCTGGTTATTTTATTTTCGTTGCATAGATGTATTTTGTTTTTTTACAAAACTGGTGCAATAGTACATTTTAAAATTTGATGATTTGGGCCAGACCTAGCCAGAGGGAAATTGCCCATCCCAGTGTTCAGAATTTGAGCTTCTTAGCAGACCTTCCCACTGAGGGCCAAAGTGCTCTGGGATCCCAGGTAAACTCAAGAGGCAGTCTAGGACACAACGACTGCAACTCCTGTGCGACTCCTAGTGCTAGTCTGGGCTTGGAGCCAGT
This sequence comes from Nomascus leucogenys, assembly GCF_006542625.1. NCBI lineage: Eukaryota > Metazoa > Chordata > Mammalia > Primates > Hylobatidae > Nomascus > Nomascus leucogenys. The sequence goes on from NC_044391.1 coordinate 8,399,794, forward strand.
GAACTAGGGTGGCATGTGGCTTAGAGAGATATCAGATGGGGCAGCTAAGGGAGTGCACCATCCCTCTTCCAACCCCAGACAGTGCAGTTTGCAGCAACAAAAGTGACTCCTTCTTTCTACTTGAGGAGAGGAGAGCAAGGAGTGAAGAGGACTTTGCCTTGCATCTTGGATACCAGCTCAGCCACAGTAGGATAGGGTACTGGGCAGAGTTGTGAGGCCCCCTTTCTGGCCCTAACGGGCCAAAAGAGAACCTGCTGCCGTGAAGGAAAGGACCCAGCCCTGGCAGGATTCATCACCTGTTGACTAAAGAGACCTTGGGAGGCCGAGGCGGGCGGATCACGAGGTCAGGAGATCGAGACCACGGTGAAACCCCGTCTCTACTAAAAATAAAAAAAAAAAATTAGCTGGGCATGGTGGCGGGCGCCTGTAGTCCCAGCTACTTGGAGAGGCTGAGGCAGGAGAATCGCATGAACCCGGGAGGTGGAGCTTGCAGTGAGCCGAGATTGCGCCACTGCACTCCAGCCTGGGCGACAGAGCGAGACTCCGTCTCAAAAAAAAAAAAAAAAAGAGAGACCTTGGGCCCTGAATAACCAACAGTGATACCAGATAGCATACCATGGACCTTGGGCTCTGAGATGTGCTGGCTTCAGGTGTTACCCAGAACATTTCCAGCTGTGGTGGCTATGGTGAAAGACTCCTTCTGTTTGAGAAAAACAGGGGGGGCACAGAAGGGTAGAGTACCAAGCATGTTCTTGGACAGCATTTATGGAACTGTTCTGTGCCAGTGGGGAGCTCACTGCCCTGAACGGTGAGTCTTAGGCCTGGTAGCATTCACCACAAGCTGACTGAAGAGCCCTTGGGTTTTAAGTGAACATTGGTGGTAGCCTGACAGAGCCCCACATGGGCTGGTAGTGGTAGTGGCCACAGGGAGAGTCTCCTTTGCCTTTGGAAAGGGGAAGGAAGAGAAGGAAGGACTTTATCTTGTGGTTTGAGTGCCAGCTTAGCCACGGTAGGCATTGGTGTTGGGGTGGGACCTGAGGAGCAACACATCATGTAAATCTCTAAGGTTTTTGACTCCAGTCCTTGGATCCCAGAGAGCATTCGCGAACTCACCTAGGGCCTGAGGGAACTCACTGCCCTGAAGGGAGGGACAAAAATCTGGCTGGCTTTGCCACCTGCTGATTGTAGAGTACTAGGGCCTTGAATGAACATAGATGGTAGCCAGGTCGTGGTTACAGTGGGCCTTGGGCAGGACCCAGTGTTGTGCTGGCTTCAGGTCTGAACCAGCATTGTCCCGGTGGTGGTGGTCACAAGGATGTGTGTGTGTCCCTGTACCCTCAGTTCCAGGTGGCTCAGCATAGAGAAAGAGACTCAGTTTGTTTGGGAGAAAGTAAGGGGAAAATAACAAGAGTCTCTGCCTGGTAGTCCTGACAATTCTTCCAGATCTTATCCAAGACCACCAAGGTGGTACCTTTATGAGTCCGAAAGAACCACAGTGTTTTTGGGCTTGGGGCCTAAGTCTCTTTGAATACCTGGAAAGTCTTCCCAAGAAGGAGGGGCACAAACAAGCCCAGGCTGCGAAGACTACAATACATACCTAATTCTTTAGTGCCCAGACGCCAGTTAACATCTGCAAGCATCAAGAGCATCAAGGAAAAAATGACCTCACCCAATGAACTTAAATAAGGCAGTAGGGACCAATCCTGGAGAAACAGAGATATGTGACCTTTCAGACAGACCAGTCAAAATAGCTGTGTTGAGGAAACTCAAATTCAGGATAACACAGAGAAGGAATTCAAAATTCTATCAGAGAAATTTAACAAAGAGATTGAAATTATTAAGAATCCAGTAGAAATTCTAGAGTTGAAAAATGTAAGCAACATATCGAAGAATTCATCAGAGTCTCTTCTTAATAGCAGAATTGATCCAGCAGAAGAAAGAATTAGTGAGCTCAAAGACAGGCTATTAAAATACACAGTCAGAAGAAACAAAAGGAAAAAGTATAAAAAAGAATGAAGCATGCCTACACGATCTAGAAAATAGCCTCAAAAGGGCAAATCTAAGAGTATTGGCCATAAAGAGGAGATAGAGAAAGAGAAGGGGTAGAAAGTGTATTCTAAGGAACAATATCAGGGAACTCCCCAAATCTGGAGAAAGATATCAATATTTCAGTACAAGAAGGTTATAGAACATCAAGCAGATATAACAAAAAAGACGACCTCAAGGCATTTAATAACCAAACTCCCCAAAGGTCAAAGATAGGGAAAGTATCCTAAAAGCAGAAAAAGAAACATATAACATAAAATGGCACTCCAGTACATCTGGCAGCACATCTTTCAGTGGAAACCCTACATGCCAGGAATGAATGGTGTGACATATTTAAAATGCTGATGGAAAAAACCCTTTTGCCCTAGAATATTATATCTGGCAAAGATATCCTTCAAGCATGAAGGAGAAAGAAAGACCTGCCCAGAGAAAGAGGGATTTTATCAACACCAGAATTGACCTACAAGAAATCCTAAAGGGAGTTCTTCAGTCTGAAATAAAAGAACATTAATAACAATAATAAATTATCTGAAGGTACAAAACTCACTGGTAATAGCACACAGAAAAACAGAATATTGTAACACTGTAATTGTGGTGTATAAACTACTCAAGTATAAAGAGTAAACAAACCAATCAAAAATAAGTACAACAGCTTTTCAAGATATAGACAGTACAATAAGACACAAAGAAGAACAACAAAAAGTTAAAAAGTGGGGGGATGAAGTTAAGGTACACGGTAGTTATTAGTTTTTTTTTCTTGTTTCTGCAATCAATGTTGTCATCAGTTTAAAATAATGGGTTATAAGATAATGTTTGCATGCCTCATGGTAACTTCAAATTGAAAAACATACAATGGATACACAAAAACTAAAAAGCAAGAAATTAAATCATGCTATCAGATAAAATCACTTTCACTAAAAGGAAGACAGGAAGGGAGGAAAGAAGGAAGAGATCACAAAGCAACCAGAAAACAACAAAATGGCAAGAGTAAATCCTTACTTATCAATAATAACATTGAATGTAAATGGACTTAAGTCTCCAATCAAAAGACATAAAAGTGGCTAAGTGGATTAAAAAAAAGCTAGACCCAATGTCTGTTGCCTACAAGAAGCACATTTCACCTTTTAAGACACACATAGACTGAAAATAAAGGGAGGGAAAAGATATTCCATGCCAATGGAAAGCAAAAAAGAGTAGGAGTAGCTATACTTGTATCAGACAAAGTAGATTTCAAGACAAAAGCTGTAAGATAAAGAAGGTCATTATATAATGATAAAGGGATCAATTCAGCAAGAGGAGATAACAGTTGTAAATATATATGCACCCAATGCTGGAGCACCCAGATATATAGAGCAAATACTATTGTTAGAGCTAAAGAGAGAGAGAGAACCCAATGCAATAATTACTGGAGACTTCAACACCCCACTTTCAGCATTGGACAGATCTTTGAGATGGAAAATCAACAAAGAAACATTGGACTTAACCTGCACTATAGACGAAATGGACCTATTAGATATGTACGGATCATTTTATTCAACGTCTGCAGAATACACAGTCTTTTCCTCAGCACATGGATCATTCTTAAGGATAGATCATGTGTTAGGTCACAAAACAAGTCTTAAAACATTCAAAGAAGTTGAAATAATATCAAGCATCTTCTCTGAACACAATGGAATAAAACTAGAAATCAACAACAAGAATAATTTTGGAAACTATACAAACACATGGAAATTAAACAATATGCTCATGAATGACCAGTGGGTCAGTGAAGAAATTAAGAATGAAATTGAAAGATTTCTCAAAACACGTGGTAATGGAGACAAAATATACCAAAACCTATGGGATATAAAGAAAGGGAAATTTATAGCTAAAAGTGTCTACATTAATAAAGAAGAAAAACTTCAAATAAATAACCTATTGATGCATGTTAAAGAACTAGAAAACCAAAAGCAAATAAACCCACAATTAGTAGAAGAAAGAAATAATAAAGATCATATCAGAAACAAATGAAATTGATATGAAGAAAACAATACAAAAGATCAATCAAATAAAAAGTTTGGTTTTGGAAAAGATTAATAAAATGGACCCATATTTAGCCAGACTAAGAAAGAAAGATAGAAGACCCAAATAAATAAAATCAGAGATGAAAAAAGGAGACATTACAACACATACTGCAAAAACTCAAAGGATCACTATTAGCTACTATAAGCAATAGCATACTAATAAATTGGAAAATATAGAAGGAAATGGGTACATTCATAGACACATAAAACCTACAAAAATTGAACCATGAAGAAACCCAGAACCTGAACAGATCAATAACAAGTTATGAGATCAAGGCCACAATAAAAAGTCTCTCAGTAAAGAAAAGCCTGGGACCTGGTGATTTCATTGTTGAATTCTACCAAACATTTAAAAAAGAATGAATACCAATCCTACTCAAACTCTTCTGAAAGTCATTCTGTGAGGCAAGTATTACCCTGATACCAAATGAAAGACACATAAAAAAACACCAAGAACAAAACTACAGGCCAATATCTCTGATGAATACTGATACAAAAATCCTTACTAAAGTACAAGCAAACTGAATTCAACAGTACATTAAAAAAATCATTCGTCATGACCAAGTGGGATTTATCCCAGGGATGTGAGGATGGTTCAACACATGCAAATCAATCAGTGTGATGCATTATATCTACAGAATGAAAGACAAAAAACATATGATCATTTAAATTGATGCTGAAACAGCATTTGATAAAATTCAGTAATCCTTCATGTTTATAAAAGATCTAAAAAAACTGGGTATAGAAGGAACATACCTCAACATAATAAAAGCCATGTACAACAGATCCACAGCTAGTATCACCCTAAATGGGGGAAAACTGAAAGCCTTTTTTTAAAGATCTGGAACATGACAAAAATGCCCACTTTCAACCACTGTTATTCAACATTGTATTGGGAATTCTAGCTAGAGCAATCAGACAAGAGAAACAAATAAAGGGCTTCCAAATTGGAAAGAATGAAGTTAAATTATCTTTCTTTTCAGATGGTATGATCTTATATTTGGAAAAACCTAAAAACTTAACCAAAAAACAAATAGAACTAATAAATTCAGTAAAGTTGCAAGGTACAAAATCAACATACAAAAATCAGTAGCATTTTTATATGTCAACAGTGAACAATCTGAAAAAGAAATAAAAAAGTAATCCCATTTACAATAGCTACAAATAAAATTAAATACCTAAGAATTAAAGAAGTGAACGATCTCTACAATGAAAACTATAAAACATTGATGCCAGAAATTGAAGATAACACACACACAAAATGGAAAGATATTCCACGTTCATGGATTGGAAGAATCAATAGTGTTAAAATATCCATACTACCCAAAGCAATCTACAGATTCAGTGCAATCTCTATCAAAATACCAATGGCATTCTTTACAGATTATGGAAAAATCAATCCTAAAATATATATGGAACCACAAAAGACCCAAAATAGCCAAAGCTATGCTGAACAACAGGAGCAAAAACTGGAAGAATCACTTTACCTGACTTAAATTATACTGCAGAGCTATAGTAACCAAAACAGCATGGTGCTGGCATAAAAACAGACACATAGACTAATGGAACAGAGAGTCTGGAAACAAATCCATACACCTACAGTGAACTCATTTTCAACAAAGGTGTCAAGAACATACATTGAACATACATTGGGGAAAAGACAATCTCTTCAAAAATTGATGCTGGGAAAAACTGGATATCCATATGCAGAAGAATGAAACTAGACCTGTATCTCATCATATACGAAAGTCAAACCAAAATGGATTAAAGACTTAAATCTGACTATGAAACTACTACAAGAAAACATTGGGGAAACTCTCCAGGATATTGGTCTGGGCAAAATTTTCCTGAGTAATACTTCACAAGCACAGGCAACCAAAGCAAACATGGACAAATGGGATCACATCAAGTTAAAAAGCTTCTGCACAGTGAATGAAACAACAAAGTGAAGAGACAGCCCACAGAATGGGTGAAGATATTTGCAAACTACCCATCTGACAAGGGATTAATAACCAGAATATATAAGGAGCTCAAACAACTTTGTAGGAAAAAATCTAATAATCCCATTAAAAATGGGCCAAAGATGTGAATAGACATTTCTCAAAAGAAGACATGCAAATGTCAAACAGGCATATGAAAAGGTGTTCAGCATCACTGATCATCAGAGAAATAATACATCAAAACTACAATAAGATATCATCTCACTCCAGTTAAAATGGCTTATATCCAAAAGACAGGCAGTGACAAATGCTGGAAAGGATGTGGAGAAAAGGGAACCTTTGTACACTGTTGATGGGAATGTAAGCTAGTACAATCACTGTGGAGAACAGTTTGGTTCCTCAGAAACCTAAAAATAGAGCTACCATCATCCAGCAATCCCACCATTGGGTATATAACTGAAAGAAAGGAAATCAGTATATTGAAGAGATATCTGCACCCCCATGTCTGTTGCAGCACTGTTCACAATAACTAAGATTTGGAAGCAGCCTAAGTGCCCATCAGGAGATGAATGGATAAAGAAAATATGGGAGGTACATATACACAATGGAGTACTGTTCAGCCGTAAAAAAGAATGAGATCCAGTCATTTGTAACAACATGGATGGAACTGGAAATCATTATATTAAATGAAATAAGTCAGGGACAGAAAGACAAACTTCACATATTCTCACTTACTTGTGGGAGCTAAAAAAATCAAAACAATTGAATTCATGGAGATAGAGAGTAGAAGGATGGCTACTAGAGGCTGGGAAGGGTAGTGGGGGGTTGGAGGGTAAGCGGGGATGGTTAATGGGCACAAAAAATAGTTAAAGAATGAACAAGGGCTAGTTTTGGTAGCACAACAGAGTGACTATAGTCAATAATAATTCAGTGGCACATTTTAAAATAACTAAGAGTATAATTTGATTTTTTGTAAGACAAAGGATAAATGCTTGAGGGGACGGATACCCCATTTTCCATGATGTGATTATTACACATTGCATTCCTGCATTAACATATTTCATGTACTCCATAAATGTATATACCTACTATGTACCCACAAAAATTAAAAAAAAATTGAAACATTTTTGATGTATAGTTTTATTAATTTTAGTTGAAAGAAATGTATGCTTTATTTGTTACATATACAGGTCAACTTAATTTCTAAATGTTATTTTTTACTTTTTTATTTGTGACTTTTAGGCAGCTTCTACCTTTGTAAATTCTAAAAAAACTGGATGGTATTCATTCTCTCCTATTGTCTTAATATAATTGCATACGCTTGGCCATTTTTTGACTTAATTTTTCTGGAAAAATGATATTGATTATTGAATTCCAATCTTTTAATTTACAGAAAAATTAGGCGCCAGAAAGAGTAGTGAAAATAGCTTATCAGTAGATAATAGACATCCTTATATTTTCATGAAATATAAATCTATACAACTTTAGGAGTTTCAGAGGAACTTACTGACTTATTAACTTTGCGTTGGGTGAATAGTTCTTTTATGATGTGAATTCTGTATCTTTAAAAAGGATACTTGATTAAGAACCATATTCTTAATTGTAGCCAAAATTTGGTGCCTTTTGAATGATAGTGGTTTATTAAACTTGAGTGTGTAAAGGAAGATTTGGCCATTTTGATAAAGAAAGGTTGAGAATTATTTTTCAACATTCTTCTCTAGTGTACCTTTTTAGTTATAGAAGCACCCCATGTTTGCTTTAGAATAAGAATAGAAATAAATATTTTATTTTTACATACTGTTAGTACTAAGGCAGCAGCTTTTTCACTACTCATTTTATTTTTGTAAATTTGAAGCAAATTTATGGCATGAAATTTCCCCAGCTTCTTTTGACCTTGAGGTGCAATATGATTTGCTTTGTTAAGTTTTAATTTTATGACACATCACATTTCTGTCATGTCCAAAATTAAACTTCAGGGTAGATGTATATTTTTCTACACTGGGGTTGTGAACAGAGTAAATTATCAGAGAATTATGTTTAAATGAATATGTAAGTATAGGAATGTATAGGCTTAGCTACATCTTTCTACATAAATAGCTTGTTAGTGTGCAATCAGTCACTGGAGTTGCTATGAACTTGGAGCTTAATGAACAGGTGGAGAAAGAGGATGAATCCCAGTTCAAAATGGATCTGACAGCTTATCGGGCAATTTCACTGATCGCTAATCCAGTTCGTTTGGCAACTTAATTTATCACACAGTTAGAATTCTCATCCCGTGGGTTTCCAGGTGGAAATTAATTCTGAAACATGTCCAATACCACTGGGTTGAAGAGACCTGCTTAAGCTTTGTGAAGAAATTTAGAAATAAATTATTTTAAATGCATAAGCCAGGTTTCTCTTATGATTCCCTTTGTGTTTATCCAATTCCTTCTTAAAATATTTGGGTGCTGCTAGCATTTGATGGTATGCTCATGGAGGTGAACTAAGGTTTATTTATTCCTTAAGATTTATAAATTAAATGGAGAAATTGTTAATCCTAATTCATTAGTGAAATAACTACTATAATAGATAATCCTGTGACTATAATTCTATCTTTAGGTATAGAAAAATTACTGATCTCGAACATGTTTTAAGCATTTCTTTTTTTTTTATAGCAACAAATAATGAACAGAAGAAATTATTTCCTTAAAGCTCACAAATTTATGTCTTCTGAGTACTTACAAATTCTCTAATTAGTCTGATTTACAGCTCATTATTTTATGTAAAAGTATCTGCTAAGGCAATTTCTTCAACAATAAGGAAGAAATGCAACCTGCCTCTCACAGCTCACATTCTGACTCTGTTTAGAATTCCCAAGGATGAGTATAATTAAATGGGCTTAGCTTAGGACCTGGCTGTAGCGTAAAATAACTTCAAAACCAGAAACACATTTTCTTCACTTTTTAAAGACTTGATTTATAGTGCATAGAAAGTTAAACTGAATATTGATCCTTGAAAAGCAAATGTGTCCTGTACAAAATGACAACAAAAGAATACGATAAAAGTTTACAGAGTGATTGATTGTCCAAAGCCTATAGACAGTAGCCTCCCCCTTGTATGTCATCTTCTCTAGGCATCTGTAGCTCTGAGAGGGTGAGAGCAATGAAGTGTTAGAGGAGGATTAGTTGCACCCTGACACAAACTGTTACATTTTATGAGAAGATTGAGGAAGGTGGTAACAAATTATTTCTAAGAAGGAATTTTGAGAAACGAGGAATGGGGCACAAGATCAATAAGACCTATGATATAACTCCAGGAAGGGACACCAGGGAATTTCTTATAATTTCTCAAACTCTGAAGCATCTCCAAAAAGAATTTAAGTCAGTGAAAAATAATTGAGATGACAGAAAACTACAAACTGGCATAACAGTGTCATTGATTGGATATGTCAGGAAAAGTATGCCTATCATTCTTATGACCAGGCTTGTTAAAGTAATATCTTCATAATCTAGAGGGGCTCAGTGTTGGATCATCCTGGCATCCTTCTCAAATCCCCTTTCTGAGTCCTTGGCATTTTTCCCTGGAACATATTGCAGACCTACAGCCTTGTCATTTCAGAAACTGTCCTTCCATTTTTACCTTTAGAGGGAAATGGTCACTGAGTCTGGTACTAGCCCTTGGGAATCAAGCCAAAAGAAAAGGCAGGGCATCGTTTGATTTTCTCCTTCTTTCCTACAAGAGCAATGGTTGCGTCAAAGGTTTAGTGGGTATTGGAATCACCCAGAAGGAGATAATGATGATGATCAAGCACAATGGATCAATTCGGGGTTTTCCTCCTTTTTTTTTTAATGTTTTTCCTATTACCATCACTGTCACTGTGATGATGATAATGATAATAGGAAAAATATATAAAACAAAATGGGGAAAACCCTAAATAGACCCAGTGTGCTTTATAACATTTCCGATTTACTAAGCTATTTATTATTCCTCATTATTTAATAAAGTGTCCCATGTACTATGCAAATGGCAGACAGTAAAACCCCCACCATGCCGTTTAGTGAAATCCGAGGATCCTGTATAAAAAATCCTCAAGCTAGACTTATGTTGGATGAAGAAGACAGTGAGAAATCTTGCCTTTTTAGGTTAGGCTTTCTTGTTTTTCCTTTGTTTAACTTTTGTTTCTTCAAATGGCCTGCAGCTTGGAAGAGACACTTTTTGGTCTAAAAGCTATTTTGGTTGCTGACAGAGGCAGTCTCATTGGAAAAACAGTATGTTCACCAATTAGAAGTTCATATTGCTTTTAATTCTGCTTCCAATAGTTTTGGGACTTTAAGAGTGAAATTGAGATTTGTGTATTTTTTCTTCAGTGCTGCATAAATGGCCATTTATGGTAAAACCTGAGAATAAAGGAAGACCAAAAAAAGCAAAATAAAATAAGACAGAAATACATAAATTATAGTGATTCTGATTTTTCCTTATGAAACTTGAGATCCAGTAAGTAAACTTTGGTTGGAATTATTAGGCATTCAAACACTATCCTTCACAAAAGAAAAAGGCTCCCCATCAGTAAGCCGAGATATTAGATGTGTAAATATAATGAGCCATCTGTGGAGACATTGACCAGATTGCCCTGCATTGTGATAGAATTGATGTAATTTGAGTATCAGATGGGGCTGATTCGTGAATCTTGAGAAGACAATTACTTGACAGCAATGATAGATTTTGACCCTGTTGTAATTGGTATACTTGAGGTAGGAAGCAATTCTACTCATTTTGTCAAACGGAGGCCTCCACTCATAAAGTGAACTATTATTTAGAGGATCTTGTCTTCTTGGCTATTATTAAAATGGAATTTTTGTCTAATCAGCTATTATTAAAATGCAATTACCAAATAATATATTCTTCTCACTATGGTGATTTGACAGATCAAAAGCTTTCTGAGGGCAGAAACTGTGTTATCCATTTATGTATCTCCAATGCTTTGTATCATGTCTGGCCCATTGTTAGTACTCAAAAAGTGTTTTCGGAATTACTGAATGGTTGAGTAAGTTGCTTCCTATAATCAAGACTTTTAGTTAGAATGGTGGTAAATTTAGATGTAGAGGATTTTGTACTTTTTATCAGTGGGGCTGCCCTAACTGGTGGATTTATTTATTTTTTAATGCAATTTTTTTTCCTTTTATTTAAAATTTCTTTGGAAGCACAGATGATATTATAGACATAATAATGTAAATAAAGTAAGAAGAAATAAATTACTGATTACTCCACCTTCCAGCAGACTGTGTTGATTTTTTCCTGTTCATCTCTATGCATTTATATACTTTTTTGTTTGCATTTTTATGACTTAGAACCTAGATTTGATGTGGTATACTGAGTTTTCTACTTAATATTAACATTTTTAATACAGTATTTAGGCCAGGCACGGTGACTGACGCCTGTAATCCGAGCACTTTCGGAGGCCGAGGCAGTTGGATCACGAGGTCAAGAGATCAAGACCACCCTGGGCAACATGGTGAAACCCCGTCTCTACTAAAAGTACAAAAATTAGCCAGTTGTGGTGGCATGCACCTGTAGTTCCAGGTACTTGGGAGGCTGAGGCAGGAGAATCGCTTGAACCTGGGAGGCGGAGGTTGCAGTGAGCCGAGATCGTGCCACTGCACTCCAGCCTGGCGACAGAACAAGACTCCATCTCAAAAACAAAACAAACAACAAAAAAAAGGAATTTACAGCTTATAATTTTACATGGCTACATAATATATTCTTTACTTTGCATTCCCCCTCAACAATATTCTATTTCCCTATCTGCTTTATCTTTCTAGTGAATTCCTACTCAGCTTTCAAGGTCCCATTTAACTTTGCAACAATCCTCCAATTTCTGTTGACTCTTATGATCCTAGTACTTTACTTACAATGACTATAGAACTTTTGATACTTTAACTTTTTTCTTTTTATGAAAATTATGAGAAATAAGGTACATCAGAGCATGGATTATACAACTGTGTGTCCTGATGCCTAACTCAGTGATGGTCATGTAGTTGGCCCTCAACTAATACTTGCAGATAACATTCTAAGGTTTGGGAATAGAGGGATGAATGAGATACGGTTTCTGGATTTTATGCTCAAAGTATATTGGTAAGCAGGTAGGCAGACATCATGTAGAAACTGACCTTCTAGAGTTGTTTATATGGTGCTAGGAAAACCGAGAGGAGGCCAGTATATTCACAGCATAGCTTTTTCTTCTTAACAATCTTTTTTACTGTACTTTCAGGAATGGTATTGGTAGGCTAAGGAGTTCTCACATTTTCATGACTCTTCATTTCCTTTGGAAATTATTTTCTAAAAGATTCAATTTCCTCATGTTTGCTTTTCTCATGCCTTGTTTGCCCGTGTCACTTTCTCTTTTTCAATTGGTATCTTGAAATATAGTTTTTCAACACATTATATAATCTCCCTACATAATTGCAGCAGGCAAAGTTCTAAGATGTTCCTCAAGATTCTCCATACTTCCCCCACCAGGATACAGGCCCTGAGTAATCCCTGGGGCTATAAATTTGATGGATTTTACTTCCGTGATTAGGTTATATAATATAGCACATTTAAGAAAGGAAGATTATCAGGATGGGTCTGACTCATCATAGTCATGGTTATGACTACATTAATCCTTTGAAAGTACAGTTTTCTCTGCACTTCTGGTCTACAAAAATGTGAGCTAATAAATGAATATTGTTTTAAGCTGTTGAGTTTGTGGCAATTTGTTATACAGCAATAAAAGTGAATACAATAATATATTAACCGTTTGTGGTATTTGCTACATATATATTTTTTAGTTTATCTTGCTGTAAGTTTTGTTTGTACAAAACTCAGCTTCTTCATATAATTGCATCTACTGAAGATTTTTTTCTTTATGATTTCTAGTATTCAAAGTTTAGAAGGCATTAAACAGGGCATTGTTGGTAGGATGCACAGAGGATTTGAGTCTGAGTGTCAAATCATTAATTTGATTAGACTCTGCCACTGGCATTCTTTCTGCATAATAATTTATAACCTTTCAACCTGAACATTGACTTTCTCCATTGCTACTTAGCTGAGGAGAAATATGAATTCTCCTTTGGAAAAGTTTGGGGATTTCTAGAGCACTAAACCATTCTCTTTGATGATTGAATGGAACTTTTAAATCTAATATTTCAACACTAATGGGGATCTCACAATGGAAGGCAGCTCCCTAGAACTATGCTGTTAGCCCTTTCCTTCACCATAATACTTGGCAAGAGACAACTTATACAGACTTTTCATTTTTATTCTACCCTTCTTCCAAATTCTCTGGATGGCCTAGCCTGTATTGCCTGTTGTTTTCAGTGCTGTTCTGATCTCAAATGGGCTTCCACAAGTGGCTAGAAGGGATTAGTTTTCGTATTTCTTCCATTAGTTCAGTATTGAACTAAAAAGCATGGTTATAAATGACAACTTTAATGACTGTGGTTTTTTTTTTTTTTTTTTTTTTTTTTTTAGACAGAGTCTCACTCTCTTACCCAGATTGGAGTGCAATGGCACGATCTCAGCTCACTGCCACCTCCGCCTCCCAGGTTCAAGCAATTCTCCTGCCTCAGCCTCCTGAGTAGCTGGGACTACAGGCACCCGCCACCACGCTTGGCTAATTTTTGTATTTTTTTAGTAGAGAAAGGATTTCACCATGTTGGCCAGGCTGGTCTCGAATTCCTGACCTCAAGTGATCCACCTGCCTCAGCCTCCTAAAGTGCTGGGATTACAGGCGTGAGCCACCGCGCCTGGCCAAATGACTGTGATTTTTTTTTTTTTTTTTTTTTTTTTTTTGAGATGAAGTTTCACTCTTGTTGCCTGGGCTGGAGTTCAGTAATGCGATCTTGGCTCACTGCAACCTCCACCTCCCGGGTTCAAGTGATTCTCTTGCCTCAGCTCCCAAGTAGCTGGGATTACAGGTGCCTGCCACCACACCTGGCTAATTTTTTATATTTTTAGTAGAGATAGGGTTTCACCCTGTTGGCCAGGTTGGTCTCGAACTCCTGACCTTCAGGTGATCCACCCACCTCAGCCTCCCAAAGTGCTGGGATTATAGGCATGAGCCATCACACCTGGCCATGACTGTGATTTTTAACACCCATCCACATTATTGGTCACTGTTGTTGCTTCAAGTGTTTCTGTAACATTCCTGGATTGACACTAAAAAAAAATCCTAAACAAGTGAATCGTTACTATTATGGATACATTTGTTCTTTCAACTTACAAATATTAAGGACCTACTGTCTGCTAGCTCTGCAGGCCTCGCTATTTTTTGCCTTTTCCATTTGTCACTTACGTGTCAAATAGTCTGTGCTAAGAAAATCCTTAATGCTACAAAGGAAAGTAAATGTACTTTTATTTCTTGCCTGACTTAACAGGAATATATAGGCAAAAGCTAGTAGTTATGCTGAATTTAAGACAGTATGTTTGGTCTAATATCCAGAATTCACAAGGAACTTAAACAAATTTATAAGAAAAAAACGAACAACCCCATCTAGGCAAAGGATATAAACAGACACTTCTCGAAAGAAGACATTTAAGGCCAGGCACGGTGGCTCACGCCTGTAATCCCAGCAATTTGGGAGTCCGAGGTGGGTGTATCACTTGAGGTTGGGAGTTCAGGACTAGCCTGGGCAACATGGTGAAACCCCTTCTGTACTAAAAAAAATACAAAAAATTAGCCAGGTGTGGTGGTGAGCACCTGTAATCCCAGCTACTCGGGAGGCTGAGGCAAGGGAGTTGCTTGAACCCAAGAGGCAAAGGTTGCAGTGAGCTGAGATCATGCCACTGCACTCCAGCCTGGCTGACAAGAGTGAGACTCCGTCTCAAAAAAAATTTAAAAAAAAAAGAAGACATTTATGTGGCCAAAAAACACACAATAAAAAGCTTAGCATCACTGATCATCAGAGAAATGCACATCAAAACCACAGTGGGATACCATCTCACACCAGTCAGAATGGTGATTATTAAAAAGTCAGGAAACAAAAGATGCTGGCAGGGCTGTGGAGAAATAGGAACACTTTTACTCTGTTAGTGGGAATGTAAATTAGTTCAACCATTGTGGAAGACAGTATGGTTATTCCACAAGGATCTAGAACCAGAAATACCATTTGACCCAACAGTCCCATTACTAGGTATATAACCAAAGGAATGTAAATCATTCTACTATAAAGACACATGCACGTGTATATTTATTGCAGCACTATTTATAATAGCAAAGACATGGAACCAACCCAAATGACCATCAGTGATAGACTAGATAAATAAAATGTGATACTAGATAAATAAAATGTATACACCATGGAATACATGAGATCAGAACACCGTGGAATAAAAATGAATGAGATCATGTTCTTTGCAGGGACATGTATGAATCTGGAAGGCATCATCCTTAGCAAACTAATACAGGAACAGAAAACCAAACACCACATGTTCTCACTCATAATGAGTTGAACAATGAGAACACATGGCCACCGAGAGGGGAACAACACACACCAGGGCCTGTTATGGGTGGGGGGTGAGGGGAGGGAACTTAGAGGATGGGTCAATAGGTGCGACAAACCATCATTACACATGTATACCTATGTAACAAACCTGCGCGTTCTGCACAGGTACCATTTTTTTTAGAAGGAAAAAAAGACAGTATTTTTATTTTTGTAATGTAAATGTGTGATAATTTGTTTAAATCTGATATTGTTTCTATTAGCTTAAGTTAAGCATTGAGACAAAAATTGGAAGCATGGAAATGAGAAAACTTTAGTAATGATTCTGTCAGGGGTGCATAGTCATTGTGTATAGATTAGGAGGTAGAAAGTGATCCTGTCTTATGATTTTAAAGTTTGAAAGGAACTGAAGGATAATCCAGGCCAAATGCTTCATGTCATAGATGGGGAAACTGAGCCCTAGAGAGAGGAAGTAACGTACTCAAGGACGTGGAGGTCCTATGTGGCAGAACCAAGCGTAGGACCCTATTTCCTGTTACTCACTTCTTTTCCTTTCCTTGATTTGGGTTGCTTTGTTACTGGTACTTAATAATTCGGTAGAAACTTGACATGTACTTCATGATATTAAATTGATATTGTAGGTTGGACTGTGGAGGGGTTTTAGGACTCCGTGTCTTTTCTGTGGTATTGAAACAATATGGTCTCTATTAAAATATTCGGTGAACCTTCTATCTTTTGAAGTATTTGGTTAGATGAAATGTGGATAGTAACCAAAACCTCTATAAGTAGTATTATACTTTGGTCTGATTGAATTACTGAGCAGTTTTATATTATTCTTGTTGAATGTTTTTAGTTTGTTGGTTTGAAAAAGGAAACAGTTCTACAGATGTTTTTTTCTAGTAACCTCTGACTGCTTTTCTATTGATCTCCTTTTTACTTCAAATGGTAAAACTAAAAGAAGCTTTGTTATGTCTTTTAACAAAATATTGATCTTTTATTGGTATGAAAACATCTTGGTTGTTAAATTGCTTCATTAATTTTATACCTCTTTTATATTGAAAGTCTGTAATTGTTCGGTGTAAGTTACTGCTTGTTTTAAAGTTGATTTTCCTTTTAATTTAGAGACATAAATGAATCATTTTTTCCCCTTTAATTTCTTCCTGCTATATAAAAGACATTAAAACTTTTTTAGGCTATCAATAATATTACATAGGTCTTCTTGGATAATGCAGTCCTATATTGTTGGTGAAGGTTCTAAACCTGCTAGTCTTGCCTAGTTTCAGATATTGTTTGGTAAAATAACATCACTATATTATGCATGCAACTACTCCAATACATATGGAATTCAGGAAACTTGGATTTGAATTGTCTGTCTTTTAGTTACTATCTGTGGCAAGTCACTTAGCTCCTCTCAGAATCTCTGTTCCTCATCTTTTAAGTGGAGACAGTAAGATTTTTAGAGTCCTTGTAAGGACTGAGTAAAATAAAGCATGCATCCCTGGCACATTGTCAATGCTCATAAATAGTAGCTGTAAAAATACTGCACCCAGAGTAAACTATAGAACAGTATATTTATTCTGAAACATTATTCCTGTTAGCTATTATTTAATTCACCCAGCTTACTTTCCTCATCAGTTAATCTGTAACCCTTTTCTCCTTATATAAAAGACCTGGGATTATTTCATTGAGGGAGGTCAATAAGAAGATTCCCAAGGAGGATCTGATTAAAAGGTATCTATTTTCCCCATGATAAGATCAATAATTCCTTCTCAAAGGGGTGTCAGAAGAATATTTGAAAATTACCTTCCGGCAAACTCTTTCTCTGCTTCTGGGAATAGTACATATTTGGATAGGAGACAATAAATAGATGGGCAGTATCTTGTGCAGGAGTTCTGAACAACTATAGAATGCTTCCATCTGTTCACTTTTCAGTTTTGTTCACCTTGACTTTCCTATCTTAGACTCCTGAGGTTGTTAGATGCACCCCTCTCATCCACACAGTGACTGTATCTATCCATCTGGCCCATAAAACTCCTTTCCAGTGAGAAATACATCCATTATACAGGATTAGAGACAGTGGCATCTTCTTCCACATTATAGTTTAACTCAGGCCTGGCACCAAACTAGTGTTTTTTGATGAGATTGTTATCAGGCAAGAGAATGAAGCTAGTTCTGTAGTATGGTACCACAGAGAAATTAGCCTGTTTCATGAACAAATGCAGATAATAGGGTACATAATTTTTAGTACTGAAGCATAGCCATGAGTGTAATCTGATTGTCAGAAAGTATTCAATTCTTAACCTATGGCCCTTATTTTAACCAAACATAGTCTGAATGTTACAAAACTTTAAATTATTTATACAAATAAAGTCACTTTATCATTGATTATCTGAAGCTCCTGTTTTTGTCCCTGATAAATCTTATGGGACCTTTAGTTACCTCTCCAATTTGCACTCTCTCTGTATTTCTGGACATATCAACAAACTATTTCTCAGTTGCTATGTGGCATTGGTCATACTGTTTCTCTCCTACCCAAACGCTCCTTGTTGAAGGAGCCTCACCTTCATCAGCACTGCAGCATCCATGATAAAGATGTAGGGAAGACAACTAAGACCCCAGCTCCATGCTTCACCTGGTCGCCTAGGCCCTTTGAAGAAATTTTGCAGTGCGGCATATCATTGGTCTCCCTTGGACAAGAAAATATAAAGTCCTGCCTCCCTAGATACCAGCCTACCTAACTAAGCCTTCTAAAATAGTGGGCTTTAGAAAATCAAATGTCATATCTGAAGATAGAGGTAATCGTCAGTGTTCCAGAATGGTAGCATTTCTGGCCCTTGAGTGCACTATAAAGGTTGATGAATGTCAGTGGTTTCTGGCAGGTTTAATGCTTAGGCAAGGGAAGGGAGGAATCAAGGAAGAATAGGAAATAGTGAAGAGAGTAAGTAAACAGTGGGGAAATAAAAATATGTCTGTGATCAGCAGTGGTAAAATTCCCCTGAAATTTGTTAGAGATACAACTTAGTAGTTGCCTGAAGATGCTTACCTTTCCCTAGTGGTATTTAAAATCTCTCCTGCCACTAGCATTTTAGTTCTTTCTTTCTTCTTTCATGTATGTTTAATTTTTGAAAATAATTGGAGATTTATGGTAGTATCAGTGGTATTTTTTCCATTTTTTTCTCTTGAACCATGTTTTCTTTGCTCCAAAAAGCAAATGGCAGTCTCCAAAGGATGATTTGTTTCTACTATTTGTATAAATTGAGTATAAGCTGCATCCAATTCCTAGTGCATGCATAAAACTCTTTTTGGGGAAATGTGACCAATATATAACATTTTATTGAATGTTTCTTGAAATTGGTGTCAAACTTTTTTATTTCTTTTCTTTTGGGATGCCTAATTGAATTGAAACTTCATTATTTCCTTCCATGGCTTAGGCCACCTTTACAGGGAATATGCCATGTGAGCTCCTACTTACCCATTAAGACCAGATATCCACTAGGGACTTAATGGGCTAATGTGTTCCTCTTTCACCTCCTATGTCCTAAATTTAGCATTAGCTAAATTGACTAATGAAAATAACCCTAGCCTTATCCCTCTTCTTAGTGGATATTGTTTTATTTAAACATTTCATCACAGAACTTGGTACAATTGTTAGGCACTTCTTACATGATCCTGGAACTGAAATGTCAGATGCGTGTAGGGTATTATAACCTAACCAACCATAATGAGATACCAAGATGGCTATGATTAAAAATAAAGGAGGTGGTGAGAGTGGAATAAAAAGTGCTGGAGAGGATGTTGAGAAATTGGAACACTCAAACATGGCTAGTAGGAATGTAAAATAGTGGAGCCACTGTAGAAAACATTTTGGGGATTCCTCAAAAAATTAAATATAAACTTAACCATGGAATGACCCAGCCATTCCACTCCTAGGTATAATGCCCAAGAGAATTAAAAACATATGTTTTCACAAGAATGTCCAAAGCAGCATTTTTTGTCATAGGCCAAAAGTGGAAACAACCCAAATGTTCATCTGCTGATGAATGGATACACAAAATGTGGTCTATCCATACAATGGAATATTACTGAGCTATAGAAGGGAATGAAATACTAAGATATGCTACAATGTGGATGAATCTCAAAAACATTGTTCTGAGTGAAAGAAGCCAGACACAAAAGGTTACATATTGTAGGCCTTCATTTATATGAACTATCCAGAATAGACAATGGCGGCAGAAAGCAGAATGGTAGTAGCCAGGGGATGACAGAAGGAGGGGATAGGGAGTGACTGTTTAATGGATATGAGATTTAATGGATCTGAGATGAAATGTCTTGAAACTAGATAAAGGTGGTGGTTGCACAACATTTTGAATGTTCTACATACAACTAGATTTCACTTACACTTTCAAAAGGTTAACTTTATGTTATATAAGTTTTACCTCAGTAAAAAATAAGCAAACTCACAGAATTTAGAGTGAAATTCTAAAATCTTGACAGCCACTTGCTCCCTTCATTTTTTGGGGGCTAATCTTGTATAATTTCAGGCTTAGGCTACCTTGTTGGG
The DNA here is from genome assembly GCF_006542625.1 of Nomascus leucogenys. Lineage (NCBI taxonomy): Eukaryota > Metazoa > Chordata > Mammalia > Primates > Hylobatidae > Nomascus > Nomascus leucogenys. The sequence goes on from NC_044391.1 coordinate 8,419,862, forward strand.
GTAAGATCAGTTTTAAAATTCATAATGCTTTTTTTCTAAAAGTGTTCAGTAAAGATAAACAAAAAGAAGAAAAATTAGAATTACCATAATTGTACTGCTTAGAACAATTCTTAATATTTTTGTATGTGTATTTCCTGTGGCTTTTCCAGTGTGTAATATATGTACACATACTCTATACAGGCATGTACATATTTGTGAAATAGGGTCATTTTGCATATAGTGTTTATAACATACTTTTATCATTTAATGATGCATTAGAAAATTATTTGGTCTATTTTCTATAGTTTCACAAGTATGCAGCATAACTCTTTTAAAATATATCTTCAGAAAAAAAATAGCAGCAAATAGGGTAAAGATCATGTTTCATTTGTGTTTGAATCCCTGGAGTTGTTCAAAAGAAATGGCCACTTTATTGGATTGGGTTGGACTGGATTGGATTAGACTGAATAAAACTAGAATAAATTCTAGAAACCAATGAAGAACTTCTGAAATATTCAGCATCTTGTTTTGTTATAATACTCTCTTAGTTTCATTTTAGTTGGTGACTTGATATACCCCTTTTTCCCTTCAGGATGTCAGGATTGTAGAAGCCTGAGTGTTATGTGAAGCAAATGTCCCCGTGTATTCTGTTTTAGTTTACTATAGCTGGTACAACAAAATACCACAGACAGGGTGACTTAAAAACAAAACTTTGTTTTCTCACAGTTCTGAAGGGTGGCAGTCCAAGATCAGACCAGCAGGTTTAGTTTCTCCTGAGGTCTTTCTCCTTGGCTTGCAGATGGCTGCCCTCTTGCTATGGCATCACATGTCCTTTTCTCTGTGCATGCGCATCCCTGGTGTCTGTATGTTCTCATCTCTACTTTTTATAAGGACACCAGTCAAATTGGATCAGGGCCCACCATAATGGTGTCATTTTAACTTAATTACATCTTTAAAGGCCTTATACAAATAAAATAAACACATTCTAAGGTAACGGGGGTTAGGGATTCAACATATGAATTTTGGGGGTACATGTAGGCATACCTCATTTATTGTACTTTGCTTTATTGCGTTCCATAGTGTGGGTGTGTGTTTGTTAATTTTTTAAAACAAATCAAAGGTTTGTGGTAACCCTGTGCTGAGCAAATCTGTTGGCACTGTTTTTTCCAATAGCGTAGGCACTTTGTGTCTCCGTGTCAAATTTTGGTAATTGTAATATTTAAAAGTTTTCATTAAAAATTAAAAAAAAATTTAATTACTATGGGCACATAATAGTTGTGTATATTTCTTTTTCATTATTATTATATCTGTTATAACGACCTGTCACAATTGGTCTTTGATGTTACCATTGTAACTGTTTTGGGGTACCACCAACCGCACCCATAGAAGACAGTGAACTTAATCTATAAATGTGTGTGTTCTGACTGCTCCATCAACCGGCTGATCCCCCACCTCTTTCCCTGTCCTTGGGCCTGCTTATTCTTTGAGAAACAACAGTATTGAAATTAGGCCAATTAATAACCCTGCAGTGGCCTCTAAGTGTTCAAGTGAAAGGAAGAATCACATGTCTCTCACTTTCAATCAAAAGCTGGAAATGATTAAACATAGTGATGAAGACATGTCAAAAGGCAAGAGGCCGAAAATGAGGCCTCTTGCGCCAGTTGGGAGAGTTATGAATGCAAATGAAAAGTTCCTGGAGGAAATTAAAAGTGCTACTCCAGTGAACACATGAATAGTAAGGAAGTGAAACAGACTTGTTGCTGATATAGAGAACGTTTTATTGGTCTGGATAGATGATCAAATCAGCCACAATATTCCCTTATGCCATAGCCTAATTGTAAGGCCCTAAATCTCTTCAATACTGTGAAGGCCAAGAGAGGTGAGGAAACTCCATAAGAAAAGTTTGGGCCATAGTGTGCAGGTAGCTGTCCCTACCTGCTTCTTGCTGAGGCTGCCTCAGAACCCCTGTCCACTGCTTCATGATTTTCTGTTGTCTCTTGGCAAAAATGGCAAATAATGATGCTGTTCTGAAGAGGCTGGAGCAGAAGGAGGCAGAGGTGGATCAAATCATTGAATATCTTAAGCAGCAAGTTGCTCTACTTAAGGAGAAAGCCACTTTGCAGGCAATTTTGAGGGAAGAGAAGAAACTTTGAGTAGGAAATGCCAAACTGAAGGAAGAAATTGAATTGAAACAGCTAATTCAGGCAGAAATTCAAAACAGAATGAAGCAAATACCATTTCCATCTGGTATTCCACTGCACACTAATTATGTGGTTTCTGATCGTGATACAATCTACATCAGTAACAACCATATCTTCTGGTATCAAAGAACAGATAAAAGGAGGAGCAGGAGAAGAAGAGAAAGCAAAAGAGAAAATTGAAGAGAAAGGAGAGAAGGAGAAAAAACAGCAATCAATAGCAGGAAGCACCAACTCTAAGCCAATAAATGTTTCCCATCTAGATCTTTGAATTGGTTGCATCATAACTGTCAGAAAACACCCTGATGCAGATTCTTTGTATGTAGAAGATGTAGTTGTTGGGGAAATAGTCCCAAGAACAGTTGTCAGTGGTCTGGATAATCATGTTCCTCTTGAATAGATGCAAAATCAGATGGTGATTTTACTTTGTAACCTGAAACCTACAAAGATGAGGGGAGTATTATCTCAAGCAGTGGTCATGTGTGCTTGTTCACCAGAGAAAGTTGAAATCTTGGCCCTTCCTAATGGAGATAGAATTAGGTGATGCTTTCCCTGGAGAGCCCAACAAGGAACCAAATCCTAAGAAGATTTGGGAGCAGATCCCACCTCATTTTTATACTATGATGAGTGTGTGGCTATATACAAAGGAGCTCCCTTTGAGATGAAAGGGAAGGGAGTGTGTAGGGTTCAAACTATGAACAACAGTGGAATAAAGTAAAACAAAATGCCTTCATTATTGAAATACATTGGAGAACACCTTATAAAAAGGACTGTATTTTCCACTTGTACCTAAAAAAAATAATAATAACAGGAAAGTTTGAGGCTACCAGAGGTTTATGAGGTTTAAGAAAAGAAGGTATGTCCATAACATAAAAGTGCAAGGTGAAGCTGCAAGTACTGATGTAGAAGCTTGAGGCAAGTTATCCAGAAGACCTGGCTAAGATAATTGATGAAGGTGGCTACAATAAACAACAGATTTTCAGTGTACATGAAATAGCCTTTTACTAGAAGATGATACCATTGAAGACTTTCATAGCTAGAGAGAAGAAATCAATGCTTGGCTTAAAGTGTCAAAGGACAGAGTGACACTCTTGGTAGGGGTTAACGCAGCTGGTGACTCTAAGTTGAAGCCAGTGCTCATTCAACATTTACAAAATCCTAGGGCCCTTAATATTGAGCTGAATCCACTCTGCCTGTGTTCTATAAGCAGAATCACAATGCCTGGATGACAGCATATCAATTTGTGGCATGGCTTACTGAATATTTTAAGCCCACTTTTGAGACTAACTGCTCAGAAAAAAAGATTCCTTCAAAAATGTTACTTTTCACTGACATTGCACCTAGTTACCCAACAATTCTGATGAAGATGTACAAAGAGCAGTCATGTTAACACAACATCAATTCTTCAGCCCAGGCACCAAGGAATAATTTCAACTTTTAAGTTTTATTATCTAAGAAGTATATTTTATAAGGCTATAATTGCCATAGATAGTGTTTCCTTTGATGGATATGGACAAAGTAATTGAAAAGCTTCTAGAGAAAGAAGTAACCATTCTAGATGCCATTAAGAATGTTTGTAATTCATGGAAGGAGGTCACAGTATTAACACGAACAGAAATTTGGAAGAAGTTGATTCTAACCCTTGTGGATGACTTTGAGGTCCATCCAAGTTCAAGGCTTCAGTGGAGGAAGTCATAGCAGATATCGTGGAAATAGCAAGAGTATTAGAAGTGAAAGTCTGAAGATGAACTGAATTATTTCAATCTTGCAATAAAACTTGAACTGATGAGGAATTGCTTCTTATGGATGAGTAAAGAAAGTAGTTTCTTGAGATGGAATCTAGTCCTGGTGAAGAGGCTGTGAATATTGTTGAAATGACAACATAGAATTTGGAATATTACATAAACTTAGTTGATAAAGCAGAGCAGGGTTTGAGAGGATTGACTGCAAATTTGAAAGAAGTTCTACTCTGAGTAAAATGCTATTAAATAGCATGACATATTGTAGAGAAATCTTTCATGAAAAGAAGTAAATCAATGTTTTAAATTTCATTGTCTTATTTAAGAGATTACCACAGCAAACCCAACCTTTAGCAACCACTACCTTGATCGGTCAGTAGCCATCAATATCAAGCCAAGACCTTCTACCAGCAAAAAAATTATGACTTGCTGAGGACTCGGATGATTGTTAGCATGTTTTGGCAATAAAGTATTTTTTAAACCAAGTTATGTGCATTGTGTTTTTAGACATAATGTCATTGCACACTTAATAGACTACAGTTTAGTGTAAACATGATTTTATATGCACTGGGAAACCAAAAATTTTGTGTGACTCACTTTATTGCAATATTTGTTTTATAAAAGTGATCTGGAACTGAACCTGCAGTATCTCTGAGGTGTGCCTATAATTCAGTGTTCATAAAATATACCAAACTGAGAAAGACAATGTCATTGTGTCTACAAGAATCTTACCATGGGGACTTGGTTAAAGTGGGTCACCCAAATCTACTAAGAGGTAGATTTTCTTGCATTTTTATGAATGGCTCTGATTAGCAGAAATTTGGAGAAAATTGATAAAAAATATGTGTGGCAAGAATAGTAGGAAAAATGTTGGACATTTTTTGTTTTTAAACCAAGAAAATATCTAGGCCGGGCGTGGTGGCTCACACCTGTAATCCCAGCACTTTGGGAGGCCAAGGTGGGTGGATCACCTGAGGTCAGGAGTTCAAGACAAGCCTGGCCAAGATGGTGAAACCCCGTCTCTACTAAAAATAGAAAAATTAGCCGGGCGTGATGGCGGGAGCCTGTAATCCCAGCTACTCGGGAGGCTGCGGCAGAGAATTGCTTGAACCCAGGAGGTGGAGGTTGCAGTGAGTCGAGATCGCGCCACTGCACTCCAGCCTAGGCAACAGAGTGAGTGAGACTCTGTCTCAAAAAAAAAAAAAAAAAAAAAAAAAAAAAAGAAAGAAAAAAAGAAAAAAAAAAGAAAATATCTACCGTTAGCATAGGAGAATTCATTATAGCAGCATATTCCCACTATTTTAATGGCCTGAAGTGAAATAGCACTATATTAGCAGTTCATAATTAACCCATAAGCAGGGCTTGTTGATCAGTATTTTTGGGGAAAAGAAGGCTTCACAGTCGGGATTTTTTGGTGCTAAATAGAAGATACTCCTTTCAAATAAAAGCAAATTGGGATAAATTTGTCATTTTTTGGAGATAAATTATGAACATTTTAGATTAGTAAAATCTTCCTAATGATGAATTTCATTTCAAGGACAAGTTTTGTTTAATTTTTATCTTCAAGATCTGTGAATATAGAAACTTTGAAATAATAGTGGGCTTTTTTTTTTTTTTCTTGAGACAGGGTCTTGCTCTGTTGCCCAAGCTAGACTGAAGTAGCCCAATCGTAGCTCACTGCAGCCTTGGACTTTTGGGTTCCAGTGCTCTTCCTGCCTCTGCCTCCTGAATAGCTGGGACTGCAGGAACGTGCCCCCACACCTGGCTAATTCTAAAAAATTTTTTAGTAGAGACAGAGTTGCCTGGGCTATATTGCTCAGGTTATGGAAGATTTTTTAAAAACTGTTTTCATATTAGATAATGACTTCTTTAAAATGTATACTCTTCACTTGAGCAGGGGATAAAGAGTTGTTTTCTGAAGTTTGGCTTGAGAAAACAACTGTTTGGCGTTTAAAATCCAAGTGGAAACATGTTTCAAATGAAAATTTTTTTTATTTCTCTTATTTAAAACATAGTTTATAGCCTTTATATATTAACAGTCAATCAAATAGCAGAACCATCTACATTTATCTGAAATAAGCTAGATTAGTTTGTTTGTATTTTCATGTAAGTCAAATAGGCATTTGCTTATGAGGAGCCATTTAAATGCATCTTTACAAGAAGTGGTACAATTGTCTGCAACATTTCTTTATCTCAAAATAATTTGGGTGAAATAACATCAGAAGATGTCAATTTAAATGTTCCACTTGAAATCCAGTTAGTTTTTGATTATTCACACTAATGGAAGGAGAGTGGAGACATGTAGGCTCCCAAGAGACCTTTAATCCAAAAATTACTTTTTAGCATTTGAAGATATTTGGGTAATACATTTGGATAATGGTGTGTTTCATGTCCTTTGGCTTTTTTAAGTTAAAAAATTTTTTCAGAGACAGGATCTCACTCTGTTACTCAGGCTGGAATACAGTGGCACCATATAGCTCACTGCAGCCTTGAACTCTAGGGCTTGAGAGATTCTCAGCTGTGCGCAGTGGCTCACGCCTGTAATCCCAGCACTTTGGGAGGCCGAGGCAGGTGGATCATGAGGTCAGGAGATCGAGACCATCCTGGCTAACACGGTGAAACCCCGTCTCTACTAAAAATACAAAAAATTAGCCGGGCGTGGTGGTGTGCGCCTGTAGTCCCAGCTGCTGGGGAGGCTGAGGCAGGAGAATGGTGTGAACCCGGGAGGCGGAGCTTGCAGTGAGCCAAGATCGTGCCACTGCACTCCAGTGTGGGCAACAGGGTGAGACTCTATCCAAAAAAAAAAAAAGAGAGATTCTCCCACCTCAGCCTCCAGAGTAGCTAGGACTACAGTTGTGTGCCACCACACCCGGCTAATTAAAAATTCTTTTTTGTTGAGACAGAGTCTCGCTATGTTGTCTACGTTGGTCTTGAACTACTGGGCTCAAGTGATCCTCCTGCCTTGGCTTCCCAAAACATTGGGCATACAGGCATGAGCCACCATGCCTGACCCTTTTGACTTTATTGACAGCCTTTGAATTTTAAGTAAATGCTGAAATATATGTAGCTTACTGGAATATATATAGGAGACTTTATAGTTCTTTCTTTAGATCTTTGGATTTCCTTAAGAGACAGAACACTTTACAAGACCCTTTGTTTCTCAGATATACATATAAACAGCAACACATTTGAAAGGTAAATTCCAACTAATGATTAATGTTCTTTGCAGAGAATAACAAAATACATATTAATTACTTAGGGTTCTAGTTGTATTTTACTTTCATAGTTAGAAATCTGTTTCTTTTTCTTTCTTTTTTTTAGAGGCAAGGTTTTACTCTGGTGCCCAGGCTGGAGTGCAGTGGCTCAATCTTAGCTCACTTCAGCCTTGAACCCCCCAGGCTCAAGCGATCCTCTTTTCTCAGCCTCCTGAGTAGCTGGGACTACAAACACATGTCACTGTGCCTGGCTAATTATGTTTATTTTTATTTGTAGAATTGGGGTTGCTTTGTTGCCCAGGCTGGTCTTGAACTCCTGGCTTCAAGTGATCCTCCTGCCTTGATCTCCTAAAGTGTTGGGATTATAGACATGAGCCACTGCACCTGGCCAGAAATTTGTTTAAGTAAAATGACTGTATTAGTCAGGGTTCTCCAGAGAAACATAATGTACGTGTGTGTGTGTGTGTGTGTGTGTGTGTGTATGGAATTGGCTCACATGATCACATGATTATGGAGGCTGACTAGTTACAAGATCTGCAGTTGACAAGCTAAGGAGGGTTGTTAGCCTTTTTGTTTTATTCAAAACAGCAGTTGATTGGATGAGGCCCATCCCATTACCCTGAATAATGTTTGCCCAAATGTCTGGGCACCTTTTGGCCCAGTCAAGTTGATACATAAAATTAACCGTCACAATGACCTACCTTAAAGTTCTTAGTTGGACATTTTGCATTTCTCATCAGGAATCTAGGCTGATTTACAACCTTTCATATTGATTTCAACCACAGTATAGTTAATGAGTTATCAATGATGACAAATCATGATCATTTCCAATACAAATATTAACTCTGATTATTTATAAATATGTTATTTTTCCCACGTTCTAGACAGTGGGACATAGAGGTAAACTAGGTAAAGGTGCTCACCTCCTGTAACTTATATTCCAGGGGGAGTGACAGATAATGCCCAATAAACAAATAAATGTATATTAAAATGTCAGGTAGTGATAAGCATAATGAAAAAATAAAACACAGTAAAGGGGTACCGTTTCAGATAGGTTTGTTAGGAAAAGTCCTGAATGGGTGACATTTGTACCGAGATGTGAATAAAGTGAAGGAACAACTTATGTACACCTTGAGAAGCACATATCTAACTCAAGTTTTTGGCATGGTTTAAGGTCTTTCTTTCATATATCTGTATTTTGCATACTGTGGTGCTCCTCAGATATTCCTTCTATGAAAGCTTGTTGCCCCAGTTTCTGGGAATACAACGGGCAGATACCCCACAGCTGTCAGCCCCTTCAGGGACTCTCTCAGCTGCAGGGCGACAACTTGACTAACTAAGGTAACCCTCCTTCCCAGGATGGCCCACAGTCAATGACTGATTGCTGTGGAAATATAGAGTCCTATCTATTTTGGCCCAGCTAGACACAACTCTGAAGGGCCATTCTAACTCCAGAGTTCCCTGTGGGGTCAGCCAAGACTGTTGGTAGATTTGGATCACAGTTTAACTTTTTCCTCTGTCCAAACCTGTTTCATTCCCCTCCCTTTTCATAGGTTTGATCCCAAAGGTACTCCTTAATATACTCCTGCTAATCTTGGTCTAGAGGTCTGCTTCCCAGAGAACTCAGCATTTACTATGAAGTTTTGTGAACCTACAGCTTATTTATGATCTTATCTCAGTAATACTTGGCAGCTGGGTTTATATCAGGCCACGGTCTGCTTCCTGACAGAATTTTACATGTTAATACGAACCTTTCTTTTCTGACTCTAGCACTCTGAAAACTGACTTTATACGTACAACACAGTTTGGAAATTGCTAAAAAGGTTATGATTCCCCTAACCACTTTGATCTTATTATTTCACTGAGAGATATTTTAGAAGCGCTGGTTTATCTTCACTACCTACAGGAGTCTAATATATTGTTTTACTTAACTAGAGTCTGGTCAACATTAACCTCTTTTTCGTTTATAAAGAGAATGATACGGCTGGGTGCAGTGGCTCATGCCTGTAATCTCAGAACTTTGGGAGGCTGAGGCAGACAAATCATGAGTTCAGGAGATCAAGACCATCCTGGCCAACATGGTGAAATCCTGTCTCTACTAAAAATACAAAAATTAGCTGGGCATGGTGGCGTGTGCATATAGTCCCAGTTACTCAGGAGGTGGAGGCAGGAGAATCGCTTGAACCAGGAAGTCAGAAGTTGCAGTGAGCCAAGATCGCGCTACCGCACTTCAGCCTGGTGACAGAGCGAGACTCCGCATCAAAAAAAAAAAGCTACAAATTCATGTCAATGAATAGGGATTTTCAAATTATCTTCATGCTGCAAAAGGAGAGAAATCACTTTATAACTTATAACCATGAAGCTGTTTCCATTAAATATTTAAGAAATGCAAAATTCTTGGTAATGGCAACAAAGTTAAACAATTTAATATGGGGGATTTTTAAAAGCAACTATGTTTAATTATTTCAGGGTTTCATATAACTTTTGAAAAATTAATATATGATATAAATTCCCATTTACTGTGTAATTGGTATTATTTATGAAAGAACTTCATTCTTCCTGTATCAAGAAACATAGGGATTAGATTTGTAATTTACATAATCTATAAGAATCATCATGAATTCTTTTCAAACCTGACACCAAAAGTATTTTAAGAAATCTCCATACCAATATCTGTCATGGACATAGATATACACATTCTTTATAAAATTTTAGTATATGAAATACATAAATATATACAGTGATAATACATCATGATCTAGTAGAGAATATCCCAAGAATTTAAGATTGATTAAAATTTGAAAATCAGTGTAATTAATCATATTATCAGGCTTAAAATTAAAAATCAGCCAGGTGCTATGTCACAGTGCTTTGGAAGATTCAGGTAGGAGAATCACTTGAGACCAGGAATTTGAGATCAGCCTGGGCAACATAGCGAGACTCTGTCTCTACAATTTTTTTTTTTTTTTGTACAAATTAGCTGGGTGTGGTGGAACATGCACCTGTAGTCTCTGCTATTGGAGAGGCTGAGGTGGGAAGATCACTTGAGCCCAGGAGTTCAAGGTTGCAATGAGCTATGATTGCACCACTACACTCCAGCTTGGGTGACAGAGCAAGACTCTGTCTCTAAAAAAAGAAAAACCATATATTCCTTTCAATAAATACAGGAAAAGTGGTTGAAAAAATTCACTATCTGCTCATGATAAAAACTCAGAAATCTAGTATTAGAAGGGAACTTAAGATTCCCTACCATTGATGTGAATTTGTGTCATTCTCTTTATAAATGCAAATTAGAAGGGAACTTTAGGGATATCTCTGAGAAACTTTCAGTTAACATTGTACTTGATGAAAGACTGAATGCTTTCTCCCTTAGATTGGAAACAATGTAAGAATGTCCATGCTCACCATTTCAATTCAACATGCTGGTCCTAGCCAATGTAATAAAGGAAGAAAAATAAATAAAAGGCAGAATAGAAAGACATAAGTAAAATAGTCTTTATCTACAGATGACATGATCTTCTATGTAGAAAATTCTGAGGATTATACAAAAATGCTGCTAGAACAAATAAGTGAGCTTAGCAAGGTCTCAGGATACAAGATTAATAAAGAAAAGTCAATCCTATTTCTATATGGTAGCAGCACTCAGAAATTTCCATTTCCAAGTGTTATTTTATAAAAAAAAAAAAAACTCAAAATGGATCATAGACTTAAATATAAGCACAAAAAATGTGAAAGTTTTAGAATAATTCATAGAGGAATAAAAAACTGGAGTTAGCCGGGGGCGGTGGTTCATGCCTGTAATCCTAGCACTTCGGGCCGAGGCAGACCTAGATGTAAATTCCAGACTTGCACTTGAATCACGTTCTTGCTACATATTATCTATGCAGTCTCTGCTAAATTATTTAGTTTTTCTTAGCCTCACTTTCTTACCTATAAAATGGAGATAATATCTGCTAGGAAGTGTTAATGTAAGGCAGTGGTTCTCCAAGTATGGTCCCTGGACCAGCAGCATTAGCACCACCTAGAAATTTGTTAGAAATAGAATTCAGACCTACTACTTCAAAAACTCAGGGTGGGTCACAGTAAATTGTGTTTTGCCTTTCCGGTGATTCTGATGCTCAAGTTTTGGAACCATTGATGTAAGGATTGTGTGTATTGTGTGCTGAGTTTCAGAGTGTTTGCTATGTACTAAGCACATAATTAATTTTAAAAACAAATGTCTACCCCAGCAAACCTTCTGGTTGACATTAGTTTTGGCAGTGATTTTCAGGATATTACAACAAAAGCACAGACAATAAAAGTAAGAATAAACAAGTGGGACTACACTAAACTAATAGGTTTCTGCTAAGGAAAGAAATAGCAAAGTGCAAAGGCAACCTATGGATTGGAGAAATATTTAAAAATCATGTATCTGATAAGGAATTAATTAATTAACCTTCTCTTCCCTTACACTATTTCTTCCAGAAATGCTTTCCCCATTTTTCTAAACCTTAACATTCTTTCAGGACCCAACTCAAATTCCATCTGCCCCCAGAATTCATTCCAAATCATAATAATTCTCTATCCCCAAAACATAGCACTTAATAGCTAGACCTTTTGGTGCTCGCTGGTAACCACTAGCCACATATGGCTATTGAGCACTTGAAACATAGCTATTATACGTGGAGATGTGCTTTAAGTGTAACATACACACTGGATTTCAAAGGCTTATTACAAAAAAGGGATATATAATTGACTCTTAAGCAATGCAAGAGTTAGGGGCACAGACCTTCTACACAGTTGAAAATGTGTGTATAACTTTTGGCTCTTTGAAAATTTAACTACTAATAGCCTACTGTTGACCTCCAGCCATATTGATAACATAAACAGTTGATTAACACATATTTTGTAGGTTATATGTATTACATACTCTATTCTTACAACAGAGTAAGCTAAAGATAAGAAAATGTTATTAAGAAAGTCATAAGGACTTACAAGGAAATATATTTACTATCCATTAAATGGAAGTGCAGCATTATAAAGGTCTTCATCCAGTGAGTTTTATACTTTCATATGTTTTCATGTTACTAACCAGCATCCTTTTGTTTCAGCTTGAAGAACTCTCTTTAGCATTTGTTGTAAGGCAGGTCTAGAGGTGATTAAATATTGTTTGACAAAGGCACCCTGAATACACAATGGAAAAAGGATAGTTTTTTTCAAAAATGATGTCGTGAAAACTTTATATCCACCATGAAAATAAGAGAAATCATATTCTTATCCTACATCATATACAGCAATCAACTCAAAATGGATTAAATATTTGAGCATATGACCTGAAACTGTGAAACTCCTAGAAGATAACATAGGGAAAAATCTCCATGACGTTAGTTTTGGCAGTGATTTTTAGGATATTACACCAAAAGCACAGACAATAAAAGTAAGAATAAACAAGTGGGACTACAGTAAACTAATAGGTTTCTGCTAAGCAAGGAAATAGCAAAGTTAAAAGGCAACCTATGGATTGGAGAAATATTTAAAAATCATGTATCTGATAAGGAATTAATATAAAAAAAAAGAAACTTGTACAACTCAGTAGAAACAAAACACCAAAGATGGGCAAAGGACCTGAATAGAAAATTTTCCAAAGGACACATACAGATGGCCAATAGGTATATTACAAGGTGGCTCAGTCATCAGGGAAATGCAAATCAAAACCACAGTGAGATATCAATGCATATCTGTTAGAATGGCTATTATAAAGAAGAGACAAAAGAAAACGAGTCTTGGTGATGATGTGGAGAAAAGGGAGCCTTATACATTGTTGTTGGGAATGTAAGTTGGTACAGCCATTATGGAAATAAAACAGTATGGAGGTTCCTTGAGAATTTAAAAATAGAACTCCCATATGATCCAGCAATCCCATTTCTGGGGACTCATCTGATGGAGATGAAATCAGCACATTGAAAATATATTTGTACTTCCAGGTTTATTGCAGCATTATTAACAATAGCCAAGATATGGAAACTACTGAAATGTCCATTGATGGATGAGTGCATACAGAAAATATGCTGTTTATATGCAGTGGAATATCATTCAGCCTTTAAAAAGAAGGAAATTTCTGTTATTTGTGACAATAGTGAAATACATTATGTTAAATGAAGTAATTTAGGCACATAAGGACAAATACTGCAGGATCTCATTTATATGTGGAATCTAAAATAGTTGATCTCATAGAAATTTTAGAGCATGCAATTTAGTATGTACAGCATGGAATAGTGGTTGCCAGTGGCTGGGTGGGGGGAAAATGGGAAGCTGTTGGTCAAAGCATAGAAGCTTTCAGTTACAAATAAATTTTGGAGACCTAGTATACTGTATGGTGACTATAGTTAATAAGAATGTACTTGAAATTTGCTAAGAGAATAGATCTTAAGTTTTCTGAACACACACACACACACATACACACACAGTAACTATGTGAGATTAGGGGTGTGCTAATTAGTTTGATTGTGGAAATCATTCCACAATGTATACATATATCTAAACATTTTGTACACCTTAAATATGTATAATTTTTATTTGTCAATTATACTTCAATAAAGCTATAAAAACTTTTCTGTTCTGAAGGAAAACATAAAGATTATATTTTAGAAGAGTAATAAGAAATACATTTTCCTGGATAATTTCATTGCTTTCTCTACAAAGAAAGGAGAAAATACCTTTTCCATTAAAAACAAAAAGAAAATATCTGATGTGCTTAGTGATTCTGAGAAGTCATTTATGATAAACACAGCAAAATAATATAAATATTATGTTACCTGTTTATCATTTAGAATATTTTTGAGTTTGGCATTATACGTAGTCTCAAACTCCTGACCTCAGATGATCCACCCTCCTCAGCCTCCCAAACTGCTGGGATTACAGGCATGAGCCATTCCACCCAGCCGCCCTTTAATCTTTATAACAAATATGCATCATAGGTGTTATCTCCTTTTATAGATGAAGAAGGGCAAATGTTAAGACCAAAACAAAACTAGCAAGTAGCAGAGCCAAGATTCAAACACAGATATTTCTGACTCCAAAACCTATATTTTTAACTGTACTGCACCATAGAGAAAACTGATTTTACTCATCTATTCCTATTTTATGGATGAGGAAATTTCCCCATACTTATATATTTTATGTAGAAATAAGAATTGTAAACAATTTTTTAAGCTGTAAGATGACATTATTGATTTGCATTTTTTGCAATATTGATATAATTTCAATACTCCTGTAAAGTTTGATGCTCTACTATTTTGAGATAAACAGAATATAAACGACAATATTTAATCAAATCTGTGAAGTAGTAAATAGAATATTTTGTAACAGTTTTCGTATGTACAGCATATTAAAAGAAAGTCTTGAGTTACAGATTGAATATCCCCAATCCAAAAATCCAAAATCTGAAATGCTTCCAAATCTGAAAGTTTTTGAGCGCCAACATGACACTGTAAGTAGAAAATTTCACATCTGACTTCATGTGAAGGGTCACAGTCAAAATGTAGGCACACAACACAAAGCATCTTCAAAGGAAAAATAAAATTGTCTTTAGGCTTTGTTTATAAGGTATATACATAAAAAAAATGCATTAAGTGTTTAGACTTGGGTCCCATCCCCAAGATATCTCATTTTATATATATGCAAATATGCCAAAAATCTGAAAAAAATCAAAATTCAAAACACTTCTGTCTCAAGCATTTTGGATAAGGGACACTCAACCTGTAGTAAGGAAGATGCCTATAGTTGATAAAATATTAAGTTTGGTGGGATTTAATGAAATCAAAATGCCGTGACATGATTCATGCAAACTGGTTTGTCATTTACTAGGATTTTGACCATTTCTAGGTAAACTCTGGCTTTCTTACAGAGTAGATGTTCAAAATATGAATTTGCATTTACTGTTTTTAAGGAATGATCACTGTTTTCATTACACTATAAAAACATGTAAATGATAAACTTTTTAATGTGAAGAGGTAGTTTTTTTCTATTATTAGTTCTATAAACAAATGCCTGAATATATAGTTGTAAGAAAGTTCCCAAACCAATATTCTTATCTTGACTCTGAGCGTAGCATTTGATTTGGCCTGATTCATACAACTAGAAAGGGGTTAGTGTTTATATAGGGTGAGAGCTCTGCCTATAATTGTTACACATCTCGCAGATGAACCCTGTATTTTTAATATACATATACCCATATCTTTTTAGTCTTAATGTTTTAAAGTATCAACTTTCTTTTTTTCTTTTTTTGCTTCAGAAGGTGGTAGGATAGAGCTTGTGTGTACCTCAGCTCCAGGTGCTGCCAAAAGACTTCCAACCAACACCTGTGGGTGGGAGCCGGCTGGTTTTCCTTTCATTATCAAGCCTGGGCATACTCAGGGAAAATGCACCTGCCAGAGAGCTCTTTATTTTCGAAATGATTATCAGTGGTATCGGCCAAGAGAGAGGCAGCTGGTGGGCTCCTGTACCCTATCTAGCCCTCTATATGGATCTTTCCTTCTATGTTGGAAAAACAAAGTTGAAATTTACCACATTTTGGCGTTACACTTGGCAGTTACTGTGATGAAGTTGGTATTAGAGAGTTATTCAGGATACCTGACCTTCCTGCCTTCCGCTACCTTAAGTGAAAAATCTCTTCTGTTTCCTAATTTACTGTAGCATATGCTTCAGTGTGTTGTGTTGGGTAGGGCAGATATCCTTAGACTAATTCTAATCCTGAGTGATTCAAGAGGCTATTCCAGTGGCAATGGAATTTTACACCTATTTAGTCATTTGGAACAGAGAGGTATCTGCTTGTAATAGGCCAAGACACCTTAATTCCTCATTTATCCATTAGCTACCTGCAGGGCTTTATCTAAGACACTTCAGTTTCCTCATCCATAAAATAGGAACAGATGTGTAAAACCAGTTTTCTCTATGGTGCAGTACAGTTAAAAGCATAGGTTTTGGAGTCAGAAATATCTGTGTTTGAATCTTAGCTCTGCCACTTGCTAGTTTTGTTTTGGTCTTAACATTTGCCTTTCTTCATCTATAAAAGGAGATTAACACTTATGATGCATATTTGTTATAAAGATTAAAGGGCAGCTGGGCGCAGTGGCTCACGCCTGTAATCCCAGCAATTTGGGAGGCTGAGGCGGGTGGATCATCTGAGGTTAGGAGTTCGGGACCAGCCTGTCCAACATGGTGAAACCCCATCTCTACAAAAAATACGAAATTAACTGGGTGTAGTGGCGCATGCCTGTAATCCCAGCTACTCGGGAGGCAGAGGCAGGAGAATTGCTTGAACCTGGGAGGTGGAGGTTGCAGTGAGCCGAGATTGAGCCATTGCACTCCAGCCTGGGCAACAATAGTGAAACTCCATCTCAGAAAAAAAAAAAAAAATTAAAGGGCATCATATATGTAAAGAGTACAGAGGAGGACAAGCCCTCAATACATTATAACTTTTAATATTATTATTCCTTTTCAGCTTAAAAAATTATATGTCTACATTGAATTCATATTTATTCATGAATGAATACATACAATGTTTTCTATGTGCCAGGTCCTGTTCTAAGCATGTTTCAAATATTGTCTTTATTTGATCTGTATGGTATCCTGTAAGGTGAGGACTTAAAAAAATATTCCCAATGTGAAATTGAGGCACAGACAATCTAAAAACTTGCCCAAGGTCACATTGCTGGTAAGCCACTAAGCCAGATGCTTTGAAAATAGTATTAGCATTTATATTATATAAAATCTCTTTTAGTTTCCCTTTTTTTTCCTAATAGTGCAAGTTTATTCACCATGTTTTTAGTTTTTCTCAGGAAGATTTAAAGAAGTGTTAGGTGGTGGCCTTGGTGCTTCAGTGGCTATCAGGCCAGCCAGAGGTAACTCGTTTTTGTCACCAGGGTGTGCTGTGATTCCACCAGTCTGAACTTACTGCAGCTGCTGTGAAGCTGGATGAGAATCTCTTTATTGTCTTTGCTGCTGCTTAGCGACCACAGGTTTTTCAGCTTGGCGCTTTACCATCACCTGGGCAACTGCCTGAGATCCCAAGTTATTTTCTTTTTGTGTTGTACCATCCTTTCCTGCTCATTTGTGTCCTCGTGTAAATGAAGGAGCTAGCGTGTCTGGCTTGTTAGCAGAGTGCCCAGATGCCCGAGCTGTATGTTGTCAAGCATTATGAAGCTGCCACCACACTTATTATTTTGCTACATAAGAAATTAGTATGTCACCAAATTGATTGCTTTAAAAAATTTGGTATCAGTAGCATTTTGTTAAACTTGCTACTGCTTTTAGTACTTGCATCTTTGGTGCTAAGTTCCTGATGAATTTGGAATTAATCATTAAAAATGCACATAGGCTTGATAAACTTCTATAAAATATTAATATTTTGTATAGAATATAAATTTTTCCTATAACCAAATACTCTGTCATTATGAATAAATATTATCTGAGATTCTGTTTATAAAGGATCACTTTATATTCATAAGTTTGTGGCTTAAAAGAGATACTTATGTCTATGTAGTAAGAATTATGAAAAGAGCATAGATTGATTTAAAGTCTTAGAGTGTGGGTGTACATGCATGCACACACACAAAAGAAGTATAATAGGGCAGTATCTCTGGCAGACTAATCTTGCTTTGTATAATTAAGAAAACTTTTTGTGTCTTTCATCATTCTTTTTTTCTAAAATTGAACTCATCTCTTGATGGTAATTATCCTAGAAAATTTGATTAGTAGGAAGCTTAAACAAATAACCAAAATGAATTTATTAGCATGGCCATGTGATGTGGGCTTTGTACATTGTTTTCAATATATGTATTAATCTGTAGTTTTCCTTGAAAGGGTACTTGTTTCTATACTTTTGTAGAGAGTTTGTCAGAAGCCTGGGCTGTTTAGTGAGAAATCTTAGGAAATGCCTTACCTTACTTTAGAAAAGAGACTTATTTCTCCAGATAACACTGTCTTTAAGCAAACAGTGTTTGGGTAACCACCTTGTAGCAACATTCAGCTTGAAGATAATAGCCTTCACATGCTTGATAAAATGATGAAATCACTGACCAGCAGGATACTTCAGCGGAGTCAGCATTTTATCACAATGTGATAATTCTGTTTAATGTGGAAATGGTTACAAAATCTTCTGATATGTGTGGAATTCCTGTTTGATGACCACTTGCTTGGAGGAAAAAAAAAACCTATGCAAGAAGGTTTAGTGTGTTTATTTCATTGTGAAGACATTTCTGACCATTTTCTTTAACTGAATAGCAGAAGTGTATGTTGGTTCATACACTTTGAAATGTAAAGTTTCTGCTCAGGCCATTGTGGAATGAGCATCTTCCATTAATCTCGCTTCACACTAAAATGAGTAAGAGACTTATGATTTTTTGAACTGCATGTTTAAATTGTAATTTTGCTGGAAAAGTTACCAAATGAAACATTTCTGAAGAAATTACGATAATTAGACAAGACTTATGAATGACACAGTGTCATTATTTTTTTTTTAAATGTATAGATGAAAGACTGGACAAAGTTCAATTCTGCATTAAGGTTCCTTTCAAAGTCAAAATAATTAAGGTAATCAAGCCTCACACTGGGCAAAGGTTTTTTTTCCCTCTTTTAATCTGATTGACTTTTTTTTCTATCTTTGTTTTTTTATGAACTCATATTTTTTAGGAGATTTTAGGGAGAAAAACCCAGTGCCTAGATAGATGTAAATGATCATATACCAATGAATGCCATTAGCCTGTTTTTTCATGTTCTTTACTTGTGCTCTTGGAAATTTATGAGTGTCTTAAATAATTGGAATGCATATAAAGACAGATTTTTTTCTATGCTAAAGAAAAGCAAAAACTTTGAAATTTTTTGATAAGTGGAAATATAAATATTACAAAGAATATATTACACACTTCTAATTCTAAACCTAAATTTGTCAATCACTGCTTTTTATAAATTAAATTTTTAGTAAAAGTATGTTAGCCTTTAGTTTTGTATTGGAATATTTTCAGGGCTGTCTGACCTTCTAGGTTTTCTTATCCCCTCAGTCTCACCTTCCACATAACCTGTTTCTGTTCATTTATTGATCTCCTACCTTTTACATATGGATTGATTCACTTTTCATTCATTCAACTAATATTTATTACCTGCATGTATTTGCCTGGTCCAGAACTGGGGTGAGATATTGGCCATAGGAAGGTATGATCCTGTTGTCTATTCTTATAGCACTTATGGTCTAGCCAGGGAAAGAAAAAACAAATAATTGAATTTACAGTTAATTATATTTTAAGTTCTATAGTATTCTTAAGCAGTCATTTTTTTACATCTCCACACAAGAGGAAATTGTGTATTCCTTCTGCGACTTTAGAAGCAGCCTGCATTTTTTTTGTTTGTGAGGATGGTTGAGGGTGGGGAGAGGCTACACTGGTATGTTATTTGTATATAAAGCACAGCTTTAGTGGTCCATAATTATGGGGGTGTTGCCCATTGTACTGTATGAAGTTTTTCACCTCCAGACTATGCCTTGCTTCTGTAGATTTCTCTTAGGGCTCATCATGTTCGCCACTGTCTATCTCAGCTTGCAGCTCCATTTCCACTGCTTGCCTTTTCTTTAAAGATAATCATGGTTTTGTCCAGGGCTTTGCCTTATCCTTTGGTTGAGAAGATATCCTCTGGATTTCCCCAATTCCTCCAGGTTTTCCTACCACTTCTTCCCTGCAACCATGAGTGCCTTCTCCCTTGTATAGATACATTAATTATGAATTACTATATACCTCTACAAAAAAAGCACTGTATGTGTCCCTATGTGCTAGGCTTAAAGGGAGTTTAAAACAAAGGTGAATAGATTTGTTTCACCACAGTTTTTTTGTATTAACTAATTAACTTTATTTTATTTTTGCCTTTTTCTACATGTTCTAAACCGCCCCACCTCTTTTCTCAAAGAATTTATAACCTCGTCTAGTGTTTGTGGTAGGTATAAATGTTAGTTAACATCATGATTATATTTTGTGTATGCCCCAGCCCAGAGTTGAAGTTCAGAAAACATTGATTCAATTAATTTGTGTTTATTTTTCATAGATTTCTAAAGAAATACAAATCTTTTAGAAAATATTGACTCTTCCATTTGCGATCATTATACTTGAAATCACTAGGTAGAAGATATGTATTGGGGAATATCAGAAACACTAGTTTTCTAGTGTTTTCTTACTGGTAAAGCCGTAGGTAATAGAGCTTTAATAGCATGAATCTCCAGAAATCTAAAGCTAACTTTAATTCTTTTCACTTTCTCAAAACGATTTGCTTCAGTAGTTGAATAATATTTATGAAATAGCTAACTGATTTGAAAACTACACATAATATTGCTATTCTACTTATTTCTCACAATTAAGTTCTCTATTAGAATCCTCATGGAGAGTTTGGGCTTCCTGAAGATTTATTGTAAATGTCCAAATTTTCCAAAACAAAAAGGCAATTAACTCTTCTGAAATTTGAACAGTTAATTAAAATCAATATTAACATAATGTTAACATAATTGTTTTGTGCATATTAGTTTATTGGAAGTCTGTTTAATCACTGCCTGGGAGACTATTGTTTTATGTAAACCAGTATTCTATTGAACCGTTCCTTTTTTTGTAAGACTGGTTACAGTTTTATCCCCTTTAAAGATTTCTGTCAGTGGCCAGGCGCGATGGCTGACGCCTGTAATCCCAGCACTTTGGGAGGCCGAGGCGGGCGGATCATGAGGTCAGAAGATCGAGACCATCCTGGCTAACACTGTGAAACCCCGTCTCTACTAAAAATACCAAAAATTAGCCGGGCGTGGTGGCGGGCGCCTATAGTCCCAGCTACTCGGGAGAGGCTGAGGCAGGAAAATGGCGTGAACCCGGGAGGCGGAGCTTGCAGTGAGCTGAGATCGCGCCACTGCACTCCAGCCTGGGCGACAGAGCGAGACTCCGCCTCAGAAAAAAAAAAAAAAAAATTCTGTCAGTATCCGGTTGCTCTGCGATTTGGTGGTTGGCCTTGATAAGCTGAGTGAAAATTGTAAATTTGTTTTCTAGTTCTGCAGTTCTGCCCCTTCTCCACTGGTTGCTGCTTGTGTGGATCAGGTTTCCTTCTGTTCTAGTTAGCTGTAGGCTTGGGTAGAATCCAGCAGTTAACTGGAGGGAAGGAGAGAGGGACAAGAAGAGAGACCCCACAATCCAGTTGCTGGTGTATGTCACTGTAGAATCCACTGATTGATATTTTATCCTTTGGAAATTATAAAATCCTACTTTAACACCTACTTTTCTCTTTGCTGATGGAGAAATCAGGGAAATCGTGAAGTCTTTTAGATTGATGCTAAAAGATAGATTGATACTTCTTTCATCCTATCAGCCTTTTAGATTGATAGGATGAAGGTTCATCAAGTTTTTTCAGACATCAGGAGGTTAAAGTCCCTTGCTGGATGGGAGGTAGAGTGTCAAGTGGCTAAGTAAAGAATGCTTATAGAGCAGTGCTTCTCAAACATGGCCATCTATCACAGTCAGCTGGAGAGCTAATAGAGAACACAATGGCCCAGGCTTCTTGAAATAGGCCAGGGCTTTTGTATGTATATAATAGGTTCCTTAGGTGAGTCTAAGCTTGAGAACTCCTGGGGGTGAGAGTATCTCCAGTCTGCTTTTCCTGTAGTATGGTGAGTGGTAAAAGGGAAGCCGGGGGCAGTGGGGTGGAAGAAGAAGGACTAACATCTGAGGGCTTCTTATGTACCGGGTAATGAGGTAGGTGCTTTCAGGTGTTATCACATTGAATCTTCACAGCAACACAATGATATGGATATTGCTTCTTTTTTATAGATGAGCAAACTGAAGTTCAGAATAGATAAATACATTTCCCAAGGTGGCATAGTGTGTAATAATCAGGATTTAAACTCCTTCGATTCTATTTGAATTCAAAGCCCATGTTCTTTTGTTGCCATTCATTCCTTCAGCAACAGAAGTTGAGCCTCAGTTTTCTTATCTGTAAAATGAGATTAATAATAGTAACTCATTGAGTTGTGAAAATTAGATAATATATGCTAAGCACATAAAACAGTGCCAGGTACTTCTGTAGTAAGCTTCTAATGTTAACTATCATTATTGAAATTATTACTGTAGTTCTCGCTATGGGACAGTTATGATGTTAGGGGATGGGGATACAAAGATGATAAGATATTACTTGACCTCAGGTAGTTTAACAATAGTGGGAAGACCTGACAGTTGAAAGTAGTATGTTATTTCTTTTTGGCATCCATTATAAAATATGTGAGTAAATTTAGATAGAAAAGCAAGGAATGCTGAAACTCAGAGATGGAGCCTGTAGTGGCGTGCATGGACAGACTTCCCATACTCTAGCCTTCCAGTTAGTACAAATTCAGGCTTGTGCTTTAGAAAATGTATGCTTGCTACCTGTTGTGGATCTTCAGATCATTTGAAAAAGAGTCACTGAACACTTGGGGTTTGCTGTATTTCTTTTTATTAAACCTATTTTTAGAACCCTCATGCTGATCTCACTCTTTTTTCTTTTTAATGGAAATATTATATGCAAGTACAGTGTTTGAAAAAAAAAGTGACTTTATGTACAGTGAAAAGCTCTTCCCTTCAAGTTATTAGAAATTTTAGATCTTTTGAGTCTTCTCTTAATAAGAATTTGATTTTTTACCTTTTTATGGCTCATAAGCAAATTCACCAGATAAGAAAAATTGAATCTGAAATTAGTTAAATTTTACTACTCTTGGATATTAGAATTAAGGTAATAGTAGAAGGATAATTGAATTTCTTGGCTAAATAGAGGCTACAAAAGTTTCTGAATTTCAGTACTACCACTGACTCATGTTTATTATGGATTATCTACCCTTTGTTTGTATTTGTGGTCTGTAGATATCAGCAGGGCCTGGCTTAGTGCTTGGCATGAGCAGATATTCAGGACGTACGTTTGGGAAGAATGTATGAATGAGAGTAGATAAGTAGCAAAGCTGGTGAATAAGCAGTTGAAGAAGATTTTTGTGATATCTTACCATATTTAATAAATTACTTTGGAAGACATTTGTGTACTGGGATCTGAAGAACATGACTGCATAATTTAATGATTTTGTAGGATTTATTTTATTACATCTTTTTTGGTGTCACTTCCTCAGAATGTTATTTTATTATTTTGGTCTTCTTCACTTGTCAGGCTTTCAGATTTACTTTTGTCGTCTTTGACAGTTTCTATACAGTTAAGGAAGCTGCACTGTTACATATTCTTTCAAGATTAGTGTTTTGGGACCACATTCTTCATAGTTTCTTTTCTGTCAAACCAGTTATCTTTGGTGAGAAGGGTTTTCATGTAAGCAGAGAAGCTGGTGGTTGTATTATGCATAACGTCATTTCCTCTCACTTATTTATTTTACTTATTTTATTTTTTACCCAGAGCCTTTATCCTCTCTCAGCTCCTGAACTGTGTGGATAGAGATGCCCACAATCCAGCAAATACTTTTTGCCTTCTGGATTCTTTGTTCAGGTTCTTTGTGCTCAGTGTAGCTTCCTTCCTAAGTAGTCAATAGATCCCTCTTCTGCTGATCTCTTCTCTCCCCTTCCCCCAATTGCCAGTGGTAAGAAGTATGAGGTTCCTTAACATAGCACACTTTTGTACTGTTCAGGTGCTTCTCCTGCTGTTCCTACTCTTCTTCCCCTACCTCTCTCTGTACCTAGCTCCTGTTTCAGTCACCAAGGTTTGGTGTGCAACTGATTCTGTCACCAAGTATGGAGCATAGTACCCCCAAATTAGTTTTTCAACCTTGTCCCTTCCCAACCTTCCCCATCTAATAGTCCCCAATGTCTACTGTTGCCATCTTTATAAGTACCCAATGTTTAGCTCCCACTTACAAGTGAAAACATGGAGCGTTTGGCTTTCTGTTCCTGTGTTAATTCGCTTAGGATAATGGTTTCTAGCTAAATCCGTGTTGCTTCAAAGAACATGATTTCATTCTTTTTTATGGACATTCAGTATTCCATGGTATATATGTACCACATTTTCTTTATTTAATTCACCAATGGTGGGCAGCTAGGTTGATTTGCAATTGTGAATAGGGCTGCAGTGAATCTACATATGCTTGTGTCTTTTCAGTAGAACCATTTATTTTCTCTTGGATATATACCCAGTAATTTTCTCTTGGATATATACCCAGTAGCAATAAAATATAGCTTTTCTTATGGGGATTCATTTCCATAAGGTTTCCAAAACCAGGATTCTTGGTTTTGGAATCCTGATTGGTTTGGAACCCAGATTGGTGGGTCAAATGGTAGTTTTAAGTTCTTTGAGAAATCTCCAAACTGCTTTCCCCAGTGGCTGAACTAATTTACATTCTCATTAAGAGTGTATAAGTATTCTCGGCTGGGCGTGGTGGCTCACGCCTGTAATCCCACCACTTTGGGAGGCCGAGGCGGGCGGATCATGAGCTCAGGAGATCGAGACCATCTTGGCTAACATGGTGAAACCCCGTCTCTACTAAAAATACAAAAAATTAGCCGGGCGTGGTGGTGGGTGCCTGTAGTCCCAGCTACTCGGGAGGCTGAGGCAGGAGAATGGCGTGAACCCGGGAGGCGGAGCGTGCAGTGAGCTGAGATTGCGCCACTGTACTCCAGCCTGGGCAACAGAGCAAGACTCTGTCTCAAAAAAAAAAAAAAAAAAAAAGAGTGTGTAAGTGTTCTCTTTTCTCCATAGCCTTACAGCCAATGTGTGTTGTTTTTTGTCTTTTTAATAATAGCCATTCTGACTGGTGTGAGATGGTATCTCATTGTGGTTTTGATGTGCATTTCTCTGATAATTAGTGATGTTGAGCATTTTTGCATATGTTTGTTGGCCACTTGTATGAAAGTGACCAGTTTTAAATGAATGTGTCAATATAAAGTTTTCCTCCTGGTTCACAGTGTTTTTCTTAAGAGTATTGTCTTTTTTCTCTTGAAAAAGAGAATAAAACTTGGTATTTTTTTTCCCAGACAAATCCTAAACCTTAAGTTTGGGAAAGCACTGTGGTTTTCTCCTTACACTGTATTTCTGTATTAAGACATGAATGTATTTTGTCTATAAACTGATTTATTTCTCTCATCTATCAATGGCTAAACATAATTTCTCTTCCTTTCTGTCTCTCCCCACCTTTCCCCCATCATCCCTTCTTTTACCTCTTCCCTTTTCTCCCCACTTTTCTGCTTCCCTCTTAGCATTTTTCTTCTCTCTTTCTCTCTCCTAGACCCTCTGATTTTCTCACTTGCCCTTCACTGACTATGCTCAAAGAAGTTAAAAACTGAGGTTGGAGATGGTTTTTATAATGACTAATAATTCTGATGCAGGACTAAATTAAAAATAGGGTTCTTACATGAGGTTTGAATTAGAAAGTTGTGTGGATATTGTCATGTAACTTATTCTAGTAACCTGTTCCATTGCTTACATTTAATAAATAAAAGCCAAGCTATGCCTTAAAAATCTTATCCCATAATCAAAGTCTATGCTGTTGTTATAGTGAGTGTTATACAAAAGCAAGTCAGTGTTAGTCATTTACTTTTGGAATTACTATCTTTCTTCTAAATGCAAGCAGTACTTTTTCCCTCAGCAGACTTTAAGTGTAAATAACTAGCGATAACACAAAAATATTAGGAAGAAGGGATTGATTATCTCTCATTTTTGATCAGTACAGATACAGAATTTTATTTTTCTTTTTTCTTTCTGAATTTTATTCCTCCCTTCTGGATTTTTATCTTCTTTCTGCTTTCTTTTAAAGAGAATACTTCTTTGCTGGAATCAATTCAGATAAAAAGGTAGTAGTTTTTTATTGGTTAGGGAAATTTAGTAATAAAAAAGAAGAATGGGAAAGAGAGAGATAAGAAAAATGATGAGGAATCTTGTCAATTATAAATGTACCAGTACAGGAAAATATAATGGTAACACGGATATCTTCTGTTTCAGAAGAGCAGGCAAGGATTGGGGGTTACATGCCTAATAGTGATTCCTGCAAGTCAACTTTTCAAAATAGCAACATAGTGGAGAATTCTGCTGAATGATATTCTTAAAAGCATAAGGCTGGTATTTATCATTCAGCACCAAATAATTACAGATAGGTTTCTTCCCAAAGGAACAGAAGAAGTAATGTGCTAGTAAATACACTAATTCTGTATCTAGCCTGCTGTCTGTCACTTCATGATAGTATAAGAGTTGTGGAGGAAATACGTTAAATCATTTGAGATGTTTTTGGTGCTATCTTGTATCTGCTAGTCAAATTTTACATTACACATTATGCACGTAAAGGGCGTAAGTTTTAAAGATATTTCAATGATGTTCTGCCTAGTGTAGATTTTTTTCTATATTGTGTAAGTTCTTGACTTGAGGTTGTGAAACCTTAGCTTGAGGGTGACAATGAGGTGAAGAAGAGATGTCTATGAACCTGATTTTGTGTGTATAGTAGTATGTGTGTTCTACTACAGAAGGTCCACAGGTTTTATTCCAAAACCCAATAAAAATTAGAAACCTGTGCTATGAGACCCAGGTAAGAATTTGGCATGGAAATATTAGCCAGGCAAATAGAGAAAAGAATACATTGTTTTCATAGACTCAGCCACAAAACTGTGCCTTCCTCCTCTGATCTCAGCTGCTTACTGTAAAGAATGTTACCTATAAGTATTGTATTTTGATTTAGATTCCCATGTTTTTGAGAATAATTGTAACCAATTTTATGGTAATTATTTCTGAAAGAAAAACAAAAACATGATCTAGTTATATGGCAGTTATCCA
The DNA here is from genome assembly GCF_006542625.1 of Nomascus leucogenys. NCBI lineage: Eukaryota > Metazoa > Chordata > Mammalia > Primates > Hylobatidae > Nomascus > Nomascus leucogenys. The sequence continues at coordinate 8,446,763 of NC_044391.1, forward strand.
AAGTATTGTCTCCAAAGCTGAATCCAGGATAAAAAATTTAACTATCTTGAATAATAGCTTTAGGATCACTTTGATAATTAGAGGTGGTAATTGGTTTTGTTGTCTTGTATCTTTTTTTTTTTTTTTTTTTTTGAGACGGAGTCTTGCTCTGTCACCCAGGCTGGAGTGCAGTGGTGTGATCTCGGCTCACTGCGAGCTCTGCCTCCTGGGTTCATGCCATTCTCCTGCCTCAGCCTCCCGAGGAGCTGGGATTACAGGTGCCTGCCTCTACGCCTGGCTAATTTTTTGTATCTTTAGTAGAGACGGGGTTTCACCGTGTTAGCCAGGATGGTCTCGATCTCCTGACTTCGTGATGTGATCTGCCCGCCTCGCCCTCCCAAAGTGCTGGGATGACAGGCGTGAGCCACGACGCCTGGCCTGTTGTTTTGTATCTTAACATTCATTTTTAAGTCATTAGTTAACTAAGCTACATACTTTATGTGTATTTCTCCATGTTTCAGAGATATTTTGGCTTAATAAAAAATATTTTTTAAAAGTCTTGTGGTTTTCTTTTTTAAAAATCAACTAAAATATCTGGTCTATTAAGCAGAATTTATCATTCTGTTAACACAATCTAGTCTATCATATTTGACAATAGTATTTCTCTAGTGCTTTGAATAAATTAAATCAGTCAACAATAATTGCATTTTTAGTATTTTAAAATTCTGTTCCTTTTTCTCCTTTACATTTTTTTTTTTTTTTTTTGAGATGGACTCTCGCTCTGTTGCCCAGGCTGGAGTGCAGTGGCGCGATCTCAGCTCACTGCAACCTCCATTTCCCGGGTTCAAGCAATTCTCCTGCCTCAGCCTCTTGAGTAGCTGGGATTACAGATGTGCGCCACCATGCCCTGCTAATTTTTGTATTTTTAATAGAGACGGGGTTTTGCCATGTTGGCCAGGCTGGTTTTGAACTCCTGACATCAGGTGATCCACCCACCTCGGCCTCCCAAAGTGCTGGGATTACAGGTGTGAACCATCGTACCTGGTCTCCTCTACAATTTTATTTTAGTATTGTTTATTTTCAATTAGTCCAGGTACTGTTGCTTGTATTATGACCATTAATATATAATCTTGGCAACTCTTGTATTTCTGTTGGTAAAACATTTTCATGGACTCTATCATAATGTGATCATTTTTACCTATCTTTAAGCAGTTTTTCATCATTGTATGCTCACATTAACTTTCCAGTCTGTGTTGACAACCTTTTAATGTTAACCAAACAACTAAATTTGCTTTGATCATAAATTTAAATTGGGATGAATGGGTAGATATAGATAAAAAATAAATATAAATGTTATTATAGATAGATGTCAATAATCAACTCTTCATTTTCTGATTAAATTGAAATGTACTGCTAAGGTTATAGTTACGAAAACCAAGGAAAGTACATTGGGGTTTTCTTGGTGCCAGCATAGTGTTTGAGAAGAAAGTTCTAAGAATAGCAAGAGGAGGAGTGATGAATTTAGCAAATCTTTCATTAGTAGTAAGGTGTGATTGCTTGAAAAGAAAACAATCTTTTTGAGTGAGAAATAAAAACAGTGGCCGGAGTATATATACAGAAAAAGCCAATGCAAAAGCTTCCTAGTGGGTGTCAGGTAACCCTACATGCTTTAGTACAATTAAAATAGGAATGTTCAAAGTGTAAAGAAACAATGGAAAGAGAAGTCTGTCTGGGAACACTGAGAGGGAAAGATGCCCAAAGTTTCAGCTATTTTGTGGTCCTGGGGGCCTTCTTGGGGTACTGGTTTTACAGTTCCAAGAGCATATTAAAATTTTTTTCAGGTACAACCAATGTTGCAGTTATTAATGAGAACAAACCATATTAACATTATTATTTTGATCCTCAAAGGAAACAATACAAATGCCTCAGCAAGTGCTTTCTGATTGTGTAAAACTAAAAATAATTAACTGGAAAATGATCAAGGAGTGATTTTCGGAAAAGATGTGATATATATGTTCTGTAATTGGCAAAATCTAAAATAATCATATTAAGATGAGAAAAAAAGTCCTTGATTAAAAGACATTCACCACGCTATTTATTTATTTATTTATTTATTTATTTATTTATTTATTTTTTTGAGATGGAGTCTTGCTCTGTCACCCAGGCTGGAGTGCAGTGGCGCAGTCTCGGCTCACTGCAAGCTCCGCCTCCCGGGTTCACGCCGTTCTCCTGCCTCAGCCTCTCCCAGTAGCTGGGACTACAGGCTCCCACCACCACGCCTAGCTAATTTTTTTGTATTTTTAGTAGAGACGGGGTTTCACCGTGGTCTCGATCTCCTGACCTCGTGATCCGCCCGCCTCGGCCTCCCAAAGTGCTGGGATTACAAGCATAAGCCACCGCGCCCAGCCTTCACCACGCTATTTAAAACATTTTGCAAAATTTTAGTTTTATGTATGTTATTTTTAAATCAGGTTCATATAACAAAAAGAAGCAAATGTTTTAATAATATATTTATGTAGTATCAGAAAGGAAGAAGCCTCCTCTCCCGTTTATTTTTCCCGCTGACTCTTGTTTTAAATTCTAATTTCAACACCCTTTGCCAGTTTGGAGAAATGATTTGTCAGCTGCTCTGTGAAGAACACTAAAATGCGATAGGAATATTTTAAATGCACAAGTACTGAAGGGAAAGTGCAGGCGTTTCCCAAGACTTTGAACTGATGCTATGTTATTTCTTAATAGTGTTAGATCTACTAAATATTTAAAAGGCTTTTAAAAGATAAATGGCTTTTTTTCATTCCTCATGGTGCTGATGACTTGGTTGTGTCTGATTTTGAACTGATGTCATCAGTATTGACTTGAAACATTGCATGGGTCCTTTTCTCATTATGCCTGAGGAGTGTACTGGGCAGCTTTTGTTGCTGAATGATAATATGTTATATAAGGAGAATACCAGCAACAAAGGGAAATTCCATGGGCACTGAAAATGGAACTTGCTGGAGTAGGTTCAGTATGTAATTTAGTAATACCTTTTTTTTTTTTTTTTTTTTGAGACGGAGTCTCGCTCTGTCGCCCAGGCTGGAGTGCAGTGGCGCAATCTTGGATCATTGCAAGCCCCGCCTCCCGGGTTCATGCCATTCTCCTGCCTCAGCCTCCCAAGTAGCTGGGACTACAGGCGCCCGCCACTACGCCCGGCTAATTTTTTTTTTTTTTTTTTGTATTTTTAGTAGAGATGGGGTTTCACCATGTTAGCCAGGATGGTCTCGACCTCTTGACCTCGTGATCCGCCCGCCTCGGCCTCCCAAAGTGCTGGGATTATAGGCGTGAGCCACCACGCCCAGCCTAGTAATACCTTTTTAAATTTTATCAGTGAGCTCTGCTGTAGTTCCTGGAAATTCTGGTGTCATATTCCTTTGTGCCTGTAGCTGTTCATCTTCCCTTGGGCCACAAGCCTATATAATAACTCATTTCACTCTGATCTTTGGAAACACTATGTGTGAATCTCTATTTTAGCATTTATAATGCATGTCATAATTATTTGTTTACATGAAACTCTCCCCTGCCAGAATGTGAGCTCCTTAAGGATGAGAACTAAGTGCTTTTTTCTTTGCATCTCACCAGCACTCAACACTGGGTAGAAAGAAGGGAGCCTTGGGGAAGCCTCTTGGATGTGTGTTTCATAGTTGAAATCTCTGTTAATTTGAGTTAGAATAAGAGTACTTTGTTTTGACTTGAAAGTCCTAGTGAGAGTCATTCCTTAATCAAAATAACTGATACATATATATACACACACACATATATATAACTCATATATACATGCATTTATGTAGACCTTTATTTGAAATATATGTGAAACATCACATAAGTGAAATATATCAATGTATATTTGAAATTGTAATCATAAATATATCTGTAATAACATTCAAATTGAAAGATAATGGCTCAAAAATCAGTTAAAAATTTCTTCCGAGATTTCTACTTTTATAAGTCTTATCTTTTCATGTATATTTTACTTTTTCTGTACAATTAAATGATGTTATAAATACCTTCCCATCGGTATGCTATTTCACGTATAGATTGATTATCTGTGGTATAAGGAATGTCACAAATTTCAAAACTTACTTTTTTGCCTTTTTGAAGTATTTGACTAGAGAATCCACAGACATGACTGATTAAAAGGGATTATCAGCTTTCACCTAACTCGACTTTAAGCCTTTAGTCTGGCTTTATTTAAACAAGTCAAGATAAATGTGTTCCTGGCTTTTTTAATCTTAAGATAGGAAATTCGTTTCGTCTTTAGTAATGCATTTTACTACGTTTTATTAGTTTTTTTTCTGTTGTGGTTAAACTCATTTTAGAAAACTTTTAAAATTCAGGATACCCTTTTCTGTGAAAACAAGCAGAATTAATTTATATTATTAATAATCAGCCTATAAAAGTTATCTATCATTTTATCTTAATATTTAATTATAAATATCAGTTTTCAATTTACAATGACTACATTAATTAGCTGGGTGCAGTGGCTCATGCCTGTAATCCCAGCACTTTGGGTGGCCAAGCCAGGAGGATAGTTTGAGCCTGGGAATTTGAGACCAGTCTGGGCAGCATGGCAAAACCCTGTCTCTAGACAAACTACAAAAATTAGCCAGGCATGGTGATACATGCTCGTAGTCCCAGTTACTTGGGAGGCTGAGGTGGGAGGATTGCTTCAGCCTGGAAAGCTGAGGCTGCAGTGATCTGTGTTCATGCCACTGCACTCCAGCCTGGGTGACAAAGTCTCAAAAAAAAAAAATCACTATACCAATGTGGGAGTTACGATCATCTCTGTTTTTAAAAATTATCTATGCAAGCATGGGGCATAACCTTTGTTATAGCTCTTTCACTGCATTTTTTGGCTCTATTTCCCAAATAAAATAGAGAAACAGTATTTTAAGGAGTGTATTATCCCCTTAGCTTTCTTATTTTGCCTTTTCAGGAACTATTTGTGTTTGCAGTGTTGCTTAACTATGAAATGCTAGAATTCATAACCCACTATCTTCATTTCCTCCAGGCTATTAGCTTAATAACATGAAGAAAAATTGATTCTTGTAGTACCTAAAATGACATTTTCTGCCTACATAACCTGTTAAGCCAGTTTTGAGTTCCCATTAGATTTTCATTGTCAGTGGCAAGCCAGATTAATTTATGGTATAATCATTCAAAAAGTTTAGTTTACAGATTTTAAAGTTGCATTTCATATCAATTTTATTTATGCTGTTTTTATATTTAAATTGCTTTCTATGTGAGTCATCCATGTAATTTTCATCCAAACTGAAATTAACCTTTGCATAATTTCTGCTTTCTTGAAACTACTTTTTCTTTTGATGATTAAATATTGTATGATTACTGGAGTTGGTGATTGCTAACTACTGAGAGTCAGTGTCTAAAGCATAGTTTCTGACTGGCATAAATGAAACTACTTTGCAATAGTCAATGTAATTTCACTGTAAGGGTCATTGTGAACAGATGGTTTTCCATCCTGCAGGATTTTAAATCTTGAATTCTACAGAGTTTAATATTTTGCACATTACCAGGAGTTTACCACCAAAGTCATGGATTTCAAGGGAACAACTCTGCTAGCTTTAAGAGAATATTAATTTATGCTGCTTTATGTTCCAGTTCTTGAAAGAAACTGGTATTTAGATGAAATTAGGTGATTGACTTTTAGACTGGGCAAAATTAAACTACAAAGGATGGCTTAAAAGACTGAGAAAGGAGCAAGTGAGTCTCCCTATTCATGCTATGAGAGTCTCTTTTTGGACTTCTTAGAGCAAGGTATAGTACAGTTGAATTCTTTATGAATGCCACCTCCTTTTTTTCTCTTTCATTCTCTTTTTAAAAATGGATACATAAAATTATACATATTTATGGGGCACATGCAAAATTTCATTACATGCATGAATGTGTAATAAGTCACGGTATTTGGGGTATCCATCATCTTGAGTATTTATCATTTGTATATGTTGGGAACCTTTCAAGTCCTCTCTTCTAGTTACACTGAAATATACAACACATTGTTGCTAACTATAGTCACCCTACTCTACTTTTGAAAATTAGAACTTGTACCCTCTAACTGTATGTTTGTACCCATTAACCAACCTCTCTTCATTCCCCCCTTCCCACCCACATGTCCTTCTCATCCTCTGGTATCTTACCATTTTACTCTCTACCTTCATGAGATAAACTTCATGAGTAAAGTTCATGAGATAAATTTTTTTAGCTCCCACATATAATTGAGAATATGTGATACTAGTTTTTCTCTGCCTGGCTTATTTCACTTAACATAATGACCTCCCCTTCAATCCATGTTGCTGCAAAAGACATAATTTCATTCTTTGTTATGGCCACATACTATTCCATTGTGTATAGCCACATTTTCTTTATCCATTCATCCATTGATGGACACTTAGGTTGACTCCGTATCTTTACTATTGTGAATAGTGCTGGAATAAACGTGAGTGCAGGTGTGTCTTCAACATATGGATTTATTTTCCTTTGGATAAATACCCAATAGTGGGATTGCTGGATCATATGATGGTTCTATTTTTAGATTTTTAACAAAAATCTACTATTTTCCATAGTGGCTAGACCAATTTACATTCCGTCAACAGTGTATAAGAGTTCCTTTTTCTGTGTATCCTTGCTACCATCTATTTTTTCTTTGTCTTTTTAGTAATAGCCATTCTAATTGGGGTAAGATGATAGGTATCTCATTGTGGTTTTGATTTAAGTTTCCCTGATGATTAGTGATGTTGAGCATTTTTTCATATACTTGGTCGTTTGTATGTCTTCTTTTGAGAAATGCCTATTCAGATCCTTTATCCACTTTTTAATGGGATTATTTGTGTTTCTCAAACTGTTGAGTTGTTTGAGTTCCTTGTGTATTATCTTGCATATTAGTTCCTTGTTGAACGAGTGGTTTGCAAATATTTTCTCCCATTCATCTGCTGTCTTTTTACTCTGTTTTTCTTGCTGGGCAGAAGCTTTTTAGTTTAATATAGCTTAATCTCTCTATTTTTTGTTGTTGTTTTCTGTGCTTTTGAGGTCTTAGGCATAAAATCCTTGCCTAGACTAATGTCCTGAAGTATTTTCCTTATGTTTTCTTGTAGTAATTTTATAGTTTTGGGTCTTGAGTTGATTTTTATATATGTGTGGTAAGAGATAGGGGTCCAGTTTCATTGTTTTCTGTATGGATATCCAGTTTTCCCAGCACCATTTATTGAAGAGGGTGTCCTTTCCCAAAAGTATGTTCTTGGTGCCTTTGTCAAAAATCAGTTGGCTGTAAATATGTGGATTTATTTTTGGATTATCTATTTTGTTCCATGGATCAATGTGTTAGTTTTTATACCAATACTATGCTGTTTTGGTTTCTATAGCCTTGTAATATATTTCTAAGTCAGGTAGTGTGATACCTCCAGCTTTGCCTTTTTTGCTCAGGATTGCTTTGGCTACTTGGGCTCTTTTTTGGTTCCATACAAATTTTAGGATTGCTTTTTCTATTTCTGTGAAAAATAACATTGGCCACGCATGGTGGCTCATGCCTGTAATCCCAGAACTTTGGGAAGCCGAGGCAGGTGGATTGCCTGAGGTCAGGAGTTCAAGACCAGCCTGGCCAACATAGTGAAACTCCATCTCTACTAAAAATACAAAAAATTAGCTGGGTGTGGTGATGGGCGCCTGTAATCCCAGCTACTTGGGAGGTTGAGGCAGGAGAATTGCTTGAACTCAGGAGGTGGAGGTTGCAGTGAGCCCAGATTGCGCCATTGCACTCCAGCCTGGGCAACAAAAGTGAAACTCTGTCAAAAAAAAAAAAGAAAAAGAAAAAAAAAAAAAGAAAAATAACACTAGTATTTTTATAGGCATTGCACTGAATTTATAGATTGTTTTGGACATTATGGTCATTTTAACAATATTAATTCTTCCCATCCAAGAGCATAGGATATCTTTCCATTTGTTTGTGTTCTCTTGAATCTTTCCTAGTTTTATAGTTTTTCTTATAGAGATCTTTCACTTTCTTGGTTAAATTTATTCCTAGGTATTTTTTGTAGCTGTTGTAAATGAGATTGTCTTCTTGATTTCTTTTTCAGCTAGTTTGATATTTATGTATAAAAATGCTACTGATTTTTGCATGTTGATCTTGTATCTTGTAACTATACTGAAATTATTTATCAGGTCTAAGAGTTTTTTTGGTGGAGTCTTTAAGTTTTTCTAGATGTAAGATTATATCATAGGCAGAGAGGGGCAATTTGACTTCCTTTTTTCCAGTTTGGATGTCTTTTCTTTGTTTCTCTTGCCTGATTGCTCTGGCTAGGATTTCCAGTATTGTGTTAAATGGGAGTGGTGAAGTGAACATCCTTGTCTTGTTCTAGTTCTTAGAGAAAAGGCTTTCTGGTTTTCCTCATTGAGTATAATGTTAGCTATGGGTTTGTCATATATGGCGTTTATTATATTGAGTTGTGTTCTTCTATGCCTAGTTTGCTGAGAATTTTTGTGATGAAGCGGTGCTGATTTTTATCAGATGCTTTTTCTGCATGTGTTCAGATTATCATGTGGTTTTTGTCCTTTATTCTGTTGATGTGATGTGTCATGTTTATTGATTTGTATATGTTGAACTATTCTTACATCCCTGGGATAAAGCCCACTTGATCATGTATATTATTTTTTTGATGTGCTGTTGGATGTGATTTGCTAGTATTAAGATGAAGATTTTTACCTCTATGTTCATTAAAGATATTGGCCTGTGGTTTTCTTTTTTTGTTGAGTCTTTCTCCAGTTTTGGAATCAGGATAATGCTGATCTTATGGAATGAATTAGAGATAATTCCCTCTGCTTCAGTTATTTGGAGTAGTTTGGGGGAAAATTGGTGTTAGTTCTTCTTTGGAAGTTTGGTAGAATTCGGCATTGAAGCCATTTTGTCCTGGACTTTTCTTTGTTGGAAAACTTTTTACTACTGACTCAATCTCATTACCTGTTTTTGTCTGTTCACATTTTCTGTTTCTTCCTCATTCAATCCAGGTAGGTTATATGTACCAGAATTTATTAATTTATCTCCTCTAGGTTTTCTGGTTTGTTATTATATAGCTGTTTATATTAGTCTCTGATGATCTTTTATATTTCTGTGGTATCAGTTGTAATGTCTCCTTTTTCATTTCTGATTTTATTTGGGTCTTTGCTCTTCTGTGTTAGTATAGCAAGTAGCTTATCAATTTTGTTTATCTTTCCAAAAACAACTAAATTTCCATTTTGTTGATCTTTTGTATGTTTTTTAGTTTCTGTTTTAAGTTCTGCTCTGATTTTTATTATTTTTTCTTCTCCTAATTTTGAGTTTGTTTTTTCCTGCTTTTTTAGTTCCTTCAGGTGTATTTTCAGATTATGTATTTGAAATCTTTATACTTTTTAAAATTTTTTATTTTATTTTAAATTCAGAGGGTACATGTGCAGGTTTCTTATGTGGATATATTGCATAACGTTTGGGTTTGGGCTTCTGGTATTTCCATCACCCACATAGTAAACTTTGTACCCAATAGGTAATTTTTAAACCTTCACCCTCTTACACCCTCTCTCCTTTTGGAGTCCCCAGTGTCTATTATTTTCATCTTTATGTTTGCGCGTACCCATTGTTTAGCTCCCACTTAAAAGTGAGGACATGCAATATTTGATTTTCTGTTTCTGAGTTATTTTACTTGGGATAATGACCCTTAAGCTCCATTCGTATTCCTGCAAACGACATGATTTCATTCTTTTCTTTTTTTTTTGAGACGGAGTCTTGCTCTGTCGCCAGACTGGAGTGCAGTGGCGCGATCTCGGCTCACTGCAATCTCCGCCTCTTGGGTTCAAGCGATTCGCCTGCCTCAGCCTCCTAAGTAGCTGGGATTATAGGTGCACGCCACCACACACAGCTAATTTTTTGTATTTTTAGTACAGATAGGGTTTCACCATGTTGGCCAGGATGGTCTCGATCTCCTGACCTCATGATCCACCCACCCCGCATCCCAAAGTGCTGGGATTACAGGCATGAGCCACTGCGCCTGGCCAATTTCATTCTTTTTAATGGATGCACAGTATTACATGATGTATAGGTACCACATTTTCTTTTTCCAATCAGATGTTGATAGACCCTTTGGTTTTTTTTTTCTTGGGACGATGTCTCACTCTGTCGCCCAGGCTGAAGTGCAGTGACGCGATCTCAGCTCACTGCAACCTCTGCCTCCCAAATTCAAGTGATTCTCCTGCCTCAGCCTTCCGTGTAGCTGGGACTACAGGTACGCGCCACCACACCACCACGCCTGTTATTTATAGTCTTTGTTTCTTTCTTTTTAGTAGAGACCAGGTTTAACTGGGTTAGCCAGGATAGTCTCGATCTCCTGACCTCATGATCCACCCACCTCGGCCTCCCAAAGTGCTGGGATTACAGGAGTGAGCCACTGCGCCCAGCCTGATAGACACTTAAGTTTATTCAATCACTTTGCTATTGTGGATACTGCTGCAATAAACATGAGTGCAGGTGTCTTTTTTTATATGATGATAAACTCTTTCTACCTTTTTGATGTAGGTGTTTATTGCTATAATAAATTTCCCTCTTAGCACTGCTTTTGCTGCATCCCATAGGTTTGATATGTTGTGTTTTGATTTTTAATTGTTTTAAGAATTTTTTTTATTTCTTTTATTTCTTCCTTGACCGAGTGGTCATTCAGTAGCATGTTGTTTAATTTCTATGTGTTTGTATGGTTTCAAAAGTTCCTCTTGTTATTGATGTATGGTTTTATTTCACTGTGGTCTGAGAAAATACTTGATATGATTTCATTTTTAAATAATTAGTTGAGACTTGTTTTGTGTCCTAATATATAGTGTATTCTGCTGAGTGTTCCATGTGCTTATGAGAAGAACATTTATTCTGTAACTGTTGGATGAAATGTTTTGAAATATCTGTTAGGTCCATGTGGTCTAATATGCACTTTAAATCCAATGTTTCTTTGCAAATTTTCTATCTAGAGGCTAATTCTGAGAGTGGGGTGTTGAAGTTCGTAATTATTATTATACCGAAGTCTTTCTCACTATTTAGGTCTAACAGTATTTGCTTTATATACCTAGGTGCTCCAGTGTTGGGTGCAAATATATTTAGAATTGTTATATTCTCTTGTGGAACTGATCTCTTTATCATTTTATAATGACCACCTTTTTTTTTCTTTTTACTGTTTTGACTTAAAATCTGTTTTATCTAAGTATAGCTACTCCTGCTTTTGCTTCTTATTGGCATGGAATATATGTTTTCCATTCCTTTCCTTTCAGCCTGTATGTGTCTTTACAGAAAAGATGAGTTACTTATAGGCAGCATATAGTTGGGTCATGTTTTATTTATTTATTTATTTTTAATTCTTTCAACCTGTCTATATTTTTTAAGTGGAATATTTAATCCATTTACATTCAAGGTTGCTATTGATATATGAAGCCTTATTCCTGTCATTTTATTAATTGAAGTCATTGTTATTTATATTCTTTGTTTCTTTCATTCTCTCTTATTGTTTATCTTTGTGGTTTGGTGGTTTTCTATAGAGGTAACATTTGAGCCTTTTTGTGTTTGCTTCACCAGTGGTTTTTATATTTTCATATGTTTTCATGATGGTAGATTTCATTCTTTTGCTTCTAGGTGTAGGACTCCCTTAAGCCTTTACTGGAGGACGGGTCTAGTGATGATGAATTTTCTCAGCATTTACCTATCTGGGAAATACTTTAATTCTCTTTCATTTATGAAGGATAAATTTTCTGGGTATAGTATACATGGCTGTCAGTTTTTTTCTTTCAACTCTTGTGAATATATCATCCTAAACTCTTTTGGCCTGTAAGCTTTCTGTGGAGAAGTCTGCTGTTAGTCTGATGGGCATTCCTTTATAAATGATTAGATACTTCTCTCTTGCTGTTTTTGGAATTTTCTCTTTGTCTTTGACTTTTGACAGTTTGACTATAATGTGCTGTGGAGAAGTCCCTTTTGAGTTGTATCTGTTAGGGGATCTGTGCACCTCCTGAATCTGGATGTCTAAATCTCTTGCTAGAGTTGAGAACTTTTTATCTATTATTTCACTAAATAGGTTTTCTGACTCTCTCATTTTCTGTTCATCTTCTGGAACACCAAAAATGCAAATATTTGGTCACTTTATGGTATCATATATGTCATCTAGGCTTTGCTCATTCTTTTTTTGTCTTTTTTCTTTATTTTTGTCTGACTAGGTTATTTCATTAGACCTGTCTTCAAGTTCTGAGATTCCATCTTCTGCTTGATTTAGTTTATTATTGAAGCTTTTGAATATATTTTGTATTTCACTGATTGAATTCTTTACCTTCAGAATTTCTGTTTTATTCTTTTTTATGATATGTTTTTGGTAAATTTCCCATTTATGTCCCAAATATCTGGCTTATTTGTATTGTTTTTCAGAGTTTCTGTATCTCACTGAGTTTCTTTAGTATACATATTTTGAATTATTTTTCTGGGATTTTGTAAATTTCTCTTTGATTGGGGTTGATTGCTGGAGAATTATTACATTCTTTTGGAGGTGGCATATTTCCTTCTTTTTCATGTTTCGTGTGTCCTTATGTTGCTCTCTGCACATCGAGTGTAACAGTTGCTTCTTTCAACTTTTTTGAGTTTGCTTTATGGGGAGAACTTTTTTTTTTTGAAGGTGTATCATGGTGTTGGTTGAATAGGGCACTTGGCTTTGATTCTGGGTGTGTGCAGTAGTACAGCTTCTGTGTAATTTCTTTGGCTCTAAACAGCATCAGTGGTGTGTGTGATTTCTTTGGTGGCTTAGGGTGTGGTTGTTAATGGAAGCTGTGGTGAAATTTTGCTGCGGACTGGGATGCCAGGTGGGCCAGTTTTGGGGCCCCAGTGGTGGCAGCAGTGAGCTGAGTGTGCCTGTCCTTGGACCTTAGGGTGGCGTATGCTGGCACTGGCAGTGGGTCCAGAAAGGCCTATTCTTGAGCCTCCAGGTGACTTGCTTAGGTGCCAATAATGGCAGTGGTGGGTCAGGCAGGTAGGCAGGTTCTCGGTCCCCTGGGCGGCTGGCATGGAGTGAGTGATGGCAGTATCAATGGTGGGACAATTGTCTGGGACAAAAGTAGTCTGTGCTAGTATTGGCAGTGGCTGTGACAGGCTGGGTGGGCCTGTCTCCAGGGCCTCAGGCAGTGTATATGGGTGGGTGCCAACTGTGGTGGTAGCAGCAGGTTGGGTGGGCCTGACCACAGGCTCTGGGAGGAGTACCCAGGTGCCAGTGATGGTGGATTTAACTGTTTGATCACCAGGTCCTTGGATGGCATGTTTACTTACTGGAGGATGAATCTTCAGGTGGGATTTGACGCATCTGTACTACAGCCCTGCTACTGAGGATGGCAAGATGCCTTTCAGTGGGAGCAACTGTAAGCAGGCAGCTGGGGCGCACACACTTTGCTCATGCTTTGGCCTTGTAGTAGCACATAGTGGCAGTGGCTGTGGGCATTTGAATTTGTCCTTGGGGTTTGTGAAAATGCATGACCCCTCTGCTGCTGGGGTGAAGTTGCTGCCAATGGCTCCTGCATTGGCCCTGGCAGAGGCTGCTGCAGGCAGCGAATGTAAATGGCACTCCAGGGATGTGGGGATGCATGGGCTGTTGGGACCCAGGGAACGATGCAGTCTGATGGGGGCTAAGTTCTCAAAATGGTGCCGTGCCATAGCTCTTTAGGACTCAGGGTTTGTAGGACTCAGTATGAGCTCTCTCTCTGGAGCAATACTATTACACAGTCTCCAGGCAGCTCTCTGTGTTGGTCTCAGGGCCTGCAGGGGTCAAGTCTTTTCCTATGTTTCTCCTGTGACTAGGATTGCAGGAGTTCCCAGTGGGAACGTGGACCGCTAGGGGATCTCTTACTTATCATTTCTCCACATTAGGGAGCCTCTCCAGGCTCCCAGCTGATCTCAGTCAAGCAGGCTGACTTGCTTCCCTTTCCTTTCTTGCTTTAGGTGTTTCTGTCACTTCCCTGTTGAATGCCAGTGTTCTTTCTTAGAGGATCTATTTTAAGTGTGATTATCTACTTTCTATTTAGGCTCTTCTTTGTGGAAGAGAAGAGTACCAGATGCGTCTAGTCAGCCATCTTGAACTTGCTACCTTCTACTTTCACTGACATTCAAATTATAAATCTTTAGAGAAATAATGAAAATACTTGTACTTTTTCTTTCCTAACATTGAAATGTGTTTTGATTAAAGACAACAATGCCTTGTATAGCAGGGATATAGCTTATTTATATTTGTCTTCTTAGTGCCTGCCACAGAGTGGCTACTCAGTAATTTAGTGAATAAAAGAATAAATGCATTGATGGATGAATGAAAATCCCTTGGTTATCAGTGTGGAAATTTTTAATCATTAGCTATGTTATCCTGCCTGTTTGGCCTTTTCAGGAACCTGTCTCTACTAGGTAAGTCCTCACTAGGGCATTAGGCTCTAAATTCTAATCTCTAATATTATTGTTACCATGATTTTCAGAAAGGAATTAACTTCCTCCCATTTTAATGAAACATAAAATGCTCTTGCATATGCCTTAATAGAATTAACACAGTATGATTTCTGGTTGAAATAATCTTTTTTCATTTTGGCTTATTACTAAATAATGTATCAATAGTGAAGATTTATCATAAATAAATGGTAAAATACAATTCACACAGATTGTCCCTTGAGGTCTAATATCTTTTGTATAAAGAAATCTTTTTAAAAATAACTATTATGTGATGGTCATAGGCTTCTGAAGCTATTAGAAAGGGATATATGGATTATAGGAAATATTTTCATGATAATATAGTAGAATAAAATTTTTCTAGTTTTTATGGTGATTCTTTACTTTCCTCTTAGACAATTCTGTGTGTGTGTGTGTGTGTGTGTGTGTGTTATACTTGCATCTGTTTCTTCATCTGTGTTCAAAAAGTGGGTTCTCAAATTTTCAGTTAGCTTTCTATTCTTATCTCTCTGTAGACAGTTTCTCCTTTGGAAAATAGCATCTATTTTCAGGGATTCAAATATTACTTCTTTCAAGTTAATTCCAGAATATTTCTCTTTAGTTTTAATCCACAACTGAGCTCCAATTCTAATACCATCAAATTATGTAATGTACATTTCCACTTGGAGGTCTCCCAGATAGTCCAGGTTCAGCATGTCTGAAATCAATTTTTTTCACTTTTATCATTCTCCCTAGCTTCAGAGACTTGGGCTCACCTTCCATCCCACTCGCTTTATCTCCCTCCCTGCAGTTTTTTCTTTTCTTTTCCTGGGAGGTAGCTTTTGTATCATTTCCATTCTCATTGTTCCTCTCCCAATTCAGCCATTTATCCTATTGTCCCATAATAGATTTCCTTATAGCTACTTAACTTTTCTTCTAGTCTACTCCCACCTCCCTGAACAAATACGAACTGGATACAACTGTTTACTTCAGCATATTGCTTTCCTCTAAACAACTTTCCTTGCCTTATATTCTCCGTAGTTAATATCTAAACTCATTAGCCTGGAATTCAAGATCTGAATTTTGCCCCACTCTGCATTTCTGGTTTTGGTTCCAGTCCTTCAGCTTTTGAAATCTACCTCAACAGGTCAGCACATGTACTCTTTAACATGTCTTGATTTTTTGTTTTTTTCTCATATCCTTTTATTATCTCAGTTTTCTTTTCATGAATCTATCCCATTTCAGGAAGCTAGGTTTTTGTTGTTTTGGACTCTCCTCAGAATTCCTGTAGCACTTATATAAGCCATTTATTTAATAGTTAATTGGTGACAATGTGACATTTTCTGTATTTTTGTCCTATGTTATTTATTTCAAGTTTTCTTATTTTTTTCACATGATTATATGCTTCTTCACAAACTAACTGTAAAGTCCTAAAATAGTCTTTAAGGTCAGAGACTATATATAATATCTTTAAATATTGTTAATTTTTTTTTTTTTTTTGAGACGGGGTTTCGCTTTTGTTGCTCGGGCTGGAGTGCAATGGCAGGGTCTTGGCTCACTGCAACCTCTGCCTTCCTGGTTCAAACGATTCTCCTGCCTCAGCTTTCCAAGTAGCTGGAATTACAGGTGCCCACCACCATGCCCAGCTAATTTTTGTGTTTTTTTTTAGTGCAGACAGGGTTTCACTATGTTGGCCAGCCTGGTTGCAAACTCCTGACCTCAGGTGATCCACCTACCTCGGCCACCAAAGTGCTGGGATTACAGGCATGAGCCACCGCGCACGGCCTAAAATGTTTTTATATTACTGAGGTAAAACCGCAAAAGACCCCTTGCAGTGAGCCGAGATCACGCCACTGCACTCCGGCCTGGGCGACAGAGCGAGACTCCGTCTCAAAAAACAAAACAAAACAAAACAAAACAAAACAAAACAAAACAAAACAAAAAAAACCTCAAAAGACCCATAATTTCTTAATTATAATTAAGCTTTTATTGAGTTATATCTTTTGTAATACTTTCTATGTGTCTAAAAATATTATTTTAAAAACATTGAAAACTTTATTAAGACTCTCCTGTGTGCCAAGAACAAGTCTTAGGAGCTGCTAACTCTGTTCATCTCACCCCAGTATAGTACTGTATATAGCGTAATAATTGGTAACATTAGTTGATAAAGCAAAAAAATTAACTCATCAGTCAAAAGAAATATCCAATTAAAATTGAGTGGGCCCTATTTGTACATGTTTTAGTGACTGTACTCATAGTAATCTATAAAAATAATTCCAGGAGTCTCCTTCAGAGAGGACATTAATCTATTAAGATATTAAGCTTATACAATAGATGATTCATAATCTCTATGAAAATAATGTAAACATTTTCAAAAAGGAGTAAAATGACATAGAGGAAGTTATACTTGTAAAATTATGAGTAAGTGACCTACAAACACATAAATATTTTAGCATTAAATGACTGAATCAATGAATGAATTAGAGAATAAATGAACCACCATAGAGATATTATTATCAACTCAGATACCTTCTAAGTTGTTGCAGCATTGGAAGGAGAAATCTAGAAAGAGAAAATAATGGATGTCTTTTAAAAAATCAAGACTTTATTTTTTTAGAGCAGTTTTAAGTTTGCTTATTAACTTCTGCTTAATTTTTAAAGAAAAATGGAGCAGAAAGGCCATAGTTTTCATATTTCCCCTCACATACCCCTACACAGAGGTTTCCATATTATTAGCATCTTGCATTATTGTAGTACATTTGTTACAATTGGTGAACCAATATTGATACATTATTATTATTAACTAAAGTCCACAGTTTACATTAGGGCCCCTTCCTTGTGTTGTACAGTTCTATGGGCTTTGCCAAATGCATAATGTTATGCATCCACTACAGTATTATACAAGATAGTTTCACTGCCCTAAAAAACACTTTTGCTTCACCTGCTTATCTTTCCCCCTTGCCTTTTACCAGGTGGATTCACAGCTGAATTCTATCAAACATTCAAAGAAGAATTGATACCAATCCTATTGACACTATTCCACAAGATAGAGAAAGAGGGAATCCTCCCTAAATCATTCTGTAAAGCCAGTATCTCCCTAATACAAAACCAGGAAAGGACATAACAAAAAAAGGAAAACTATGGCCCAATGTCCCTGATGAACATAGATGGAAAAATCCTCAAGGAAATACTAGCTAACCAACTTCAACAGCATATCAGAAAGATAATCCACCATGAATAAGTGGATTTCAAACCAGGGATGCAGGGATGGTTTAACATACTAACATACACAAGTCAATAAATTTGATACACCGCATAAACAGGATTAAAAACAAAAATCCCATGATCATTTCAATAGAAGCAGAAAAAGCACTTGACAAAATCCAGTATCCCTTTATGAAGAAAACGTCAACAAAATTGGCATAGAAGAGACATACGTACCTTAACTGGAACATGACAGGGAAAATAAAAGCTCTGGTTTTCATTGAGTATTTAAATAATTAAACTTTGTCTCCAATAAAAACTTATCAATTGTACTTTTTTTGGGGGGGCGGGGGGACAGAGTTTCAGTCTTGTTGCCCAGGCTGGAGTGCAATGGTGCGATCTTGGCTCACTGCAACTTCCACCTACTGGGTTCAAGCGATTCTCCTGCCTCAGCCTCCTGAGTAGCTGGGATTACAGGCATGTGCCACCACGCCCGGCTAATTTTGTATTTTTAGTAGAGATGGGGTTTCTCCTTGTTGGTCAGGCTGGTCTTGAACTCCCGACCTCAGGTGATCCGCCTGCCTCAGGCTCTCAAAGTGCTGGGATTACAGGCGTGAGCCACCGCACCCGGCCAATTATACTTCTTTTAAAAAATTTACTGATGCCCAGCGTTGGCCATATACATAAATAACATTATATTGCTTTATAAGTTGTGCAGGTATTCCCAATTCCTGCCTCCCATCCTTTATAATATTTTTGTTATTCATTTTACTTATCCATAAGCTATAGTCATTGAATACATTGTTCCTATTATTATTTTGAATACATTGTTGTCTGTAACATTCATCTTTTCTTTATATAATCCAAGTTTCTAACCTAGGCCATTATCCTCTCTTAAGAACCTCTGTTAACTTTTTTTCCCCCCAAGACAAGAGTCTCGCTCTGTCGCCCAGGCTGGAGTGCTATGGTGCAATCTGGGCTCACTGCAATCTCCACTTCCCAAGTTCAAGCAATTCTCCTGCCTCAGCCTCCTGAGTAGCTGGGATTACAGGTGTGTGCCACCATGCCCAGCTAATTTTTGTATTTTTAGTAGAGATGGGGTTTCACCATGTTGGCCAGACTGGTCTCGAACTCCTGATCTCATGATCCACCAACCTTGGCCTCCCAAAGTACTGGGATTACGGGTGTGAGCCACCACACCCGGCCAACACTTCTTTCAAGATAAATTTCCTCATTTATCAGTTCTAGGAGCTTTTTGGAGGAGTCTTTAGGGTTTTCTTGGTATACAATCATATCATCAACAAACAGCGACAGTTTGACTAACTCTGTAATGATTTAGATCCGCTTTATTTCTTTCTCTTGTCTGATTGCTCTGGCTAGGACTTCCAGTACTATGTTGAATATAGGTGATGAGAGTGGGCATCCTTGTCTTGTTCCAGTTCTCAGGGAAAATGCTTTCAAGTTTTCCCCATTCAGTATAATGTTGGCTTTGGGTTTGTCATAGGTAGCTTTTATTATGTTAAGGTATGTTTCTTCTATGTCGATTTTGTTGAGAGTTTTCATCATAAAGGGATGCTGGATTTTGTCAGGTGCTTTTTCTGCCTCTATTGAGATGATCATGGGATTTTTGTTTTTAATCCTTTTTACATGGTGTATCACATTTATTGAGTTGCATATGTTAAACCATCCCTGCATCCCTGGTATGAAACCCACTTAATCATGGTGGATTATCTTTCTGATATGCTGTTGAAGTTGGTTAGCTAGTATTTCGTTGAGGATTTTTGCATCTATGTTCATTAGGGATATTGGGCCTTAGTTTTCCCTTTTTTATTATGTACTTTTCTGGTTTTGGTATTAGGGAGATACTGGCTTCATAGAATGACTTAGGGAGGATTCCCTCTTTATCTTGTGAAGTAGTGTCAATAGGGTTGGTATCAATTCTTCTTTCAATGTGTGATAGAATTCAGTTGTGAATCCATATTGTCTTGGGCTTTTTTTGTTGGCAATTTTTTAAAATTACCATTTCAGTCTTGCTGCTTATTATTGGTCTGTTCAGAGTTTCTATTTCTTCCTAGTTTAATCCAGGAGTGTTGTACATGGCCAGAAATTTGTCCATCTTTTCTAGGTTTTCTAGTTTATGCACATAAAGGTGTTCATAGTAGCCTTGAATGACTTTTTTTGTATTTCTGTGATATCAGTTTTAATATCTCCCATTTCATTTCTAATTGAGCTTATTTGGATCTTCTCTCTTCTTGGTTAATCTCGCTAATGGTATTAAGTTTGTTAATTAATTTTCAAAGAAGCAGCTTTTTGTTTTATTTATCTTTTGTATTACTATTTTTGCTTCAATTTCATTTACTTCTGCTCTGATATTTGTTATTTCTTTTCTTCTTCTGGATTTGGATTTGGTTTGTTCTTGTTTCTCTAGTTCCTTGAGGTATGACCTTAGATTGACTATTTGTGCTTTCTCAGACTTTTAGATGTAGGCTTTAGATGGACTTTCCTCCTAGTGCCATTTTTGCTGTATCCCAGAATGTGATAGGCTGTGTCACTATTATTGTTCAGTTCAAAGAATTTTAAAAGTTTCATCTGAATTTTATTGATTGTTGACTCAACAGTCATTCAGGAGCAGGTCATTTAACTTCCATGCATTTACATGGTTTTGAGGGTTCTTTTTGGAGTTGATTTCCAACTTTATTCCACTCTGGTCTGAGAGAGTACTTGATATAATTTCAATTTTCTTTACTGAGACTTGTTTTGTGGCCTATCATGTTGTCTATCTTGGAGAATGTTCCATGTGCTGATGAATAGAATGTATATTCTGCAGTTATTGGGTAGAATGTTCAGTAAATATCTGTTAAGTCCATTTGTTCTAAGGTATAGTTTAAATCCATTGTTTCTTTGTTGACTTTCTGTCTCGATGACCTGTCTAGTGCTGTCAGTAGAGTATTAAAGTCCCACAGTATTATTGTGTTGCTGTCTATCTCATTTCTTAGGTCTAATAGTAATTGTTTTGTAAATTTGGAAGCTGCAGTGTTAGGTGTATATAAATTTAGGATTGTGATATTTTCCTGTTGCACAAGTTCTTTTATCATTATATAATTTTCCTCTTTGTCTTTTTTAACTGCTGTTGCTTTGAAGTATGCTTTGTCTGATATAAGAATAGGTACTCCTGCTTGCTTTTGGTGTCCATTTGCGTGGAATATCTTTTCCCACCCTTTTACCTTAAGTTTATGTGAGTCCTTATATGTTAAGTGAGCCTCTAAAAGACAGCAGATAGTTAATTGGTGAGTTCTTATCCATTCTGCCATTCCATATGTTTTTTTTTTTTTGAGATGGAGTCTCGCTCTGTTGCCCAGGCTGGAATGCAGTGGCATGATCTCGGCTCACTGCAACTTCCACCTCCTGGGTTTAAGCAATTCTCCTGCCTTAGCCTCCTGAGTAGGTTGGATTACAGGTGCCTGCCACCACACCCGGCTAATTTTTGTATTTTTAGTAGAGATAGGGTTTTGCCATGTTGGCCAGGCTGGTCTTCAACTCCTGACCTCAAGTGATCCACCCGCCTTGGCCTCCCAAAATGCTGGGATTATAGGCGTGAGCCACTGTGCCCAGCCAGCATTCTGTATCTTTTAAGTGGATTATTTAGGCCATTTTCATTCAACATTAGTATTGAGATGTGAGGTACTACTCTATTTATTATGCGATTTTTTGCTGGAATACCTTGGTTTTTTTAATTGTGTTCTCGTTTTATAGGTCCTTTGAGATTTATGCTTTAAGGAGGTTCTATTTTGGTGTATTTTGAGGATTTGTTTCAAGATTTGGAGCTCCTTTTAGCAGTTCTTGTGCTGGTTTGGTAGTGGTGAATTCTTTCAGCATTTGTTTGTCTGAAAAAGACTATCTTTCCTTCATTTATGAAGCTTAGTTTCACTGGATAGAAAATGCTTGGCTGATACTTATTTTGTTTAAGGAGACTAAAGATAGGGCCCCAATCACTTCTAGCTTGTAGGGTTTCTGGTGGGAAATCTGCTGTTAATCTGGTAGGTTTTTTTTTATAGTTACCTGATGCTTTTGCCTTACAGCTCTTAAGATTCTTTCCTTCATCTTTACTTTAGATAAACTGATGACTGTGTTTCTAGGTGATGATCTTTTTGCGATAAATTTTCCAGATTTTCTTTGAGCTTCTTGTATTTGGATGTCCACATCTCTAGCAAGGCCAGAGAAATTTTCCTCGATTATTCACTCAAATATGTTTTCCAAACTTTTAGATTTCTTTTCTTTCTTGGGACCACCATTATTCTTAGGTTTGGTCATTCGTCATAAACCCAAACTTCTTTGAGTCTTTTTTCATTTTTCTTTTCGTCTTTGTGGAATTGAGTTAATTCGAAAGCCCTCTGTTTGATCTCTGAAGTTCTTTCTTCTACTATTTTGATGTTATTGATGAGACTTTCTAGTGTATTTTGCATTTCTCTAAGAGTGTCCTTCATTTTGAGAAGTTGTGATTATTTTTTATTTATGCTGTCTATTGCACTGAAGATTTTTCACTTCAGATCTTGTATTATTTTTAAAATTAAATTTAATTGGACTTCACCTTTCTCTGGTTTCCCTGATTCACTCAGTATAATCGACCTTCTGAATTCTTTTTCTGGCAATTCAGAGATTTTTGTCTTGGTTTGGATCTATTGCTGGTGAGGTAGTGTGGTCTTTTGGGAGTGTTAAAGAACCTTGTTTTGTCATATTACCAGAATCGTTTTTCTAGTTCCTTCTTATTTGGGTAGACTATGCTAGAGGGAAGATCTGGGGCTCAAGGGCTGCTGTTTGGATTCTTTTGTCCCACAGGGTGCTCCCTTGATGTGGTGCTTTCCCTCTTCCCCTAAGGATGTAGCTTCCTGAGAGCCAAACTGCAGTGATTGTTATTTCTCTTCTGGATCTAGCCACCCAAGAGAGCTACCAGGCTCTGGGCTGGTACTGGGGAGTGTCTGCACAGTATCCTGTGATGTGTGAACCATTTTCAGCTTTCTCAGCCATGGATACCAACACCTGCTCTGACTGAGGTTCCAAAGGATTGAAGTGGACTCTGTGAGGGTCCTTGGTTGTGTTTTTGTGAAGTGTACTGGTTTTGTGTTGGTTTGCCTCCAGTAAGGAGGTGGTGCTCTCAAGGGTATATCAGCTAGGGCTGTATAGGGAGGATACAAGCTTGCCCTAGGGTTGCCCTTGGATAAGTATTCAGGTTTCTCAGGTGGTGGGCAGAGCCCTAGAGTTCCCAAGGGATTATGTCCTTTGTCTTTGGCTACCAGGGCTGGTAGACAAAGATCATCAGGTTGGGGGAGGATTAGACATGTCTGATCTCAGACTCTTCTTGGCGGGTCTTGCTGTGGCTGCTGTGGGGGATGAGGATTTGGTTCTCAGGCTAATGGAGTTATGTTCCTAGGGGGATTATGGCTTCATCTGCTGTAACATGCATGTTTCCAGGGAAGTCAGGGAAGGCTAGCAGTTATAGGCCTCACCCAGCTCCCACACAGCCTAAAAGGCTGGCCTCACTCCCACCATGCCCCTCCAGCAGCACTGAGTTTATTTCCAGGTAGCAGGTGAACAGGGCTGAGAACTTGCCCCAGGCCTCCCGGCTGAGAAAGCAAGCAAGTTTCATGCCTCCCCACCTGCCATGGCTTCTGTGCTGTGTCTGTACACCTGATTTGCCCCCTTCCCAAGGTTTTGTCCAGGAAACTTTCTGTGCAGTTGAAATTGTTACAAAGTTTAGCTGGAAGTTTCCTTCTTCCTGTGGTCTTTTCCCAGTTCCTTTGGCAGCCCTTCCCATGGACCTCTGTGAGACAAAGTCAGAAATGGCTTCCCTGGGGATCAAGAGTGCCCACAGGACTCTTTCTGCTGCTTCTTCTACCCTTGTATTTCACTCAGCTCTCTAAATTTGTCTCAGCTCCAGGTAAGGTCAAATCCTCCTGTGATCTGGAACTTCAAGTTCCCCAGTGAGAGTGTGTGTTCCAGGGCAGATGATTCCCCTTTCACACTTTCACACTCTGGGCACTAGCAGTTTTTCAGCTCTTGGGGCCTGCAACAGCAGTCTGCTTTCTTCAAAGGTTCTCTGGGTTCTCTTGGTTTTCCTGGTATGTTCCTGCCATAGTTCTTGGAGGAAAAGTTCATGATGTGAATCTCCACGTGCTGCTCTGTCCATCTGAGTGGGAGCTGCAAGGTAGTCCTGCCTCCTGTCTGTCATTTTTTTCCACATCTTAGGCTACATTTTCTTCTACTGCTCTTGTTTATGTTTCCCCTCTTGTCTTTGGGTTTCCCTAAAGACTCCTTCTTAAATAGGACCTATGACTTGCAGTTCTTTCAGCTGTAATCCACTGTTATTATTCAGGAGCCTAATTGACGTGCTAACGAAGTGTGGAGGGAGGGAAAGTGTTCTGTGATCCTATGATTAGGTTTTGTTTTGTATATGAGTCTGTTTCCCCAGTCTATAACCTTCACAAGTGCTTCTACTACATTGCCCCTCATGTGAGACAGGAAGTCTAGAGGTGTTTGAAGTTAGGCATTCCTCTTCACCAGTGTCAAAGACATGGGTGCTAGAGTTGGATATTTTCCTGCCCCCAAGTAAGTTAGGCTCTCATAAATCACAGATGAGTTAATCTCTGGCAAAGTAGTTTCTTTTTAATTTGATTTTTATTATTAATATCTGCTGGGAAACCTATCACAACTTGTTCAAATTGTTCCTAAAATCAGAGCAAGCAGATATTGGGTGACAGCTTCAAAAACTGTCTTCTGAATTATGAATGTAAACTTAATAACATAAACTTTGAGACATTTATTAATTATCTTTCAGGGTTTCGGCATTTGGTGGATGAGATTGCCAACCTAATGTCTTATGGGCAAATGAGGTTTAATCTTGTTGTCCTAATTTTTCATGCATTACTTATTAAAATTAAGCTCCAAACAAATATAAATATAGTCCAGCATTAATAGAGAATCAAGGGATATGTCTCCTGTAAATGTTACTAACAGTTGTTAGCCATATTTGTAAGTTTAGGTTGATCTTGGACTTCCCAATGCCATTACCTAAAATGTAGAATCCAGAATGAATCTAACTTGAACCTATTTTTCTTCCTGGTTTATTAGAGATGTTTATCTGAGAGATTACTATGAATCATAGGATTGTGAGATTCCCTGTGGTGACAGAAGGCATTTTTCAAAATGTAGAGCTTCTGCAAGTCTCCAAAATAATTAAAATTCATAAAACACATGCAACAGATGGCATAAGTGTTTGAACTAAATGTGTGTGACTTTTTACTACTTAGTTTTACATAATAATGTGTTTGTGAAGTTACGGTGGTGACCTTTCGTGATAACTTCTACAGATACATAAAGTGAAATGTGCTCTCTGGAGTTGCTAAAATGTGACAATTTTAGAATAGATATGAAAGTACTTTTCTAATGATTTCTCTATAAGTTCAGTATTATAATATCAAATTACAAACTCCTGTCATCTGGAGTTTCTTTTCTTTGATATTTAGTCCTTTCCTTCACCAAAATGGCCTGAGAGAATTAACTGGCAGTTAGTGCTGTGTTCTATAGCATTGAGTTTTTCCTGTTAAGCCTTAAAAGCCATGTGTATTTGAAACTTTTAATTATGTTTTAAATATCTCTTTGAATATAATAAGAAGTGTTATGCTCTTCATTTTTATCTTGTTTTTGAGGAGGTAAAATCAGTTCTTATCCATCAACAATCCCCTTTACCTCAAAATAATACAGCCATGTTTCTGACTTGATTATCTGTGGGTAATGATAGATTTGTGACAATTCATCTGTTTTGATTATATATTGCTGTGTGAGAAACCATTCCCAAATTTAGGAGCTTAAATCAGTAACCATTCCTGTTGAAACAAAGATCAAATCCTTAAGAATTAGTTTAGTGAGAAATATGCAAAACCTCTACTAGGAAAAAGTTTAAATACTCCAGAAACACATGAGTAGAATTGAAAAATAGAGACTTCCCCTCTTTGTATACAAACAAGCAACATTATTAAGATGTTAGTTCTCCTTACTACATTAATGTACAAACTTAATGCAATACCAACAAATGTCCCAAGAAACTATTTTATGGAATTAGATCCTGTATTTGTTGATTGTGTATTTGTATTGTTACAAACATGTAGCAATAGTCAGGAAAAGGCCAAAAAAGAGAAAACTACAAGTGATGGCTAGCCCTATCAGACATTAAAACCTAGTAAACTAGGAGATATCTTCTTTTTTTTTTTTTTTGAGAAGGAGTTTTGCTCTTGTTGCCCAGGCTGGAGTGCAATGGCATGATCTCGGCTCACTTCCACCTCCACCTCCTGGGCTTCAGCGATCCTTCTGCCTCAGCCTCCCAAGTAGCTGGGATTACAGGTATGCACCACCACGCCTGGCTAATTTTGTCTTTTTAGTAAAGATGGGGTTTCTCCTTATTGGTCAGGCTGGTCTCGAACTTCCAATCTCAGGTGATCTGCCCGCCTTGGCCTCCCAAAGTGTGGGATTACAGGTGTGAGCCACCACGCCAAGCCGAGATTTCTTCTATAACTAAAACAGTGTTATACTCATGCTTGCATAGACCAATAGACCAATGAAATAGGATAGAATGTCCAGAAATAAATTCAACTACATCTGGAAATTTAGCATATGATAAATATAGCATCTCAAATGACTGGGCTAAAGACAGACTTTTTAGTAAATGGTTCTGGAAGAACTAGATCACCATTTGGAAAAAGATATTTTATACCATATCTTATATTACACCCAAAAATAATGCACTAGGGATCTAAATGTGAAAAATAAAACCATACAAGCACTAGAAGAAAATAAAAGTACATTTTTCTTTAAATTTTGTATAAGGAGAGGCTTTTTAACTCTGACTTAAAATCAGAGGCAATAAAAGAGAAGATTGATAGATTTAACACATAAAACATTAAAAAAATTTTATGCTCAAACTACTATAAACGAAGTCAAAAGACAACTGACAAAGTGCAAGGAAATATTCACAACATCTAGGGAAAAGGCTGATATCTCTAATACATAAAGGAAAAAGGCTGATATCCCTAATACATAAAAAACTCTTAAAAATGAAGAGGCAAAAGATCAAAAAGTCTAAAGAAATGTTCTCACCACAAAGAAATGATAAATGCATGAGGTGATGGATAAAGTAGCTACTCTGATCGAATCATACAACATAGATATGTATTGAAATATCAAATTATAACCCATAATCATTTACAATCACAATGTGCCAATTAAAAAATAATAATTTTTAAAAATGAGGAGCATATCTATGAATTTATTTGGAGTAATTTCTAGAATATTCTGTTATGAAAAAATAGCAAAGTGCAAAAGAGTGTCTCCAAGGCACTTCTTTCATATGAGAAAGAAGGAGATACTAGAAAGTGCATTCGTGTTCTGCTCATTTGTGAGAAAAACATATACAGGAGTAATAGGTAAGACCCTGAAGAAATTAGTTATGTACATGGATTGAGTAGAAATGGGTTGGAATAAAGGAGAATAATAACAGAGTAGTATGGATGAGGAAGGCATACCTTTTTTGTATGGCTTTGACTCTTAGAATCATAGTAATATTTTACACAGAAAACAAAGTAAATAATTGAAATCAGCCAAGTCAGCTTCTTTTTTTTTTTTTTGACTGTAGTGAGGAGTCATCTAGAGGTTTGACATGGATGTAGAGAAAGTTTGGTCTCTCTTCCTCGTCATGTAGTCTCACGGCCTTTTCAGTAACTTCCCCCTTTATCTCTGCAGCAAGATATCCTGTCCTTCTTACACGATGGTTCCAAACTCCAAGAGTATAAGAGCAAAAGCTACCAAGCATTCTTAATGTCTAGGCTCAGAAATCCCAGAACATCATTTCCTCCATATTCTATTGTCAAAGCAGTCATAGGCTAGCAAAAAACCAAAGGAGGATGACTTTTACCTCTGGGTGAGAGAATGGTTTGTGCATACAGGAGGAAAGGAATTGATAGTGACTATCTTTGGAGTTTAGAGATCATTGACTGATATCAGACTATGTCTCATGATGTAGCCTGACTGTAGAAGAGGGAAGAGCCAAATGACTCACAAAGGAGCATAGTCTCTTGTGGGATGTCATATTTACTTTTTTGAAAATAACTGAGCAGTGATTAGATTATCAACTGAAATCTTTCTGATTGTAAGAAGATATGTTACTATTTCTGAGATTTTCTTTCTAACTGAAAGTAGATAGCTAGTATTACAACTACATAGTGTAACATAATCTTTTTACATGGTAGGTCATCATAATGTTGATTATTCTTGTGCCCTTGCTAAGTTTTCTATTTTTAATCTTCATACTTTTCACCTATTCTTCATTTTCATTGTTAGCAGATAAATGTACTATTCTGTCTATCTACTGTGGCCATTCTCCAATTTGCCATTGATTGATTCACTCATTTATTTACTTAACAAACAAATATTTGTTTGATTACATTAGAAATACAAAGATGAGTAAGAAATCATTTTCGCATCAAGATTAGTCTAACAAAGAGGAAAGACTAATTAAACACAATAGACATATGACACAAATATGTTGGAAATAGGCTTGTTTGGGGACGTTTTACCAAAGATATATTTGTGCCGGAATTTGAAGGATTTATTGTTCTTCAAGTGTTGGAAGTACAACAGAACATTTTAAAAAGACTCAGTAGCCCAGGCCTTGGCTCAAAGAGTATGTCTGACAAGATGGGATGCTCAGACTAGATAGTGTATCTAGAATATTAGTGTAAAATTAGAAATTGTTTTACATTTTAAAAAATTGTAGTAAGTATAAATAAGATATAATTTTCCATTTTAGCCATTTTAAAGTGTATAATTCAGTGACATTAACTCCATTTACATTGGTGTGTAACCATCACCACTTTCCATCTCCAGAACTTACCATCCCAAACTGAAACGCTGTACCCATTAAACAATAACTTTCTATTACCCCTTCCTCAACCTCTGGCAACCACCATTCTGCTTTCTATCTCTATGGGTCAAATTAGAAATTGAAAATTTCTGTTCTCTAGACTGTTATTGGGTATTACACAGTAGGTAAGTAGCAGTCCTAGCGAGGGAGAAAAAAAAAAAAGGATGGAAAATTTGTTCCTTGTTATAGCTGAATTTGTACTGCTTGGATGGAAACATATGACCCCCACAGGTTTAATGCAGAGAGCGTGTTTTAGAAGATAAACTTCTGGTTCATTATGTAAATATTTTTTGATACATTCCAGGTTAATTCTTGCTTGATATTCTATGGTGAGTGCATTGAGATATTACTCCCAAACCGGCCACTTGGTTAAACTAGAATAGTATATTATTTAGTGGTATGATAAAGAGTATAATTGCTGAGATTTTCATCTGTTTTTATTCTTTTGTTGCAGTTTTCTTTTTTAAAAACTTATACATATACGAGTTATTCACATTGCCTGAGGTGTTGTTGAGGCATTTAGATTATCTTTCTTTTCAGTCTAAGAGTAATTATGAAGCAATAAAACTGCCAGAGAAAAGTAAAAGTTGAAGTAATTAATATTTTATTATTTTCTTTTAGTTATCTTATTTTTCTGTTTATGTCGGTTTGAAATCATATTGATTTATATATGAGTGTAGTGATCAGTAGTAGAATAAAAGTGCCACTTTGTTTAATTCCTACAATATCTTAAAAGAATGTTAATAGTAAATTGGTCAAATATTAGACATTGTGCACAGAAATTACAATATAAATCAAGTGTCTTGTGTTTGATATTTTAAAGTTATTTTTTATAAATATGTATTATAAAGTAGACTAGTAATTTAGTATGGATATATGTGTTAATCATACTTTGACTTGGAAGAAACATGTATTCACTATCTGAAAATTTATACAGAAAGATTGATTATCTTTGTTTGCTTTCTGTAATTTCAGTTAATTAATTTTGTTAGTAAGGTTGTTGTTCTGTCATTACATTTTTTTTTTTTAGACAGGGTCTATCTCTCTGTTGCCCAGGCTGGAGGGCAGTGGTGGAGATCTTGGCTCAATGCAGCCCTGACCTCCTGGGCTCAAGTGATCCACCCACCTCAGCCTCCCAAATAGATGAGACAACAGGTGCACGCCACCACACCTGGCTAATTTTTTATTTTTTGTTGAAATGGGATCTCACTGTGTTGCCCAGGCTGGTCTCAAACTCCTGGGCTCAAGCAATCCTTCTGCCTTGGCCTCCCAAAGCGCTGGAATTATAGGTGTGAGCCACTGTGCCTGGCCCTCTGTCATTTCTTGACTATATTATCATCACAATAGAGCGACGAAAATGATGGGGAACCGTCATTTTGCTAAGCACTGATTATTTTACTTGCTTCAGATTTAAAAAAAATCAAGATACAGTTCACGTACCATAAAACTTACCTCTTTAAAGTATATATTTTGCTGGGTTTTAGTGTATTTATAAATTTGTGAAGCCATCACCACTATCTAATTCCAGATCTTTTTTTTTCCCCAGAAGGAAATCCTCCACCCCTCAACTTTGTCACATCCCATTTCCCCTCCTCCAGCTCGTAGCAATCACTAATTTACTTTTCATCTCTATAAACTAGCCTATTCTGGACATTTCAGATAAATATAATGGAAGTATATAATCTGTGACCTTTTGTGTCTGGCTTCTTTTGCTTAGCATAATGCTTTGAAGAGTCATCCACATTGTAGCATGCATCAGTACTTCATTCTTTTTGATGGCCAAATACTGTTCTATTATATAGCTATACCAAAATTTGTTTATACATTCATCACTTGATAGAAATTTGAGTTGTTTCTATTTTCTAGCTATTGTGAATAATTCTTCTATGAATATTGGTTTGCAATATTTTGTGTGGATATCTTTTCAGTTCTCTTGGTTAGATACCCAGGAGTGGAATTGCTGTCATGTGCTAACTCTATGTTTAACCTTTTGAAGAACTACCAAACTTTTTCCCACAGAGGCTACACCATTTTACATTCCCACCAGCCACGTATGAGGGTTCCAATTTCTTTTCATTCCTGCTAACACTTATAATTTTTCCATTAAAGGAAAAACCTATAGCCATCCTAGTGAAGTAGTATTACACTGTGTATTTTATTTTTATTTTCCAAATGACTAAGGATGAAGAGCATCTTTTCATGTGCTTACTGATCAGTTGTCTTTGGAGAAATGTCTATTCAAATTCTTTACCCATTTTTTGTTGATTTATTTAGTCTTTTTTATTATTGAGTTGTTAGGTTTTTTCATATTATAATACTAGAACTTTATCAGGTATATGATTTGTAAATATTTTTTTCCATCCTTTGGGTTGTCTTTTCACTTTCTTGATAGTGTCCTTTGAAGCACAGAAGTTATTAGCTTTGATGAAGTCCAATTTATCTATTTTTAAATGTGGTTGCCTGTACCTTTGTTGTATATAAGAAACTATTGCCTAATTCAGGGTTATGAATATTTACCCTTATGTTTTCTTCTTAGAGTTATATAGCGTATACCTGTAGCATATAAATGTAGAGTTTTAGCTCTTATATTTAGGTCTTTGGTCTGTCTTGAGTTAAATTTTATATGTGATGAAGGTCCTCAGATGTTAGTTTTTTAAAATACTCTTAAGTGTGAGATGAAAAAGGACTTACAGTTTGGGAGCTTTTTTTCTCCCAGGTCACTTTCTCCTGTTTCCTTAGCTTCAATAGAAAGACTCTGGACTCAGTGCTTGTACTGCCTTTTGCCCAGACTGCTCTTTCCCAGGCCTTTTGCTTGACTGTCTCCTTCTCATCATTCACACTGCAGAATGTTCTTCTCTAACTTTTCTAGCTAGATCAGCTAACCCTTTCATACCCCACCGAGTTTAATTCTTCTCAACTAAATATATCTAGTTAATTTTTTTAACTTTAAGTTCCGTGGTGTGAGTGCAGTTTGTTGTCTGTATGACAAACCCCCATGATACAAGTTTACCTATGTAACCTATTTGTTACATATTTACCTATTTGTTACATAGGTAAACTTGTGTCATGGGGGTTTGTCATACAGATTATTTCATCACCCAGGTATTAAGCCTAGTACTTATTGGTTATTTTTCCTGATCTTCTCCCTCCTCCCACTCTCCTCCTTTGATAGGCCCCAGTGTGTGTTGTTTCCCTCTATGGGTCCGTATGTTCTCATCATTTAGCTCTCACTTATAAGTGAGAAGATGCTGTATTTGGTTTTCTGTTCCTGTGTTAGTTTGCTAAGGATAATGGCCTTTAGCTCCATCTATGTCCTGGTAAAGGATGTGATCACGTTGTTTATTGTAGCTGCATAGTATTCCATGGCATATATATACCATATTTTCTTTATCCACTCTATCACTGATGGCATTTAGGTTGATTCCATGTCTTTGCTATTATGAATAGTGTTGCAATAAACAGACATGTGCATGTGTCTTTATAATAGAAAGATTTATATATTTTTTGGGTATATACCCAGTAATGGGATTGCTGGGTTGAAGGGTAGTTCTGTCTTTAGGTCTTGGAGCAATCACAACACTGTCTTCCACAATGGTTGAAGTAATTAATACTCCCATCCTGGGAGTATAAATTATACAGTGTATAAGCATTCCCTTTTCTCTACAACCACACTAGCATCTGTTATTCTGTGACTTTTTAATAATAGTCATTCTGACTGGTGTGGTATAGTATCTCATTGTGGTTTTGATTTGCATTTCTCTAGTGATCAGTGATGTTGAGCTTTTTTCATATGATTGTTGGCTGCATATATGTCTTCTTTTGAAAAGTCCTGTTCATTTCCTTTGCCCTCTTTGTAATAGGGTTGTTTACTTTTTCCTTGTAAATTTGTTTAAGTTCCTTAGAGATGCTGGATATTAGACCTTTGTCAGATGCATAGTTTGCAAAAATTTTCTTTCATTCTGTAGGTTGTCTGTTTACTTTTTTGACAGTTTCCTTTGCTGTGCAGGAGTTCTTTAGTTTAATTAGATCTCATTTGTCAGCTTTTACTTTTGTTACAGTTTGGCATCTTCATCATGAAGTCTTTGCTTGTGCCTGTGTCCTGAATTGTATTGCATATGTTTTCTTCCAGGGTTTTGTAGTTTTGGGTTTTGCATATAAGTCTTTAATCCATCTTGAGTTGAATTTGTATGTGGTGTAAGTAAGGGGTCTAGTTTCAATCTTCTGCATATGGCTAGCCAGTTATCTCAGCACCATTTATTGAATAGGGAATTCTTTCCCCATTGCTTGTTTTTGTCAGGGTTGTTGAAGATCAGGTAACTGTAGGTGTGTGGTCTTATTCCTGGTTTCTCTATTCTGTTATATTGGTCAATGTGTCTGTTTTTGTGCCAGTACCATGCTGTTTTGGTTATTGTAGCCCTGTAGTATAGTTTGAAGTCAGGTAGTGTGATGCCTTTGGCTTTGTTCTTTTTGCTTGGGATTGCCTAGGCTATTTGGTTTTTTTTTTTGATTCCATATGAATTTTAAAATAGTTTTTTTCTAGTTCTGTGAAGAATGTCCATGGTAGTTTAATAGGAATAGCATTGAATCTACAAATTGCTTTGGGCAGTAGGGCCATTTTCATGATATTGATTCTTCCTATCCATGAGCATGGAATATTTTTCTATTTGTTTGTGTTCTCTCTGATTTCTTTGAGCAGTGGTTTGTAGTTCTCCTTGTAGAGATATTTCACCTTCCTAGTTAGCTGTATTCCTAGGTATTTTATACTTTTTGCAGCAATTGTGAATAGGATTGCATTCCTGATTTGGCTCTCAGCTTGACTGTTGTTGCTGTATAGGAATGCTAGTGATTTTTGCATACTGATTTTGTATCCTGAGATTTGCTGAAGTTCTTTATAAGCTTGAGAAGCTTTTGGGCTGATACTATGGGTTTTTCTAGAATATATCTAGTTAATTTGTTTGTCGACTATTCATTGCATTTCACTAGGATATAAGCTTCATGAATATAGACATCTTGTATATCTATACCCCATACCTAGAACTGTAGGGTGCCTGAAACACAGTGGATGTGCCTGAAACTGTGTGCATAGATGCTCAATAATGATTTGTTGAATCAATTCAGTGCATTGTAGTACAGGGAAGAATCTAGCATTTACCCCCTTTTTATGATGGAGACCTCTTGAAATCATAACTTTAGTATCAAGAAATCAGAAAACCATCAATTAAAGTAGCTATGCTAATCTGGAAAAGAAGTGCTTCATTTTCTTAAGGTTTTTATATTTTCTGACCCATTCTCAGATATTAAAATGCCCTTCTTTCATATTCCTTGGAAGGACTATCTACACCTAGGGAGAGCTACATTTCTCCTCAGTGTGTTCTTGGAAATCATAAAGGCAAACTTAATCCCAAAGGAATGGCATTATTGGTTGTTGTGCATTTGCTCTAAGATCTGACATTAATTTAATGATGGATATGACCAACAATTAATTCAAGGAGTATTTATTGAAAGTTCACTGTGTGTAATACACTGCTGGATGCTGATGATGGAAAAATAGGTAATATGCCATTAAATCAGAGTTATAACTATATATTTCATTAATCTTTAAGATAGTAAAAATATAAAATATAAAGTAAAATAATACAAAGTGCAAAGGTGTGTAGTAGAATAATTCAGAGGATCAAATTTAAGGTCAGAATTACTGAGTTCAAATTTCAGCTCAGCTACTTGCTAGCTTTAAGGGCTTAGATGAGCTAGTCTTTTTAACTTTCAGTCACCTTCTTTGTAAATGATAACAATAATATTACCTGCCACATAGGGCTTTTATGAAGATTAAATGAGAAAATGTATAAAAGCCACTTAGCATACACATAGTAAGTGTGCAAGATACTACATTATATAAATATTAGAGTTTCAAATCTGCATGTATTTTTTTTTGAAACTTTTAAAAACTTCCTTACTTAGCTGGCTTGCTTTCAGAGTGTATCCCAATTTACTGGCAAGACTAGTACCTAGGGATGTGCTATCTTCTTACCAGCCTTTCTTCCCCAGGTGTATAGCTCTATCCCTGGCCTTTTTGATGCCCAACTCAGCTAGCTTCTGACAGATATTTTCAATACTGACTGCTTTCCTGGGTTTCCATAGTGTGTATTTATAATACACATATACCTAGGTTCTATAGAGAATAAAATGTGCCTTGAAGGCATTCCCTAGTGAACACAAATAAAATTAGTTGTTACCAGATTAACGCAACTTCTATCTTTGCCTATCATGTCAATGTTTTTGCCATTTACTTGGTGGCTAAGAAATGTGGTACTTCTCAAAAGAAGACATACATGTGGCCAAAAAAATAGATGAAAAAATGCTCAACATCACTAATCATTAGAGAAGTGCAAATCAAAACCACATTGAGATACCATCTCACACCAGTCAGAATGGCTATTATTAAAAAGACAAAAAAAACCAGATATTGGCAAAAATGCAGAAAAGAGGGAACACTTATATACTGTTGATGAGAATGTAAATTTGTTCAGCCATTGTGGAGAGCGGTTTGGTGATTTCTCAAAGAACTTAGAACTACTGTTTGACCCAGCAATCCCATTACTGGGTATATACCCAAACGAAAGTAAATCATTCTGCCAAAAAAAAAGACATTCACTCATATGTTCATTGCAGCACTATTACAATAGCAAAGACATGGAATCAACCTAGATGCCTATCAACAGTGGACTGGATAAAGAAAATATGTTACATATACACCTTGGAATGCTATGCAGCTATAAAAAAGAACAAGATCATGTCCTTTGGAGCAACATGGATGCAGCTAGAAGCCATTTTCCTAAGTGAACTAACACAGGAATAGAAAACAAAATACCACATGTTCTAATTTATAAGTAGGCGCTAAACATTATGTACACATGGACATAAAGATAGGAGCAGTAGACACAGGGCACTGGGGACTATTTGAGGGTGGAGATGGGAAGGGAGGCAAGGGTTGAAAAACTACTGGAAGGGTACTGTGTTTGCCACCTGGGTGACAGGGTCATTCTTACACTAAACCTCAGCAGCGTACAATTTACCCATGTAACAAACCTGTGCATGTACCCCGAACCTAAATTAAAAGTTGAGAAAGAATGCAAAAGTTTAAAAAAGAAAAAAAAAAAGAAATGTGGTAGATGTATTCATACTTTTTAGTTGACTATTCCAGACCTGAAAGAATACAATGTAAATTGACCATAAAAAATAGAAAACTTTGAGAAAGATACAGATTTTGTGACATTGGTGTAAATGACATTGGAGAATCTATTGAATCCCATGTAAAACCACTGATACATGAGGATTTGACAGTTTACAATTGAAGCAGAAAAATTGTCAAGGGTAATAATATAATGATGCTTCAAAAGGAACTGACTAGAAGAACAAAGGATTAAGAGAAACCATTTGGAAACCAGATAAACCCTTGAATATTCCTTTTAGATGATATTTGTTACAGTCTTCTAGGTGTTAAATGTGAATTGACAGATACTATATCACACTATCATGAAGTAATTTCAGAAAAATCAACAAAGGACATATAGCTGGTTTATTCTTTGATCTAAAAATTAGTCCAGATTTATAATTACGACTAAAATTTTGTTAAATATGACATAAACAGCTTACTTTTATATTTCTCCAAGTTCCTTTTCAAGATGAAATCGTTAATAAGTGGATCAAGTTAACTTTGTAAGGACCAATTAGTATTAGCCAAAGTAGTGTCTCTGTACTACTGGTTCCTTATTTGCCTGTGCTCAGCCTATCTGTTGGGATACTTCACTAAGGATTGCTTTGAATCTGAGGTCTGTATTAAGCCCAATGCCTGTTATCTATTTTTTTGTATCCCATGATCCACTGGTCTGTACTAAGCTGGACTTTAACTGGTCTGTATTCAAATTGTGATATTAATACAAAGGATTGAGGAGGTTCAGATTCAGACTTTGATACTCAGCACAAAGGTAAGGTGGAAGTAATGAGATTCAAGTGACTGAATTTGGTAGTTCGTCCTATAGAATGTGATTGAAAGGTAGAGTAAGATGAGATTATGAAAAACTTTGTCAATCTAAAGGGTATGTGCTTTAACCTACAGGTTAGAGCTTCTCAAATTGTGGTCCACAGACTACTTGCATTGAAATCACTTGTGATATATGTTAAAAATTCAAATTTCTGATCCCCATCTATGAATCAGAATTCTGGGGTTAAATCCTAGGAATACCCAGTTTTGAGATATCTTTATGTACCTCTTACATACATTACAGTTTTAGAGTTATTGTTAAACCTAAGTAGTTTGATAAATTTTCCCCTGCATTTTCTTTTTTTAAGTGTTGATGATGGTGTAACTTTTGTCACAAAAAATCGTAGAAGTAATGCCATATTTACCTGGAATTTTAGCTTCATTAATTGTTTCTTTAGATAATATCCCAAAGCTTATCCTAAAGATAAATATGTTTTATATGATAATTCTGTATATGAAATAGTTTAAAGAGAGCATTAGCACTTAATTCCATGCTTTCAGGATTTTCTTATAAAAACAAATTTTCTTTGAAAGTGTTATCTAAATTTTTTCAGTTTCCCCACATGGAAACTCCTGCTGTTACGCAACACTGAAATAACAACATTGTTTTCACCCATTAAGATACCACTGCAAGATATTGTGAATTGGCTCATTTGCCTTAATTTTTTTTTTAACAAATAAGGCAGTGTTTTGAGTTATGCCAGATGTACAAATGAGAGATTTGAGTGTACTTGTAGAATTTAAATTGGAATGCTAATGAGATTCTGACAGGCAGAAAAAACAACACAGCCTACATTTTCATCTGTTTTATTAAAGTCATTATTTAACTGGAAAAGCACATTATTTAGAGCTATTTATTTATGTGGCATTTGTAATTCAGCTCTTAAATTTTATCCAATTAAAGTGCTTCTCATTCTATTTCACTTAATGTAGTAGATTGTTTTGTGCATTCATCTTTTTCTCTGTTTCATTCAGTGGTAGAGTGGCAGTAACTCAATTGAATGAATGAATGTGCCTTTTTTTTAACTAATGCTTACATGTGCTGCTTCATGCTGTGATGCTACATTGACATCTTTATCTTTTTGCAGTAATTCCATTGAAATTTAATGGTACATTACTATACAAGATTGCTTATGGTTATTTGATGCTTTGGTTACTTTACTAAAATTCCCAAAATGTGAAAGAAAAACATAATGTTAAAAAAACCCACATTTCTGAGAAGATAAATTGATCTTAGAGATAATTGAACATAAGACATTAAGCTTTAAAAGTACTTATTTCAACAAAGATATACAGTACCATACCAAAAATATTGCTTTTTCAAAAGACTTTTATTTATTATTTATTTGCATTTTTCCATTTGTATAGTTATTTTAAAGAAAGGCTTTTTGTGAATGTTTGAGATTGCATAATTAGAGCAGCTTTTTGGTTTCCTTTATTTATATTTATCTATCTACCTCTCAAATGAGGTTTAAATTAGAGTTTTTAAGATTATAGGAGTTTAAAATTTTATGTACATGTACAAAATCTGTACTAGAGGAAGAAATACTAGTGCATAATTTCAAGGGATAGCGTGAGGCTGGCTGAGGTCAAGCCCATGATGGAATGCAGAAATCATGGGAGGGTATAGAAGACAATGTGTTTCCTTGAAAAGGCAGCTTCTGTGAATAGAGTGAAATATGTGAGTCCAGAATTGTACAGATGTCATCATGAATGTCAGATCTCTCAACCGTATTCTATAGTGGGTTTAGGATTCTTATATTGTAAGAATGCTTTACATATTTTAAACAGCCTGATGGTATTCTTATGAAAATCTAGGGTAAAAGAAACTCATTCGCATAAAAACTATTTCAGTTAATGTTCAATGAATAAAATCTCTATATTAACTGGAAATTGAACCTGTGACTGTTGGTTTCCTGACATTTACATAAAGCTTCACTCAAGGGGGCGCCATTAAGCAGCATTAAGGAATTTCATACACAACTGTATATCTCTAAAACTTCCATAAGAGATAGGCTCTTGAGGTGACAAAAAGGACAGCAAACTAGGAATCAAGAAACTGAGTTCTGGTTCAGACTCTGGCACTCATGAACTCTGTGGATCTGGATATGCCACTTTACTTCTTTAGGCTCTAATTCTTCATCTGCAAAATGAAAAGTTTGGTGATGGTCTCTAAGGGTACTACTAAGTCTATAACTCTGTGATTTTACAGTTCTTTTATTTACCAATGAGAAGCCCAGACACAACATTTAAATGATGGATTTTATCACATCTCTATGCCTTCTTAACATGGTATCCAGAATTATTTTTATTTTTTATTTTATTTTATTTTTTTTTTTTTGAGACGGAGTCTCGCTCTGTCACCCAGGCTGGAGTGCAGTGGCGCAGTCTCCGCTCACTGCAAGCTCCGCCTCCTGGGTTCACGCCATTCTCCTGCCTCAGCCTCTCCGAGTAGCTGGGACTACAGGTGCCCTCCACCACGCCCGGCGAATTTTTTTGTATTTTTAGTAGAGACGGGGTTTCACTGTGGTCTCGATCTCCTGACCTTGTGATCCGCCCGCCTCGGCCTCCCAAAGTGCTGGGATTACAAGCGTGAGCCACCGCGCCCAACCGAATCATTTTTGAAGATACGGTATTTAGGCTAAATTTCCTAATTAGTGTTTAGAATACTTACAGAAAATAGCTTTTGTAGGTATAGCTAACTTTTGATTATCCATGCTAACATGGGATAACATGTGTAAT
Source organism: Nomascus leucogenys (assembly GCF_006542625.1). Lineage (NCBI taxonomy): Eukaryota > Metazoa > Chordata > Mammalia > Primates > Hylobatidae > Nomascus > Nomascus leucogenys. Next base: position 8,486,186 of record NC_044391.1, read on the forward strand.
TGAAATGTGTGTGAAGTCTTCACTCCTCATTTTCTCTTCAAATTTGTCTCCTTTTGGTAAGGAGACAAATTTGAATAAAGTTGCTGAAAAATATGGGTTTGAGTTTCATTTTCAGCCTGGGCAGAAAACTGCCTTTAGCGTCTTTGTATAGCTTTATTTTACCCACACCCCACTTTGCTGAGGAAAAGAAAAGTATTCATTCCATATATATATATATATATATATATATATATATTTTTTTTTTTTTTTTTTTTTTTTTTTTTTTTTTTTTTCGGAGTCTTGCTCTGTCACCCAGGCTGGAGTGCAGTGGTGCAATCTTGGCTCTTGGCTCACTGCAATCTCCGCCTCCCAGGTTCATGCCATTCTCCTGCCTCAGCCTCCTGAGTAGCTGGGACTATAGGCACCCGCCACCATGCCTGGCTAATATTTTGTATTTTTAGTAGAGACGGGTTTTCACTGTGTTAGCCAGGATGGTCTCGATCTCCTGACCTCAGGATCCGCCCACCTCGGCCTCCCAAAGTGCTGGATTTACAGGCGTGAGCCACTGCGCCTGGCCATAGGATTCATTATTAAACCATAGGAATGAGCCTCATTTTATCCTGATTGGTTTTTTAAATCTCAGAGGCACGTTACATTCACGTGCATACTGTTCACATCTACTTTACATCTTGTGTACGTGTTGCTTCGTATATGTGCCTCAAGCTCTTGTGCCGCCATACCTTTACTTGTGTTCTTCCTGCCATATGTTTTAGTCCTTTTGCCCTCAGACACAGAAGCTCTATTCATCTTATAAAGCCCAGCTCCTCAGTCCTTGATATTTTCCCTAAGCATGTGAGCCTTATTATCCAACAGATTGATTCCAGATTCTACTGTTAAAATTCACTAGCTCTCTGATCCTGAGAAAATTACCACAGTCTGACCATCTGCAAAATGCAAACAATTCCCAATCTCAGGATCATTTTTAATTTCAAATGGTACATAATCTGGTCATTCAATAAATATTTAAGTAGTGATATCACCTGTCAGTAGAACAAAATAGACCAAAAACTCTGCCCTCACAGAACTTATACCCTGGTGGTGAAAGACAGGTAAATACATAAAAACAAAATATATATTTTGAGAAATAGAGAAGGGTAGAGGAGAGGGGGAGTAGAGAATGCAGAAAGCGGAGAAACAGTTTTAAAATAGGATGGTCTGAAAAGGACTTCCTGAGAAGATGGCATTTGAGCAGGGACCTGGAAGAGCCAGGGAATATTTGAAGAAAGAGTATTCCAGGCAGAGGGAACTGCAAGTACAAAGTCTCTGAGGTGGGTGTATGCTTGGCATGTGCCAAAACAGAAAAGAGGTCAATTGGCTCATGCAGAGAGAGATGAGGCAGAAAGAACAAGCCAGATCATATAGGGTCTTTTAGGTCAATTTTAATGAGGACTTTGCCCTGAATGAGATGAGCCATCAGAGGATTTTTGAAGAGATAAGTCACTTGATCTGACTTACCTTTTTAAAATACTGTCTAGCTTCTGTATAGTTCGTGGGGGAGGGGGAGGGGCAAAGCAAATATTGATTAAGCTGTTGGTTATAATATACCAGGTGAGAGCTACACATCACTACAGAGTCTTTCAGAGGATCTAGACACTAGTAGGCATTCTATAAATGTTAGTGCCTTCATTCTCACTTTCTCTTCTTCATATTCCTATTTGGAAGTTTTCTCTTCTTCTTTGGGATTCTCTATTATGACGCATACCACTTTAGAACTAGAGTTATTTGTGCATTTTTTTTTGTTTCTCCTACTAACCTAAACATTTCTTGAGGATACCTTCTTGAGACTCAGTTTTATTTGTCTTTATAAATGGATCCTATCCCAGCTCAGGATAGGGTTACATGAGTAGCAGGTTGAGAGTGTGTTTGGGACCTGATGAGCAGCAACATCCAAGAGGAGAAGGTTAGCAAGTGTGGGAGGATAGGGAAGTAACACTTCAGGAGACACACGGGAGGTGTATCTTAGGATATATTAGCGAGGAATAGTGGGATACTTACATGTGGGAGATACTACATGTGGGAGATGCCAGGACAGGTCTAGTTAGGCATGCTGTTTAGGGACTTTGGCCATCTTCATTTGTGATTCATGAAGATGTGTAGCTGGGGTCTGAGGTGACATGGTGAAGTGCCCAAACAGGTGGATGATGCAGGCAAAGGAGTCTCCCCACAGGGGCCACTTGGGAGTATAGATAAACTGCTCGTTGATCTCTGGGCCATCTGTTTATGCGTAGTAATTTCATAGCCATCACAGGGGGATTGAGGTTGATTTGGCAAATTACTGGACTGGGAACTTGTGATGGTGCTGTACCCTTTAGAATTTTTGCTTCTAAAAGTGGCAGATTACCCAACTCAAAGGAGCTGAAGAAAAAATGATCCTTGTTGGCTCATCTGACTGAACAATTCATAGGGAGTTATTGTCAAACAGTTTAACTTGATCCAGCTGCACAAATAATGTCACTAAGGGCCTGGATTCTTTGTAATTTTCTTTTTTTTTTTTTTTTTTTTTTTTTTTGAGACGGAGTCTCGCTCTGTTGCCCAGGCTGGAGTGCAGTGGCACGATCTTGGCTCACTGCAAGCTCCGCCTCCCGGGTTCACACCATTCTCCTGCCTCAGCCTCCCACGTAGCTGGGACTACAGGTGCCCGCCACCACGCTTGGCTAATTTTTTGTATTTTTTTAGTAGAGACGGGGTTTCACTGTGTTAGCCAGGATGGTCTCCATCTCCTGACCTTGTGATCCACCCGCCTTGGCCTCCCAAAGTGCTGGGATTACAGGCGTGAGCCACCGCGCCCGGCGATTCTTTGTAATTTTCTCTGCTTTGCCTTTGCCTAGGAGCATCGTCGTCTAAACAGTGGGCTCCTGGCATCTTCAGCTTGACATGTTACAAATATCTTATCTTCAGTACAATCTTATCTGGTGGAAGAAAGCCTTTTTGGCCATCACACAGAAACTCTGGACTTCAGTCTACTTGAACCATCTTAAAGTGTGTACCCATTCCTAACCATTCATTTCTAGTGAGCTGGGATTACATTGATGAACACAGGCTTCAGCCTCTTGCCTAATCCACAGAGCCAGGGATAGAATAAGTTACCCCAAAATATGTGGGCTTTGTATTGTGGATGTATAAACCTAACTGAAAATTAGCTGCTTTTATTAAGCACTATATGAAATGGGATGTGGATTTGGGCCCAGCAAAACAGTAGATGTCCACTATGGGTATTATGTTATCAGGGCCCCAGAAGGAAACACAGTTCAGCTTAGATAGCTCAAAAGAAGAGACTTTAATGAAGGGACTACTTACAGAGGAATGGGCAGGGTTAATGGTACAAAACAATGGCTGGTGAGCCTCCTAGAGATCAGTAACAGTAGGAAGGTATTACCAACCCTGGGACCTAGGGATCAATGGGAAGAAGTAGTGTTGCCCGGGTCAAGTAAGAACTTGAGTCCTGCAGGAGGAGCTAGAGCTGTAGTTGCGGAATGCAGTTATAGTCAGAGATGGAACATTGAAGCAGGGTGGGAAAGAGAAAAAAATACCCTGACCCTTTTCTCTTTTCAACTTCTAATCGCCTGCTGTAGTGCCCATTGGCTCAATTGGAACGAGGCAGAAATCTCTAGGGGTCAGCCTCCTGAGACACATAGTGGAGCAGAATATGGATCTTAGTTGAGGCCAAATGGAAAATAATGACCACAGAAAACAAATTAGAGTCTCAGTCTTATAATAGGGAAATATATTGGGAAGGAAGATAGGGATAAAAATTTAGGGGACAGAATTTTATCAGAAGAAGGTCCAATTGAAGGAGTGCTAACCATTCAAACCGTGCAGATTGAGAGAGTTAAATTGTTAAAGGGGTTCTGAGCTCCAGGTCAGTCTACTGGAGGGACTGATTTGGTTGTAACTCCTCCTTGTGGTGGGGAATAAGTACCTACTCACTCTTAATGCTCCATATCAGAATTTGCCTGGAAACTGGAATGTGGCTGCTCCTGAAGACATGAATCTCAGAAGGTCTGTGGGTCGGTAAGTGGCTTATGACCGGAACAGAACAAATGATACATTGTTGTGTATGAAGGCAGAAACCATTACTACAACATGTAGCTGCCCTGAGTTCAGTTGCTTTTGTTTATGTTCCTGCCCAGCCAAGATTGGGATGACTTCCTGCTGAGACCTGACTTGAAAATGATGGGCAAATCTTGGCTCAAATAGCTAACTAGAAGTGAATGAGGGTAGCCCTACCAGTCTTCATCTAGAAGCCATGCTATAGGGATAGGGGATAATTGCTTTCACCAGCTGCTGAGACAAATTCATAAGTGACACTATGGCCAGGGGTTAAAAACAACCCAGGATAAAGCAGGAAGCTCAAATTGTGGCTAACAGTGAGGAGGCACACAAATAACACAGCTGTAACTCCACTGAAGACAGGGTAAGTGACAGCTTCCCTTGAGTCAGATGGAGTGGGGATAAGTGTGCCTTGATGCAAAGTTGGAAACCAGAGGAGGACCTGGCTGAGCAATAAAACTCTTGGCTGAGACTAAAATGATTTCAAAGCAGAACAAGGGTGGGACTGTTTGGTAGTGGAAAAGAAAGCTTGGTTTGATGCCTAGAGAGAGAATTACATGATGTTAAGAAAGGTCATTATTTATTACCTAATCAAGCAGTGTAAACATACCAACAAGCTTGAGACAGTCTTTATCTAGCATTATTAGATGTGCAATTCAGGTGAGAGAATATTACCAAATCTAACCTGCTTATCAACACTCATGTAATGAGAACATAAAAGTGAATGAAAATGTATCTAGTCTGCAATGAAGTGGTAATATAAGAGACTCAGAAGATCCTTTTTTCCTACTTTGTGAGATTGAGCCTAAATTTAACTCGAATTCTTTTTAGAAGGGACTTCTTATTTAGCCTTTTTAAAAGAAGAATTTATCTATTAATAGGAAATATGCATTTTATTATTAAAATGAATTTTATTTTGGACTAGTTGGGAAATGTGGAAAGGAGAAACCATTTGCAAAAAGGGATATAAAAAGAAAGTTGTCAAAAATGGTTAAAGATAGAGTATAGCACACCAAACCCCACAGCCATCTGCTCAGGAAACTCTCCTTGTTGCCTTGTTTTCTCTTTCATTTGTGTGGGCTGTTCTCTGCTTAGGTGCTTGGAATGTCCCTCTGATACAGAAATGGGGAAGGGAAGTGCTGGGAAGGGAAAGGCATGGTCCCTTTCAATGATACAGAAGGGGGGAAGGGTGTGGTCCCTGGCTAGGGCTCCTCCTCCAGGCCTGTGCCCACGGGTCTAGTTGAGGACAGGCATTTTTGTTTTCCTGCCCAAAACATTTCCTAAGACCACCTTGGTTTGCCTCGCCCGCATCCTGTGCCTATAAAAACCCCCGAGACCCTAGCAGGCAGACACACACACAAGCAGCTGGACATCGAGAGGAACACATCAGAAGAAGACACAAGCAGCTGGACGTTGAGAGGACATTGAGGGGAGCACGCCGGATGCTAGCAGGCCACCGATTGGCAGAGCCATGCGAAGTTTGGCTGGGGCAGTTGAGGGAGAGCCCAGGCCGCCAAGCAGCTCGACTCTAGGGGAAAACCAATCTCTTTTCTGGCTCCCCCATCTGCTGAGAGCTACTTCTACTCAATAAAACCTTGCACTCATTCTTCAAGCCCAGGTGTGATCCGATTCTTCCAGTACACCAAGGCCAGAACCCCGGGATACGGAAAGCCCTCTGTCCTTATGATAAGACAGGGGTGTAATTGAGCTAACACAAGACACCTACGGACATCTAAACTAAAAGAGCACCGTGTAACACACACCCACTGGGGCTTCAGCTGTAAACATTCACCCCTAGACACTGCTGTGGGGTTGGACCCCCACAGCCTGCCCGTCTGTATGCTCCCCTAGAGGTTTCAGCAGTGGGGCACTGAAGAAGTGAGCCACACCTCCAGCACACTGCCCTGTGAGGGGACAAGGGAATTTTTCCCGTTTCACCTCCTCCCCTCTCCCCAGGCCAAGTCTTCCTTGTACTTTAAGATTTTAGGCAATTTGACTCTCATACCTTCTAATATCCTCTTCACTTCAATGCCACCTCAGATAGGTCTGTGATATGCAAATCTGTGTTGTGATGCACTTATCACAGTGTACTGACATGACTTTCTGATCTGTCTTCTCCATTAGACTGTCAGCCATTTGAGGGACTGAGGCAGTAAAAGAATAGGTATTTATATGGCCAGAATTACGTTAAAATTACGTTTGTTATAATGAAGTAGAATATTTCTGTGCTTTGCCCCTTCCACTCACTATCAGATGGCTTCATAGCATTCCTCTGCAATGTTCTAAAAATAGTCTGACACCAAATATTAGTTTGAACTCTTGATTATAAGCAATAGAAACCCAACTCAAAATAGCCTAAATAAAAGGGAGAGTGTAGAATATCTTGGTGTATATTTCAGCATGACTGAGGCATGATGGAGACAGGCATACAGCTAGGCTTTGGAAATACGGCTCACATGCTTTTGGGACTCTGGCTATTTTTTATTTTGGCTTCTTCATCTATTTGGGTCTTCTCTTTCTCTGTAGAATAGCTTTCTAAATTCAGAAAATATGGTTGCTGACAGCTCTTAATTTTACATAATAAAGCTTTGCCACTACAGAAAAACTAGAAACTGATTTGAGTTTCCTATTTCCAAAGTTCATGGGTCCTAGGAAATGTCCCAGTTTGGGCCCTGCCCAATTATCAGATGCTCTCATTGTAATCGGACGGAGAGGGTGAGTAGTTCCTGCAGTCAGACAAAATAGTACATGCTGTACACACAGCATGTTAGTATTATGGGAGAATTACATTTAGAGGGCTCTGTTTGCCAGGACATATAGTTAAGTCCAGGCCATACATATTTATGGGAGAAGACAAGTGCTCCAAACAGTTAAATAAACTTTTATTTTGTCATTTGAAATGCATAATATCATTATTCTTATGGGACATTTACCATCTTTATTATGTTCTCTATTGGCTAGCATTAAGATGCATTCTTTGCATTCTTAAGCATAAACTAACAGGAGCATCAAGAAGGAAAAGTAGCCTGCATAATGAAAAAAGTTGACTTGGGAGCAAAACTATGCTGTGGTTAATTGATAAAGCAGAGGTGTTTCTGACTAACCGAAAATATTTTTAGTCTTCCAAAAGGTATTACTAACATCTTGCAAGTGAATTTTTAAAAGTAACTTTCAACTGAAATTTTCTTACCAGCTTGCTGTACTGATCCCAGGGTATGACAGACATTAAAGTAAAAGTAACTGGCACGGTTGCTCATGCCTGTAATCCCAGCACTTTGGGAGGCCAAGACGGGCAGATCACCTGAGGTTGGGAGTTCCAGACCAGCCTGGCCCACATGGTGAAACCCTGTCTCTACTAAAATACAAAAATTAGCCAGGTGTGGTGGTGGGCGCCTGTAATCCCAGCTACTTGGGAGGCTGAGGCAGGAAAATTGCTTGAACCCGGTAAGTGGAGGTTGCAGTGAGCCGAGATTGCACCACTGCATTCCAGCCTGGGCAACAGAGCCAGACTCCATCTCAAAAAAAAAAAAAAAAAAAAAGAAAGAAAAAAAAAAAAAGAAACTAGCATGTTTGCTACTCTTAACAGAGAAGTAGGAAGTAGATGTGTTTAAAGCTAAGCAGCCTTTTAAAAACATCATGTGTACAGTGTTAAAATGTGTGTGCATGTGTATAGCTTATGTACGCTAAAGGCTGATCTTAGATGTAAATCAAATGGGTATGATTTTAGAAATGACACATTACATTACAAAAAAAGGTAGGTATGTAAAATGAGCTTTATTATTTTCCCTTTTGTACTTTACAGGGTGGGGAATGGTGGAGAATGCTGAGTGGTGATCTGGGGCCATAAGTCCAACATTCTGCCTACTTTATAACAACTTTATTGCAGGCTGGAGGGCTGTGTGTTTGTGTGTGTTTGTGTGTACATGAGAGAGAGAGAGGGGAGGAGGGAGAGAGAGAGAGAGAAGGTAAAGGAGAGAGAGAGAGAGAGAGGAAAAGAGAAGAGAGAGCCCTTGGTTTAGTTATTAGGGAAGAGCAAGGAGATGCTGGTAATTTGATATCTAATAGTTTACTGACTTTTCTCTTTGTATACACATTTTATAGGAGTAAACAATGGAGAATGATGTGAGATGGATTACTTGACCAAACATTGCTTCTAATTTAAATCTATGAGCCTTTGAAGCCAGATATAAGTTGATGTATCAATCATATTAGTCCAGAGCCAATTTATAATTTCTGTATCAATCACTGTTTCTTATTATTCTGTTAGAAACTTGATTTTACTGCTTTCAGAATCTAAAACTCTGATTATTCATCAAATGGACACAAAATGTTAAAATAAATAGACCTTTTCCATAGTCTATGTTAATAAACCCAGGTCATCAATCTTTGTTCACATATATTATGTAGTCCCCTGGTGGACAGTGTGTTATTTCTGCTTATGGTTTGGTAACAGACAATAATCAATCTCTCTCCCTTGCCCCCAACTTTTTCCTTTCCAGTCTCTGGTCCTTTTCCTCCTTTTCTTTCCTCTCTCTTTCTCTTCCTTTCTCCTTAAAACATGCTTATCTGTAAGAATTCATGAAGACAAAGTACCCTTTGTATTACCTTTGTAAATAATCTAAATGAGCATTTTCTGCAGTGATGGGGATTGCTGACATCAAATATAATTGCTTTTATTTACACATCTTAAAGCTAAAAGATTTCTTTTATATCATCGTAATGCAATTTAAATTTCTCTCTTGCCTTCTTGCCTTTTCTCTTTTTTCTGTATTTCTTTCTTTTTCTCTTTCTTGTCCTCCCTCCCTTCCCTCCTTTCTTCCTTCCTTTCCCCCTTACTACTCTTTCTTTAAAAAGCACAATATTTGACTTTTAGTTGGTACTAAAGCTTATCTTCAGGGAGAATGTGACTTTGAAAATTAGTTATCATACATAGAATACATTCAGCTTTTTGCCTACATAAAATGATGGTTCTTTTCAGGAACTCTTGATTCCAGTCTGCTAATAATGCAAATCTAACTAAAATGGACATTGTCTTTGTTGTATCTTGGTGAGTGACAAGGGTTCTGCACTTAGAGCTTTTGCTAGAAAACCTGGAGGGCAGCCAGCCAAGAGCCTCTGTAATAGACTTGAAGAAGTTGGAATCTGTAAAAAGTGTTTCAGGAAGAAAACCTTTCAGATTAGACAGCTGCATAGTTAACAATCATTAGCTCCAGAGAACTAATAATTAGTTCTAGTCAATTAAACCAACTTTTAGCCTTATGCCAGAGAAGATAGCTTGCATAGCTAAAATGCACAGTATACTCTTAATTTATGCTACCCAATTCCTTACCAAAATATTTTTGATTTTTGTTTGTTTTGTTTCATTGTTAACATTTTGGTGTAGTTCCTGTTGTGGGTTGTTTGGTAGGTTACTATGTACCATGTTACAGTGTCTTTCTTTTTCATGTAGTATTCTATTATAAGCCATTTCCATGTTCTTAATTTTAAATGACTGCATATAATTTTACAGTAATAATTATGTACCAGGCTAATTATTTTACATATATTAATTATTCTAGTCCTTATAACAGTTTTTTGAGGCAGGTACTATTATTATCCTCATTTAAAAATGAAAAACAAAAATGAGATACAGGGAAGGTAAGTGGACTATTGAAGATTCCAGTGCCAATACATGGTAGAGGACTGAATTTATGATGGTTTACTTCCTTCTTATCCACCTATTCTTAGATATTATATAGTTTCTTATGGTATTTATTGTAAATATCATAAGAACCAATGTCATGATTAAGAAAGTGTTTCCCAATAGCAAAGACGTTCTTGCAAGGCAGAAATTGAGAGTTGAATTATTGTGTTTTTATCAATAAATTATAGTTAGACTCATAAACCTGCATATTTTGGAATCAACCTAAATGCCCATTAATGATAGACTGGATAAAGAAAAATCTGGTACATATATACCACGGACTACTATGCAGCCATAATAAACAACATGATCATGTCCTTTTCAGGGACATTGATGGAGCTGGAGGCCATTATCCTTAGCAAACTAACACAGGAACAGAAAACCAAATATAGCATGTTCTCATAAGTGGGAGCTAAATTATGAGAACACATGGACCCATAGAGGGGAACAACACACACTGGGGCCTATCAGAGGGAGGAGGTTGGGATATTGGGATGAGGGAGAGGATCAGGAATAATAACCAATGAGTACGACACTTAATACCTGGGTGATGAAATAATCTATACAACAAACCCCCATGACACAAGTTTACCTATGTAACAAACCTGGACATGTACCCCTGAACTTAAACAAAAAACAAAAACAAAAAAAGGTTTCCTTCTCTTTAAGAGTATTTCCTTAGGATAGGTTCCTAGAAATAAAATTACTGAATCAAAGTTTTAAAAAAATTTAAGCCTGTTGATACACAGTCCCTTAATAGCTTTCTTAATTGTTGGTTACATTTCTGCAATAGTTTGTGTGTGCACAGTTTGGTAAATCATTGTCGTCTCTTGATTTTATGTTTTTAAATCTTTGCTAATGTGACAGCCAAAAATGGATTTTTTTTACCTTTGTTTTAATTTGCTTCTTTGTACTTGAACTTCCTCTTGTGTGAATTATTCATGCCTTTTTGCCTGTTTTTCTCTTAAAGTTCTAGTCTTGCTTTTGTATCTTTGTATAAGTCCTTTAACCAAGATACTAATCTTTGTTATATTTGCGGTAATATATTTTTTTTAGCAATTTGTCTTTTTTTGGACTATTACTTTTTACCTATGAAGGATGTTTTTGTTTATGTTTTTTAAACACAATTTTACTTCTTTTGTGATTGCTTCTATTTACAAAGGCCTTTCATTTATAAGATTAATGTTAAATTATCTTTTTCTCTACTTGCACTACAGATGTTTTCCTTCTGTGTTAAATTTTTAACCAATCTGGAATTTATTTTTTATAGCATCAGTTATGTATCAGAATTACAAGTTAGTAGAAAAATATTTCAAGTTACATTCTTCTCTTTCAATGAATTGATTAAAACTTGGAAGAAAGGCCTTGGATAATCTATAAACTATGCAATCAGCTTCTTAAATATTCTTTTCTCTTTGCAAGGCAGAAATTGAGAATTGAATTATTGTGTTTTTATCAATAAATTATAGTTAGACTCATAAACATGCATATTTTGTGCTTTAAAATTATAATATTTTGTCTTTTGCTTTCATAAAGAAATCTTACAAAGGGAAACTAGAATCTAACCTTCCTTGTTCTTTGAGGTTCTATGTGCCTCACTGATGATAGTTTATTATCTCTGGACTTCTGCCTATTATTTAAAACTGAGAACAAGCCAGGCATGGTGGCTCACATCTGTAATACCAGCACCTTGGGAGGCTGACATGGGTGGCTCACGAGGTCAGGAGTTAAAGACCAGCCTGGCCAAGATGGTGAAACCCCATGTCTACTAAAAACACAAAAATTAGCTGGGCGTGGTGGTGGGCACCTGTAATCCCAGCTACTTGGGAGGCTGAGGCAGAGAATTGCTTGAGCCCAGGAGGTGGAGGTTGCAGTGAGCTGAGATTGCGCCACTGCACTCCAGCCTGGTTACAGAGTGAGATTCCATCTCAAAAAAGAAAAAAAAATCAATATGTATTAGGAACAAATATTAAAATCTAAAAGTGGGATGGAGATATCTATCTATATATATATATATGCATGTAACATATAACAATATATAATATATATTGCTAATAATATGTGATTTAATATTTCAAGAAAAGCTTGACCATATAAAAGTGTTAAAATATTGGACTATAATACTGAGGCTCCTAAATAATATGTAATTACTATTTCCAAGATGATATGAATAGGAGTCTTTTATCTTCTGGAATAATTCTTCTTTTCGTCATTTTACTACTAATTATTTGATAACCCTTATTTGTGTTTTAGCTGCATATTAAAATGAGTGGCAAATTAATATAGATATAATGATTTGGCAGTATTGAATAAGGCTTTTATCTTTTCTCTACCCAAAGTGATTGTATTTAAAATGCATGTTAATCGAAATTCAGTGACTCATCTTTGAGGTTTGTTTATTACCTAGATTCATTGGTGTCAAAACTGTTTGTTTAAGATTTGATCCACACCCAATTTGTACAGTGTCTTTTGAAATACAGGAATTTGGAAATTTTATTAGATTAGAAGAAAGATTTCTATTTTATAGCCTATTTTCCTTCTACTTTAGTTATTTTTACTCCATGAGAATTTTTCATTAAAAAATAATTGCAGTCCTTGACACATCAAAGACAACATAATTACTGAATGAATCTCCATAATTATGTCTCTTTTGTAACTTACTTTTGCTTATTTATTTTTATTGTTCAAAAGAGCACACTACTTAGAAGGGAGGCAGAACCTCTAAATCAGAAGTAAACAAAAAGAAGAAAAGAAGTGCTATAATAATGTAGGTATTCTACAGACTACCAAGTTGCAGAAAGCAATGGATTCTTAGTTCTTGAGGAGCTAATGGAAGAGATCTAAAGAAGGCAGAAATTCTCTAACATCTGAGCATTTGTTAGAACTTTCTTTAAACAAGGGTAGTACTTTGGGAGGCTGAGGTGGGTGGATCACTTGAGATCAGGAGTTTGAGGCCAGCCTGACCAACATAGTGAAACCATCTCTACTAAAAATACAAAATTACCCGGACGTGGTGGCGCATGCCTGTAATCCAGCTACTTGGGAGACTGAGGCAGGGGAATCGCTTAAACCCATGAGGTGGAGGTTGCAGTGAGCTGAGATCGTGTCATTGCACTCCAGCCTGAGCAACAAGGGCAAAACTCCATCTCAGAAAAAAAAAAAAAAAGGCACTACCTCTATTAAATTATTTATTTTTTATTTTTGTTGTGTGTGTGACTGCGTTATTTCAAAAGATTGTCTTCAAGTTCAGAAATTTCTTCTTCTGCTTGATCTTGTCTACTGTTGAAGCTCAATTGTATTTTTTAATTTCATCCATTGAATTCCTCAGTTTTAGGATTTCTAATGGGTTCTTTTAAACATCTATCTCTTTATTGAATTTGTCATTCAGATCGTGAATTGTTTTCCTGATTTCTTTGTATTATTTATCTGTGTTCTCTTGTATCTGAGTTTCTTTAACATCATTATTTAGAATTCCTTTTCAGGAATTTCATAGATTGTTTTTTCTTTGGGTTCTGTTGCTGGAGAATTATTGTGTTTCTTTGGAGGTATCATGTTTTCTTGTTTTTTTGTGTTTCTTGTGTCCTTCAGTTGATACCTGTGCATCTGATGTAACATTTATTTCTTCCAATTTCATGGATTGGCCTTCACTGAGAAAGATTTTTTTCTATAATAATATCTATAGTGTTTGTTGCATAGATTGCTTTGGTTTTGATTCTGGGTGAGCACAGTAGTGTAGTCTTCATATGATTTCTTTAGCTGTAATCAATGGTGTGAGTTCCTTAGAGGCTTAGGCTGTGGTTGTTAGTGGAGGCTGTGGTGAGGCTTTACTGGGGACAGGAATGCCAGGTGGGCTGGTCCTTAGGCACCCATGGTGGCAGTCTGGGCATGCCAGTCCTCAAGTCCTTGGGCACCCATGTAGGTGGCAGTGGTGGCAGGTCCAGGTGGGCCAGTCCTTGGGCCTCCAGGTGATGTGCTTGGGTGCTGGTGGTGGCAGGTTGGGCTAGGCGGGCAGGTCCTTTTGCCCAGTGGTGGCAGGGTGGGCTAGGTGGGCAGGTCCTTTTGCCCCTGGGCAGTGTGTGTGGCATCAGTGGTGGCGGTAGCTATGGCAGCTTAACCCTTGGGCCCCTGAGTGGTACAAGTAGGTGCCAGCAATGGAGGGACTATCCTAAGGTCCAGGGATGGTGTACAGTTGGACTAGTCCCCAGGCTTCCTGAAGGTGCATGGCAGACCTGCCACTGGAGGGGGTGGGGTTGCTGTCAGTAGCAGTGGCCCTGGTGGGCAAGTAGCTCTCAGGCTCTGGGGAATGCATGCTTCAGCTTCCTTTGTCCCAGGGGCAGGCTCCCTGGTGTGCTGCACCAGCTGTTCTCTTGATATTGTGTGGATATTGTGTGGGCTAGAGTTCTAGGGACCCACATCACTGTGTCTAGCTGGTGTTGAAGGCTGCAGATTTTGGGTAAATGTGAGGGGATGTCAGCAGTGCTCCAGAGATGTGGAGATGCAGGAGCTATTGGGTCCCAGAGCAGGATGTAGTCTGGTGGGGGCTGAGCTCTTAAAATGGTGCTGTACTACAGCTGCTTCTGTCTAGGTATGTGTGTGTAACCCAGTGTGAACTCCTCTCTGAAACAATGCCATCATGTGGACTCCAGGAAGCTCCTTATACTAGTCTCAGGGCCCATGAGGGCCAGTAAGAGTCTGCACTGGAAATGTGGACTGCTTGGGAATCTCTCACATACCTTTTCCTCATAGTGGAAAGCACCTTCTGGCTCTGAACTGATCCCAGCCAGGCCAGCTGTTTCACATCCCTTTTCTACCATGTCTCAGAGGTTTCTTGTCACTTCTGTGCTGAATTCCAGTGTTCTGTCTTAGAAGCTTTATTCAAAATCGGGTTATCTACTCACTGTTTTGGTCCTTCTTTGTGTAGGAGGCAAGTGCCTGAAACTTCTAGTCAGCCTCTTGAAGCCTTACCTCAATTATTATTATTATTTTTTAAAGAACTGTAGAGTCTCATAAGGCGTAGAAGTGACACAGGACCTAGTATTCTACATAACTCTGGATTAGAGAGAGGAATTTCTTCAAGAAGTAGAAATGATAGAGAAGGCTGTAGAGAGAGGAAATGCTAAAACTAGCTACATATATATTCTGGACTTAAAAAACTGTTTCAGATTTCAAAAATCTCAGGGAAAAGATAGATTTGGTCAAATATCTGGAACAGGAACCCTGATTGGAACAGGAATCTGTATTGTGGCATTATTTATTTCTCTGGTGCCCATGGAAGATATTATTTAAGTGACCTCAATAATCTCTCATTTTTCCTGAAAACATCTCTAGAATCCTTCTTAAGATAATACTCTAGGTAGTTACTACTGCTGCAGGATTTTTTGCTCCTTAGCTCAGCTAGGTTTGGGTTCTTGTCTTATGACCAGGAAGAAATAGGCAAGTGGACATTGAAGAATCAGTGGAGTAGAATGTATTAAGCACAAAGGAAAGCCCTCAGCCAAAAGAGGAGTTCTGAAAGCAGGTTGCCGGTTGCCCCTCTTCACAGTTGAGTACCAGGACTTTGTTATAAAGGCTGATGGGGCTGTGTTCCCTATTTGTATAAGGTGCAAATTCCTGGTGGCTCCACCCCATCCTTCCAGTGCACATGCAGGCCCTTAGTCTGACCCACTTCACATTGATTTATTTCCCTTACTGTGCATGTGTTAAGGGACAGAATTTTTTACTGCAGGCATATTTAGGCAAGCCTCCTGTGCTAATGAACTTGGTGGATTGGAGGTTCTCCTGGGACCCTCCCCTATCTGCCTAGGAGAGTTCTCTGCCTCCTGTCTCTGTCACTACTATTTGATTGTTTTTGCAAGAAGTGGAGCCTGACACCCTAGTGCAGGAGAAAAATAGCTCAAAATGATACAGCTTTGAATGGCTTGCCTCTCTGCTATAGATCTATTCATCAAAACTCTTGGATCCATAGTTAAATAGATACAAAGCCTTCTAATTCTTTTATTATTGAGCCCATATTTTTATTTTATCCATGAGGAAAGCTTGAGAAATGTTATATAATGTTCAGTTAAAATCTAGATGACAGTGCTTATAGGAGTAACTAGGTCTGTTAGTTTAGTAAACCACCCAAAAACGTAATCTGTGTAATGTGTAGCACTGGTTCTCCATCAGGGGCAATTTTGTCCCCCTAGGGGATTTAGTAATGTCGGGGGGTGGGAGTGGGGTTGAATGCTATTGACATTCAGTGGACAGAGAATAGGGATATTGCAAAGTATCTTACAATACATAGAACAGCCCCTCACAACAAAGAATTATCCAGTCTAAAATGTCAGTCATACCCCAGTTTAGAAATTCTGGTCTAGATCACTGGTTCTTGACTGGGAACTTGTTAGAAATGCAAACTATTGGGCTCCACTGTGGAACTGATGGGGCAGAAACTCTAGAGGAAAGTCTCAGCATTTTATCTTTTAACCAACCCATCAGGTGATTCTGATGTACCTTAAAGTTTGAAGACCAGTTGGGGGACCATTTTGGCTTATAAAAACGTTCAGGAAATATTTATTGAGCATCAAGCTTGGACCATGTGCCTCTCTAAGTGCTCAAAAAACAGTCTTTTCATAGTTTGCTTTTGCCATCTTACCTATGATCTTGTTATTTCTTGTAGTTCTCAAATTCTTCTGTTGTCTATCATGTTGTTTGATATGTTTGTTAAATTGTATTAAATCGAATTGGTAGCTGGTCTTTTTCATCCCACCATCCCATGAGGCTTTTTTTTTTTTAAGTCAGTTGCTTGCTTGAAGATATAGTCATCATGGTTATCAATGTTTTAGGACTCATAAAGATGGTAGGGATTGGATGATAGAGGCAATCTTTGATTCTTAATAGACTAGCAATAACATGGTCATATTTCTAAGTTCCAAAATTCCCATTATATCAATTTTACCAAGCATTTCCTACTTGCTAATCAGAATTAGGAACATGTTTCTTAATTGAGTACATTGCATACAAGAAGAGATTTTTAATATTTGTTGAATTGAATCAAAGACAACTCCTAGGTAACTTGGAAGAATGATAGTGATAATAATAGAAAAAGGAAATTTAAGAGAAAGATGGGCAATATGCTGAGTTATTTTGTACTTAGTGAATATCAGATGGTGATACACACTAAAGTAAATATATCCATCCATCAATGGAATCAAAAGCACAGATAGAAGGGACACTTTTTTTTTTTTTTTTTTGAGATTGAGTCTT
Source organism: Nomascus leucogenys (assembly GCF_006542625.1). NCBI lineage: Eukaryota > Metazoa > Chordata > Mammalia > Primates > Hylobatidae > Nomascus > Nomascus leucogenys. Next base: position 8,503,203 of record NC_044391.1, read on the forward strand.
GCTCTGTCACTCAGGCTGGAGTGCAATTTCAGCTCACTGCAACCTCTGCCTCCCAGGTTCAAGCGATTCTCCTGCCTTAGCCTCCCGAATAGCTGGGACTACAGGCACACGCTCCCACGCCCAGCTGATTTTTGTATTTTTTTTAGTAGAGATGGGGTTTCACCATGTTGGCCAGGATGGTCTCGTTCTCTTGACCTTGTGATCTGCCCACCTTGGCCTCCCAAAGTGCTGGGATTACAGGCATGAGCCACTGCGCCCGGCCAGAAGTGACACTTCTTGACTGACAAGAGGGAAGAATAAAAGGAAAGTGACATATCAATACAAATAAGTTTTGTTGTAGGAAGAAGTTAGAGGAACTTTTAAATAATGGTTTCAGTTGTTTCTGGAATACTTTGGCACATCAGTATCTGCTACATTGCCAACCTTCCTTAGCTTATGTGAGAATTCTGTGAGGAATTCCTTGTGAAAACTCAACTGAGGGTAAAAAATTACAGATAACTCAGAAAGCTATTTGGTTATGAGGCAGAAAAGAACTGCTACACCATCACAGCCCCTATCAACAGTGACAGCAAAGGACATTAAATAAGAGAAAAACTTTCAAGATGTATAACTTTAGGCAGTAAGTCTCATTATCCACTTATCCTGGAAGGAGAGATGGCCATGGGTCATACAATTCCAAGGTTTGGGTTACCCCTCTGGGCAAAAACCTTATCTGGAAGCATTTTTTGAATGCAAATGCAAGGTACATGTAGTGAGTCCTGGAGGAAGGAATTTTCAAATGCCAGCCAAGGTAGAAATACAGCCTTATTTTCTATTTGCATTTGTTTATTGCTAATAATTGTCTTCTTTTTTCCTTTTTAAAATAGGATTTGAAGTGAAAACAATTTCTCTGTTGGAAATTGGTATGTTGATAGTGTGTGGTTACTGCTGAACTAGAGGAATTCTGAACACTTTGTGAGGATTCTGGACTTGAAGAAGAGTAGGTCCATGATGTTGATCCTGGATGTAGTTGTTGAAGGTGATTTGGGGTCAGCTTCCTTTGGGGAGGGTAGTGATTATATTGTAGTTGTAGTGGAATAGATGGATTACAGGGTCTTGGGTTTATTGAATCATCTCCCTTTGTGGGGAGTGATTATATTGTTCTTGTAGCTGGATAGTTGGATTGTGGCATCTTTGGATATACAGGAAATAGTGGATGTTCATATATGGGGCAAGGCCAGGGGTTGGCATGTTGTGGGTACCTTTCTGGGATAGTGCTCAGTGGATGGCCATTTTCTTTCTCTGGGGCTTTTCCCTAAAACCCAGGGTGGAGTTCAGTTGGTCGTTAGCACCATATAGCTACAACTCAGTTGCCACAACTGAAAAACCCGAGAGTTCACAACAGATTAAAGCTGCGCTACTCAGACTCTCATATGGAACTTCGAAATTGATAGTGGTGTTACAGAGAGTAGGTTCCCAAACTACACTGTAGAGTCTCCTGTAGCTGATTTGGCTTCTGCTTTAACCAAAAGTAGTTGTTGATCTCTTTGTGCATTTCCATCGAGACTGCCCGGTGTTCTATCAATAAAGTTCCCTGTTTGTGCTGATTAGAGTTGGTTTTCTGTTTCTTCCTACCAAGAGTCTTAACTTAAGCTGGTCATATGAGGTGGTATGAACCTCAAAAAGGGCTGAATACTTGAATTATGACAGTAGACTGTAGGTACAGAAGTGGCAGCAAGGAGCAAGACACATGTTGATCCCTTCTCCTAAAAGTAGAAGAAAAAATGCCTTTTATTGGAGAGAGTGGGGAGGGATATGGCTCATTTTTTAAAAGACAGTTTTCTGGTACTATGAGAAGAAAGAAGTAGTGTGTTAAACTAAGGCTGAGGATGTTAGCTGGTGTGCTCATAAGAGATTTAGGATTTCTGGAGGAATTGAGTAAGGATTATATAGCAAATGTTCTGTAAATATTTGTTGAATGTGGAAACAAATGAATTGAGGAGAATGATCCCATCTCATTATAACCTCAGTGAAGAATGCTGTGTGCCACAATTGGCCTGGGCTTCCCAAATTATAGCTTACTTGCATAATCATTTCCATGGTAAAATTGCCAAAGCTGCCATTCTCTCTGGGTTCATGTTCTTTTCCCTGCCACTCATTTTTGGTCAATACAGTACTATTTTAGTATTGAAGTTTAGTTAGAGGAATTTGAGTAACTTTTACTTTTAGGGAGAAGAGTTTCAAGGCCTCTATTTCTTCCCTCTTAGAAGCTCCAGGAGACAGGCAATTTTTTTTCATGATTTCACCAACAAATAGCAAGCCTTCTGTCTAAGAAATGTCAATGATGCTGGGAAAAAAATAAAGTTCTACTTTCCTGTGATATAATATGTGATATTAATTAGGGTAATACTAGCCATGAAAAGAATAGACTTCAAAATATAAAATGGCTTAAAACCAATAATTTATTTCCTGCTCATTACAGGGAAGGTAAGCAGATCACTAGGTGGCCCTTCTTATGGGTCATTTAGGGACTCAGATAGGGAAGCCTACCATAATCAGAATGTGACTTCCAAGGTTACCCTAGGTACTGTAGGGCAGGCATCCCAGCCAGACATAAGAGGAATGAGCATGGGGAGTTTTGTCTAGAGTGGAACATAGCACTTCTCTTAACTTTCAATTGACTAGAATTCAGTCTCATAGCCACTTAGTTGCAAGGGAAGCTTGGAAATGTAGTCCACCTTGTGCCCAGGAAAATAGAATATATACTGTATTTGGATGGTCAACTAACAATTTTTATCTTTGTGGCTACTCACTATTATTCAGACCTCACTTTCCAGAAATTCTGATAAATATGAGTTTACTGTATTTTGAAAAAAAGAGAAAGTTGGTAAACTTGCCTTTCTTCACAGTTTCTGTAAATTCCATAACTTAAAAATAAAGCTCTTATTGAGGGAAGAAAAGTAATAGATTTGGATTAGCTAAATTATATACATGTGTCTTTTGCCACATGTACTGAGAATTGCTAAACACATTTTTCATATTCAGGCCTTGTTATCAAGCTGTAAAATTCTAAGCTAACAAAAACCATCCTTCATAAAACAATTCTAGGACCAGGAAGGATAAGTCAAACTGGGATTTGCAGACAGAAAGTACTTAAGTGAGTTGGACTAGAGAAAATACCAGGAAGCTAGCAGCTGGGGTAATGTCAGAGGTAGAATCCACGTGTGCAGCTGAAAGTAGGAACCTATGTAGGCACCCAAGGTGAGAGACAATTGGAGGCTGTATGCCTTATTTATAGGGACTTTCAATACACTTCCTGCTGGGCAGCAGTGAAGCCCATGGTGTGGACAACTGACAGAGAGGAAAAGCAGGTAGATAGGCTCACCTAGATGAAAGCAGGTTTGAAGAGATGGAGGCCTTACACAGCAGTCCTGAGAAGAATTTTTGTACTAATTCAAGATTAGCAAATTGTTTTCCTGGTGGTTTTTGGTTTTGAATTACTGTGTTGCAAAGTTGGTAATCTTAGTGAGAATACAAGAAAACATAAGGTTATTCACATTCAGGTTTATTTTGTTTTGTGTCCACTGTGATGATTAAAATTGGGATTAAATTTTCAAGTGTACAAAATACAATTAAAATTGTAACCTGTGCCCAATAAGAATGGTAAAAGTGTAACTCAGTCAAAAGAAAAGAAGCTCTAAGCTTTGGTGCCATGTATCACCTATGAATTAAAAGATATTTTTCAGATGATTGGCTGATTGGCGACTGGAACTGGGAACAAGTTAATGCTGAGAACACCAAGTACAGTGCATCATGTAAGGGGAGGGAGACACTTAGGGTTACATGGTTAGCTAAGACCGTATGCATTGAGGTTTCAAGTCTACAAGCATGATACTTTTCTTTCAGAGTTTGTTGATACTATGTAATGGTGTCAATCATTGGTACATTCATACCAGATTGCATGGTTTTACAAGATGAGGAATTATACAGCAGATGAGGTAAACGTATACACTGTGGAATCCTTTATAATACTGTGCTATCAGGAAAGTAATGGGGCAAAGAAGAGTGGTTAGCAATTGAGGTTCGAGAGTCAGAAGTGGGCTCAGATCCTGATGTTTTCATTTCCTAGCTTTCTGACCTTGGACAAGTTATTTCACCTTTGTAAGCCCTTGTCATCTTTAAAATAGAGATAATAACTATATCCAAAGCCTCTGAAAATCAAAAGTTTTTTTTTAACTCGTTTGGCAGCAAAACTTGATGTGGAATAATGACAATTTATTTGTTGCCTTTATCTCATTTAATGTGCATCTTTATACATGTTGTGGCAGAAATATTGATATATTTGATTAATGTATGCTACTCTAGAATCTACTCAGGGCAAATGCTGGATAGCTTTCATTTATACCTCCAGATTCACTGTCCACCTTTCTCCATCTAGCTTTGTGTCCAGGAGTATGTAGTATTGTAAGTGTTTACAGGCTCTCTGCTATCTGCTTTCCCATTAGCTTTGGCCGATGGAAGTCACTGGCGAGATATTGGAGTGAGGCAGCAGAGTGAGAGAGGTATTTAATTCACCTAGTTCTCTTCATGAGGGGTCACCGTAGTGTGTCTCTAGACTGAAGGTCTCGGCATGTGAAAGGTATCACCCCCAACAAGGCTTCTTAGTCTTCAGCTTTTAGTAACAGCTCTCTTCCTTTACCCATTATGACCCAGAGGTGGTAATAGTCAATACAGTGCTAGCTTTAGGTTATCAAGCTATCCTTTGTGGTTTCTCTACACCTTAGCAAATAGTGCCTTTATTAAATTTTCTTCCATTTATCCTAAGTTGAACATGTACCTGCTTACTTCTCAGACCCTAAAAGATGTATAATACTGTTTAATTTATGAAATATTTACTATATTACTGTCTGAATACATACACTTGCAGAGGCACAAACATACATACCTGAAACACATCTTGCTTCAAGGGTTTTGGATAAAGGATTGTAGATCTGTATTCTAATTATATTAGCATAGGAGTTTTACTATATTTTATGAATTATTACTGTTCAAAAAATTATACTAATGTTCAGTTAAACACAGAGCATTTAAATGGCCTACAGGTAACACCACCAACATCTCAGTTCTAAAAATATGAAAAATGTCATTGAGCTACCAATTTAAATAAATCCTCTAAAGTGAGTATAGTATATGGAGAGCAGTTTCACAATTATAAACTTGCCTTTGTTACTTAAGAGGAAAAAAGAAGCAGCAAGATTAGACCTTAATTCCACTTGATCACTTGTTCATCAACAAACAATCTTCTCACAAATTCCAAGACACCTTAAGAAGAGATGCCCAGCCAGTAGCATTAACATAACTTTATCTAAATTATTTCACCTTCTCTCAGTGCTTCAACAGGAATTAATTCAGCTTCTGAAGTTTTGCCAGTGTATGGCAATGTATTTTCTAGTTAGCTGTTGGGTGGTGGAAAGAATGTAGAATTTGGAGTCAAGGAAGCTAGTTCGGGTCTCAACATTGATACCATTCTTGAGTCACTGTGAGCTTGATTTCTGTAGTCCCTGTCTCTAAAACGGGTAAAACCACATACCTGTCAGGATCATGAGGGTTAAATAGAATAAATATAAATTATCTAGTATGGAGCTCAGCTCATAGTAAGAGCTTGAGTGTTTCTCAAACTTGAATCAGTTTGTGAACATAGCCGCTCAATAGAGGAAGGTTTGTTCCTGGGGGCTGATCCATGACTGCAGCTGGTGACTGCCGCTGTGGTGTTTGGACTGTTCATGGATGGACCAGAACCTCTGGATTCTACATGTGATAACCGTGGCTGAGTAAAGGCTGTTGTCAGTATACATCACGGAACAACAGAATGAGTGTGGGGTAGTATTTGTGTAATTTGCCAGAGAAGCAAGGAATTGAACAGAATGAGTTTTTTCTTGTTTGTAACCACACATTTAGTTTATGCTTCCATTAATTCATAAGTATTATATTTAGCACTGTAATATTTAATATTGATGTTACCAAATGTGGGTCAACATTTAAAGTCTATAAAAACATACATACAGTGTTGATATTTTTAAAACTCACTATAGTAAGCTTCACTTTTTTTCTAATGAAATTCCCTAACCATTTTAAGAAAATGGTAAGGTTAGCATGAAGAATTCCATGCCATAATGCTATAGAATTGCTAAAGATGGGCCACATAGTTGATTTTGAGATTCTAGTGGCTAAATAAATAATAATAAAAAAAGCCAAGTATAAGATCCCTAGAGTCTTAGTTGCTTTTTGGTACCAAGATCTGAGAGGGCTTCATAAAGTGACACACAAGATTGAGAATTTACACAAGCAATTTTGAATAGAATAACAGAGACTTTAGTAACAAATTTAAACCCAAGCATAGCAAGCAACCTTGTTGAATCAAATAGTTATGTGAGAGTTGGCAAATCTTACTGGGATATAGCTTCAATAGTGATGATGGAATGATAAGAAATAATTGCCTTTTCGTTAAATTTTTTGTTTGTTAACATTAATAATCAACTCTCTATGGACTGGGAGAGCTCAGGAACAATATAGCTTTAAAACGTTTTTCTTTGGTAGTCAAAATAAAATATTACATTTAAAATTAATTGAATCTGTGAATATGATTATTAAGATAAAATGTTATTTCCAAATTAAATTAAAAGTTTTCTTTATTTTTTACTATCATTCTTCTCCTCAAATTAATATTCCATCTGAGAAGCCTGAAAAGAGAAGATTAAAAGGAGTCATTAATAAAAGGAAGTGCATTTAATGGGAATATGATTATCATGTAGTTCAAAGAAAATTTCATTGTGCCTCCTACTAATTGCTATTTTGTGCACTTACTTGCCTTGCTTATCTTAAGATGGTTTTGGCTTTAGGGGAAGTATAAAAAATTAAGATATACATATATTATTTAAAGTAGACCAAAGTTAAGGCATAAATAGTTAATAATTGAAGTATATGAGTCAGTTAACTTTAAAACCGTACTTATTAAAGTCTTTGTTACTTTTAAGAAGATTATCCTACGCTTTGAGAAACTGCTGAGTCATGGTCATGATCATATCTGTGTTGTAGTTTTAGCCCCCCCGTATGGGAACTATGATGCCTGCCTTCAGGCTAAAAGGCATTAAAAGAAACAAAAACAGAGACCATGTAGTGCCATCCCCTTCTTTCAAGTGTCAACTCCAGCTCAATTTCCCTCTGCTTGTGTAAATTATTTAGAGCTTTCAAATAGTTGTTTTAAAATTTTTCTTCAGAGTTTGTAGTTGTTATGTACTGAGCACAATGGAAGTGGGCACAATCTTGTCTCTGCCTAAACTCTTTAAGGTTTTTGAAATGAAGACATTTAATTTTTTTTAACATTTAACCTGATACAATTTTAACTGTTTCTACCTGAGAAGTTATCCAGCAATGTTCTTTTTTTTTTTAAGGTGTTTTTTTTCCTGAAGTTATTGGGGTACAGATGGTATTTGGTTACATGAGTAAGTTCTTTAGTGGTGATTTGTGAGATTTTGGTGCACCCATCACCCGAGCAGTATATACTGCACCATATTTGTAGTCTTCTATCCCTAGCCCCCCATCCCACTCTTTCCCCCAAGTACCCAAAGTCCATTGCATCATTCTTATGCTTTTGTGTCCTCATAGCTTAGCTCCCACATATCAGTGAGAACATACGATGTTTGGTTTTCCATTCCTGAGTTACTTCACTTAGAAAAATAGTCTCCAGTCTCATCCAGGTCACTGCAAATGCTGTTAATTCATTCTAAAATGAAATTTTTTGGCAGCATAGTGTTCCTATATATATATATATTCCATCATATACATATATGTGTATATATATTCCATCATAGATATGTGTGTGTGTATATATATATTCCATTGTATATATATATTCCATCATATATATATTTTCCATCATATATATCTTTATATATATTCATATATATATATATATATATATATATATATATATATACCAAAGTTTCTTTAGCTACTTGTTGATTGATGGGCATTTGAGTTGGTCCTACGGTTTTGCAATTGTGAATTGTGCTGCTATAAACATGCGTGTTTGAGTATCTTTTTTGAATAATGACTTATTTTCCTCTGGGTAGGTACCCAGTAGTGGGATTGCTGAATCAAATGGTAGTTCTACTTTTAATTCTTTAAGGGATCTCCACAGTGTTTTCCATAGCAGCTGTACTAGTTTACATTCCCACCAGCAGTGTAGAAATATTCCCTGTTCACTGCATCCACACCAGCATCTACTGTTTTGTGATTCTTTTTTATTATGTCCATTCTTGCAGGAGTGAGGTGCTATGGCATTGTGGTTTTGATTTGTATTTCCCTGATCATTAGTGATGTTGAGCATTTTTTCATACATTTGTTGGCCATTTATATATCTTCCTTTGCGAATTGTCTATTCACGTCCTTAGCCCACTTTTTGATGGGATTGTTTTTTTCTTACTGGTTTGAGTTCATTGGATATTAGTCTGGATATTAGTCCTTTGTCAGGTGTATAGATTGTAAAGATTTTCTCCCACCCTGTGAGTTGTCTGTTTACTCTGCTGACTATTCCTTTTGCTGTGCAAAAGCTCTTTAGTTTAATTAAGTCCCAGCTATTTATCTTTGTTTTTATTTCATTTGCTTTTGGGTTCTTGGTCATGAAATCCTCAGCCAATGTCTAGACAGGTTTTTCCAGTGTTCTTTTCTAGAATATTAATAGTTTCAGGTCTTAGGTTTAAGTCCTCAATCCATCTTGAGTTGATTTTTGTATAAGGTGAGACATGAGGATCCAGTTTCATTCTCCTACAGGTGGCTAGCCAATTTATCCCACCACCATTTGTTGAAAAGGGTGTCCTTTCCCCACTTTATGTTTGTGTTTGCTTTCTTGAAGATCACTTGGCTGTAAGTATTTGGGTTTATTTCTGGGCTCTCTATTCTGTTTCATTGGTCTATGTGCCTGCATTTGTACCAGTACAAATGTTTTGGTGACTATGGCCTTATAGTATAGTTTGAAATCAGGTAGTGTGATGCCTTCAGATTTGTTCTTTTTGCTTAGTCTTGCTTTGGCTATGCAGGCTCTTTTTCGATTTCGTAAGAATTTTAGAATTTTTTTTTTTAATTCTGTGAAGAATGATGGTGGTATTTTGATGGGGATTGCACTGAATTTGTAGATTGCTTTTGGCAGTATGGTCATTTTCACAATATTGATTTTACCCATCCATGAGCATGGGATGTGTTTCCGTTTGTTTGTGTCATCTATGATTTCTTTCAGCAGTGTTTTGTAGTTTTCCTTGTAGAGGTCTTTTGACTCCTTGGTTAGGTATATTCCTAAGTATTTTATTTTATTTTTTTGCCGCTATTGTAAAAGGGGTTGAGTTCTTGACTTGATTATCTGCATGGTCACTGTTGGTGTATAAAAGAGCTACCAATTTATGTACACTAATCTTGTATCTGGAAAATTTGCTGAATTCTTTTATCAGTTCTAAGAGCTTTCTGGAGGAGTCCTTAGGGTTTTCAAGGTAAACAATCATATTGTCATAAACAATGACAGTTTGATTTCCTCTTTACTGATTTGGATGCCTTTTATTCTTTCTCTTCTCTGGTTGCACTGGCCAGGACTTCCAGTACTATGTTGAAGAGGAGTGGTGAGAGTGGGCATCCTTGTCTTGTTCCAGTTCTCAGAGAGAATGCTTTCAATTTTTCCCCATTCAGTATTATGTTGGCTGTGGGTTTGTCATAGATGGCTTTTATTACATTAAGGTATGTCCCTTGTATGCTGATTTCACTGAGAGTTTCAATCATAAAGCGATGCTGGATTTTGTTGAATGCTTTTTCTGCATCTATTGAAATGATCATGTGATTTTTGTTTTTATTTCTGTTTATGTGGTGTGTCACGTTTATTGACTTGCATATGTTAAACCATTCCTGCATCCCTGGTATGCAACCCACTTGATCATGGTGGATTACCTTTTTGATATGTTGTTAGATTCGGTTAGCAAGTATTTTGGTAAGGATTTTAGCATCTAAGTTCATCAAGGATATTGGTCGGTAGTTTTCTTTTTTTGGTTATGTCCTTTCCTGGTTTTGGTATTAGGGTGATGCTGGCTTTGTAGAATGAATTAGGGAGACTTCCTTCTTTCTCTATCTTGTGGAATAGTTTCAAAAGGATTGGTACCAATTCTTCTTTGAATGTTTGGTAGAATGCTGCTGTGAATCCGTCTGGTCCTGAACTTTTTTTTGTTGGTAATTTTTAAATTACCATTTCAATCTTACTGCTTGTTATTGGTCTGTTCAGAGTATCTATTTCTTCCTGACTTAAGCTAGGAGGGTTGTATTTTTTCAGGAATTTATCCATCTCCTCTAGGTTTTCTAGTTTATGTGTGTAAAGGTGTTCATAGTAGCCTTGAATGATCTTTCGTATTTCAGTGGTGTCAGCTGTAATATCTCCTGTTTCATTTCTTAGTGAGGTTATTTGGATTTTCTCTCTTCTTTTCTTGGTTAATCTTGCCTTTTATGGCCTATCATATGGTCTACCTTGGAGAAAGTTTCACGTGCTGTTGAATAGAATGTGTATTCTGTGGTTGTTGGATGAAAATGTTCTCTATATATCTGTTAAGTCCATTTGTTCCAAGATATAGTTTAAATCCATTGTTTGTTTTTTGACTTTCTATCTTGATGACCTGTCTAGTGCTGTCAGTGGAATATTGAAGTCCCCCACTATTATTGTGTTGCTATCTCATTTCTTAGGTCTATTAGTAATTGTCTTATAAATTTGGGAGCCCCAGTGTTAGGTGCATATATGTTTAGAATTGTGATATTTTCCTGTCGGACAAGGCCTTTTACCATTATATAATGTCCCTCTTTGTCTCTTTTAACTACTGTTGCTTTAAAGTTTGTTTTGTCTGATATAAGAATAGCTACCCCTGCTTGCTTCTGTTGTCCATTTTCATGAAATGCCTTTTTCCACTCCTTTACTTTAAGTTTATGTCGGTTCTTATATGCTATGTGAGTCTCCTGAAGGAAGCAGATAGTTGGTTGGTGAGTTCTTATCCATTCTGCAGTTCTATATTTCTTAAGTGGAGCATTTAGGCCATTTACATTCAATGTTAGTATTGAAATGTGAGGTACTATTGCATTCATCATGCTCTTTGTTGCCTGTGTACTTTGGTTTTTTGTTTTTTGTGTGTTTGCTTTTTAACTTATATTTTTGTTTTATAGGTCCTGTGTGATTTATGCTTTAAAGAGGCTCTGTTTTCACATGTTTCCAGGATTTGTTTCAAGATTTAGAGCACCTTTTAGCAGTTCTTGTAGTGCTGGCTTGGTAATGGCAAATTCTCTCAGCATTTGTTTGTCTGAAAAGACTGTATCTTTTCTTCATAGATGATGGTTAGTTTCGCTGGATACAAAATTCTTGGCTGATATTTGTTTTGTTTGAGGAGGCTGAAGGTAAGTCCAATCGCTTCTAGCCTGTGGGGTTTCTGCTGAGAAATCTGCTGTTAATCTGATAGGTGTTTCTTTATAGGTTACCTGGTCCTTCTGTCTCATGGCTCTTAAGATTCTTTCCTTCATCTTAACATTGGATAACCTGATGACAAAGTGCCTAGGCAAAGATCATTTTGTGATGAATTTCCTGGGTGTTCTTTGTGCTTCATGTATTTGGATGTTTAGGTCTCTAGCAAGGCCAGAGAAGTTTTCCTTGATTATTCGCCCAAATATGTTTTCCAAGCTTTTAGAAGTCTTCCTCAGGAACAGTGATTATTCTTAGGTTTGTTTGTTTAACATAATCCCAGACTTCTTGGAGGCTTTGTTCATATTTTATTATTCTTTTTTCTTTGTCTTTGTTAGCTTGGGTTAATTTGAAGACCTTGTCTTCGAGCTCTGAATTTCTTTCTTCTACTTGTTCAATTATATTGCTGAGACCTTCCAGAGCATTTCTCATTGTTAAAAGTGTGTCCAAAGTTTCCTGAATTTTTTATTGTTTTTTTTTCTTTAAGCTATCTGTTTCCTTGAATATTTCTCCCTTCACTTCTTGTATCATATTTTGGATTTCCTTACGGGCTTTGCCTTTCTTTGGTCCCTCCCTGATTAGCTTAATAACTAACCTCCTGAATTATTTTTCGAGTAAAGCAGGGATTTCTTCTTGGTTTGGATCCATTGCTGATGAACTAGTGTGATTTTTTTGGGTTTGTCGAAGAGCCTTGTTTTGTCATATTACCAGAGTTGGTTTTCTGGTGCCTTCTCATTTGGGTAGGCTCTGTCAGAGGGAAGATCTAGGGCTGAAGGCTGTTGTTCCGATTCTTTTTTCCCACAGGGTGTTCCCTTGATGTAGTACTCTCCCCCTTTTCCTGTGGATGTGGCTTCATGTGAGCCGAACTGCAGTGATTGCTGTCTCTCTTCTGGGTCTAGCCACCCAGCGAATCTACCTGGCTCTGGGCTGGTATTGGGGCTTGTCTGCACAGAGTCCTGTGATACCAACCATGTGTGGGTCTCTCAGCCATGGTTACCAGTGCCTGTTCTGGTGGAGGTGGCGGGGTGGGGGGTGCAATGGACTCTGTGAAGATTCTTAGCATTGGTGGTTTAATATTCCATTTTTGTGCTGGTTGGCCTCCTGCCAGGAGGTGGCGCTTTCCAGAGAGCATCAGCTGTGGTATTGAGAGGAACCGGTGGTGGGTGGGGCCTAGAACAACCAAGATTATATACCCTTTGTCTTCCGCTACCAGAGTGGGTAGGAAAGGACCATCAATTGGGAGTGGAACTACGTGTGTCTGAGCTCAGACTGTCCTTGGGCGGGTCTTGCTGCAGCTGCTGTGGGTGGCGGAGGTGAGATTCCCAGGTCAGGGGAGTTGTGTTCCTAGGAGGATTATGGCTGCCTCTGCTGAGTCATGCAGGTTGTCAGGGAAGTTGGGGGAAAGCCGGCAGTCACAGGCCTCACCCAACTCCCTTGCAAACCAAAGGGCTGGTCTCACGCCCACAGTGCACCTCCCAACACCCTCCAGAGCATTTCCAGGCTGAGAGCGATAAGGGCTTGAAAACTTGCCCCAGGCTGTCTGCCTCCTAGCTTTGAAAGAATAAGAGCTTGGTTTTTCCGCTGCCTGTGGAGTCTGCACACTGAATTTGCACCCTCCCTCCAGTTCTGGCCAGGAGGCTTCTCATCCAGTTCAAATTGTTAGAAAGTTCAGCTAGAGATTTCCTTCTTCCTGTGTAGTTTTACCCTCTGCTCTTCTCCCATTGGATCCCTGGGGTGCCAGGCAGGAATGGCCTGCTAGGGGACCCAGCGAGCTCCCAGGGCCCTTCTGCTGCTTCTTCTACCCGTGTATTTTGCTTGGCTCTCCAGATTGACTCAGCTCCAGGTAAAGTTAGAAACTTCTCCTGTAAACAGACCTTCGGCTTCTCCAGTGGGGGTGTGTGTTCAGGAGAGGAGGGTCTCCCTTTCCCACTTCGGCAGTTGGGGCACTCGCAGTTTTGGGGGTGTCTCCTGGGTCCTGCAGGAGCAGCCTGCTTTTTTCAGAGGGTCTATGGGTCCTTTCAGGATTGCTGGTTTGTTCCTGCAGTCGATCTGGTGCTAAAATTCACGATGCCAGCTGCCGCCCACTGCTCTGTCCAGAGCTGCAATCTAGTCCTACCTCCTGTCCACCGTGGTTGACCTTAAAAACTATCCAGCAGTGTTCTGATAACAATTTGAATTCATTTAGATGCTGTCAACATTATTGCTTTAGGATATATTTTGTTTAGCTGCCAAGCCACAACACTAACTTTTTTATTCTTGGCATCCTTTGCTGAGAATAAAACCTGTTTTGTTATAAATTTACTTATCTTGGGGTCTGAATGGGCTTTGGAATGATAGAGTCTTGATTCTAATCCCACTCTGCAATGTAAACTTAAAATTGTTCCCAGCTTAAGTTTTCTCCTTTGTAAAACAGGGTAACAATCCTTACATTATTGTGGTATTTTGAAATCAAGCATGTTGGGGGGCTGACACAATTGCTTGGCAAACAATAAATGCCCTATAAAGGATAGGTATTACCCCCTGCAGAAAAATGAAACTGGACCCCATCTCTCATTATATACAAAAACCAACTTAAGATAGATTAAAGACTTAAATGTAAGACCTGAAATGATAAAAAATACTAGGGGAAAACTCCTGTGGACATTGCTGTAGGCAAGGAATTCATGACTAAGACTTCAAAGGCAGAAGCAACAAAAACAAAAATAGACAAATGAGCTTTAAGTAAACTAAAAAGTTTCTCCACAGCAAAAGAAGTGATCACCATAATGAACAGACAACCACAGAATGAGAGAAAATATTTGCAAACTATGCATCCCACAGGAGACTAATATCCAGAATTTATAAGGAAGTCAACTCAACAAGAACAAAAACTAACCATATTAAAAGGTGGGCAAAGGACATGAATAGACATTTTTCAAAAGCAGACATACAAATGGACAACAAGCATACGAAAAATGTTCAACTCACTAATCATAAGAGAAATGCAAATTAAAACCACAATGAGATATTATCTTATACCAGTCAGAATGGCTATTGTTAAAAGTAAAACAAACAAAGCAAAACAGATGTTGGTGAGGATGCAGAGAAAGGGGAATGCTTATACACTATTGATAGGAAGGTAAATGAGTGCAACCTCTATGGAAATCAGTATGGGGATTTCTCAAAGAACTAAAAATAGAACCATCATTCAATCTAGCAATCCCACTATGGTGTATCTACTCAAAGAAAAATAAATCATTATATCGAAAAGATACCTGCATTTTTACACGTATCACAGCACAATATTCACAATAGCAAAGATATAAAATCAACCTAAGTGTCCATTAACATATGATTCAATAAAGAAAAGGTGGTATCTATACACAATGGAATACTATTCAGCCATAAAAAAGAATGAAATAGTCTTTTGTAGCCACATGGGCAGAACTAGAGGCCATTGTCTTAAGCTAAACAACTCAGACACAGAAAGACAAATACCTTCTGTCCTTACTTATAAGTGAGACCTAAATAATGTGTATATGTGGACGTAGAATGTAGAATGATAGGCAATGGACACTAGGAAAGGTGAGGGGATGGGAGGAGGGTGGATGATTGGGAGTTACTTAATGGGTACATTATTTGGGTGATGGATACCCTAAAAACCCTGATTTCACCATTATGCATGCAGTCCATGTATATAATAAAATTGCACTTGTACCTCATACATTTATACAAATTTTTAAAAAGGCAAATATAAGCCCGTTTTCTTTTAAAAAAACTAAAATAAAAGGTGGGTATTATTGTTAGATGCGATTATTGTTAGATGCTACTTTCTGACTTATTCCTAGTTCTTAGATTGGGGGAACTTGATTTTTGACTCTACAGTTCAACCTTTGGGTTTCTGAAAAAAAAAAAAAAAGCATTTTGGAGAACAGATTGGAGTTTATCTTTAAATAATCAAATTAAGCCTTTGTAATGGGAACAAGACTAAATTTTCAGCTCTCTAAATTAGCCACAGGAAAGAAACAAGAAGGACAAGTGATATTATTTTAGGTGCTCAGATATTTGTATAGGCTTTGCTTGCTCACATAAGGAATTGAGTAGAGTATATCAGCACTGACCTGGTGCTGTAGTCCCAGCTACTGGGGAGACTGAGGTAGGAAGATCACTGGAGTCCAGAAGTTCTGGGCTATAGTGTGCTATCCCTATTGGGTGTCCATGCTGTTTGGCATCGATATAGTGACCTCCCATGAGTGGGGGACTACTAGGTTGCCTAATGAGGGGTAAAACAGCCCAGGTCTGAAATAGAAGAGGTCAAAACTCCCATGCTGATCTGTGTATCAGCAATGTATACAGTCTTGAGGAATCACACAGGACACAAAGTACCTGAATCTTACTCTCAGATATGTCTAAAAGGGATTGTTAATTTTCTGCTGTGTGTCAGGCCCTATCTAGTCATGGTGTGAAAGACAAAGATGAAGAAGGCAAGACTCTTATGCAGTTGATGGATAGCTCCAGGAAAGACCTCCTGGGGAGCAGGACTATGTGAAATAGGGAAGCAGTTCCTGTAAATTCTTTTTTTTTGAGACGGAGTCTCACCCTGTCACCCAGGCTGGAGTGCAATGGTGCGATCTTGGCTCACTGCGACCTCTGCCTCCTGGGTTCAAACAATTCTCCTGCCTCAGCCTCCCAAGTAGCTGGGATTACAGATGCCCAGCACCACGCCCAGACAATTTTTGTATTTTTAATAGAGATAGGGTTTTACTGTGTTGGCCAGGCTGGTCTCGAACTTCTGACCTTGTGATCTGCCCGCCTCAGCCTTCCAAAGTGCTGGGAGTACAGGCGTGAGCCACCGTGCCTGACCTCTAAATTCTTCACATTGGGACTGTATTAGTTAAGGTTCTCCCGAGAAACAGAGCTAACAGGATGTATATATAGAAAGAGGCTTATTTTAAGGAATTGGCTCACATAATTGTGGAAGCTTGATAAATCCAAAATCTTCAGGGTGGGCCAGCAGGCTGGAGACCTGAGAAAGAGTTGCAGTTTTAGTCCAAAGGTGATCTGTTGGCAGAATTCCCTCTGCTTCAGGGGCGGTGAGTCATTTTCTGTTAAGACCTTTCATTGATTGGATGAGGCTCACCCCTATTATGGAGGGTAAGCTGTTTTACTCCAAGTCAACTGATTTAATATCAATCACATCTATAAAACACTTTCACAGAAATATACTGTTTGATCAAATATCTGAGTACAGTGGTCTAGGCAAGTTGACACATAAAACTATCACAGGAACTTGTTTTTGGAATCTGCCTTGGACCCCATAGCAGATTCAATCTTATATAGTATCCCAGCCCTAGGCCTTAAGCCTCTATCACTTAGTTCCATCCTTTGTTTGGGACTGTGCTTCAAGCCTACTTTGATTGATGGCACTGCTAAGACTGTGTGCCTTTCTGATCATACCATTAGCTTCAGTCTTGTCAACATTTTTATCTTTTGCAGATTTCTGCCTGGCCTCTTCCTATAACCCTAAGCTCCACTTTGATCCCAGCCTACTTCAGTCTTCTGCACAGTTGATTTGGCCTACAGACTGCTGAACTGAGGCAGGATACTCATAGCTCTTAGGGGGCCATTAGTGTCCTGAGAATGTCATATCTTCCCCTTAGCTTTGTATACTATCTAGAAGTTACGTGGCTTCCTGGGATTCTTATTACAAACTTCAGATCCTTCTTGTTTAGAGGTCATTTATTGTGAGCCTGCTCCTGCCCTCTTTGTTCTCGCATCATGTTTTGTGGGGAGGAGTAATTATTAAATATACTGCCATTTTTTAAATAATTGAATGCATATGGTATTTATGACCTGCATACCAGTACTCTTGTTTTGCTCCATTATGACTTTTATTCTCAGAGGCCTATGGTTTTCAAATGCCGCTGTTGTGAATAGCTGTCTGTAGAATTGCTACCATGGTACTTGAATCCTTATACACTAGCCATCCTACCTGATACCGTATTCCAGTGAGCACTGTGCTTGCTGCCCAGCATTTCAGATTGGATCTGATTTCCTGGGATTAAATTCCAGATGTTATTTTCCAGTTTGTCATCTGCCTGTTTGGGGGAAGTTTCTTTCAGGTTGTAGGTCAGATATGCATTCACTGACAACTTTAGATCTTATTTATTGGGTCTTCTTGTTGGTATTTTTTTCTATAATGGCAGAATAATTTGTTTTCCTCTTCAGAATAATTGCAAGGTGAAAACAAATAACTCTAGCTTAAAAATGATATCAAATGACTTCATTGGTTATATTTTAGTAGCTTGGAATATTACAGAAAAGAAGTATGTATTTTCTTCTGCTTTGAAAGGGGGAAATTTAAATCAGGATACTTTTAGTCTGTAAACTTAACTACTTTTTAAAAACATATATGAGAAATATTGGAACAATAAAATCTGATTCATCTAATAGCTTTCCTTGATACTTCTTTTTATTTTTAACTATGATAGATATGTATTAACATGTAGTTATTCTCTTTGAAAAAGTATATTCATTTTCTAAAGTGTACTTAGCTTCTCAAATATGATTCTCACAGTCTCCTGTGTATTGTAAAAAATAATTACTGAAACAGTTTCACTTTGAAGTACAGTACTTGAAATCTTCAGATCAATATCGCCTTTTAAACCTTTAATACAACCTTATGCCAATCAAATCACAAGTGTAGTTTGCTAAGGTAGAAACTTCTTGATTTCAGTACAATTATAACTGACCAATCTATATTTCAAAACAGAGGCTTTTATAATGAGATTCCCTATGGATATTGATTTCAGTTTTCTGTGTTAATATAAAAGTGCAAGTGGTCTCAAGCTTAGATGATCCAAAATATTTTTTTAAGGTAGTTGTTTGAAACTTAGAATGTTTTTTCTAAAGAACTAGTGTTATACATGACAGGTTTGCAGGCCCACCCACAAAAGGCTGCTCAAACCATAGTGTAAGCTGAAAATAGTGTCCTAATGGTGGCTGTAACTTCTTTACTTCCCTGAAACCACTCTAAGTCCTGATTTTCTTTGTGTTTCTCTAGTATTTGAGTGTGAGAGGGTAGTTGGTAGAAGCAGGTAGGTTGTATGTGGTTAGGGTAAAAGTGAGAAAAAGGGTTGTTGATCAGTTCAGGTGGGATTTAGGTATAGAAGCTTCATGAATTAGTGAGTTGCTAAATATCAGTGAATGTAAAGAGCAAAGTTTTGGCCTCTGGGGTCTAGCAATAGCAGGAATGGTGCCCCTGTCTTTAGCAGAGGACCTCAGTGTTTCCATAGGGTCTGTGATGGAGCAGTAAGGGTATGGCCCTTAGCAGAGGTATTGGCACTGGTAGCTGTTTGTATACATAGGATTTTTGCAACTGAGTGTTTATAAGGATTGAATGCTGGGATTTAGATGCCAACTTTACTTTTTTTAGGGTCTGCTGGGCTGAGCCTTTAAAGTTTCCCTTTGCTTTTAGAAATTAATTTATGGACCATACTTGTATTTGGCCCATTATCCCAAGAAAATCCTTAAAGCAAACATAAAATACATGGTCCAGGATTTAATCTAGTTGTCATATCATTTTAGGTTTTCTTAATCTGTAACAGCTATTCAGTCTGTCTTTGTCTTTCATGACATTAACACCATTTAAAAAAATTAATAGACTTTATTTTTAAGAGCACTTTTAGGTTTATAGTACAATTGAGCAAGATAATAGTATTATGTCAATGTAAATTTTCTGATTTTGATAGTTATACATGGTTCTGTAAAAAACTGGCTTGTTGTTTTTAAGAAATAAACTGAAGTGCTTAGGGAAAAGAGAGCATCATTCTGCAATTTACTCTCAAAAACTATATATATAGTTTTTTCTCTCTCTCTCTATATATATATATAGAGAGAGAGAGAGAGTGTGTGTGTGTGTAGACAATAAAGCAAGTAAAGTAAAATATTAACAATTAGGGAATCTGGAAGCCTTTGTTCTATATATCTTTATATCCAATAATTTTACTTAAAATAATTTTTTAAGGAAATGGTCATAAATATTTTTCTTTCTCTTTTTTTTTTTTTTTTTTTTTTGAGATGGAGTCTCGCTCTGTTACCCAGGCTGGAGTGCAGTGGCATGATCTTGGCTCACTGCAAGCTCCGTCTCCCGGGTTCATGCCATTCTCCTGCCTCAGCCTCCGGAGTAACTGGGACTACAGGCATGTGCCACCATGCCCAGCTAATTTTTGTATTTTAGTATAGTCTTGACTGTAATAGCAAAAGGTTAGAAAAGACCTAAAGGGCTATCAATGAAGAATTGCTTACATAAGTTAGATTTTTACTTAATGGAATATTATGTATGTATTCATGAAAATGATGTAAAAACGTATAGTCCTTGATTTAGGCAGATGTCTGAAATATTTTCTTTTTTTTTTTTTTTTTTTTGAGATGGAGTCTTGCTCTGTCGCCCAGGCTGGAGTGCAGTGGCGCAATCTCGGCTCACTGCAAGCTCCGCCTCCCGGGTTCACGCCATTCTCCTGCCTCAGCCTCTCCAAGTAGCTGGGACTACAGGCACCCGCCACCACGCCCGGCTAATTTTTTTGTATTTTTAGTAGAGACGGGGTTTCACCATGGTCTCGATCTCCTGACCTCGTGATCCACCTGCCTCGGCCTCCCAAAGTGCTGGGATTACAAGCGTGAGCCACCGCGTCCGGCCGAAATATTGTCTTAAATAAAAATTGTCACAGAAAAAAAGACATTAATTTTGGCCAGGTGAGGTGGCTCATGCTTGTAATCTCAGAACTTTCGGAGGCCAACGGGTGGTTTACTTGAGGCCAGGAGTTCGAGTTCAGCCTGGGCAACATGGCGAAACCCCATCTCTACTAAAAATACAAAAATTAGCTGGGTGTGGTGGCACACGTCCATAATCCCAGCTACTCAGGAGGCTGAGGCACAAGAATTGCTTGAACCTGGGAGGCAGCAGAGGTTGCAGTGAGCCAAGATCATGCGGCAGCACTCCAGACTCTGTCTCAAAAAAAAAAAAGAAAAAGAAAAGAAAAAAGACATTAAATGCAAAGAACAGTGTCAGTATTGCTAGGATGTCAGTTCTTTCCAAATATATGTTCAACATATCCCAAAAGTAAGTTGCAAAACTGTAAAACTTTAGGAGATAACATAGGACAAAATATAGGTGATTCTAGTTTGCTGATGAGCTTCTTTTAGATACAACACCAAAAACACTGTACATGAGAGACGAAATTGGCAAGTGAGACTTCATTACATAAAAAATTTCTGCTTTGTGAAAGACACTGTTAAGAGATTGAAAAGACAAGCCACAGGCTGGGAGAAAACTTTGTAAATATATATCCATCTGATAAAAGACTGGTATCTAAAATATACAAATAATTCTTAAAACCCAACAGTAAGAAAACAACTCAAGTAAAAAGTAAGGAAAAGATTTGAACAGATACTTCACTAAATAAGATGTACAGATGGCAAATAAGCACATGAAAAGATGCTCAGTATTATATATCATTAGAAAATTGCAAGTTAAAATAACAATTAGCTGTCAATACACACCTATCATAATGGCTAAACCCAAAACTCTGACAACACTGAATGCTGACAAGGACATGGAACAACAGTAACTCTCATTCCTTGCTGGTGGGAATGCAAAATGGTACGGCCGTTTTGGAAGACAGGTTGGTAGGTTCTTACAAAGCTAAATTTAGTCTTACTATATGATCCAGCATACATGCTTCTAGTATTTACCCTGAGTTGAAGACTGTACACACAAAAACTTTTACATGAATATTTTTAGCTACTTTATCATAATTGGACCAAAGTAGAAGCAACCAAGATGTCCTTCAATGGAAAAATGCATAGACAAACTATGGTACACAGATATAATGGAATACAGATATAATGCGGAGACACTGCAGTTTTGGTTTCGGATCACCACAGTAAAGTGAGTATAGCAATAAAGTGAGTCACAGAAATTGTTTGCTTTCCTAATGCAAATAAAATTATGTTTACACTATACTTTAGTCTTTTAAGTATTCGATAGCATTATATCTAAAAACATATACATACCTTAATTTAAAAATACTTAATTGCTAAATATTGCTAATGATCATCTGAGTCTTTAGTGAGTTGTAGTCTTTTTGCTGATAGAGGGTCTTGGCTCATTGTTGATCAGGGTGATGGTTGCTGAAGGTTAGGGTGGCTGTGGCAATTTCTTGAAGTAAGACAACAAGGAAGTTTGGTGTAGTTAACTTATCCTTTCAATTTCTCTGTAGCATGGGGTGCTGTTTGATAGCATTGTACACACAGTAGAATTTCTTTCAAAATTGGGTTCAGTCCTCTCAAACAGTACTGCTGCTTTATCAACTAAATTTATGGGATATTCTAATCCTTTGTTGTCGTTTCAGCAGTCTACATAGCATCTTCAAAAGGAGTAGTTTCCATCTCAAGAAACCACTTTCTTTGTCCATCCTTAAGAAGTAACTCCTCATCTGTTCAAGTTTTGTTGTGAGACTGCAGCAATTTAGTTATGTCTTTAGGGTTCACTTCTCATTCTAGTTCTCTTGCTATTTCTACCACATCTGCAGTGATTCCCTTCACTGAAGTCTTGAAGCCCTCAAATTCATCCTTCAGGCTTGGAATCAACTTCTTCCAAACTCTCATTCATGTTTATGTATAATTGTAACATAGGCTGGGCCCATATATATATGTGTATTTTATGTATATGTATATATATATATGTACATATATATATACACACATATATATATACATACATACATATATATATGTACATATATATGTGTGTATATATATATGTACATATATGTATATATGGGCCCAGCCTATGTCATAATTTGACCTCCTTTCACAAATCATGAATGTTTTTAATGGCATCTAGAATGGTGAATCCTTTTTAGAAGTTTTAGAATTACTATCTGTGGCAGTTATAGCCCTATTAAATGTATTTCTTACAAGAAGGCTTGAAAGTTGAAATTACTCCTTGATCCATGGACTACTGAAGGGATGTTGTGTTAGCAGGTGTGAAAAAAACATTAATCTTGTAGATCTCCATCAGAGCTTTTGGGTGGCCGGGTGCATTGTCAATGAGCAGTAATATTTTGAAAGGAATCTTTTTTTTTTTTTTTTCTGAGCAGTAAGTCTCAATAGTAATCTTAAAATATTCAGTAAACCATGTTGTAAACAAATGTGCTGTCATCCAAGCTTTGCTGTTCCATTTATAGAGCACAGGCAGAGTGGATTTAGCATCATTCTTTTTTTTTCTTTTTTTTTAAATTATACTTCAAGTTTTAGGGTACATGCTCACAATGTGCAGGTTTGTTACATATGTATACATGTGCCATGTTGGTGTGCTGCACCCATTAACTCATCATTTAACATTAGGTATATCTCCTAATGCTATCCCTCCCCCCTCTCCCCACCCCAAAACAGACCCCATTGTGTGATGTTCCCCTTCCTGTGTCCATGTGTTCTCATTGTTCAATTCCCACCTGTGGGTGAGAACATGTGGCGTTTGGTTTTTTTGTCCTTGCGATAGTTTGCTGAGAATGATGGTTTCCAGCTTCATCCATGTCCCTACAAAGGACATGAACTCATCCTTTTTTATGGCTGCATAGTATTCCATCGTGTATATGTGCCACATTTTCTTAATCTAGTCTATCATTGTTGGACATTTGGGTTGGTTCCAAGTCTTTGCTATTGTGAATAGTGCCGCAATAAACATACGTGTGCATGTGTCTTTGTAGCAGCATGTTTTATAATCCTTTGGGTATATACCCCTTAATGGGATGGCTGGGTCAAATGGTATTTCTAGTTCTAGATCCCTGAGGAATCGCCACACTGACTTCCACAATGGTTGAACTAGTTTACAGTCCCACCAACAGTGTAAAAGTGTTCCTATTTCTCCATATCCTCTCCAGCACCTGTTGTTTCCTGACTTTTTAATGATCGCCATTCTAACTGGTGTGAGATGGTATCTCATTGTGGTTTTGATTTGCATTTCTCTGATGGCCAGTGATGATGAGCATTTTTTCATGTGTCTTTTGGCTACATAAATGTCTTCTTTTGAGAAGCGTCTGTTCATATCCTTCACCCACTTGTTGATGGGGTTGTTTGTTTTTTTCTTGTAAATTTGTTTGAGTTCATTGTAGATTCTGGATATTAGCCCTTTGTCAGATGAGTAGATTGCAAAAATTTTCTCCCATTCTGTAGGTTGCCTGTTCACTCTGATGGTAGTTTCTTTTGCCGTGCAGAAGCTCTTGAGTTTAATTAGATCTCATTTGTCAATTTTAGCTTTTGTTGCCATTGCTTTTGGTGTTTTAGACATGAAGTCCTTGCCCGTGCCTATTATTAATGGCCCTACAATATTTAGAATGTTAAACGAGCATTGGCCTCAAACTACAGTTACAACCTGCTTTAGCTCTTAACAAGAGAGTTAGCCTGTCCTTTGACTCTTCGAAGCTAAGTATTAACTTCGCCCCTCTAGCTATGAAAATCCCAGATAGTGTCATCTTCCAAAATAAGGCTGTTTTGCCTACACAGAAAATCTCTTGTTTAGTATAGCCACCTTCATCAGTTATCTTAGCTAGATCTAGATAACTTGCTGAAGCTTCTACGTCAGCATTTGCTACTTCATCTTACACTTTCATGTTATGGAGATGGCTTCTTTCCTTAAACCTCAGGAACCTACCTCCGCTAGCTCCCAGCTTTTCTTCTGCAGCTTCCTCACCTCTGTCAGCCTTCATAGAATTGAAGAGACTTAGGGCTTTGTTCTGGATTAGGCTTTGGTTTAAGGGAATATTGTGGTTGGTTTGATGTTCTATCCAGATTGCTCAAATTTTCTCCACATCAGCAATAGGGCTGTTTCAGTTTCTTATCAAATGTGTGTTCATTGGAGTGGCACTTTCAGTTTCCTTCAAGAAATTTTCCATTGCATTTACAATTCAGCCAACTGTTTGGCACAGGAGGCCTAGCTTTCAGCTTGTCTTGGCTTTTGACGTATCTTCCTCACTAATCTTAATCATTTCTAGCTTTTGATTGAAAGTGAGACACACGTGGCTCTTTCTTTCAGTTGAACACTTAGAGGCCATCGTAGGTTTATTAATTGGCCTAATTCCAATCTTGTTGTGTCTCAGGGAATAGGGAGGCTGGAGGAGAGGGAGAGATATGGATAATGGCTGGTCAGTGGAGCAGTCAGAACACACACATTTATAGGTTAAGTTCATTGTCTTATATGGGTGTGGTTCGTGGTGCCCCAAGACAATTACAGTTATAACATCAAAGATCACTGATCACAGATCACCATAAGAGATAAAATAATAATGGAAATGTCTGAAATGTGAGAATCACCAAAACCTGACACAGAGACACTAAGTGAGCACCTCCACTTGGGAAAATGGTGCCAATAGATGTGCTTGATGCAGCGTTGCCACAAACCTTCAATTTGTAAAACATTCAATATCTGTGAAGCATAATAAGTAAAGCATAATAAAATGAGGTATGCCTGTCTTATTTAGTGATATAAAGAAATGAGCTGGCTGGGCGCAGTGGCTCACACCTGTAATCCCAGCACTTTGGGAGGCCAAGGCAGGCGGATCATGAGGTCAGGAGATTGAGACCATCCTGGCTAACACGGTGAAACCCCGTCTCTACTAAAAATAAAACAAAACAAAGCAAAACAAAAAAATTAGCCAGGTGGGGTGTGGTGGCAGGTGCCTGTAGTCCCAGCTACTCGGGAGGCTGAGGCAGGAGAATGGCCTGAACCGGGGGTGGGGGGGCAGAGCTTGCAGTGAGCTGAGATTGTGCCACTGCACTCCAGCCTGGGTGACAGACTCCATCACACACACACACACACACACACACACAAAATAATAATAATAATAATAATAATAATAATAATAATAAATAAAAGGAAATAAAAGAAATGAGCTAACAAGTCATGAAAAGACATGGAGGTACCTTAAATGCCTATTACTAAGTGAAAGACAGCCAGTCTTAAAAGCCTTTATATACTGCCTGATGCCAACTATATGACATTATGGAAAAGGCAAAACTATAGAGACAATAAAAAGATCAGTGGTTGATAGGAGTTGAGTAGGAGGAGTGAATAGGTTGAGCATATGGCAGTTTTAGGGCCGTGAAACTATTCTGGATGATACTCTAAAGGTAAATATATGTTATTATGGATTTGCAAAACCCACAGAGCTGTACAAGAATGAACCCTCATATAATCTCTGGACTTTAATAAATAATAATATATCAATATTGGTAAATCAGTTGTAACAAATGTACCACAGCGATGCAAGATGCTAATAATAGGGCCAACTTTGGACAGGGGAGAGGGGATATATGGGGACTCTGTACTTTATGACCAATTTTTGTCAAAACTTAAAACTGCACTACTAAAAATAAAAGCAGTAATAAAACTCACTAAAAATGCATCAATTAAAAAAAAGTTGGAAAACCATGTAGTCTATTGATTGTTCATATATCCTTTTCCATAATTCTCCAGTGACTTAATATTTGAATTTAAACAATTTAAAAATGATATTCATATAATTCCAAGGTTTTCCACACATTTTTATGGACTCTCAATTGTTCTTGGGTGTACCTTAGTTATTCTTAGTTCATCTGTTATTTTCCTGTAAGTACATCTTTCCTGAAGGTATATGGTTATACTTTGGAACAAAATTAGAAACGATCTTACATTAAACATTATCCTATTTAAACTATTATAACAGTTTTAGATGATTTAAGTTCCCAGCATGCTTTTTCTATCTTCTGTGCTATATATGCTCTATTATTATATCCTTTGTTTCTTTGCAGATGAAATGGTTTCTATTGTTCTAGTTCTTTCTGTCTTTTGCCAATAGCCCACCTCATATCTCTGTACATGCATACCCATCACAAACAGACAGACACACACATGCATACAGACTTTTGAACCTTAGAGTTAAGCTGCATTCTTGTCAAAAAGATCTAGCACTCCAAGAGTGGATGCCTCTCCCTTTCTTTGGGAGATCAGCATTACTCATCACCTCAAATATTCTTGCTTCACTATTTGCTCATTGTTTTGGATATACAGAGCACTTAAATATTTGCTATTTTATGCATCATTAATGAACTGGTTATTATGTTTTCAAAGTCAAATATGGGTCAAAGTAATTTTTTTAACCAAGTTTTACTCTTCAGGTTCTTTTTTAATGTGAAAAAAAGAGGCCCACACTGTTTCTGTCTATTTATAGGTGGTAATTGGAACTTGGTAAAAGAATAGTCTAAACAGACGAGTCATATTGCTCCAGGCAGATTAAAAAAGGTATCTGGTTATATAAGCCTACATAAAGCCACATCTCCAGACTAATATTTTCAAATGTGAAGTGGATAAAATTTATATTATGAACAGCTGTAGATTTAACTTTGTGAAGCCTAAAATTATGGTAGAAAATATTTCAATTACAGTTCTTAAAATATGAAAGAGATGTTGATTGTACATTGAAATATTTTGCATAATGACATCTATTTTTCACACACATGCATACATACGCACACATTCCCATTTTGTAGATTATAAAACAGAGGCACACAGTAGTTAAGAGGCTTGTATAAGCTTACACAGCCAGTAGGGAGACAATGATTCAAACATCAGGCAGTTAAACTCCTGAGTACCCTCTCTGAACTGCTAAGCTATGTTACCTCTCATCTTAACTAACATGACTCATTTTTTGCCCTTAAAATGCCTTGAAAAATATTGTGAAGAAATACCTCATCCAGCTGTAGAGGAACAACCAACTACATTTATTTTTAGAAATGATAAGGGAGTTGTTTTGCTCTATACATAGACTTCTACAACTAGAGCAGTTGCATAACATGGTCTGTGTAGATTACACTTTTTTCACGATTCATTTAACTACTTGAATTTGATATCATTTCCTTTCAAACTGAAGCACATCTGATGCAGATTTACTGGGACATTCACATTCCATTTTGGTTTTAAAAGTTGCAGACCTCATTTACAAGAGCATGAACAACATAGCTATTTGAAATTATCCCATCTTTTATAAGGTTTCACTTTTCTTCTGGAAAGGAAAATAATATGTGGAAAAACATACTTATAGTATTACTGTTTTTTTATTATAACTGACATACTGCTTATGGACTAGTTGCCAGTTAACTCACTGATGTGTAAGTGTCCTAAACTGAGAGGCTTGACTGAAGAAAAATAACCAAGTTACTTAGCCTATATGACCAAGTTTCCTAAAAACCCCTCCATACACATTTGGAAATATTCATATTATATGTTTTTTTAAATCTCTAAATGGGAAATTCATGTGTATTTTTGAAATCAAATCCAGACTGCTTTGATTTGCTTGTGCTTATGTCCTATAATTTCAATGTCAAGGTGTAAAATTGTACTAGTCATTCCTTGGAGTGGTTAAAAATGAAACAGTAGTTTGATTTCATATTCATGATCGATTAAGTGAGAAATCAACTATGCATTAGAACTTTTCCAGTTTATATAATTCTTGAAGCTTTATGAGCTTTAGAATCAAAACGCTTTCATGATCTTTGCTGAAGACATTATAGTAGTGTTGCTTAGAAGACAAAGCAAATAAAAATACTTTTATATTCTTTGCTTGATACCTTGTAGTAGTCTTGCTTACTTAAAAAAATAAAGCAAAAAAAATCTACATCTGCCACCTTGCATTTAATATTTAGAAAATACTAAAATAAAAGAATAAAATTAACAAACATTTATTTACTCAACATAAATAATTAACATTTTTGGTTTTTTGCTTAATATATTTTATTAAAAATTTGATGTCAAAGATAAGGTTGAAGTCCACTCTGTTATTTCTTTAGTTCCAACAACCGCCCTTTCTTTCCAGAGGCTACTGCATTTATGAATTTGGTGTGTATTCATTTAGTTCATACTTTTGTCCATTGCCTCTACTAGTTTAATGCTTAAATTCAATCTGCCTTCTTGTATCAACCATCATGTTTAGTATTTTAGATGCACCATATTTTAAACTATTTCCAATCAAAATGTCAGTTATTTAAAAAATCAGTGTTTATTATAAATTTCTATGATAAATATTTTTCTCGGATCTAATTCCTTCTTTATTGCCAAAATTTGTTTTTAGTGAGAGTGTAATAAACTCTTAATTTTTTTATGTCTGAAAATTTCTTAATTTTATCCTTACTCTTTAATAATTTAGATTCAAGTATAGAATCCTGGGTATAGAATTCCTGCTGGATGGTTAGTTTTCTTCAATAATTAGAAGATAATATTTCATAATCTAGTAGCATTTGTTGTTGCTGATTAGAAGTGTTAGTCTAATTGCTACCTCTATAACAAGCTCTCATATCTCTCTGATAGCTTTAAAAATTTTCTTTTTGTCTTTGTTGTTATGGAATTTCATTACAATTATGAATACCTGTGGATTTATGTGCATGTAATGTGTATGTATATAAATACAATCTCCCATTTCTTCAATCTGATGATTCTTTTTTTTTGTTAGAGAATATCAGCCACATTCTTTGTATATATTATCTCTGCACATTCTCTTTGTTTCCTCACCTAGTGGGACTCCTGTGAGACAAATGATTCGTCTTTTCATTCTTGCACCTCAAATCAATTTCTCTTTCATATTTTTTATCTTTTTTCTTTCCATATTGTGTATCTGCCTCATAGATCTCTTTAGCTAAGTCTAATTTATAGTTGTATTAATTCTTTTATTGAGTTTTTCCTAGTTTTTTAAAGTTTTTTTTTGAATTCACCTTTTTACGTTGTCTTCTCCTTGATTTATATACCCTTATGAAAACATTTTAAACATGCTTATGTTAATGCTCAGATTGTTTTGGTTTTATTTCTTAGGATATAAGTTCTTCTGTTCATTAGCAAGTAACTTTTTCTGTTGGTATGACTTCTAATTTTTTCTTGCTGTGCTTGCCATCAATAAAGATTGTTTTCCATGGGAGTTCTGTGTGTTGGGAGTTGTAGATGTATTTTGTAAGATATTTTTAGATTTTATTTGACTTCAGGGATATTTCTGATTCCAGACCAGTTTTTTAGTTAAGTTTTCATTTGTAGTTCCTATGCCATATATATATGAAACTTTAGACCTCATACTTAATTGTACAGCTGAGACTGGGATTCTAATTTCCCGTGGGTGACTCTTTTCCACTCATGACCCTGGCCAGCTTTTTTGCTGATTTACTTCAACGGGGGAGTGGATTTTCTTTTTTTTATTATTATTATTATTATGTTTTAAGTTCTAGGGTACATGTGCACAACGTGCAGGTTTGTTACATATGTATACATGTGCCATGTTGGTGTGCTGCACCCATTAACTCGTCATTTACATTAGTTATATCTCCTAATGC
The DNA here is from genome assembly GCF_006542625.1 of Nomascus leucogenys. Taxonomy (NCBI): domain Eukaryota; kingdom Metazoa; phylum Chordata; class Mammalia; order Primates; family Hylobatidae; genus Nomascus; species Nomascus leucogenys. Next base: position 8,533,099 of record NC_044391.1, read on the forward strand.
TGTCCCTCCCCCCTCCCCCCACCCCACGACAGGCCCCGGTGTGTGATGTTCCCCACCCTGTGTCCAAGTGTTCTCATTGTTCAGTTCCCACCTATGAGTGAGAACATGCGGTATTTGGTTTTCTGTCCTTGCGATAGTTTGCTCAGAATGATGGTTTCCAGCTTCATCCATGTCCCTGCAAAGGACATGAACTCATCCTTTTTTATGGCTGCATAGTATTCCATGGTGTATATGTGCCACATTTTCTTAATCCAGTCTATCGTTGATGGCCATTTGGGTTGGTTCCAAGTCTTTGCTATTGTGAATAGTGCCGCAGTAAACATACGTGTGCATGTGTCTTTATAGCAGCATGATTTATAATCCTTTGGGTATATACCCCTTAATGGGATGGCTGGGTCAAATGGTATTTCTAGTTCTAGATCCCTGAGGAATCACCACACTGTCTTCCACAATGGTTGAACTAGTTTACAGTCCCAGCAACAGTATAAAAGTGTTCCTGTTTCTCCATGTCCTCTCCAGCACCTGTTGTTTCCTGACGTTTTAATGATCGCCATTCTAACTGGTGTGAGATGGTATCTCATTGTGGTTTTGATTTGCATTTCTCTGATGGCCAGTAATGATGAGCATTTTTTCATGTGTCTTTTGGCTACATAAATGTCTTCTTTTGAGATGTGTCTGTTTATATCCTTCACCCACTTTTTGATGGGGTTGCTTGATTTTTTCTTGTAAATTTATTTAAGTTCTTTGTAGATTCTGGGTACTAGCCCTTTGTCAGATGAGTAGATTGCAAAAATTTTTTCCCATTCTGTAGGTTGCCTATTCACTCTGATGGTAGTTTCTTTTGCCGTGCAGAAGCTCTTGAGTTTAATTAGATCTCATTTGTCAATTTTGGCTTTTGTTGCCATTGCTTTCGGTGTTTTAGTCATGAAGTCCTTGCCCATGCCTATGTCCTGAATGGTATTGCCCAGGCTTTCTTCTAGGGTTTTTATGGTTTTAGGTCTAACATTTAAGTCTTTAATCCATCTTGAATTAATTTTTGTATAAGGTGTAAGGAAGGGATCCAGTTTCAGCTTTCTACATATGGCTAGCCAGTTTTCCCAGCACCATTTATTAAATAGGGAATCCTTTCTCCATTTCTTGTTTTTGTCAGATTTGTCAAAGATCAGATGGTTGTAGATGTGTGGTATTATTTCTGAAGGCTCTGTTCTGTTCCACTGGTCTATATCTCTGTTTTGGTACCAGTACCATGCTGTTTTGGTTACTGTAGGCTTGTAGTATAGTTTGAAGTCAGGTAGTGTGATGCCTCCAGCTTTGTTCTTTTGGCTTCGGGTTGTCTTGGCAATGCGGGCTCTTTTTTGGTTCCATATAAACTTTAAAGTAGTTTTTTCCAATTCTGTGAAGAACGTCATTGGTAGCTTGATGGGGATGGCATTGAATCTATAAATTACCTTGGACAGTATGGCCATTTTCACGATATGGATTCTTCCAACCCATGAGCATGGAATGTTCTTCCATTTGTTTGTATCCTCTTTTATTTCCTTGAGCAGTGGTTTGTAGTTCTCCTTGAAGAGGTCCTTCACATCCCTTGTAAGTTGTATTCCTAGGTATTTTATTCTCTTTGAAGCAATTGTGAATGAGAGTTCACTCATGATTTGGCTCTCTGTTTGTCTGTTACTGGTGTATAGGAATTCTTGTGATTTTTGCACATCGATTTTGTATCCTGGGACTTTGCTGAAGTTGCTTATCAGCTTGGGCTGAGACAGTGGGGCTTTCTAAATATACAGTCATGTCATCAGCAAACAGGGACAATTTGACTTCCTCTTTTCCTAATTGAATACCCTTTATTTCTTTCTCCTGCCTGATTCTCCTGGCCAGAACTTCCAGCACTATGTTGAATAGGAGTGGTGAGAGAGGGCATCCCTGTCTTGTGCCAGTTTTCAAAGGGAATGCTTCCAGTTTTTGCCCATTCAGTATGATTTTGGCTGTGGGTTTGTCATAAATAGCTCTTATTATTTTGAGATACGTCCCATCAATACCTAATTTATTGAGAGTTTTTAGCATGAAGGCTGTTGAATTTTGTCAAAGGCCTTTTCTGCATCTATTGAGATAATCATGTAGCTTTTGTCTTTGGTTCTGTTTATATGATGGATTACATTTATTGATTTGCGTATGTTGAACCAGCCTTGCATCCCAGGGATGAAGCCAACTTGATCATGTTGGATAAGCTTTTTGATGTGCTGCTGGATTTGGTTTGCTAGTATTTTATTGAGGATATTCGCATTGATGTTCATCAGGGATATTGGTCTAAAATTCTCTTTTTTTGTTGTGTCTCTGCCAGGCTTCAGTATCAGGATGATGCTGGCCTCATAAAATGAGTTAGGGAGAATTCCCTCTTTTTCTATTGATTGGAATAGTTTCAGAAGGGAGTGAGTTTTCTAAACCTAGCTTCAGTGATAGCTTTATGCTGGTAACTCACTTTCCATTTCCTTATACATATGGGGCTTTTGGATAAGACTTCCCTCCTTGCCTGGGTATTTTAATGTGTTAGTTCCCAGCTATTAAGACATGATACTTAGTGAGACATTTTAGTTTTAGCTTTGCCCACCACTCTAAATTTCAGTGTCATTTATATCAGGTAGGACTGTACCTTTCTCAGTATTAAGCTTGGTTATGTCTTTTGTAATAGGTTATATTTTATCCATTGTAATAAGGTATTTACTATCTTGGCAAATATTAATCTCATATATGCAATACAAAAAAGAATCACTATTCAGTTTCTGACATTCAAAAAGTAGCCATGAGGGACAATTTCCTGTTTTCCTTTGGTCCCCCTTTAACACATAAACAACCAAGTATGGGAAATGTATTTTATAACTCTATCTCCAATTTCTGGATGGTCTGATTGGCTGCATCAATCAGTTAGTAGAAAGACACTAGGAGGAGATGAAGACGGGCAAAAAAAATTTATTAAAACAGGTTCTACTGCAGCTTGATACCTTAATCTCATGTACCTAGCATTTTCATGTATTCTTAAAATATTTATTTCCTCATATTTTTTTTTGTTGGCTTCTGTTACACATGATCAAATAGGAGTTATATACTCATTTGTTAATTTAACACATATTTACCAAGTTTTACTTTTCGCCAGGCACTATTTTAAGCACTGGGGACAGTAATAAACAATATCCTTGCTTCAATAAAGCATTCTTCTTTTTTTTTTTTAGACGAAGTCTTGCTCTGTCACCCAGGCTGGAGTGCAGTGGCATAATCTTAGCTCACTGCAACCTCTACCTCCTAGGTTCAAGCGATTCTCCTGCCTCAGTCTCCTGAGTAGCTGGTATTACAGACACGTGCCACCATGTCCACCTAATTTTTGTATTTTTAGTAAAGATGGGGTTTCGTTATGTTGACCAGGCTGGTCTCGAACTCCTGAGCTCGAGTGATCCACTTGTCTTGGCTTCCCAAAGTGCTGGGATTACAGACATGAGCCACTGTGCCCGGCCAATAAAGCATTATTCTGATAGTGCATTTAGGGAGGCATCAAATCAGTTAATAAAGAAATAAACCAAAAATTTAGTATGTGTCAGGATTTTATAAGTGCAATGAAGGAAGACAAAGCAGAGTAATGGGGACAGAGTATGAGCAGAGGGTGTAACTTTATATATAGTAGTTAGAGAAAGCTGTCTAATGATATGTGAGCAGAGATCCTCCCCAAATGCAGTTGGATCAATGTGTATATCTGTGCAAGATCATTACAGGCAGCAGGTTCAACAAGACCATACTCAACCTGCTGTAAGAATGCAGGGAATGGAGTGAGTAAGGTGAGAATGTGGTTAAGTCAGGTTAGGTAAATGGCAGAGGGCCTTATGTAAGTTCACTTTGACTTTCAGGGAGGTAGAAAGCCTGGAGGATTTTAAGAATAAGAGTGGCATGATATGTTTGATGATTTAAAGAAAGCATTGACCCTTCGTGCTTTAAGGAAACATCGAATTTATCCAGAAGACAAGAGTGGAAGTATGAGCACTACCTAGGCTGATGTTTCAGTAGTCCAAACTAGAGACAATAATGATTTTAACCAGGTGGTCAAGGTAGAGGTGTTGAAAAGTGGTTGTATTCTAGGTGTGTTTCAAAGGTGAAGACAGCAGGTTTGTTCAAGGGATGTGGGGAGAAGAGAAATAAGGAGTTGAGGATGGTCCTGAGGTTTTTTATCTAAGCAATTGGAAAAATAGAGTTGTTTTGTAATGAAATGGGGGTAATTTGTAGAAAGAACAGATGTGGGTATAAAAACTAAGAGCATGGTATGGATACGTGAAGTTTGAGATAACTGTTAAATATTCAAGATGCTGAGTAGAGAATAGGGCTTGGTGATACAGTTTTGGGAGCTCTCAGCATACAGACAGCAATTAAAGGCATGACATTACACAAAATCACCTAAGGAGTGAGAACAGGAAAGAGACCTGAGCCTTGGGTTCTGCCATTGTCTAGAGCTCATAAAAATGAGGAATGACCAGAAATGGATACTGAGGAAGAGTAGCCAGTGAGGGAGGAAGAGAACTAAGAAAGAAAAGAACTAATGACCTTGGAAGCTGTGAAGAAAATGATATAAGAAACTAGGGGAGTGACTAATTCATCACGTTTCTCAGAGATTGGGTAACGTGGAATGAGAATTAGAGTTGGTGACATGGAAGGCAATGATAGCTTCCTTATTCTATCTCTGATGATAAAATATAGCATCATAGAGCATCTAGATATCTTGTGAATTATTTTGTTTAAATTATTTTACAGATAAGGATTCTGGAGGAAGACTTTTCCTATGACATAGTCTCTTGGTTTCAAAATATATGTGTGTAATTACAAAATAATTAGATTTTTTAAAAAAGATCAGAGTTTGTAAACCCACACTACTATGGTACTGCCTTGAAAGTCTGTATTCTTATTCCACTGATCTTGCTGTACTAAGCCATTTTTGTGACCTACTTCAGAATTGTTTTCAAAACTGTATTAAAAGCCACTCATGAGAAAGACTGACATTATTTATAATTGGTATTTCTAGTCATGCTTTGGTTTTTTGGTAGCTCTTAACTTGCCATCACAGATATTGTCCAGAATAAATGATGCAACCTCAGAAGAAAGACACAACAGATTTCATGAATGGTACTACCAGTGGGTAAAGTTGTACTCTCGTGAGAAGAGACAGATATTATTTGTGTAAACAATTCTGGTGTTGGTATACATATTATAGGTTAAAAAATAGTTCTGCTGCCCTACATTTCCTTATGTGCAGTGGTTATTCCTTTAATGATTCTCTTGAATCTCTTTTGGGACATTAATTTTTACCCTATATTCTTGTCAGAAGGGCTGATTTATCAGCAACGACCTATATGTATTCCCAATTAGGAATATAAGTCTTCCAAATGGCTAAGAGGTGTTAAAGATTAAACCAAGTATATCTTTTAAGTATTTATTCTTTGTCCCTGGAGGAATTTGGAAATTGAGGGTCTGTGCCCTCATTAGAATTATCAGAGAAATGGTGTTGGTAATTTAATTTCAAATAATGATATCATTATTCAAATAAGAGAGACAGTGATTTTAAAAACTGTATATTGATTCAAGGTGAGATGGCTGACTAGATGCAGCTATGAGTCCTAACATCTGCCTCCAGGGGACGGGGACACAGGGAAGACTGGTGCACTCCGAGCACATCTTCAGAAGGAAGGCATTGAGAGTGGATGGAGGGAGGACACAGACTCTGGGCTAAAGGAGGAGGAAGCTGGGCACTGTGCACAGGGCTACTGAGCACCTGGACTCATTTCTTGCCCCAAAGACTCCTGGGGTAGGGGTGAGTTGGCTGGGTGAGAAGCAATCCCTCTTGCTGTGGACCTCTGGAATCCTGGCAGCAGGAGACTCCACGACCCCCATGAACACTCGAATTGGCAGGGAGAGCTCTTTGGAGAGGTGGTAAGGGGTGGTCCTGCAGCCTTTGCAGAGCCCAGAGGGTCTGGTGCAGGAATGTCTACAGGCAAGCACGGCAAGGGACGCTTATCCCCCAAGGCTTGCCGTGCATTCCTAGGAGACTCTAGCCTTAGAGGAACTGAGGGGCCCAAACAGTGCAGGGTGATCTAGCCCCGTGAGTCACAGCCAGTCTGAGCTGAGTGCCTGCTATCTGCTGATCTCTCTCCCAAGGCCCCAGCCTGGCTGTGCCTGCTTGCAGTGCAGCCTTGGATGCCCAACTGGGGTGCCTCCCGGGGGCTGCATCATAGCTCCTGTGCTCTGTTGGAGAGCTCCAGCAGAGCAGCCCCTGCCAACACGCACCAACTCACCTACATCCTTCCACCACTGCAGCCACTCCCATGCCACTCTGTCATCATGCACTTACCCGTGGCCACCCCCAATGCTTTGCTGGGACACATGTGGGCAGACCTCACCTCCCCTTCTCCACCAGCATGTGGGTGTGCATGCACCCCACAACGCCATTGCTGCCAGTAGGAGCATACCTACCTCTCCTGCTGCCATGCTGCTGCACTGCCATTTCCAGTGCAAACACACCCAGACACTGGCAGCCCTGTTTCCTGACCAACGCCACCACTGCCACTGGCAAGAATAAGCATACAGAGGTAGGCAGTCCCATGTCTGCCAGTGCCCTGCCCCTGTGCTGACACCAATGCACACAGACCCCAGTTGCCCTGCTCCCCCTCTCCCACCTCACTCACCCACCTCCATTGCTGCCAATGCTCACATGGAGCTGACAGCCCCAGGTGTGCCAGTACCCCGCCCCAGCCAACCAGTATGCACCCCACTGCACTGCTGCTACTGCTGGCATGAGTGAATGAGCACAGATCCCCTTGCCACTGCCCAGTAAAGCACTTTGGCTGGCATCACCCTTCTGAATGTTGTGGCCAGCAATCTAGGAACATCTTGGCTTTTCCAGTGCAGTAAATTCCGAACCTTGAAGTAGAGGGGAAAACAAAGCCAGGGAATCAATAACAACCCCATTGAGTTAGAGCAGGCAGCCCAGGAGTGCTGAGCTGAGCCTTGATTCCTCCCTCCAACAAAAATTTTACCAGAAACAAAGCCAGTCAACTGAACCCACCTTATACCACAATCAAACCCCCAAGGACATCAAAGAAGATAAAAGCAAAACAAACAACAGCAACAATCCCAACACAGAAACAACAACAACCCCAACACAGAAACAACAAGAACAAAACAAAACTCATCCAAAGGACAGAAACTTCAAAGATTGAAGGAATAGAAACATCAGCGCACACAGATGAGAAAGAACCAGCACAAGAATTCTGACAACTCAAAAAGCCAGAGTGTCTTCTTATCTCCATATGACTGCACTAGTTTCCTGGCAGTGGTTCTCAGGCAGGCTGAAATGCCTGAAATGACAGACATAGAATTCAGAATATGGATAGGAGTAAAGATTATCAACATTCAGTAGAAAGCAGAATTCCAATCCAAGGATTCTAAGAAACACAATAAAACAATATAGGAGATGAAAGACAAAATGGCCATTTTAAGAAGAGAAACAAAATGAGCTGATAGAGCTGAAAAACTCAATTCAAGAATTTCAGAATACAGTTGCACGTATTAACAGCAAAATCAATGAAGCCAAGGAAAGAATCTCAGAGCTTGAAAACCTGCTCTCTGAAATAACTCAGACAAAAATTAAAAAAAAGAATGAACAATACCTCTGAGAAATATGGGATTATGTAAAATTACTAAATATATGACTAATTTGTGTCCCTGAAAGAGAAGGATATCGATAAAGCAAGCAACTTTGGAAACATATTTGAGGATATGGTACATGAAAATTTCTTCAACCTCCTTAGAGAGGCCAACATTCAAATTCAGGAAATGCAGAGAACCCTGGTGAAATACTACACAAGATGACCATCCCCAAGACACATAGTCATCTGATTCACCAATGTCAAAATAAAAGAAAAAATGTTAAAGGCAGCTAGAGAGAAGGGGCAGGTCACCTATAAGGGGAACCCTATCAGGCTAACAGAACTTTCAGTAGAAAACGTACAAGCCAGAAGAGATTGGGGACCTATACTCATAAACAAAAAAAAGAATTTCCAGCCAAGAATTTTATATCCAGCCAAACTAAGCTTTATAAGTGAAGGAGAAGTAAGATCCTTTTTAGACAAGCAAATGCTAAGAGAATTTATTACTATCAGATCTGCCTTATAAGAAGTCCTGAAGGGAGCACTAAATATGTAAAGGAAAGACCATTACCAGCCACTACAAAAACACACTGAAGTACATAGGCCAATGACACTATAAAGCAACCACATAAACAGGTCTGCATAACAAGCAGCTAGCAACATGATGACAGAATCAAAGTCATACATACCAATACAAATTGTGAATGTAAATGGGCTAAATGGCCCAATTAAAAGGCATAGAGTGGCAAGTTGGATAAAGAAGCAAGACCCAATGGTATGCTATCTTTAAGAGACTCATCTCACATGCAGTGACACTATAGAGTCAAAGTTAAGGGACGGAGAAAAATTTAGCAAGCAAATTGAATACAGAAAAAAAGCAAGAGTTGCTATTCGAATTTCAGACCAAACACACTTTAGAGCAACAAAAAATTTTAAAGACAAAAAAGGGCATTACATAATGGTAAAGGGCTCAATTCAGAAAGAAGATATAACTATCCTAAATGAATATGCACCAACACAGAATACCCAGATTCATAAAGCAGGTTCTTAGAGAACTACAAAGAGACTTAGATAACCACGCAATAATAGTGGGAAATTGAAACAATCCCCGCTGCTGCCAACCGACAGTATTAGACAGATCATCAAGGCAGAAAACAGTGATATTCAGGACTTGGACTTCACGCTTGACCAAAAGGACCTAATAGATATCTACAGAATACTCCACCTAAAATCAACAGAATATACATTTTTCTTATCTGTACATGACACACACTCTAAAATCAACTACACAATTGGATGTAAAACAATCCTCAGCATATTAAAGAAAAAACAAAATCATACTAGCCATGCTCTTTGACCACAGTGTAATAAAAATAGAAATCAATACTGAGAAAATCGCTCAAAACCATATAATTACATGGAAATTCAACAACCTGCTCATGAATAACTTTGGGGTAAACAATGAAATTAAAGCAGAAATCAAGAAATTATTTGAACCTACTGAGAATAAAGATGCAACATGCCAGAGTCTCTGGGACACAGCTAAGGCAGTGTTAAGAGGGGTTTATAGCACTAAATGCCCACATCAATAAGTTAGAAACATCTCAAATTAACAACTTAACATCATAGTTAGAGGAACTAGAGAAGCAAGAACAAGCCAACCCCAAGGCTAGTAGAAGACAAGAAATAACCAAAATTAAAGCTGAACTGAAGGAAATTGAGATGAAAAAAAAAATGCAAAGGCAAAACTAATCCATAAGTTCGTTTTTTGAAAAAAATCATAAGATAGACCACTAGCTAGACTAATAAAGAAAAATAAAAGAGAAGACCCAAATAAACACAATCAGAAATGACAAAGGTGACGTTACCACTGATCCCACAGAGGCTATTATGAATACCTCTATGCACACAAACTAGAAAACCTAGAATAAATGGATAAATTCCTAGACATATACAACCTCCCAAGACTGAATCAGGAAGAAAGTGAATCACTGAAAAGACTAATAACAAGATCAGAAATTGAATCAGTAATGAAAAGCTTGCTAACTAATAAGAAGTCCAGGACCACATGGATTCACAGCTGAATGTGTAAAATACCAGATGTATAAAGAAGATCTGTTACTAATCCTACTGAAACTATCCCTTCAAAATGAGATGTGACCCCTCCCTAACTCATTCTGTGTGGCCAGCATCATCCTGATGCCAAAACCTGGCAGAGACACAACAAAAAAAGAAAACTTCAGGCCAATATCCTTGATGAACATGGAGACAAAATTCCTCAACAGAATACTAGCAAACTGAATCCCACAGCACATCAAAAAGGTAATCCACCATGATCAAATAGGCTTTATCCCTGGGATGTAAGATTGCTTCAATGTATGTAAAACATTCCATGCTCAGGGATAGGAAGAATCAACATTGTTAAAATGACTATACTCCAGAAAGCAATTTATAGATTCAATGCTATTTCTATCAAATTGCCAGTGACATTCTTCACAGAATTAGAAAATGCTATTTTAAAATTCACGTGGGACCAGAAAACAGCCTGAGTAGCCAAGGTAATCCAAAGCAAAAAGATAAAAGCCAGAGGTATCAGATTACCTGACTTCAAACTATACTGCAAGTCTACAGTAATCAAAACAGCATGATTCTTTTATAAAAACAGACACATAGACCAATGGAACAGAACAGAGAGCCCAGAAATGATGCTGCATATTTACAGCCATTTGATTTTCAACACTGTCCACAAAAGCAAGCAAAGGGAAAAGGACTCCCTATTCAATAAACGGTGCTGGAATAACTGGTTAGCCATATGCAGAAGATTGAAACTTGAACTCTTCCTTATACCATATACAGAAATCAATGCAAGATGGATTATAGACTTAAATGTGAAGCCGAAAACTATAAAAATCATGGAAGATAACCTAGGAAATACCATTCTGGACATAGGGCCTGGCAAAGATTTCATGACGAACATGCCAAAAGCAATTGCAGCAAAAACAATTGGCAAATGGAACCTAGGTAAACTAAAGAGCTTTTGCTCAACAAAGGACACTATCAACAGAGTAAACAGGCAACCTACGGAATGGGAGAAAATATTTGCAAATTATGCATCTGACAACAGTCTAATATCTAGAATACATAAGGAACCTAAACAAATTTATAAGCATAAAACAACCCCATTAAAAAGTGGACAAAGGACATGAACAGATACTTTTCAAAAAAAGACATATATTTGACCAAGAAGCATATGAAAAAATGCTCAACATCACTAACCATTAGAGAAATGCAAATCAAAACCACAAAAAGATACCATCTCATAGCAGTCAGAATAGCTGTTTTTAAAAACTCAAAAAGTAACAAATGCTGGTGAGGTTGCAGAGAAAAGGGAACACTTTTACACTGCTTGTGGGGATGCAAATTAGTTCGCCATTGTGGAAAGCAGTTTAGAGATTTTTCAAAGAACTTTAAACAGAATTACCATTTGCCCCAGCAATCCTATTGTTGGGCCTGTACCCGAAGGAATATAAGTCATTCTACCACAAATACACATGCACATATATATTCATCACAGTACTATTCACAATAGTAAAGATGTAGAATCAACCGAAATGCCCATCAATAGTAGACTGGATAAAGAAAATGCAGTGTACACCATGGACTACTACATATCCATAAAAAAGAACAAGATCATGCCCTTTGCAGCAACATGGATGGAGCTGAAGGGCATTATCTTAAGTGAACTAACACAGGAACAGAAAACCAAATACCACATGTTCTCACTTATAAGTGGGAGCTAAACATGGAGTACACAGGGACATAAAGAAGGGAACAACAAGGTCGGGTGCGGTGGCTGACGCCTGTAATCCCTGCACTTTGGGATGCTGAGGCGGGTAGATCACCTGAGGTCAGGAGTTCAAGACTAGCCTGACCAACATGATGAAACTCTGTCTCTACTAAAAATACAAAAAATTAGCCGGGTGTGGTGGTGGGAGCCTGTAATCCCAGCTTTTGGGAGGCTGAGGCAGGCCTCAGCTTGAACCTGGGAGGTGGAGATTACAGTGAGCCGGGATCATGCCATTGCACTCCAGCCTGGGCAACAAGAGCGAAACTTTGTCTCAAAAAAAAAAAAAAAAAAAAGGGAACAACAGATACTGGGGCTGACTTACTGGAGGGTGAAGAGATGAAGGATAGGAGGATGGCGAGGATCGAAAAACTACCTATCAAGTATTATGCTTATTACCTAGGCAATGAAATTTGTACACCAAACCCCCATGAAATAACAAACCTGCACATGTATCCCTGAACCTAAAATAAAAGTTAAAACAACTTAATATTGATGGATTAATAGATGCATTCATTTTAATATTGATTAATAAAATACCAGTATGAACCTAACATTTACTTATTTTTATTTTATTTTTTGAGATAGAGTCTCATTCCATTGCCCAGTGGTGAGCAATGATCTCGGCTCACTGCAACCTCCACTTCCTGGGTTCAGGTGATTCTCGTGCCTCAGCCTCCCAAGTAGTTGGGATTACAGGCACGCCATCATGCCCAACTAATTTTTTTGTATTTTTAGTAGACATGGGGTTTCACCTTGTTGGCCAGGCTTGTCTTGAACTCCTGGCCTCAAGTGATCTGCCTGCCTCAACCTCCCAAACTGCTGGGATTACAGACGTGAGCCACCATGCCTGGCCACATTTATTATTTTTAATGAAGAAAAATATTAAAAGTAAACAAAAATTGTTCATAATCCATTGGCAGACATTGGAGTAGATAACAAAAAGTAATTTATTTTAGATTAGTTGACATTAAAAATAAAAGGATCTGGCTGGGCACGGTGGCTCACCCCTGTAATCCCAGCATTTTGGGAGGCCAAGATGGGCAGATCACGAGGTCAGGAGATCGAGACCATCCTGGCCAACATGGTGAAACCCCGTCTCTACTAAAAATATAAAAAGTAGCTGGGTGTGGTGGCACGTGCCTGTAATCCCAGCTACTCGGGAGGCTGAGGCAGGAGAATCGCTTGAACCAGGGACTTAGAGCTTGCAGTGAGTCGAGATGGCGCCACTACACTCCAGCCTGGCAACAGAGCGAGACTCTGTTTCACTCATAGGGAATGAACAATGAGAACATGACACAGAAGGTGAACATCACACCGGGACTGTGGGGGGGGGGGGGGGGGAAGCATAGGAGAACCAAGCAATGACGAGTAATGGGCAGGAATCAACATGGCACATGATACATATGAAAACCTGCACATGGCACATGTACCTAAACCTAAGTATAAAAAAAAAAAAAAAAAAAAAAAAAGAAAAAAATAAAAAAAAAAAATAAAATAAAATAAAATAAAATGATCTATATACATGAGCAGAAAACATATAAAGTAAAAGATGCCTTTTTCTCCTTTTCTGTACATGTATGATGATTTAATGTGATCCTCAAACTTGCATACCATAAATGAGAACACAATAGATGAAATAATAATATAACTATTGTGTTGCACCCTCCTTTTTTATTATTTTTATTTATTTAATTTTCTGGCCCTATATTTTGCTGAGAGCACCTTGCTTTTTTTTAACTTCATGATGTTTTTGAGATATTTTATTGTATAGCAGCATATAAAGATATAGAACAGTCTTTTAGAAGTTTCATCATATGGCTGTATTATAATGTATTAAATAATGGACATTTTAGGATGTTTCCTGTTCTTTAGTATCAGAAATGTATAACAGACATCCTTATAGCTATATCTTAGCATCTGTTGGAAAGTGTAAGGCAAATTCCTATTGGTGGAAAAAAGTACTGGATAATATCAAATTCAGAAATAGTTGCATCAATTATAGTCACAAAAATGAAATATGAAAATTTTGGTCCTTCTCAATCTTACTAATGAACAGATACTTTGGTTGCTTCTCAATCTTCCTAATGTGGCTATTTTAAAACTCTTTACTGTTTTCCAACCTGATAAGTGAAATATATATATCAAATATATATATTTATATTTGATATATATTAATATATTTGATATATATTTGATATGTATTATATCAAATTTGATATATCAAATTTAATATATATCAAATATATGATATATATATTTATATATAAATAAATATTTATATATAAATATATATATCATATATTTATATATATCATATATTTGATATATATAAATTGTATATCTTTTGCCATTATTGATATATGTTTATTATATATTATATAAATATATATTAATATATACATATAATCTATAAAATAATATATAAATATAGATATATATAAATATATATTACTGTTTTCCAACCTGGTAAGTGAAATATATATGTCAATATATATTTATCTTTGATATATAATATATAATATATTATATAAATAATGTATAAATATAGATATATAAATATGTATCAAATTATATCATATATCAAATATATATTTGAGGTGAGATTCATATAACATAAAATTCACTATTATAAAGTGTACAATTCAGTGGCATTTAGTACATTCACGTTGTTGTGCATTGTTGTGCAATCATCAGCTTTATCTAGTACCAAAACATTTTTATCATCCCAAACATGACTCTGTATTAATTATGCAGTCACTCCCCACTATCCCCTCCCTTCCACCCCCATGGCAACTACTAATTTGCTTTCTGTCTCTATGGACTTACCTATTTTACATATTTCATATAAATGGAATAATACAATATTCATCTTTTTTTTCTCTGGCTTCATTGCCTTAGCATAATATTTTTGAGGTTTATCCACATAGTAGCATATATCAGGATTTCATTCCTTTTTATGGCTAATATTCTATTGTTCAGAAAAATACCCCATTGTGTTTATCCATTCATCCAGTGATAGTCATTTGCATTGTTTCCACCTTTTGGCTGTTGTGAATATTGCTACTGTGCATGTTTGTGTGCAAGTATTTGTTTGAACACTCATTTTCAATTTTTTTTGATATGTACGTGGGAGCAGAATTGCTGGTTTATGTAGTAATTCTATGTTTAACCTTAGAATTACTAAGGGACCAACAAGTTGTTTTCCACAACAACTGCACCATGTTACATTCCTACCAGCAATATACAAGGGTTCCAGTTTTTCCACATCCTGACCAACTCTTGTTTTTCTGTTTACTTCTTTGCTTGTTTTTAAAATTATAGCCATGGCAGTGGGTGTGAAATAGTATCTCATTGTGGTTTTAACTTATATTTCCCAAATGAATAATGATGTTGGGCATCTTTTCATTTTCTTGTTGGCCAAATGGAAGTGTATTGTTTTTCAGGTATATCTATTTAATCTTAATTGGGTTGTTTGTCTTTTTATTGTGGGTTTCTTTTTCATTTTCTTTTTTTTTTGAGACGGAGTCTCGCTGGAGTGCAATGGTGTGATCTCGGCTCACTGCAACCTCCACCTCCTGGGGTTCACTTGATACTCCTGCCTCAGCCTCCTGAGTAGCTGGGACTACAAGAGGGTTCCACCACACCGGGCTAATTTTTTCTATTTTTTAGTAGAGACGGAGTTTCACCGTGTTAGCTAGGATAGTCTCAATCTCCCGACCTCAGGTGATCCGCCCATCTCGGCCTCCCAAAGTGCTGGGATTACAGGCGTGAGCCACTGTGCCTGGCCTTATTGTAGGTTTCTAAGAGTTCCTTACATTTTCTGGCTCCTAGACCCTTATCAGATATATGATTTGCAGATATTTTATCCAATTCTGTGCATTTTCTTTTCATTTTCTTGATAGTGTCTTTTGATATGCAAAATAATTAATTTTTATGAAGTTCAATTTATCTGTTTTTTTTTTTGTCGCTCATGCTTTTGGAATCAAGTCTCAAACTTTATGACAAAACCAAAATCATTAAGATTTTCCGTATGTCTTGTAAGAGTTTTATAGCTTTATATTTATATTTTTGATCCACTTTGAATTTTTATATTATGTTTATGAGGGAAGGGCTGAATTTTATACTTTTGCATTAGATATTTAGTTGTCCTGTCACCATTCATTGAACAAATTATTCTTTCCCTGTTAAATGATTTTTATGTCCTTTCACAGATCAATAGACCAGTGATGGTTGGGTTAGTTCTGAACCCTATTGGTCCATATATCTATCTGGTATATATTGGCTTTTTCATTTGTATTTCTTTTGTTGGGAATGAGGTTGCTCATATTTCATGTTTTCTTGCTGTTTGTGTTTCTTTTGCTAATACCTTCTTGTACATAGGCTTTTTAATTTTTTGATTGGACTATAGAATTTTTTCTTGATTTTTTTGTGTACTGTGGGAATTTTAGAAATTTGTCTTATTTCCAGTGAAAGTATTTCCCTAGTTTATGCCTATTTGGTTTTGACTTTTTATTGTACTTTTTTTTTTTTTTTTTTTTTTTTTTTTTTTTTTTTGAGACGGAGTCTCCCTCTGTTTCCCAGCCTGGAGTTCAGTGGCACAATCTCGGCTCACCACAACTTCTGCATCCTGCGTTCAAGTGATTCTCCTGCCTCAGCCTCCCGAGTAGCTGGGACTACAGGCATGCTCCACTATGCCCGGCTAATTTTTGTATTTTTAGTAGAGACGGAGTTTCACTATATTGGCCAGGCTGGTCTTGAACTCTCGACCACGTGATTAGCCTGCCTCAGCCTCCCAAAGTGCTTTGATTATAGGCTTGAGCCACCGCGCCCGGCCTGTACTTTTAATGCAGTAGAATTAATGTTTTTTGATCACTATACTTATTAATTTCATTTCACTGGTAACTTCTGGGTTTTTAGTATTACCTTTCCTACTTAAAGAGTATAAATATATATATACCCTATGTATTCCTCTAGAAACCTTATAGTTTCATTTTTTCCCTTTAAAGTATCCTTTTTGTTATAAAAGTAACACATGCATTTATAATAAATTTTTAAAAATCAAATATTTATATTTAAAAAGTTAATTATTTTTCCTTTCTTCTTATCATCCCCTTAGCTCCCATTTTCCCGGAGGTAGCTAGGTTTTATTCTCTGTTGAGTACTTTTTCACAGTTTGCATTATGCTAATGCAGTCATAAGACTTCTGGCTTTTGTATTAATGTATGTGTGTGTGTGTTTTAGAGAATTGAGAGGTGTTTTGAACCAGAAACCTGATACATATATTCAAAAATGTAGTAGGAGTTGCTTTTATAAATTTTGATAATTTATTTTATTTTAAAAAATTATTTTGAAGAGTAAATTACTTTAAAATTTAATTCACAACCTCTTTCTTCTATATAACTATAATGTTTTGACCTAATTTCTTATTACCTCATTACCCACTCCCATCCTCTTCCCTTACACACAGAGGGCTTACTTACATCATTAGCTTATTTTGTAAGTCTGTCTTTAAAGGAGATTGTCATTTATGACACCATGTGTTTTAAATTGTGTTTTGCTTGAGATACACATTAGAATAGATTATCTTTAAACTTTCTTTTACTATTTTCTAGGTTGTTAATGAACAGTAAATTTGATAATTAAGTTTTAATGTAAATTGATTGATTTGAAATTTAAGTCCTCTTCATGCTGAAAGGAAAAAATATCAGAATATGCATTGAAGTTATGGAGAGTTTGCACTGGAAAGTTAAAGGAACATTTTGGTTCATTTTTTGAGAATCTAAATGATTCTGTTGGTTTCCTGTCATTCTGAGTTGGGAAGTATTGTCCTTTGAGCCATTGTTATCAGCTGGCTTCCTCAGACTTCAGCTATATAAATTATTGTTAGTATGTTGTTCCCCATAAAGTCCACATTTCCTTGTGAAGACTGGTGTCATCATTGTGTTTTGAACGTGACTGAAAGCTTAACTTTTTAAAAAATCTTTGGGTGTGTGTTTTGTTTAATTTTGTTTACAACTGTCCGCCTTTTAAAAAAATTCTTCCCTTCACCATATTATCTTTATCTTAGTGTTTCTTGTTTTATCTCTCCAGTTTTTAGTTTTCCTTTAGTTTTGCTTCACTTTTAACCAAATTGTTATTCTTTTACCATACATGGGTGTTTTTCTTGAATATATTTGTTAAAGCTAAAAGCAGATGATGAAATCCTAATAATATTTACATTGTGAAGTATTGTGTTTGTGTGCTTAATGACGGATTGAGAACGATCAGATCTAAAATTCAACTGAGGAGGTAGACAAAAAAAAAAAAAATGCCAAGAAGTAGTTGGCAATGTCAGTGGAAAGTGGTGGTGGTGATATATAACACAGATAATGCAATCTTACAAATAAAAGAAAATAATATAACTGTTTATATTTTATGATTTATAATAGCCTCAAACAGTTAAAACTGACTGATTTGAGTTTCACAAATTTTCCCTTATCTACCCTCTAATGAAGAATAGTAAAATAAGAAAAAAAGATGAGAAACCGGAGAGAAAACAAACAGAAATAAGTATCCCTAAATTAACCCTTCAACCACCAAATGACCGAAGAGTTGGCTGAATGTATTTCTATTATAAACTAGGTACATTTCTTTGTTGTTGCATTTCTGGAGATTGGAAACAGTTCATCTTATATATACATACATTTTAATAATTTGAGGAGATAGGTAATTATTTCTCATAGGTTTATGTTATGAGCTTCATTGACACTACCAGAGGCCAGGCATGGTGGTTCATGCCTGTAATCCCAGCACTCTGGGGGGCCGAGGTGGGTGGGTCATGAGGTCAGGAGTTCAAAACCAGCATGGCCAACATAGTGAAACCCTGTCTCTACTAAAAATACAAAAATTAGCCAGGTGTGGTGGCATGTGCTTGTAGTCCCAGCTACTTGGGAGGCTGATGCAGGAGAATCACTTGAACCCGAAAGGTGGAGGTTGTAGTGAGCCAAGACTGCACCATTGCACTCCAGCCTGGGTGACAGAGCGAGACTCTGTCTCCAAACAAACAAACAAACAACAACAACAAAACACTACAAGAGTGTTGTGAAACTTATTTTTATTTTTATTTTATTTTTTGAGATGGGGTCTCACTATGCTTCCCAGGTTGGTCTTAAACTCTTGGGCTCAAGCAGCCCTCCCATGTAGCCTCCTGACTAGCTGGTACTGCAGGTCACACCACTGGACCTGGCTGTGAAACTTATTTTTAAAAGAAAATATATTGAGTGGTACTAGGGTTTAAAGCATGGATGGTACTAGGGTTTAAAGTATCGATGAAGACATTACTGGTCCTGAGTACATATACTGACTGGATCTTAGCAGAATCTGTCACTGGATTTGCCTCTGTGAAATGTAGTTTTCTTAAATTCCAGAAGTCTACATCTACATCAGGTCTACTTTGTCAAGTGTGAAATCTCTAGGAGCCTACTTTCTAGTTCTAACCTTGCTGCTAAACTTGTAGTCCATTAGATAAATCAGATATCCTTTCTGGAACTCAGAGTTTTCTGGGAAAAAGGACTTGATGCTACTTGTTATAAATAATGTTTTATTGGAAAACAGACCAAAAAGGGGTAATTTACTTTAACTCAGAACTTTGATGAATCAAATGAGCTCTGGTATATATGTATTCTATCGGGCAGAAAACTTTACTAATGCTTCAGTTTATTGTGTTCCTATTTTTCCTACTGCATCCTAGAACTAACACTGCAAAGCCAAGAATATATCACAGGAAGAGTTTATGTTTCCCCTGGCACTTCTAGTTGAATGATTGAATGAAAGATGGTAGGGGGTAAAGCATGCTGGAAGTTCTGTCTTGCTTTGAAAATTGTGGGTTCACCTTTCCTGCTTATCTTATTTATAAACCAGCCTTCTTGTCTTATTTTAAAATGCCAACACTGTCAAGATAGGTGAATGGACTAACATTGCCTGGTGGGCTTGTTGCTGTGTTTCAGATCTAGTTATTTAAAGCAGATATGAAAGGCTTTCTTCCTGAGACAGGTGAAGGTTAACACCATCTGTGTCACTGCCTCTACACTGAAGTGTGAAGGAAGTGAGAGCAAGAGAAGAAAAGTTAAATTATCTAGGAAGATGTTCAGCAGAGAACTCACAACCACCTAGAACCAAAATGCAAAGCATTGGCCAGCTCTTCAATACACTTGCGGTCTGACAAAGATAACTTCTTTTCAATCTGGATCAGAAGTTTCTTAGAATGGACAGCTTGCATTTTCTATTACACAGTCATACTTCCGAAATTTCTTTAATAAAAATTTGTATGTTATGTGTAGTAATATACAAATATATCTAATCTTAAGTGTATATCTAGGGCGTTTAGATGTCTAGGTTTCTAATGTTTTTCTCTGTTTGATCCCATTTTTCAGCCAAGTTTTATTGTACATAATGGATGACCAGTTAGAAGGCTCAAGATACTTTAATTTCACTGGTTTACTTGTCAGCTCTGATCTCATTGCTTTCTAGTTTCATGCTATATCTCTTTTCTTTCTTAAAATAAATAAGCATGTAATCCACTTGTTTGGCAAAAGCCCAGGCATTTTTAAGCTCTGTTGCTTCCAAAGTCATCCTTTGCAGTAATTCTGTGTTCTACTGTGATGGTGATAATTAAGATGTTCTACTTTCTATCCAGTGAAATGTCTGATTATTTTGGGACGAAGTCTTAAGATGCTGCACTCTGAAAGAAGCCGGAAGAGCAGTTATTGATGCAGATCAACATTAAAGCAGTTCAATAATATAACATTGAAGAGTTTTTCATTTCCACAAAGACTTCTCTCTTTTTTGTATTTTTTATTGATATGTCATAACTGTGTTCACAATGACTTATTCAAAAACAATAACTGTGGATTAGGTAGATTTAGGGAAAGAATGTGTTTTACGAATTAAGAGAGTAGACTTTGGCATCAAATTGGCATGGGTTTGAATCCATATCTTTTTTTTTTTTACTTTAAGTTTTAGGGTACATGTGCACAATGTGCAGGTTTGTTACGTATGTATACATGTGCCATGTTGGTGTGCTGCACCTATAACTCATCATTTAACATTAGGTATATCTCCTAATGCTATCCCTCCCCCCTCTCCCCTCCCCCCACTCCACAACAGGCCTCAGTGTGTGATGTTCCCCTTCCCGTGTCCATGTGTTCTCATTGTTCAGTTCCCACCTATGAGTGAGAACATGCAGTGCTTGGTTTTTTGTCCTTGCGATAGTTTGCTGAGAATGATGGTTTCCAGCTTCATCCATGTCCCTACAAAGACATGAACTCATCATTTTTTATGACTGCATAGTATTCCATGGTGTGTATGTGCCACATTTTCTTAATCCAGTCTATCATTGTAGGACATTTGGGTTGGTTCCAAGTCTTTGCTATTGTGAGTAGTGCCACAATAAACATACGTGTGCATGTGTCTTTATAGCAGCATGATTTATAATCCTTTGGGTATATACCCAGTAATGGGATGGCTGGGTCAGATGGTCTTTCTAGTTCTAGATCCCTGAGGAATCGCCACACTGACTTCCACAATGGTTGAACTAGTTTACAATCCCAGCAACAGTATAAAAGTGTTCCTGTTTCTCCATGTCCTCTCCAGCACCTGTTGTTTCCTGACTTTTTAATGATCGCTGTTCTAACTGGTGTGAGATGGTATCTCATTGTGGTTTTGATTTGCATTTCTCTGATGATCAGTGATGATGAGCATTTTTATGTGTCTTTTGGCTGCATAAATGTCTTCTTTTGAGAAGTGTCTGTTCATATCCTTCACCCACTTTTTGATGGGGTTGTTTGTTTTTTTCTTGTAAATTTGTTTGAGTTCATTGTGGATTCTGGATATTAGCCCTTTGTCAGATGAGTAGATTGCAAAAATTTTCTCCCATTCTGTAGGTTGCCTGTTCACTCTGATGGTAGTTTCTTTTGCTGTGCAGAAGCTCTTGAGTTTAATTAGATCCCATTTGTCAATTTTAGCTTTTGTTGCCATTGCTTTTGGTGTTTTAGACATGAAGTCCTTGCCCATGCCTATGTCCTGAATGGTACTGCCTAGGTTTTCTTCTAGGGTTTTTATGGTTTTAGGTCTAATATTTAAGTCTTTAATCCATCTTGAATTAATTTTTGTATAAGGTGTAAGGAAGGGTCCACTTTCAGCTTTCTACATGTGGCTAGCCAGTTTTCCCAGCACCATTTGTTAAATAGGGAATCCTTTCCCCATTTCTTGTTTTTGTCAGGTTTGTCAAAGATCAGATAGTTGTAGATATGTGGCATTATTTCTGAGGGCTCTGTTCTGTTCCATTGGTCTATATCTCTGTTTAGGTACCAGTACCATGCTGTTTTGGTTACTGTAGCCTTGTAGCATAGTTTGAAGTCAGGTCGCGTGATGCCTCCAGCTTTGTTCTTTTGGCTTAGGATTGACTTGGCGATGCGGGCTGTTTTTTTGTTCCATATGAACTTTAAAGTAGTTTTTTCCAATTCTGTGAAGAAAGTCATTGGTAGCTTGATGGGGATGGCATTGCATCTATAAATTACCTTGGGCAGTATGGCCATTTTCACGATATGGATTCTTCCAACCCATGAGCATGGAATGTTCTTCCATTTGTTTGTATCCTCTTTTATTTCATTGAGCAGTGGTTTGTAGTTCTCCTTGAAGAGTTCCCTCACATCCCTTGTAAGTTGTATTCCTAGGTATTTTATTCTTTTTGAAGCAATTGTGAATGAGAGTTCACTCGATTTGGCTCTCTGTTTGTCGGTTATTGGTGTATAAGAATGCTTGTGATTTTTGCTCATTGATTTTGTATCCTGAGACTTTGCTGAAGTTGCTTATCAGCTTAAGGAGATTTGGGGCTGAGACGATGGGATTTTCTAGATATACAATCGTGTCATCTGCAAACAGGGACAATTTGACTTCCTCTTTTCCTAATTGAATACCCTTTATTTCCTTCTCCTGCCTGATTGCCCTGGCCAGAACTTCTAACACGATGTTGAATAGGAGTGGTGAGAGAGGGCATCCCTGTCTTGTGCCAGTTTTCAAAGGGTTAGTGTTAGGGTTACGGTTTGTCATAAATAGCTCTTATTATTTTGAGATACATCCCATCAATACCTAATTTATTGATAGTTTTTAGCATGAAGGGCCGTTGAATTTTGTCAAAGGCCTTTTCTGCATCTGTTGAGATAATCATGTGGTTTGTGTCATTGGTTCTGTTTATATGCTGAATTACGTTTATTGATTTGCATACATTGAACCAGCCTTGCATCCCAGGGATGAAGCCCACTTGATCATGGTGGATAAGCTTTTTGATGCGCTGCTGGATTCGGTTTGCCAGTATTTTATTGAGGATTTTTATATCGATGTTCATCAGGGATATTGGTCTAAAATTCTCTTTTTTTGTTGTGTCTCTGCCAGGCTTTGGTATCAGGATGATGCTGGCCTCATAAAATGTGTTAGGGAGGATTCCCTCTTTTTTCTATTGATTGGAATAGTTTCAGAAGGAATGGTACCATCTCCTCCTTGTACCTCTGGTAGAATTCAGCTGTGCCTCCATCTGGTCCTGGACTTTTTTTGGTTGGTAAGCTATAAATTATTGCCTCAATTTCAGAGCTTGTTATTGGCCTTTTTTTAGCCATTTATTTGGCTATGTGATCCTGCCCTTGTTTAGCATCTAAACTTTAGTTCCTTTGTCTGTGAAGTGGAATTAATAATGCCTATACCACTGGGTTTCTCTGAGATTCAAGTGATATTATGCATAGGAAGTACTCAGTATAATATTTCACACGTTCTAAATCCTGAATATATGGCTAAGACCAACAGTATTCAATTATTCAAACATATTTTCTGTTTAACTTTCTGTAATGTAGTTTCTGTATAACTTTCTGTAAAAAGTTATAACTCATACTGTTTCCATCTGCAGATTTACTATGGTAATGCCAATGAAAGTGTTTGAGTCAATATACAAATGCAATGAGCTCGGTCTATAGCCAAGTATTTAAGAAGTATTTTGGATTGTTTGTAGTTCTAGAGGCTCCAGTAGTAAATCTTCTAATACAGTTTTTTTTCTGATTAATATGTTTAAGTTTTAGATTCTTCCCTTAGGATAGTGAACCCTTATAGGAATGGGTTTGGGAATATACTTTGGTAATTCTGGAACTCTAAACATATTGGCAGCATAATTAAACATTCAAATGGGCAAGTTATATTGAATTGAAATGGCCAGGAGAAATAAGCTAGGAAGATTTCTTTGAACAAAATTTGTTAAGAGTTATCTATGTACACTTTTTTGGTAATACTCTTGATATGTGTAGAAATCAGGCAATTGTGCATTATCTTTTTAAAAGAGATGATAATTGTTTAACAATATTAACATTGTGCAACTTACCACATGAGCCACTTGGTGCTGGATTTTTAGATTCTTAAGTTGGAGTTTGGTGTGAATAGATAAGTGAAAATATGGGAAACACTAGAGATTTTTTTAAAGGAAACAAGTCATTCCTTGAAAAATCTTTAGAAGTTATAAATTTTAAGAATAAGTATGTTTATAATAAGTTGGTATACAAACAACCTTTTATGGGCTAGAGACTGTAACTTCTTTCTAAACCCAATTCAAATTGATACTTTTAAAATATAAAATGATATACAACAATCACAGCATCTGTTTTAAAATATGGTTTGGTTTCTTAAAAAATCTATACTGATCACATACTCTGTGTGAGTCATTTATTTCTTTTTTTTTTTTTTTTTTTTTTGAGACGGAGTCTCGCTCTGTCGCCCAGGCTGGAGTGCAGTGGCGCGATCTCGGCTCACTGCAAGCTCCGCCTCCCGGGTTCACGCCGTTCTCCTGCCTCAGCCTCTCCGAGTAGCTGGGACTATAGGCGCCCGCCACCACGCCCGGCTAATTTTTTGTATTTTTAGTAGAGACGGGGTTTCACCGTGGTCTCGATCTCCTGACCTCGTGATCCGCCCGCCTCGACCTCCCAAAGTGCTGGGATTACAAGCGTGAGCCACCGCGCCCGGCCTGAGTCATTTATTTCTGAGAAGCTAAAATCATTTTTTTTTCTGACATGGACAGAGTAACTGTCATAAAATATAATGGGCAAGTAAAAGGAGCTAATTTTCTGCTCACATTTCATGCTGTAAATCTCCTATAATTAAGATTTAAATGCATAAATACTGTATAATGATAAATGCATTTACTTGGATCATAAAACAAATGCTTAGGATATGAAGTTGGCAAAGACCCTTCATCGGTTTGCATAAGGCAGAATGCCTTTCTGATAGGCATGCTTGAGTTTGGAATGGGATAATTCAGACCAAGGATTCTGGGAACAGTCTGCTGGGCTGTCGCAAGGGGGCCATAGGAAAGTTCCAGAGTAGTAGATGATTGTAGGGAGACTGACCTTCAAGGAGTCTCGTGAAAGTCTAAATAAGTGACCATTATTTATAGGAAAGCCCAGTGTTACGATGCAGGCAATCACTTTGACAAAGACACAGAAGATAGTATCACCAGGGCCTGGCTGCTGGCAATGGTCAGAAATTCAGGTCAGTTTGGGAGTCTGAGATGGGTAGATCATGAGGTCAGGAGTTCGAGACCAAGCTGGCCAACATAGTGAAACCCTGTCTCTGCTACAAATACGACAATTAACCGGGCATGGTGGCGCGTGCCTGTAGTCCCAGCTACTTGGGGACTGTGGTTCAGGTTAGGAAAGGTCCTCTCATCTTAGAATAAGTCATCAAATATGCTTTGGGAATACAATATGTGCAAAACATTGAGCTAAGAGTAGTGAGGGTTACAAATATAAATGTGATATTGTTTCTGCTCATTGAGGAATTTACATAGGGGAATGAAAACATGTGCACAGATGTTCTTGTCCTCTGAGTTGAAAATGCCAATGGAAAACACAAAGATAAATAGGAAAGCAAACGGAGAAAGGAGGAAGATTAAGGACAGTACTGGCTATATGTAAATATTGGAGAATGAGTCAAAGGTATTATTACAAACTTGTTCAACGTAAGAGGAAAGGATTAGCTACCTAAAAATTGTTGACATCTGTAAAAGTTATAATTGTACATTAAAACCCTCTGAAGAGTTGTTGGAAAAATAATTAGTAGAATAGGATTACTTGGTGTTTAAAATGTGATATTGAACGGTTTTTTTCCTAATGTATGTAACTTCATAAAATTATAAGCATAAAATATTTTCTGCAGTAACTGTTAGTTGCTAACTCTTGTGTATCACCAAGTATACAGCTTTCAGTGTTTTGAATGGTTAACTCTCAATTTGGCCATGATTTGCTTTTTTATTTTGCATCTCCTCCAAATTCATTCTTTAAAAGTATAGGTAACATGAACAAGTCCCACTGTAAGCTTGTCTAATGAGTTGTTTCCATTGTCTATTGCAGCGAATACCACAGACTTGGTAAAAGGAAATTAGGCCCTGTTATGGAATTATAAATCTTTTTGCTGAGATAGATAAGAAAGCAGATATCCTTGACTGTATAGGGGAGCTGAGGGTTCTTAAAAACAAGAATAAACCTGATTATAATATCTTTCACATGTATACCTTTGTTGTACTGCTTATGTAAGTTAATTTTTTTAAAAAAATACTCTTTAGCTTTGCTTGTTATTTTCAGGACTTGCCTTCACAAATATTATGTTAAAATGAAACTTTAATGTATTCATTTCATCTATCAACATAATCTATTGACTGCATCCCAAGTTTAATTTCATTTTATTTATAATGAAGGAACAGTGGGTAATAAATCCCTTTACAAATTCTCATAATTTAAGAGTAGAATTTTTGAGTTGTGGATTTTCTTTGAAAGAGCAATGCATTACATTTTCATGATGTGCGTTAATTAAACTTTGAATTACATAAGTTATTAGATGAAATTTGAAGAATTAACACCATGATGTAATTTTGTATGCATTTTGTATTGTGTGTGTGTATACATGTATGAGTTTATAGCATTTCCATGAAGACAAACACTAATTGTGGTGTCTATTCAGTGTGCACTTCAGTGAGCCCAACTTCCCCTTATACCTGGATGAATTTCATTTATGTCTCATGACTTTCCAGGTCACTTTTAGGTATAGAAAGCCCTATTGTTTTAAAGTACAAACATAGTTTCAGTTCACTACTTAATATGTCTGGCAATTCAGTATAATAATAAAAACTACAACCTTAAAGTTGAGGCTTCTGTTATTGCAGGCCAGTTGCCTCAATATGAGGAAGAAGGGCAAGGCCAGCTATCTCTCTTTCCCATCCTGTGCTTTTACCCCTTCTCACCAGTGTTTCAGGTACAGTTTCTGACCCATCCAGGGTTGCAGTGGTGAAGAAGAGGTAAAAGAACAAGAAAATTTTTACCTGACTGCTGTTGTTTTAAACTGGACTCGTGTTTAAAGCTGATTCACTATCTTGTGGGCACCTTCTCCTCTACCTTTTGACTCACTCACCTTCTGTTTCTTTAACAAAGAAAAACATATCTTGATTCTAACTAGCTACTCATACCTTTTTCAGTCTGTACGCATCTGGTGACACGGTTTCTTCTGAGGTCTTGTTTCCTCTTCAGGTGGCTCTTCTGGACCAGACTAAAGATGACCCCACATGACTCTCTCAAACATGAACCACATATGGGTCATGGCAAATATGCATTCTTTGACCAAAGAAACTCTAGGATTATAGGCTGATTCTATCACAGCTCTCTCCATCAGAGCAACTGAATAGCCACTCTCTCATTTTTTAGATTTTCTAGGCAAAACTCAGATGCCATTGTACCATATCACTTTGAAACCTTGAGGGCCATACATTTAACTGAAAGGTAAGGATCAGGAACCTACATACCTCTCCCTTTTATTGGGGTTTGGAGGTTAATCATGCACAGAAGCTCTGCAAAAATCTGCTCTCAATTTTTATTATGTTTATTATGCCAGTAATATCGATCTGATGTAGGGTTTAAGAATTACATGGTTTTTAGATACTTCTTTTGAAAATTGCAATCATGGTCCAGCACCTGACTTTGGAATGCCATATTTAATATAGCTCGTGTCTCAATCAAAATTTACATTTTAACATTATTAAAATTGATAAAATGAGAATTTACTATTTACCTTAAGATATTTTAATTTTTTTCTTTAATAAAATGCCATACTTCCAATTTTACATTATTATGCACATCTTGCTACTCAGAATATGTAAAAAAAAAAAGTGATATAGGAAAATGCCTTTCAGAAGTTCATGATTTGCTGAAAAATGGTGTAAATAAACTTAACCTTTTTTCAATATTTGTAAAGCGTTTTTAGATATACTTTTGTAGATGTTTTAAAATATTTTTTGCATTTTCAAAGAGCATTTTAAAAGATTGGTTAACCAAAGTCATTTCTGTTATGCTTACTTCTCCTCTTCATGATACGAACTAAGTTTATTTTATTTTTTGGATTTGATGTAGTTTTAAAAAATACATTAAAAATACCTCAAAATTACTTAGTAGTAGGTAGATTATAAATAATAATAGAATAACTCAAGGGTTTCTGTTATTTCTGGAAAACCATCTATTTGGAAAGGAAGATAAAATTGTTATTTTTCAGCATTTTGATTCTGGTTTTGAGAAATTTAAGAGTAAATATCAAATAATAGTGACATGGGTAAAATATCAGGAATAAGTTAGAATCGGAGATAAGGATTTGTGAGTCACCTCAACAGAAGTTAGAAGAATGGATGATCTCAGAGAATGATCTGTGGAGGAGAAGCCCTCTCTGGTTAGCATATTTGTGGTCCTCATTACAGAGAAAGAAGCCTTATTGGGAGACTAAGGCAGAAAAAGATATATCCAAAAGTCTAAGAAAAGAGCCAGGATGGTAGGATGGCATGGGAGCCAAGCAAACAAAGTTTCAAGAAGAAAGGAGAAACAGCAGCAGGAGAGGAAAAGAGAATGAAAAACAGTCTCTGGATTTGGCATGAAAGAGTTAGGAAAGAAGCCAGAATGCTGGCCATCAAGGAAATGGAGGTAGGATGTTTAAACCACTTATTTGAGAAAAAATGGGCACAATAAATGATACAGGAATAAAATGATAGCTGGAAAAGGAAGAGAGGCAAAATGTTAATTTGTTTTAAAAATGAGAGACTTGTGAACATTTGAAGGAGTTAATGGCATATGAGAATTTAAAGTACAAATGAAACAAAACCATAACCTAATTGAGAGGGGGGAGATGAGAGTGGGAGGAAAAAGATCCCGGAGCAAGAACACACAGGATTTAGAACGCACATGAAGAAATCAGCTTTAGGAAGGAGGTGAGCCACTTTTTTTGGGGAGTGTGGCTCTTTGGGGAGCCCCTTTTTGGAAGGGAGTGTGAGATAAAATGACACAACCAAATGCCTAAATCTTTTGGAGCTACTGAATGAGAATGTCTTTGGATGGATATTTGCAAGGGAGCAATAATTTGTATTATTAAACAAACTCTTCAGAATATGAAAGTGTTATTATGGCACTAGATCATGGAGTGGCATTTGGAACCCATTGTTTTAAATTCTTCCAGGTAAATATTTATTTCCATTTCATATTTACTCTGATTTAGAAATATTAGAGGCAGAAATTAAGATAAAGTGGTTTTTTAAAAGTTATATTTTTTAGGGACTTAATCTTTTATTATTATTATTATTATTTTTTGAGACAGAGTCTCACTCTGTCACCCAGGCTGGTGTGATCTCAGCTCACTGCATCCTCCGCCTCCTGGGTTCAAGCGATTCTTGTGCCTTAGCATCTCAAGTAGCTGGGATTACAGGCATGCACCACCACACCCAGCTAATTTTTGTATTTTTAGTAGAGATGGGGTTTCGCCATGATGGCCAGGCTGGTCTCAAACTCCTGGCCTCAAGTGATCCACCCACCTCAGCCTCCCAAAGTGCTGGGATTATAGGCATGAGCCACCGTGCCCAGCTGGAGACTTAATCTTTATTGTAATGGTAGAATATAATTATTTTACAAAATTAAAATGTGTATTTAAAAGTAAGACTCATGGACTTTTAAGTGATAAAAGCCAATCTTTGTCCTGCAAATGATTCCTACTACAGTATAAGAGATGTTTCAGATGTTTTAGGTAGTTAGCAAGTTATTAAGGCCTATGTTTTCTTTTCAGCATTAGGTGTTTTTTATGTCCCAAATCTTTAGAAATTTGACTTCTGCTAAGTATAATTTAGTGACTATAAAATTGTATCCCAATGTATTCTTCATAGAGACACATTTTTGAGACAAAGAAATTCATGATTAAAGATCTCATGATATGCTAAAAACACCAGTAGGAAAATTCTTCAGTACACAGGTTATAACAATTGTTTTATAATTTAAAAAGAACAAAGTATCTATATTTGCATCTCTTATGGTATACTTACAACTTTCATGCCCCACAAAAATTCTGGAATATGCTAATAGGAAAGTAAAAGTAAAATCAATCCACAACCCTAATTAGAAGAAAGTACAACTATTAAATATCTAACAAGTAACAAATTAGAGAAACAACAATAACAAAAACCCAAAGAAAAGATCATTAGATTTGATTGCATAAAAATTCAAACCTTTATTTTAAAATGCCACAAAAGACATAGAGATTAGGAAAAATATCTGTAACATATGTGAAAGACAAATGGTTAGTATTTTTCTTATGTACAGAATTCTGAGATATTGTTAATGAAGCCATCAAGATATCATTAGATAAATGGCAAAAGATATGAACAGACAATTCATTCAAAAGTGGAAATAAATAGAAAAAACATGGCTATTTAATTCTTATGTTAATCAACAATAAGAAGTGTCATTTTACCCAAAACAAATTACCAAGTAAATACATTTAAAAATTATACTTACCAATGCTGGTGAGCTATCAGTAGGTATACTGTTTTCATACATTAATGATGACAGTGTGAAATGATGCAACATTTTTGGAAAGCTAGTTGACATTATAGATTGAGAGCTATAAAAATATTTGTATTTATTGATCTAATTATTCTCTTTGTGGCATTTGATATACAGGAAATAAACTATAGGAAACAACTAAGAATATCCAATTTTCAGAGAAGCTTTATTTAAATTACAGTGCTTGCATTTATTGGAATATAATGTGGTCTAAGCTGATATAAACTAATATATATGATAATTGAGCTTATGATATAAGGGTAAGTATCTGGTCATCTGTTGCTATGTAACAAACCACCCAAAACTTCTTAAAATAACAATAATTTAATTAGCTCATGATTCTGTAATTTAGGCAGAGCTTGTTGGGGAAAGTTCCATGCTGTTCCATATAACAGTACCTGGGGATCCTTAACTTGGGGCAAAAGCATCCACTTATGAGGTTGCTCTGTTATGTGACTGACAAGTTGGTGCTGGCTATCAGCTGGGTGTTCAGCTATGGCTGAATGTTTGAGGCCTTGGTTCCCTTCTAGGTGGGTCTCTTCATGGCTGTTTGGGCTTCTTCATGGCATTGTGGCAGAGTTCCAAGAGCAAGTGTCCCAAAGGAACCAGGCGGAAGGTGTATCACTTTTTTAGCTCTGAAAGTCATAGCATCACTCCCACCATAGTCATAAATTGGCCAAGATTCAAGGAACAGGAATATGGACTCCACCTCTGCAAGAGTCAAAGTCACACTGTAAGAAGGTTATATGGAATGAGAGATGTTATTGCAGCTATTAAAAAGTACAATTTGTAACTTTAAGTGAAAAAAGGACACAAAATAATAGCATGGTAGTGATTATAATCTTCATAATCTATATCACCTGAGATAAGTATAAAACCTATATATGCTTGGCGAAATAATATTTGAGAAGGGTATACACAAAAATATCTATCATGTTCTGTTGCTATTATTTTAAAAATGATTTTTATTATATAATATACCATAAATTAAAAAGTACACTTTTTTTCTTTTCTTTTCTTTTTTTTTTTTTTTTTTTTTGAGTCGGAGTCTCGCTCTGTCACCAGGCTGGAGTGCAGTGGCGTGATCTTGGCTCACTGCAACCTCCACCTCCCAGGTTCCAGTGATTCTCCTGTCTCAGCCTCCCCAGTACATGGGACTACAGGCATGCACCAACATGCCTGGCTAATTTTTGTATTTTTAGTAGAGATGGGGTTTCACCATATTGGTCAGGCTGGTCTTGAATTCCTGACTTCATGATCTGCCCGCCTGGGCCTCCCAAACTGCTGGTATTACAGGCATGAGCCACCACACCCAGCCGTCATATGTTTAAAGAAAAAGTACAACTGTAAAAATAAAATGAATACCATCCAACTTTATTACAGAAAAAAAAATAAACAACAATTGAAAGATAGTAGAGTTACCTTCCTCATGATTTTCCAAACTTTTCCTAATTTTTTCATTTTAATTTTATACTGTAGTTTTAAAAAATTGGCCACAATTAAAAGAAAAATAAAATAATTCCAAAGGAAGCCAGCAAATTGGCACCAGGTACCTAAGAAAAAAGTGGGTGCTTCTGACATGATGACTTTCTGTTTACTATTTCATGTTGTATCATTTATTCTTAGACATTTTTGCTTCCAAAATATCCTGGACCTTAGACACATTCTTTTGTGTGTGTAAAGCTGTCTGACATATTTTGTTGCTAAAAATTTTTAAAAATCTGCTATATTGTTTTTTCAAGTTGAATTCCAATTTTAGTATGTAGATATTAATTAGTTAAGGTGTGACTTTTAATTCTCTTTGGGGAGGTCTTACAGTCTATCCCACTACCTTGTTTAGTTTTTTCTTTTATGTTTTCCTCACCATTATTACTTGGGATAAAGTGT
Organism: Nomascus leucogenys; assembly: GCF_006542625.1. Lineage (NCBI taxonomy): Eukaryota > Metazoa > Chordata > Mammalia > Primates > Hylobatidae > Nomascus > Nomascus leucogenys. Next base: position 8,565,432 of record NC_044391.1, read on the forward strand.
TTGTTAATTTCCTCTTAACTATATTTGAAGCTTGCTATTTTTTGCTTTAAATTTTCTTTACAACAGAGTTTCTCTAAAAGAGAAAAGCATTCTAGTAGGCACTACCTTTTCAGAACTAAAACGTCCCTGTATGTTTTTCTCTTCTCAATCTGCTTTAACTCTGTTGTCTCACAGAGAACTGAAATTATAGTTCAGAAGAATTGAGATGTTCTGAGAAAGCAATTTTATGCCAAGGAAAATTTCACTGAAGCATACATGACAGCTTTCCTTTAGGGGAAAAAATTAACCTCTATTGAGTACTTTAGGAAGTTCTGAAGCACTGGATATTAGTTAACATTATGATGCAATCAATGGTAAGGAGTTTTTTAAAAAGCATTTACATTGATGTCACTACTTGGTTTTTAATATAAATATATGTTTGGGACTGGGCGCGGTGGTTCACACCTGTAATCCCAGCACTTTGGGAGGCCCAGGTGGGTGAATCACAAGGTCAGGAGTTCAAGACCAGCCTGGCTAAGATGGTGAAACCCCGTCTCTACTAAAAATACAAAAATTAGCTGGGCGCATTGGCAGGTGCCTGTAATTTCAGCTACTCGGGAGGCTGAGGCAGGAGAATCGCTTGAACCCAGGCGGCAGAGGTTGCAGTGAGCTGAGATTGCGTCACTGCACTCCAGCCTGGGTAACAGAGTGAGACTCCATCTCAAAAAAAAAAAAAAAATATATATGTATATATATATATATATATATATATATATATATATATATATATAAAAGTTTGGATTTTATAAGTGTTATGTAATAAACATCAATTTTCTGATTCCTCTGTTATCTACTCTCCCAATTCCCTCCTACTCCATGCATAATTAACGGTCTAGCATTACTCTTCCTCTGGCTTATGACGTGATATTTATTACATTCTACTTCTTTAATATATTAAATATATATATACTGTGAGGATGTTTAAATCCTCATACTTACTATTTGGACTCAACATTTTCTATTCAGACTACAATGACAATTTGTTTTTACTCTGTATTTTTAAATAAACTATATTTTCCTCTGAAACAATTAATTTTGCTGTTTTGAAGAATCGAAATGAAGAACTGAGCTGCTGCTGCTGGTGCAGACGTGGGTGTGTTCTGGCAATCTTGCCTCTGCCGGTGCCCCTTCCCAGCCAACACAAATGTACCCTGCAACGTGCTGTGACTGATGGCATTTATGAATAAGCAGAGATCCCACCACCACTGTCTCTATGAAGCCCTTTACCTGACACCTCCCCCTGACTCCCCCCTCAGAGTGCTGTCGCCAGCGGACCAGGAAAGCCTCAGTCTCTGCAGCCCTGCAGGTTCCTAACCTTGAGGGGCCAGAGAACAAAGCTGAGTGCCTGGTACCAACTCCCCAGAGTTAAAGCATGCAGCCCAGGAGTGCTAAGCTGAGCCTTGCTCCCCTAAAATCTTCCAGAAATGAAACTATTTGATTGAACCCACCTTAAACCCTCAAGGGCATCAACGAAGATAAAAGCAAAAACCCCATCCAAAGGACAGCAACATCAAAAATTAAAGGAACATCAGCCCACACAGATGCGAAAGACCAGCATAAGAACTCTGGCAACTCACAAAGCGAGAGTGTCTTCCTACCTCCAAATGACTGCAGTGGTTTCCTGGAAATGGTTCTTAATCAGGCTGAAATGGCAGACATAGAATTCAGAATGTGGATAAGAATGAAGATCATTGAGATTCGGAAGAAGGTTGAAACCCAATCCAAGGAATCTAATGAATAAAATAAAATGATACAGGAGCTGAAAGATGAAATGGCAATTTTAAGAAAGAACCAAACTGAGGATAATTGAGCTGAAAAACTCACTAGAAGAATTTCAGAATACAATTGCAAGCATTAACCACAGAATCAATGAAGCCAAGGAAAGAATCTCAGAGCTTGAAAACCTACTCTCTGAAATAACTCTGACTGAGAGTATTTTTGTCTGACTGACAAAAATAAATTTAAGAAATTAAAGAAGAATGAACAATACCTCGGAGAGATATTGGATTATGTAAAGTGACCAAATATATGACCCATTTGTGTCCCTGAAAGAGAGGGAGATAGAGCAAGCAACTTGGAAAACATATTTGAGGATATGGTACATGAAAATTTCCCCAACCTTGCTAGAGAGGCCAACATTCAAATTCAGGAAATGCAGAGAACCCTGGTGAAATACTACACAAGAAGACCATTCCCAAGACACATAGTTATCAGATTTACCTAAGTCAAAATAAAAGAAAAAATGTTAAAGGCAGCTCGGGAGAAGGGGCAGGTCATCTATAAAGGGAATCCTATTAGGCTAACAATAGACCTTTCAGTGGAAACCCTACAGCCAGAAGAGATTGGGGGCCTATATTCAACACTCTTAAGGAAAAGAATTTCCAATCAAGAATTTCCTATCTAGCCAAACTAAGCTTCATAAGTGAAGGAGAAATAACATCCTTTTTAGACAAGCAAATGCTAAGAGTATTTGTTACCACCAGATGTGCCTTACAGGTTTTGAAGAGAGCACTAAATATGGAAAGACTGTTACTGGCCACTACAAAAACACACTGAAGTACGTAGGGCAGTGAAACTATAAAGCAGCCATACAAACAATCTGCATAACAATCAGGTAACAACATGAGGACAGCATCAAATTCACATGTCAATACTAACCATGAATGTAAATTGTCTAAATGGCCTAATTAAAAGGCACAGAGTGACACGTTGGATAAAAAGCAAGAATCAATGGTATGCTCTTGTCAAGAGACCTGTCTCACATGCAGTGACACCTATAGGCTCAAAGCTAAGGGATGGAGAAAATTGTACCAAGCAAGTGGAAAAAAGAAAAAAAGCAAGGGTTACTATTCTTATTTTAGATAAAACAGGCATCAAGCCAACAAAAATTTAAAAAGACAAAGATGGGTTTTACAAAATGGCAAGTGACTCAATTCAATAAGAAGATATAACTGTCCTAAATATATATGTGCTAACACAGAAGCACCGAGATTCATAAAACAAGTTTTAGAGACCTACAAAGAGACTTAGATAACCATACATTAGTAGTGGGAGATGTAAACACCCCCTTGAACAATATTAGACAGATCTTTGAGGCAGAAAATTAACAAAGATATTCAGGACCAGGACTCAACACTTGACCATATGTACCTAGTAGACATCTACAGAATACTCCACCCCAAAACAGCAGAATACACATTCTTTTCATCTGCACATGACACATACTCTAAATTCGACCACACAATCAGACATAAAGCAACTCTTAGCAAATTTTTAAAAACTGTAAAATCATAGCAGCCACACTCTTGGATCACAGCACAATAAAATTAGTTATCAACACTAGGAAAGTCACCCAAAACCATATAATCCTGTTCATGAATGACTTTGAGGTAAATAATAAAATTAAGGGAGGAATCAAGAAACTTTTTGAAACTAATGAGAACAAAGATACAACATGCTAGAATCTGTGGGGCATAGCTAAAACAGTGTTAAGAGGAAAGTTTAGCACTAAAAACCCACATCAAAAAGTTAGCTCTCAAATTAACAATCTTTAACATTATAACTAGAGGAACTGGAGAACGAAGAGCAAACCAATCCCATAGCTAGCAGAAGATAAGAAACAACAAAAATCAGAACTGAACTCAGGGAAATTGGGATGCCAAAAAAAAAAAAACAACAACAACAAAAAACATACAAAAGATAAACTAATTGAGGAATTTGTTCTTTGAAATAATAAGATAGATATTTCACTTGCTAGAATAAGATAGAAAAAAAGAGAAGCTCTAAGTAAACATAATCAAAAATTACAAAAGGGACATTAGCAATGACCCCAAAGAAATGTAAAGAACCCTCAGCAACTTATTACTACTACATCTATGGTTACAAGCTAGAAAACCCAGAAGAAAGGGATAAATTCCTGGAAACAGACAACCCCCCAATATTGAACCAGGAAGAAACTGAATTTCTGAACAGACGAATAATGACTTCTAAAATTGAATCATTAGTAAAGCCTACCAACCAGAAAAATCCTGGGGCCAGATGGATTCACAGCCAAATTCTTCCACATGTATAAAGAAGAGCTGGTACCATTCCTACTGGAACTATTCCAAAAAACTGAGAAGGGAGGAACTCCTCTAATTCATTCTGTGAGGCCAGCATCATCCTGATACCAAAACCTAACAGAGACACAACCAAAAAAAGAAAACTTTGGGCCAATATTTTTGATGAACATGGATGCAAAATTCCTCAGCAGAATACTAGCAAAATCCAGCAGAATCCAGCAGCACATCTAAAGCACCACGATCATGTAGGCTGTATCCCTGGGATGCAAAGTTGGTTCAACAAATGCAAATCAATAAATGTTATTTATTACATAAACAGAACTCAGAAGAAAAAACCACATGATTATATTATTATCTTAATTAATGTAGAAAAACCTTTTAATGAAATTCAACATCCATTCAGGTTAGAAATACTCAAAACACCAGGCATTGAAGGAACATAATTCAAAATAATAAGAACTATGTATGAAAAACCCACAAACAACATTTTATTAATGAGCAAAAGCTGCAAGCATCCCCCTTGAAAACTGGAACAAGACAAGGATCCCCACTCTCACCACTCCTATTCAACATAGTATTGGAAGTCCTGGCCAGAACAGTTAGGCAAGAGAAAGATATAAAAGGAATCCACATTGGAAGAGAGGAAGTCAAACTATTCCTTTTTGCAGACAATATGATTCTATTCCTGGAAAATCCCACAGTCTCTACCCAAAATCTCCTTGAGCTGACAAACAATTTCAGCAATCACGATACAAAATCAGTGTACAAAAATCAGCAGCCTTCTGACTGGCCCAGTGGCTCACGCCTGTAATCCCAGCACTTTGGGAGGCTGAGGCGGGTGGATCATGAGGTCAGGAGTTCAAGACCAGCCTGGTCAATATGGTGAAACCCCATCTCTAATAAAAATACAAAAATTAGCCAGACACAATGGCATCAACCTGTAGTCTCAGCTACTTGGGAGGCTAAGGCAGGAGAATCACTTGAACCTGGGGGGCAGAGGTTGCAGTGAGCCAAGATCGTGCCACTGCACTCCAGCCTGGGCAACAGAGTGAGACTCCGTCTCAAAAAAAAAAAAAAAAAAGCAGCCTTCCTATACACCAGCAGCATCCAAGTTGGGACCCCAATGAAGAATGCAATCTCATTCCCAATAGGCAAAAAAAGAGAATAAAGTACTTAGGAATACAGCTAACTATGGAAGTTAAAGGTCTCTACAATGAGAATTACAAAACACTGCTGAAAGAAATCAGCGATAACAGAAACAAATGGAAAAACATTTCATACTCATGGATAGGAAGAATCAATATTGTTAAAATGGCTATACTTCCCAAAGCAATTTACAGATTTAATGCTATTAATATCAGGTTACCAATGACATTCTTCAAAGAATTAGAGAAATTGTTTTAAAATTCATATGGAACAACAACAAAAAGCTTCAATAACCAAGGCAATCCTAAGCAAAAAGAAATGCTGGAGACATTTTACTACCTATCTTTAAACTATTCTACAAGGCTAGAGTAACCAAAACAGCATGATATTGTTACAGACACACAGACAAATGGAACAGAGTAGAGAGCCCTGAAATAATGCCATATACCTACAACCATCTGATCATAAAATATGTTGACAAAAACAAGCAATGGAGAAAGGACTTCTCATTCAATAAATGGCGGATATGCACTAGACCCCTTCCTTACACTATATATAAAAATCAACTCAAGATGGATTAAAGTCTTAAATGTAAAACCTGAAACTATAAAAACCATGGAAGGTAATCTAGGAAATACCATTCTGGACACAGGCCCTAAAGATTTCATGACGTAGATGCCAAAAGCAGTTGCAGTAAAAACAAAACTTGACAAATGAGACCTAATTAAACTAAAGAGCTTCTGCAGAGCAAAAGAAACTATCAGTGCAGTAAACAGACTACCTACAGAATGGGAGAAAATATTTGTAAGCTGCACATCTGACAAGGCTCTTATATCTGGAATCTATAAAGAACTTAAACAAATTAACAAGCAAACAAACCCCAAACAACCTCATGAAAAAGTGGGCAAAGGACGTGAACAAATACTTTTCTAAGGAAGACTTACATGTGGTTAAGAAGAACATGAAAAAATGGTCAACATCACGAATCATTAGAGAAACAATAATCAACAACCACAATGAGATACCATTTTATACCAGTCAGAATGGCTATCATTAAAAAGTCAAAAAAAATAACACGGGCTGGCAAGGTTGTAGAGTAAAGGGAATGCTTATATGCTACTGGTGGGAGTGTAAATTAGTTCAGCCCTTGTGAAAAGCAGTTTGGTGATTTCTGAAATAACTTAAAACAGAACTACGATTCAACTCAGCAATTCCATTATTGGGTATATACTGAAAAGGAAAATAAATCATTATGCAAAAAAGAAAATGCACTTGTATGTTTATTTCAGTACTCTCCATAATTGCAAAGACATGGAATTAACATAAATGCCCATCAGTGTTAGATTGGATGAAGAAAATACGGTACATATACACTATGGAATACTACACAGCCCCCCAGAATGGATGAGATCATGTCCTTTGCAGCAATATGGATGGAGCTGGAGTTCAGCATCCTAAGCAAAGTAACATAGGAACAGTAGACAAATACTGCATGTTCTCACTTATAAGTGGGAGCTAAACACTGAGTAGACATGGGCACAAAGAAGAGAACCACAGATACCCAGGCCTACTTGAGGGAGGAAGGAGGGAGGACATGAGGATCAAAAGCTACTTATGAGGTATTATGCCTATTACCTGGGTGACTGAATAATTAGTACACTAAATGCTCATGACATGCAGTTTACCTGCACATGTATCCAGAACCTAAAATAAAAGTTTTGGCTGGGCGTGGTGGCTCCTGCCTGTAATCTCAGCCCTTTGGGAGGCCGAGGCGGGTGGATCACGAGGTCAGGAATTGGAGATCAGCCTGACCAACATGGTGAAACCCGTCTCTACTAAAAATACAAAAATTAGCTGGGCGTGGTGGCACGTGCCTGTAATCCCAGTTACTCAGGAAGCTGAGGCAGGAGAATCACTTGAACCTGGGAGGTGGAGGTTGCAGTGAGCCGAGATTGTGCCACTGCACTTCAGCCTGGGTGACAGAGTGAGATTCTGTCTCAAAAAAAAGTTTTTAAGAAATAAATAAAAAATAACACAAAGAACTATTTGCTAAGGCATATTTTTCTTTTGGAGCTTAGTATATTAATAGGTATGTGATGCATATTAACTAGCATAATCTGAGAAATTTGTAAAGGAAAATATCATCTTGCTAAGTGGTTATATCTCGGCCAAAAATAAATTTACATTTGTCATAAAAATTGAAAATTTATGTGGTTTATGTGTAGAAGGCTTATAGAATCAGAATGATTTTAATTGAGATTGGTGTGTGATTCTTTTTTTTTCAGTAGAAAATTTTGTTTATGATAACAACATGAACCACTGCTGGGAATTCAATGGATTGTAAACATAGGCACATTACAGACATAGAAACACATACATTGTGAAGGATAAGTAGATATTTATCAAATTATATATATGATACATATACATATAAGCATATATGTATATATATATGTAAAACATTGTAACCATGGCCACCACCTTTAGTAAAGGTACATGGTGATATGAATGCTTATAATAGGGAATTACCTAGTCAGGAAAGTTAGGGAAAGCTTTCCTGAACAACTGATGCTTGAACTCCAACCTGTGGGATGATGTATTAGAACTGGCTAGTGAGTGGGAATATCCTTACAAGAGGGGGCCTGTAGCAGAAGGAAAAGCAGATGAAAAAATTGTCTTCATACTTAGAATTTAATTTTAAATTTTACTGATGTTTGTGTTAATATCATTGTCTAATACTATTCTTTTACATAAGCTTTAATGGAGACTACCCAATTGGTTCCTTCAGAAAATGTATGTTAATTAATGCTAGGGACCTATAGTAGATGTCATAAAATTACGATTAATTTAAACATTACAACTGTGTAAAATTACATCTTAGTAACCTCATTCATTTGTATTATATTAAAATGAGAAAATGCACAGTGATAGAAGTCAGATTAAAGGTCATGTAACTAAAATTGTATGCTGAATGTTGAGGAAAGAAAATTTGGATGTTCTCTATGTTTATTTGAGTTATTCAAAATGACATGTAGTCCTGAATACATTTAAAAAATTAAATTAGACAATTTATCAGTTGTCTAATTTAAAATGTTTGGATTCATCTTCCTATCTGATAACAATTTTTTGTTTTTATATTCGGTACTTTGAAAAATCACAGACTTCACGTTAACACTTAAGTATCTAAAAAGGCACAAAAGCACATGAATATAGAATTTAAATTTTGAGGATTGTTCTTGTCATTTCCTGCACATACAGTATTTGAAAAATGCATATGACCTTGCATTAAAGTAATATTAAATCAGAATGATCTTTTCAAATAGAATATTCATATGCCAGCAGAAGTATACATATCTACTCTAGAGATAGTGAACATAGGTCAAATAGCGACTCTGGACCATGTATATTCACAGCATAAAGAAATTCTCACATTGAGGAAATTTTATTTATTTGAATTTTAAAATTGTTCTATTGGATGATGGATAACATTTAGGTGTTAATTACCCAATTATTTTCCTTTAAAAATAATAAACGTATGTAATTTCTGTGAAAAGGAAAACCAGAAAACAGGCCTTTGTTTATTCTCATGTACTACCAACTTAAATTTTATATAATTTCGAAGTCCAAAGCCAAATTATACACCTTTTCTATTGCAAGGAAATAAAAGCAATGTAAAAGTTACTTTAAATTCAAGAAACATGAGCTTATACAGTTTTCATTATGATCACATCCCTAATGTTCAGAGCCTTTCAGTAAAAAGGATTTTCATCCATTATTCTAAATTATTTGATTAATTTGTTAAATTAAACAGATACTATCATGTAAAAGTAACCTCTTCCTATCTCTTTTTTACTAATTACTTTCACCAAGATCATAATACCTTCTTAAACTGAAGAAACTATTCATGTCCCCAAATACAGTGCATTGGCCTTCGCACATAGTTATTGTATGTTTTGGCTCATCATGGGCCCTCTTTGGAGGCATGCTTGAGGACTCCTCTTTGGCTCTAATGTCTACAGATTCAGCTTTTCAGTTCATTGTGTTAACTGAGCTTTACATACAGACTATAAACTGTCTGCTGAATCTATTGAGATAAAATTTGTTAGTTTTTATGTTCTTTTGCATAGGGTGAATACTCATCTTCATATTCTTATACATTTAGTTTGAAACAAAGTGAAATTAACTGGTAGTTTAATACTTCATTGCCTTATGCCTTTTTAGCTGACCATTTGGCTTTTTCTCTCCAGTCTTGCTTTTTCATCTACAAGTTTACTACAAAGACTCTACAAATGGTTAATTTGATTGAAAACATCTGCCTAAACTATGTCAGTAAAGCATTTTTCCCCCTTTTTGGCTGGACACCATTATTCCATATATATAATTATTCCATTATTCTCTCTTCTTTATATCAGATTAAGATTCATGATACACATTCTTATATTGCCTGTTAGGAAAACACAGCTCCATTATTCAGTTTGACTAAGAGCCCCTTGGGATTTCTGACATTGGATAAATTATAGATACAGTAGACAAACTGTTAACTCAGGAGTAGTGAAGAACTTAACTCTTTAATGGGTAGCTTATCCCAATTCACTGCTTTCATGGGAAACCAAGGCTGTTTTGAACAACATTTGATAGAAAGTGGCAGGACACATTCTGTCACTTGACTCCTGACAATAAATTACATATCTCTTTTCCTTAGTGTACATGTTAGGAAAATTAGCAAGCATTTATAAGCTCATGGAAACTCTGAAATTCCATATAAGATGTTTTATCAAGTCTGTAGCGGTCAGTTCCATGACAGCATATGCTATACAGGGCCAGGGCAAAAACTACATCTACCTGGACATGTTGCTGGCTACACATCTTATTGAAGACCAGATTAGACAGTAAGGAGGTGGTGAGTCCTTACTGGAACATCTAAAGATAATCATCAAAGACATGTACTGAATATTGTTATGTCTAGGCTTCTTTCTAAGTGCATTTTAGGTGCCAGCTCATTTACTTTTCACAGTTCTTTGAAATGCTGATATTGTCTCCATTTTGTAGCTGGGGAAACTGAGTCAGAGAGAAAGGTTAGGAAGCCTTGCTCAAGGTAACACTGAAGAATGACAGAGCTAGGATTTGACTGCAGATGTTCTGGCCCATGGCACCTCTTAACCATTGTGTTGTGTTGCTTCTCATGCTGTCAGTGAGCTCAGACACTGGAATGTTAGGTCAAAATCAGGGGACTTGAAAGTGAACTTCAAAATTATCCAGTTATTTTCTGGGATGATGCCAAAAAAAAAAACCACCCATATTTAGTAGTAAGCAGAAGAAGAGGTGTCATGAAGAATGTTTATTTAATGTGTCAGTATGTAGATGGCCAACTCTAGAGGGAGATGTGACATCGTGGTGTCCAGGCTGCATGTTATGAATAGATTTGGAACCTGGCATGACGATCCATAGCGAGCCCATGGGTGGATCTATACAGAACAAAGGCCCTAACCCACGAACTAGTATGTCCTTTTTCTGGCCTCCTTTTAAAACAACTTCTTGGTGTGGGCATATAACGTGGACAGAGGTGTTCTGTTCTCCAAAGCAGGTACAAATGATGGCTGCTGAGTGCTGGAGCCTCCAGGGCCATCACATTTTTAACAGATAAATTACTCTTATGGCCTGAATAAATGGAATCTTGTCCATGCTCTGATATTACTTGGCTCTTTGTGGGTCCTCAGTAAATATGAAATAACCCTGACCTTTTAGGAAAAGATTAATCTGGTTACTAGCCATAAGTGCTAATGTAATATTCTTGTGGTAAATAAAGCACTAAGCACATAGTTGTTGTTTGGTAAACATTTTGTTTTTTGAGCCTGATTTTCCTGCTTTCAGCCATAGAGAAATTCAAGCTTCATATATTATTCTTTCTTGGGTAAATCGTACCTGCTTTTTGAGGGTGAGTAGACTGAAACTAGGACTATGGAAGCTAACAATTTCGTATGCTTTTGCTAGGCATTATAATGTTTAATCCTCACATCAACCATGGAAATGAAAATATATTCATTCCCATTCTTCAGTGGAGAAACTTGAAGCTCAGAGAGGATGAGTAACTTGCACAGAGTTGCATAGTTAGTAAGCATTAAATCCAGGATAGAACCCAGGTCTGAGGAACTCCCAATCCATTGCTTATGTTACTTCATCTGCAATTATTGTGAAATATACAACTATAACATTTCAAAGAGCAGAATTAAAGGATCTGCCAGCTTCCTTTTGAATAGCAGAGGGGTATTCCAAGGTCATTAGAGAACTGGCCTGGAGCACTTAATGCTGTAACTCCTACCACCACTAAAGGAGAGAGTGGGATCGTTGTCCTGTTCCCACTGCCATCACCTCTACACCTAAAGCATGCAGACATACTTTATCCAGAGAGTTGAAAATTCACAGACACCATTCCATTCCTCTCATTCCTTGCAAGCTGCTGTGGCTTAGATCCAAGCAAGCTCCCCATGTTTCCCTTAATTCCAAGGGCTATTATCTCAGGTTCTGCACATCTTACAAAGTAGATGTAGTATTGCAAGTATTGTTTTATCTCAGGCTAACCTATCCATTTAAAGGTCTGAACAGTCATGTTGGTATAGTTTATGAATGTAAAATTCTTCCTTAAACATAAATTCTAGCTTGAAATTATTCCTAACCACCATCTACTCCAAGGCCACATGAAACTAATCTTTTACATATGATTTTCTGGAAAGTAAGTTTTTGCTTCTACCTGAGGGAGTACATCCTTATCTGTTCAGGGCTCATTGATGTTTCCTCTAAGATCCCACAACAGCTATTTGTAACACTTCATGGTACTTCTCATGCAGGCAGGCATGCATTTGCTCTGAGGATAATCAGGATATCATCATCATCTTCGTTGTAGTGACTTCTATCCCTTTCTGTAGTACTTTGATATAGTACTGGAGTATTATATCAGGATAATACAGGATGAAATCCTCCCTGAATAAATCATGCTTGACTCTCTGCTGAGGAAATTCCTCCCTCTATTTAATAACAGAGAAAATTCCAGTCATCTCTGAGTCTAGCTCAAGAATCTCCACTGTGTGAAGCTTTTCCTAATTCCTCATTTAAATTAGTCTGTTTTTCCTATTCTTTGTATAGACTACACCATGCTGTCTCCTAGTTCTGCTTCTGATTCCTTTTCTAGGTAGTCTCAACCTTCTAGAATGAGAGATATTAAGGATACAAGGGTGAAACAGGTAGTGGAAGATGGAAATTTTATAATTTCCTTTATTTACTCTGGTTCGTACTAAACAACGGATTTATCAGAATCAGAATCTTTGTAGCATTCAGATCCAGTTTAACCCTTTTTAAAAGGTAACAGACTTCTTTATCCTGTTGTAAAAACCCCTCCCAAACTCTTATTCAGCCTTCCTTCAAGGTGAAGTTCCATTTGTCGCTACAAAGTGCTTGATTCATATCTGTTATTTCATATTATAATATAATTATCAAAAGTTAGGGGCCTCATTTCCATGGCAACCAGGGTGAAATTTTGTCCTTGCAACAGTCTTAACCCTACTTGATTAAATTCCAGAATATCCTTTTGTCTCCTCTCATTTTTGTGATTGCAAGCACACAAAATGTCCTACAGTTCACCTGTCTGTTGCTCCCAGCTTTTTCTGTCTAACTGTAAATGAATCTGTGCATTCATAACTAAAATCACTAAATTTGGCCTCTAGGTTATTTTGATAGTTTTAGAAATAAGTGTATATAAATACATAAATAAATTATTAACAATAGAGAAACAAATCTACAGGATTGAAGTAATATACACAAGGTGCGACATCACATACAGACAGATCCAAAACTTGGACCTGATCTTCAGGATTTCCAGTGCGAGGCTCCTTCCACTAATAAGGAAGGGTGGAAAGATGCCTTCTTATGCCAGCGCTAACAAAACATATGTTATGTAATGTCATTGTCAACATCTCAATGGTTGTTGTGCTTATGTGGACTTTTGCAGTGCTTATATTCAGAATATGGCTACGTAAGAATCAGATGAAATGTAAGGAATGACTCAAAGTTGGTTGTAATATTTGAAGTCATTTCCTTTACTTTATTTAGCATAGCCACATGTTATTTGGAGATAAGAGTTTTAAATGTATCATTTTACAGGTTGGGTATCCCTAATCTGAAAATATGAAATTCAAAATGTTCCAAAAGCCAAAACTTCTTTTGAGTGCCAACATGATGCCACAAGTGGATAATGAAGATGATGTTTTTAACACTGCAGAAGTGCCTATAAATGACAGTGAAAATGTGTGATCGGATTATTGAAGGAATAGAGCAGCACACATTCATAACAGAACAAGAAATCATGTCAGTTAATAAAATCAAAGGAAGATTTCTAAGACAAAAAAATTCATGTGGCAGATGACTCTGAGGGGAACATTTGAAAAACATATCCAGCAGAATTCCTTCTCATCTCTATAGGACCCGTTTCCTGGTCCCTTAACTGCTTCTTATGTTTTTTCTCACCTAAAAAAAAAAATGCTATTTACAGTAACCTTTTAGTCAAAACACAGCATCATAGGTGGAGACTGAAAGCCTGCTGCTGTTTGTTGTTGCTGTTGTCTAACAGCTGCTATAGGTATCTGGTGATGCAACTGTGCTGCTTAGCTACACTTAACACATTACTTTTTCACTGTATTAATGATACGCCATTTTTTTTATTGTTAAGTACTTATATCTGACTAAATGTAAGAAAATGATTGCTTATCAGTAGCATATAAATTCAGAGTCAGGAATAAGGTCATGCCAAGCAACCACAGATTGTCCGTATGGGTGGCTGAGATAGTGGCACCTTTGCTTTCTAACCGTTTAATGTACACAGACTTTGTTTCGTGCACAAAATTATTTAAAATATTGTATATGGCCAGGCACAGTGGCTCAGTGTGTAAGCTCACAGTGGCTGAGCCTGTAAGCTCAGCACTTTGGGAGCCGAGGCGGGCAGATCACCTGAGGTCAGGAGTTCGAGACCAGCCTGATCAACATAGTGAAACCCTGTCTTGTAGATGACACAGAAACTTCTCAGTTTATTCCACTGTGTCATCTAAAATACTATAATTGAATAAAAATTCAAAATTAGTTGGGCATGGTGGCACATGCCTGTAATCCCAGCTACTTGGGAGGCTGAGGCAGGAGAATCACTTGAACCCGGCAGGCAGAGGTTGCAGTGAGCTGAGATTATGTCATTGCACTCCAGCCTGAGCGACAGAGTGAGACTCTGTCTCAAAATAATAATAATAATAATAATAATAATAATAATAATTGTATAAAATTACCCTCAGGCTACGTGCATAAAATGCATATAAAGCATAAATAGATTTTTGGGTTTAGACTTGTATCCCATCTCCAAGATATCTCATTATGTATATGCAGATATTCCAAAAATCAGAAAAAAATCCCAAATCTGAAACACTTTTGGTCCCATGCATTTCACCTAAGGGATACTCAATCCATATTGGCATAGAATTTTTTTTTGTATATATTCTTCTTCAGAATATATTCAATAAGATAATCTATAACTTTTTTGGATATGAGATTAGATTTTTAAAAATACATTCTCTCTAGTTTCATTGGTCACTTAGGAAACAATAGACTACACTGTGTCATTTAAATAGCACTGATTAGCCAAATGGCCATTTTAAATTCCAATTCTTACTCTGATTTAATAGCCAATAGAAGAAGTTTTTCTAGAGGCAAAATCTTGTCAGAAACAATTAATGGGTTGCCCTTTGTGGCTTCTTTTTTCTTTTTAGGGTATTCTTTTCTATGATTTCAAAGGGTTTTTTTTTTTTTTTTTTTGTAGATGACACAGAAACTTCTCAGTTTATTCCACTGTGTCATCTAAAATACTATAATTTGCCCCAGAAATTTGCTCTGATGCAGTCCCCTGAAATCATTCTACCACCCTCAATTGTGGTAGGAAATATGTTTAAAATGTTGTCTAAGTATAATGCAAAAAACAGAGTTAAGAGTGATATGGAAAAGTGATCAGATGAGGTGGAGAGGCAAGAATAGTAGCATGAAGCTCAGTCGTGTATATTTTGACAAGAAATAGGAAGGGGCAAAATCAAGGAGAAGGTGGCAGGGATAGAGAAAAGAGGGTGGCTTTCCAAGAGATAGGCTTTATCTTGGTTCTGCCTGCATAGTTGCAGCACTTGAGGGTTGAAGAGGGACCAAGGGGGTCACAGAGCTATGTCTCCAGCATCAAAATTAGAGGGCCCAAGACGTAATTCAGAAGTTTGGGATGCAAACTTTTTTGAAGTTCTCCCATGAGATCTGCCATCAAGATCCTGACTGTTGTCATATTGAGTTTGTTTTCATAGCAAGATTTATTGTTATCAAGTTCTATCATATCTTGTAAAGCTTTTTTTTAAAAAAAACTTCAGAGTGATTTTGAGCTATAGTATGGCAAAATGTATACCCTGCTACCTTTCTGGAGCCATACAATATACTACAACAGAAAATATAAGGTGGCACGTTGTATAGAATACAAGTGATAATGGAGAAACTGAATAATTGGAAGTACTCTAAAACTACACCCAGACACGGGGGTGGGGCATAGCAGTATAAAATGTTCACCGACCAAAGTCAAAGTATAAAAGGAGAAGCAGGACTTTGGAGCAGGAGTGTAAGATCTCGGAGACTCATGGGCGGGGTGAGGGTGGATGTGGGAGAATAACTTTACAAAATATTGAGGGAAATAATTATAAAGTTTGGCCTACCCAGAAAGGCTGGATAGGGATGCTGAAAAAGATGAAAGCGCTCACCTTTTTCCAACCAAGATTGACTATACGTAGGTGGTTTCATTCTGAAAAAATATAACTGATTTGGACCTCCTCTGGGCTGTATGTGGGCACAGTTGAGAGGATGTACTGTCCCACCTTTCTGATAAAGAAACTACATAAATAATTGTAAATAATTGCTTTGTTGCCAATTTTAAGGAATGACATATCTGTATTGTATTATAAATAGATTTCTCCTCACCTCCCCACCCCCAGCCTGCTCATTTACATTTCCTTTAGTTCTTTGGAAAATAGAAATCATCACTGGAATACATGAAAACCATTATTAATTTCTTTTGACTTTCATTTTCTAAGAATAATGAATACTTACCTACTACCCTCCATGCTACTTCTGAAAAGTGGATTGGAAAATACCCTTTGAGCCAGAGTCTTGAGTAGATTGTCTAGGTCAGTAGTGCCCTGTTTGAGCCATTGTGTCCTTTGGAAAATGACAGTTTATCTGGCAAATTCTTGATTGGGGAATTGCAGATGGATCAGGCGTTGTCTGATTCCCTTATTTTCTTTTACCCATATAATTTGCCATCTTATACCTTTTCAAATATATCAAATTGTCCTTAGTATATATAATTTATTTCCATAGAGTCTCTAGCTTGTTGTACTAATAAAGTGATAATAATAACAGTAATGGCAATAATAATAATAATAATGTCAACCTTTTTGCCAAAGAATTATTTGAATCTGAAAAAATGCATTAATAGGTGTAACTGAAAGTAAGACTCTATAAAGTGATCTTACCTTATTTAAGCCAGTAATTTTATTGCTGTTTAAAGATTTTTTTGTTGTGGTTCCTCATGGAACAGAAAAGTTCTAATTGATTGTCAGCAAATACTATAACTAAAATTAATATTTATTACCTAACTGGAAAATAACATTTTATAATAGTTTGATGACATTTTAAACAGATTTTGAAAGCTAAACATACTTTTATTGCTGGCACTTCTAGATTCATAAAATTAAGTGACAGATGAATTCGAATGTGTTGGAAGACCTATGTACTATGAGATCACAACAAAACTTCCTAACTGCCATACACCAAAAAATAGACTTAGGGACTAAACCATCTGTCCTACTGCACTGTGCAGTGTACTTTTTTCTGTTTTCTAATTGCATATCTTCTTTTTCTCATGGAAAACATTTGATAAAGGTACTTTAAGAAAGAAACTTGAAGTTGAGCTCCTGCTATTGGAAAAAGTTCTGTATACTCTTAATGAATTGTTCGTATATTTGTCATTGAAACATTTAATTATATTCTTACATTACAGTGTTTGTTTTATGTAAACTTGTGTTTCCAAGGGCATATCTAGGTAAGATTTAACTGAACACCACACTTTTTCAGATGGGATATTTTACTCAAATAAGACATGATTGTATTACAGATGGAATACAGTCAATTATAATATTTCTACATATGTTAGAAGAGCAAAGATGAAATAGCTAAAACCCATTAAGGATTTAATAAAAGGAGCCAAAATATTACCACTAGCATTTGTTAATCTAAGTGCTAAAAATGTCTGCCTCTGAAGCCAGCAGAAAACAATTATTTAAGTGAGTGGAAAATAGACAATGAGGAAAATGGTGCTTTCAAATATCTTCATTATGTTTGTCTATGCAATGACATGATAGGAAGTAGAAAAGATTGTTGAAGTGTAAAGTGTACGAAACTTAGACAAATATTAGAAAAAGGTCTAGAATGGTTAAAAACCAAAGGAGTTTAAGGAAGCTGAATTTCCTTAAGACCATGTATCTATTAATTTACCTTCTTGGGAACTTCATCTGCCCAAATTTGCACTAGTTTTTTTCTTGAGGTTTAATTTAAATCTACAGTACTCACTTAAAAAAAATCCTTAATTTGGTTCTAAGCAATAATATCTGCAAATAAAAGAGCACTGTCTACCACCTAAAATCTTTTATGTGTCCCACTATGGACACACTGCCTTGGGGAAGATGTTAAATATATCAGAGGGTAACTGTTTCTATAAAGATGAGAAGTAAGAAATGGAGGAAGAAATCTAGAGAGCTAAATACAGAATTGCATAATTACCAGAGGCAGGAGAAAATTGCACAAATCTATGCTAAGTTTATCCAGATCAGATCTCTCCAGTTACATTGTGAGTGGGTGATGTGAGCCTATCTGGAGACTTTTCTGTTTCCCAGTCACTGTTGTCCTCTAATAATTATCCTGGCTATATGGGATCAAAAAAATTTTGGAGTGGGCTTTGGTTGGCCACTTTTCCCTCATCTAGAGGATTTGCTGCTGTTCTTTTATTCTTTCACCGTATAAAAACCCCAAAGAGGAGTCTCTGTTAAAATCTACTGATTTTTTCCTATTTATTCTATGTATCCCTACTTTAATATTCACATATTCTATCTATTATTTATATATTTTTTGGTCTCTTTCCCTTCACTTGTATATAGCTTCATGAAGACAAGAATTTGTGTGTTTTGTTTACTGCCATATTTTGAACTCCTTGAACAGAATCTGGCACATACCAAATGTTCAATAAATATTTGCTGAATGAATGAATGGTGAATGATTTTAGCTTTGAATATTATCTCATGTTCTTGTTATTTCTTGTCCCCTGTCTTGATAAAAAATTTCCTCTCACCCAGCATTTAAAGTGGATTTTTTCTTCTTGCATTGTTTAGTCTCTTCCTTTTATTTAGGCTGCAGCTTTTAAAGCTACATTTTATTTAGTTGTAGCATTAATTTATAGTTGAAGCTCCAAAAATGTTTTATTTTTCTTTTATCATGGTAAAATTAATTCTTTAATTTTATTTTCCCTAGTCATTGATCATTTCTAGCATAAGATTAAAATTATATACTTCATTAATTTTCCTGACACTGTAAAATTTAGTTTTACAGTATGGTATGAACCCTGTTGTTTTGAGTGTTATTATACTTCTTGTGCTTTAAACTTTTATCATTTGATAGAAATGGTATATTTCTAAAGGTACATGTAAATGGTATGTTTTACATTTTTTTCTTTTTAGCACTCAAGGAGATTCTGACAGAAAATGGTATATTTTATGAGTAGTGATTTTGTGAAAAGCATTTCGGAGCTGCCATTTCCCCTCTTGCTTTGATAAATACCTTTTACTTCAGATAACATGGTAGTTTTGGTCTGTTGTTAGTAAGTATAGTCTTATGGTTTTGAAAAGAAATGTTTTAACATAACTTATTTTTACTTCTTCACTTTATATTTCTTTAATGCTTAAAGTATGTTCTCAACAAATAACTGAGGCAAAACAGGTGATTAATCAATATGACTAGAGTATATTTTTATCTTCTCTAAGATATATATGTGAAAGATGGTATAGTATGTTTTCCCCAAATATACTAATTTTTCCTACTTTAAATATTTTCTAAGATTTTAATCTATATTTTTAGATTGTTAATATTTTCATACAAGCTACTTTAAAAATAATGTCCATATGTGTTTGAATTTTTATTACCTCCAAGCCTGTTCTTATTCTCTACACTTCCTTGCAATTGAAATCAAGTACAATGCTTTTGATCTACAATTAGAATATTTATCATCAAGGGGTCAGAATCTGAACTTTTTCAAACCTCTGGATTTGAAATTCTGTATGTTTTCTGAGTCAAAGGATGAGTACATCTTTGAACTTCATAGGCCGTAATGCAAGGCAGACAGCAAGAAATACAAATATTTTCCTTTCTTGCTTACTGTGAGATACAGATGTGCATTTATTTGTTTCATATGTCCCTCACTTTTTCAGTCTAAACGAATGGGTGCAATTAAATTAGAATAAATGTAAAACAAAAAATTAAAGTAAAACATTATTTGGAAAATTCAGGGACTGTCAAATGTGAAAAGCAAATAGATTTCTAAATGCCCGATAATTTAAAACAAAATGAATACAAAAATTAACAAATAGAGCATTAAAAAAAGATAGATATGCACATATACTAACATGGAGGACATTTGTTTTTCTGAAAGAATATGTAAATCTGCAATCTTTATGAAATGAATTTATTTAATACATTTATTAGTGAATTATTATTCAGGACTGAATTTTGTGGTATATTGAGGATTTTACTATTATCATTTTGCTTTTCAGTTATTTTCCATTGTCTTAATTCTCTCAAAAATATTTGGAAACTATTTTTTCTATCAAATTTTCAATATTCAAAAATTTGAAATTGGTTTTAAGAACTGCTAAGAATATACACTTGAATGTATCTACATGATTGGCATTGAAGTGTCATTTTTAATAATTTAGTGAAAAAAGGGTAAAGATTGTGTCTTAGTGTGTGGCAATATAAAATTAAGATACAAAGAGGGCCTAGTTTTCCATATATGTTAAAATATTTTATTTTTATCAGGTAAAATTGATTCTTTAATTATATTCTCTTTAGTCATTTATTATTTATTTCTAGTAAAATAAGGAGAGTTACTTTTTATCTAAAAGAAATTCAGCTAGTTTTCCCTATGAAATACTAAACATTTCCACAAAATAGTTTTTTTTACCAGTGTTGCTAAGAGGTTACATTAAATAATTTTGTTCTATCCATATTTTAGTGATTATGCTATAGCTAGCCCTCTTTTCTAAAAATGGAATTAAAAAGAAGCGTAAGGTTAATATTGTTATGTTTGAATTTGATCCTGTCATTATGATGTTAGTTGGTTATTTTGCTCGTTAGTTGATGCAGTTTCTTCCTAGCCTCGATGGTCTTTACAATTTGGCATGTTTTTGCAGTGGCTGGTACTGGTTGTTCCTTTCCATGTTTAGTGCTTCCTTCAGGAGCTCTTTTAGGGCAGGCCTGGTGGTGACAAAATCTCTCAGCATTTGCTTATCTGTAAAGTATTTTATTTCTCCTTCACTTATGAAGCTTAGTTTGGCTGGATGTGAAATTCTGAGTTGAAAATTCTTTCCTTTAAGAACGTTGAATATTGGCCCCTACTCTCTTCTGACTTGTAGAGTTTCTGCCAAGAAATCAGCTGTTAGTCTGATAGGCTTCCCTTTGTGGGTAACCCAACCTTTCTCTCTGGCTGCTCTTAACAATATTAACCTTAAATGTAAATGGGCTAAATGCTCCAATTAAAAGACACAGACTGGCAAATTGGATAAAGAGTCAAGATCCATCAGTGTGCAAAGCAAAGACTTGGAACGAAGCCAAATGTCCAACAATGATAGATTGGATTAAGAAAATGTGGCACATATATACCATGGAATACTATGCAGCCATAAAAAATGATGAGTTCATGTCCTTTGTAGTGACATGGATGAAGCTGGAAACCATCATTCTCAGCAAACTATCACAGGGACAAAAAACCAAACACCACATGTTCTCACTCATAGGTGGGAATTGAACAATGAGAACACATGGACACAGGAAGGGGAACATCACACACCGGAGCCTGTTGTGGGGTGGGGGGACGGGGGAGGGACAGCATTAGGAGATATACCTAATGTTAAATGACGAGTTAATGGGTGCAGCACACCAACATGGTACATGGATACATATGTAACTAACCTGCACATTGTGCACATGTACCCTAAAACTTAAAGTATAATAAAAAAATAAATAAATAAATAAAAGAGAAAATGTCATTCCATTGTCTTCTGTCTCATTCCAAGAAGTCAGCTGTAACTCTTATTGTAGCTCTTTGAAAGTACTATGTCTCTGACTCACATTCTCCCTCTCTCTCTTTTTACCTCTTTAAAACATTTTTTGTCTTTGTATTTCAGCAGTTTTACTTTTATGAAGGGCCTAGATATTGTTTTTTTTCTTTTATTTTTGCAGTATTTCATAGTGCCTATTAAATCTGTGGCTTCATATTTTCAATTTTGAAGAGTTCTCTACCTTTATTTGTTTAGATTACTTTTCTCCCATTTTCTCTGTCCCCCAAGCCCGTTCTTTAAATTTGCTCACATCTAGGACTCTTTTCCCAAGGGTCTCTTAGATTTATTCTCTGTATTTTCTTTTTGTCTTTTTATGCCTAAATCTGTCCATATTCTAGTGTTGCTATTCAGTTTTTAGCTGCATCTAATCAGCTGCTTATCCCATAGTTGGGTTCTTATTTTCACTTATACTTTTTCTAGAATTTGTATTTGTTTTTCTTTTTGTGGTTTCTGTTTATCTTCTGATATAACCAGCTTTTAAAGACATTCCTCAAGCATATTGATCATAATTATTTCAAAGTCCTTGACTGATAACTCTATTATATGAATTCTTGTGGGTTATTTTATTGTAGTATTTTCTCTTAGTTTTTGACTATGTCTTATTTTCATGAATGCATGATTATTTATTTATATTAGACATTTTCTATTTTTAAAATTTAGCAAAATGTTGAGGCTCTGAAACATGTTATATTCCCTTAGAGAAGATTTATTTTTGTTTCTGGCAAGTAATTGGCCTGGGAATGCCAGTATTCCGTGATTACCTTAATGCCACCAAAACTTGAGATTATTGGAAGCTGGCCTTCATTTCTTGAGATGCTAGCCCATTTAAGACCTTACACTCTTCCTAAGATCTCCTAATGGAAAGTTTCTTGTGTCTAGGTCTTTCCTATTTGTTAGGCCATAAACTTTCATTTTTATCCCCTTTAAGCCCCAGAATCTTTTGGAAGATCTGTTCAGTTTTCTAACTTCTCAGCTCCCACTGCAGATTCTAGATATTTGGCTTAGCTATCTGGGATTTACTCTTCTTACTACCTTCATCCTTTCACATTTCTTTCTGCTTTGGTATTTCTCTGATGGCTTCTAATCATTGTTTTTATATTTTCCCATGATCTTCTAATTGTTTTCATTATTATGTTTTGTGTTACACATTCTAGGTTACCACTGGCAGAAGTAGAAGCAAAGATCTGGTTTGGTTCTATGCTTCTTAGTACCAGCCCCTCATGCATACCAAGGAGACAATATTTGTCACCAAAAGCAAAATAAAACAAGAAACAAATACAAAAAATTTCACCATGGCACTAGTGGTCTTTACCCTGCACCAATAAGGTACATTTAGATGCAAGAGAAACTTGTTAATGTAAACCTCCCATGACAACGATGATTGGTACATGAGTGGTCAAAATTTAAATCAGAGCTTCACTTCTCTTGGCTAGGCACCAAGGTCTAGAGGAACAATAAAGGGTTAAGGTATCATCTTCCTGAGGAAAAAACCATTAATTCTTTATATAGATGTCAGAATTTTAAGATGCAGATTACTTTAAATATGTTTTACCTATTTTTACTCCTTTTAGTTTTTTACCTTCATTTTAAACCTAAAAGTGAATAATTTTTAAGGTTTATATATAGTTACCAGATTTTTTTAAAGTACAGTAAAAGAAAAAGTATAGTATAGCTATATGTTGTATGAAAACTCTAAAAGGGAATTTTTTCACTATAGATGGGGGCATTCTTTTAAACATAATACTTATTTTCTGTTAAGATTACTTAAAAATCTGAGGTACCCCACATGGTGGCCTCATAACCCAATTAAGATTACTTAAAAATATAAAGAGAGATAAAATGTATGCGTAACTTTTAAAATTTATTTTTATATGAAGGAGCTCTGTAATTTAGTGATGATTTGTAAATCAACTAGCCTATCCTTTATTTATTTATTTAAATAGTTTTTGGGGAACAGATGGTTTTTAGTTACATGGATAAGTTCTTTAGTGGTAATTACCGAGCTTTTGGTGCATGCATCATCTGCGCAGCATACACTGTAGCCAGTGTGTAGTCTTGTATTCCTTGCCCCCTTCTTCACTTTCCCCAGCATCCCCAAAGTCTGTTTTGTCATTCTTATGCCTTTGCATCCTCATAGCTTGCCTCCCATTTAAAATTGAGAACATATAAGATTTGGTTTTCCATTTTTGAGTTGCTGCACTTAGAATAACGGTCTCCGATTCCACCCAGGTTGCTGTGAATGCCATTATTT
Organism: Nomascus leucogenys; assembly: GCF_006542625.1. Taxonomy (NCBI): domain Eukaryota; kingdom Metazoa; phylum Chordata; class Mammalia; order Primates; family Hylobatidae; genus Nomascus; species Nomascus leucogenys. The sequence continues at coordinate 8,589,425 of NC_044391.1, forward strand.
TGTTCCTTTTTATGGCTGAGTAGTATTCTATGATGTATATATACCACATTTTCTTTATCCACTCATTGGTTGTTGGGCATTTGGGTTGGTTCCATATTTTTACAATTGTGAATTGTGCTGCTATAAACATGCATGTGCAAGTGTCTTTTTCATGTAATGACTTCTTTTCCTCTGGGTAGATGCCCAGTAGTGGGATTGCTGGGTCAAATGGTAGTCCTACTTTTAGTTCTTTAAAGAATCTCTGTACTGGTTGTACTAGTTTACATTCCCACCAGTAGTGTAAAAGTGTTCCCTTTTCACCACATCCATGCCAACATCTATTATTTTTTTATTATGGCCATTCTTGCAGGAGTAAGTTGGTATCTCATTGTGGTTTTAATTGCATTTCTCTGATAATTAGTGATGCTGAGCATATTTTCATATGCTTTTTGGCTATTTGTGTATCTTCTTTTGAGAACTGTCTATTCATATCATTTGCCCACTTTTTGATGGGATTTTTTTTTTCTTGCCAATTTATTTGAGCTCCTTGTAGATTCTGGATATTAGTCCTTTGTCAGATGCATAGTTTGCGAATATTTTCTCCCATTGTGTGGGTTGTCTGTTTACTCTGCTAATTGTTTCTTTTGCTGTGCGGAAGCTTTTTAGTTTAATTAGGTCCCATCAATTCATTTTTGTTTTTGTTGCATTTGTTTTTGGGTTCTTTGTCATGAACTCTGCCTAAGCCAACGTCTAGAAGAGTTTTACCTATGTTATCTTCTAGATTCTTTATTGTTTCAGATCTTAGATTTAAGTCTTTGATCCATCTTGAGTTGATTTTTGTATAAGGTAAGAGATGAGGATCCAGTTTCATTCTTCTAATTTTTAAAATTAGCTAATTAATTTATTAATTTATTTTTTCACAGACAGAGTCTTGCTCTGTCACCCAGGCTGGAGTGCAGTAGCATGATCTCAGCTCACTGCAACCTCTGCCTCCCGGGTTCAAGCAATTCCCTTGCCTCAGCCTTCTGAGTAGCTGGGATTACAGGCACATACCACCACGCCCAGCTAATTTTTGTATTTTTAGTAGAGACAGTGTCTCACCATGTTGGCCAGGCTGATCTTGAACTCCTGACCATGTGATCCACCCGCCTTGGCCTCCCAAAGTGCTGGGATTACAGGCAAAAGATTTCTTTAATGTCAGCTCCCTTAACTTGAGCAGTTAGAATGGTTTGAAAAAAAATGAGAAATATTTTGAACCTTGTAAATTTACAAATTCATATGTAAACTTAGGGTGCTAAAACAAATAGTTCTTTCTTTTTAAATTTTATAATTTAATTTTAATACTCTTTCTGTGTCAATTATGTATATTAGCCCAAGTTCTATCCTTTGGGAGATATTTTGCTTTGTTTCTATAGCTCATACTTACCCTCAGCTTTTCATTCTGTGAAAGTATGCTATTTACTGCAAGGGATTGTGAATTTAGTTTCAATGTAACTGGTGAAAACAAAAAAGCAGGAAGATGAGCTGTTTATGTACCATTAGTCAAATATTTATTAAGCAGCTGCTGTGTTTTAAGCACCGTGCTAGGTGCTGGGGACCCAAAAATGAACGAAACATAGCCTTTTCTTCAGGGAGCTGCTGGCCTAATGGGGTTGCAGACAAGAAGAAAGAGAGTTCCTTATGGTGTGATAAGTGCAACTGTAGAATTAATGGAGTATACTATGGAATCACATTCTTTTCTAACAGTTGCTGAATAGTGTCTTGGTATGTAGAGAAGTAGCAGCCTCTGCTGTCTATCCTTTGTTTATGGGATATAGAGGGGAGGTGGGGAAAACTCATGAATCAATCAGTTGTTACAGAACAGCATTCCAATGACTTGTGTAAAAGAATTGGAAACAGACTGAAGTTCCTTAATTCATGAATCTCTAAAAGTGGTTGGGGACAAGTGTGCTTTGCTCTTGCCAAAGTGTAGTGCATGAAAGATAGTGTGTCATTTTACTGACCCGTATCCACCCTCAAGTACTCACTGTGCTCTCATCAGATTTTAAAAGATAAATGAAAAACATGGACATTAGTAGAAATGCCACAAAGTACAATAATCAGATAAAACAGTTTTAAGAAGAACACTATTTTGTGTGTGTGTTTGTGTGTAGAAGTATGAGTACATATGTGTTTGTATTTTTGCATGGACATACATTTATTTGTGTATAGTGAGTATTTATATGAAGGTACATAGCAAAATGAACTATGGTTAAGCATATTTATGCCACTAGTGGGTAGTGTCAGTGGAGACTCTCAGAATTAACTTCTAGGATTTCTCAGTGCAAAAAAATGTCATGATAATGTCATGTCTGCCTTTCTCAAAGGTAAAGGTACTTTGATTAACCCTAAGCTCCCTTTTTTTGTTTTAAGAGACAGGATCTGGTTTTATAACCCAGGCTGGAGTGCAGTGGTGCAATCATAGCTCATTTCAGCTACGGACTTCCGGCCTCAAGGGATCTTCCCACCTTGGCCTCACAAAGTGCTGGGATTACAGGCATGAGCCACCACACCGACCCCCTAAGCTCCTTTTAAAGAGGCAATGTAATGTAGTGGCTTAGGACACAGTCTGGACAGACTGCCTGAGTTTAAATCATACATCTACCATTTATTATGTTTAACACATTTCTTAACTTCTTAGTGTCCTGGTTTATTTGTCTATAAAACATTTTAATAATCCCTATCTTATATGCTCTTGTGAGCATTAAATGATATATGTAAAGTTCTTAGGTGAATAATGGGTATGCAGTAAGGAATACATAAGTATAACAAACACTGATGGTTGTACTTTATGTGGAAGGCCTATTCCATACTGAGAATTGGTTATGGCAGACAGATTTGTGGTATTCTTTATTTGCTCTCCATTTCCTTCAATGCGCTAAGAGTACTTGGGACAGGATTTAGGGAGATCTACAGAGTACCATCATAATAAGATGTAAATTACATGCAAATCAGTAGGTACATATTATTTGTCCAGCATGTACTTGATGTTAAAAGAAAATTTGGATACATAGTGAAAACAAGTATAATTCCTCAGAGATTGTTTGGAGTCCTGCCAAGTGTTTTCAGTGATCAGAAAATACTGAGGTGTTTAGCTGATGAGAAAATAAAGAGAAAAAAAGGGGAAGCTATTGTCAAGTAAAATAGAGACAGTCACTTTGGAACATCAGTAAGTGAAGTTTTTTTATTTCATTGTAGAAATGAGGAAGCAGGTTGAAAAATTAATTTGGGTTAGTAACAAAATCCCTTTTGTTGTGATGTTTGTATTCTTAACCAAAAATCTATCTTTTTTCTACTTTTGCATTTAATGTGACTTTTTTCCTATACTTATTTTGAACTCAGTGAAAATATACTTCATATCATCTCTTTTGTTTTAACAGTTGTAGTTCAGAGTAGGTGAAAAATAAGAATAATATATTAGTTTCATTATCACTACATCTGTTATCTACGTATGAGTGTGTATGTGTGCAGGTGTGTGTAATCTGAAAAAACATAGAATTGAAAATCAAGAAACCTACATCCCAGCCATAGTTTATCTCACCTATAAGATGTGTGTATGTTGAATGAGAACGTTATATATACAAATGATTTATTCGTTCCTTCCCCTGTTCATTTATTTAATTTATTGAATGTCTTTTATGTGTCAGATACTGACAGTACAAAGGTGAGTAACTCATAGACTCTGTCTACAAGATACTTTACATATAGTAGAAGACTAATTCATAGAAGAGCATGTGACCTAAGCCATGTAATCAAAGTCTTCTTGGGAATTTTTGTGGGAGTCTTGGAGAAACATGATTTTTTTTTTCCTTTTGATTTTGTGCTAGAAGGACATGATAAGGATAAAGATGCTAGTGACCATCTCTTAGACCATATAGAGTGTTTTGGAAAATGAGGTCAAGATAAAAGAAAGCAAAGCGAAAAGCTGGAGAGAAGACAATATGTTTCTTTGGTGATAGAGATGCAAGAAAGGGAAGGCTTTGCCAGGTAGAGGAGGCACCACAAACAAGGACATGGAGAGATATAAAACAATATAATGTTCTAAATGAAATGTAAGATGTGCAGAGGGGTTGAAGGAATGGAGGGAAAGTTAGGCAGAGGCTAAGTATAAAAGATCTTTTAATCTTGCAGGTAGTGGGGAGCCATTGAAGTACTTTAAAAATAATCTGGCAATAAAGTAAGGAGAGAGAATCTACATGATGTGGTAAATGACCTAATTGGGAAGGTGAGAGAATAGGTGGAATGTAGGTTGGCTTCAAGGTTTCTTCTGATTTGGGTGTCTGAGTGCATTGTGTTATTATTCAAAAGGGCAAGAAATTCAAAAGGAGAATAAGGAGAAAAGATAATTACTGTTCTTTTGGAAATAATGAATTTGAAGTTCATTTGGAAGATCTACCTGGAAGTGTCTTGTCTGAAGTTCAGCAGAGGGCTTTCTTAGTTGACCATCCCATTACAGCTATCAACACAGATGTGATAGTGGAAACCATGAAAGTGAATGTAATTATTTAGAAAGAGCAAGTAGTTCTAGAAGAGAAGAAAGATGGAGGCAGAACTTTGGGTAGGTGAAAGAACGTGAAAGGCGACTAAAAGGGAGAGGTAGGAGAGGGAGTAGTGTCATGGAGGCTAGGGAAAGAAAAGGTTTAATAAGAAGGCCTGCTCAATAATCAACTGCACAGAGAAGTCAAACAGCATTACTGAAAATAATCTATTGGATTTTGCAATTAAGAGGATATTTATATTCATCCAAGAGAATTTTTTTTGAGAATAGAGTGAGGAGGTAGGCCAAGATATGATTGTAGTTGATTGTAGTGGATTGAAGAGTAAAGAGAAAAAAAAAGAAAAGAGTGATAGTAGTTCTAGAATAACGTAGGATTGAGGAAGTTTGGTTTGGTTTGGATTGTAAGATGGAAAACCACTTAAATAGATTTTGAAGAAAAGGTCAGTAGAGAGGCACAGATTGAAAATAAGGGAGATGGAGAAAGTGAATTATCAGTGAATTTCTGGAGAATATAATATCAAGGAACCATGTGGAGGGTGTCTTTTCGTTGGGAATGCACCTTTTTTCGATACTAGAGGAAAGAAGGGAGAGGATTCATATGGACATAGATAGGCATATGAGTCAAGTTGTAACTATCCCCAAAAGAAGCCACTTAAAGTTTTTAAAAGAGAAGGAATTTAATGCATATAATTTGTTAATAGGTCATGGAAGAATTGGAAAGCTAAATAGGGAATTCTAAACCAACCCAATAATTAACAAGAGCATGAAGCCAATAAGCTGGAGGGACAAAAAAGGAGGTAGCATTACTAGGAGTGGAAGCTAGAACCATGCCATCCTGTCTGTTACCCTTTGAAGGAAACAAGCTCTGGTAGAGGTATCGTCAGAGGCAGAGGGTAGGGGAGAGGAATGTCCTAGCTTCTCTCCACTTTCTCCCTTTCAGTCTGCTGCTGGTGCCCCCCCAGACATCCAGCATGAAGCCTCCAGGGTCAAGCTCTGTACCATCTTAAGCAGAGCCAGGAAAAAGAACAAAAGGCTCTGAGCTCACACAGGCCCATGACTATTATAATAGGGTTGGAAGTTTGTGAGAGAGGAAAGGAAAATAAGAAATGAAGAAAAGCTAGGCATGGTGGCTCATGCCTGTAATCCCAGCACTTCGGGAGGCCAAGGTGGGGTGGATCAGTTGATCCCAGGAGTTCGAGACCAGTCTGGGATGCATGAGGAAATCCCGACTCCACACACACACACACACACACACACACACACATTACAAAAAGTTAGCTGGGCATGGTGGCCTGCTAACTTTTACTCCCAGTTACCTGGGAGGTTGCAGCAGGAGGATCACCTGAGCCCAGGAGGTCGCGGCTGCAGTAAGCCATGATTGTACCACTTCACTCCAGCCTGGGTGACAGAGCAAGACCCTATCTAAAACACACACACACACACACACACACACAACACAACAAAGTGAAGGAAAAAGATGGTAGGAGTATGTGCATGAAGATTGGGAAAGCTACTATGAAGAATGGTTGAAGGAACCCAGCAGGGATATATAAATATACAATAGAATTTGGCTGAAGATCCACTTCATTTCTAGAAAAGAAGTTGCTAGTAGTACCAATTTGCACTACTGGATGTACCAGGAAGACATGTCCACAGGACCAGAAGCTTCTCTGAGATCCAAGTAAATATATTGTAAGTAAAGAAGTGAGAACGCTTACAGGAGAAAGAGCAACTGTGAGAGACTAGTATGTTGTCGTTTAAGATTTTAGAAGTGGAACAGTTCTAAGTACTAGAAAGTTCCATGAAAACATAAGCAGGGGTGATTTCTGTGTTGCAGAGGGGTAAAATAACTTGCATACTAGGTAATTGAGAACTATTGACATGGGTGTTGAAGTCAGCAGTGATTATAACATTTTTTAGAGTAAAAACGAAGACCGAGTCAGGTGTCCAAATCTTCAGGGAATTAAGTGATCATCTGGAAAAGACAAGGATGGTGACAGCAAAGAGTAGAAAGTGATTCACTTGATATGTGCCTCTAAGAGTGGAGGGTTTTGAGATAAGGTTGGGAAAGTAATGGTATAAATATGGTGATTAAGAGAGTGCTACCCATGGCCCTGTGTCATTTGAGGAGAGAATGAGGAATTTCTTCATGAGAAGGCCAGGATCTAGTTGAAGGAAGAAGGCTTAGAGAGTGTTCTGGAATTAGGTCTAAAATGGCAGGTAATTACAACAAAATGAGAATTTGAGAGCAAAATGGGTAGAGGTGAATAGAGCTGTAGGAAGAAAATAGCAGCCTGGGGAACAACACTGTTTAGACAATGATAGATGACACTGAATTTTGTTGAGGGGCAAAGAATAACCAGAATGCAAAAGACTGGTTGGATCAGCTGGCTTCAAAATTCCTGGCCTAGGCAGGCTGAAATCCCTGTAGGGTTTGGAGGGCCCCCGTGTTTAGCAGCCTTTGCTCGGTGGTGTTTCATGTGCTGCTTCCATTCCTCCCTCTGCTGTTCATTCAAATATATTACACTTGGAAAGTAGTTCTTGTCTCTTCATTCCAGCATAACCTTAGGGTCCAGTTTTTAGAAGTTTGAATGTTTACACTGGGTTATCATTATTCACTATAGATGCATTTCCAAGTATCACCGTGAACAGATGAGTGTTTCTACATTAGCATAGAAAAGAGTCCCCAGATCTGAGAATGGGTCCTGGTAAGGGCTGTATGATGGATTTTCTTATTTTCACAGAGGAGGTGTTCAGTAAAATGTTTCTGAAGATGATCCTGATCAGAGGATGGGGAGGAGGAAGAGAAGGAAAATAAAGGGGATAATAAATTAATGAAGTGACTAATGACCATCATGTGGCTGACTCAATATACACTCTTATCCATATACCAAATTTCATTGAATCTAAGGGACTTTTTTTCACATTTTTTACAATAAATTTTTATAATAATTTTTTTCACGTTTTAATATTTGTGAAATGTTAATGACATTAAAATTAGAATCGGTTGTATCTTTTCTTTTGTGTCGGTCCGTACAACACTCTCATGGATTTAGCAAAATCAGATGTGTGTTTATTTTCATTCTTATTTGCGCCTACTATATCTCATTTTAAAAACTCTTGTTTTCTTTGTGCTTATTTTCCTTAAGTTCTTTAACTCTACTCACATTCAACCTGTTTCCCTTGTCCTTTTTTTTTTTTTTTTTTGAGCAGCCTCGCTCTGCCGCCCAGGCTGGAGTGCAGTGGCCCAATCTTGGCTCACTGCAAGCTCCGCCTCCCGGGTACATGCCATTCTCCTGCCTCAGCCTCCTGAGTAGCTGGGACTACAGGCCCACGCCACCATGCCTGGCTAATTTTTGTATTTTTAGTAGAGACAGGGTTTCACCATGTTAGCCAGGATGGTCTCGATCTCCTGACCTCATGATCTGCCCGCCTTGGCCTCCCAAAGTGCTGGGATTACAGGCGTGAGCCACCGCTCCTGACCTCCTTTGTACTTTTTATTGCAACTTCATTTTTCTTTTGGCTTGTAGTTTACAGAATATTTTTTTTTCCTCCAAATCCTCAGCTTTAAGAAGGTAGCGTGTAATACACATTCTCTAGGCCTGACTCTTTTGTTAAGTATCACATGGCTCTTGGGCAAGCAATTCAACCTCTTTGGGCCATAATTTTCTTATATATAAAATGAGGGGTTAAGTCTAATGATATCAATAGTCTCTTTCTGTTTTGAAAATTTGGGGTTTCTTGACCATCAGAGGGCTGAAAAATCCCTACTCTAAGCCTTTGAGAGGAATCAGGGCAGAGGATAATGACATAGAGAACTCTGCCTCTTTTCTCAGATGCATTCCTTAAACCTGCATATCCTACATATTCTCTGACTTTTGTTGCTGCCAAGCTACTCTGGGCTCAAGGTTTATGTCTGGGCATAGACATCTAGCAGCATCATCTTTATTTATATAGATCTACTAGATAAAATCCATTGATTCTAAATATAGATTTATATAGATCTACTAGAATCTAATCCATTGATTCTAACCTTTTGGGGAGCACTGATGTCTTGAAAAGTGATGACATAGACATATTCCCTCTCTTCAAGTTTTGTAAAAAGAGTCAATATTTTTTATAATACGTAATTTGGATTTTTAATTTTTTCCTGGGAAGTTATTTTCTGTTGTCTCTGGCACAAATTGAAGATTAAGTCTCAGAATGGAAAGTTTAGAAGAGACTGTTTGCAGTGGATTACTATTATATGTATATGTATTTGTATGTGTAGGTATAAAGTATACCGTAAAGTAAGGTAGCTTGCTAGAAGTCAGATCATTACTTATCAGGTCACCCAGAGTGTGGGGATTGTTTTGTTCCCTGTTGGAATTGAAATGGTGTTTCTGTAGAACATGTTGTAATCAGTATTTTTCAGCATGGATAAATACTGGAAAATAAACTCAGCTGGAAGTGAAAATAGTTGAACTTCAAGTTCTTTTTATTTACCAAGTGATGACTTTCGGGCTAGCTAAAATATCTATTAATTTTTAAGGGAAAATTAATGGTAGTGTCAGGTCTTCATTACAGAGTAGATACTACATTAGATTATCACTAGAGAGGACAAATGATCCAAGAGAAGTTATGTTAGTGGCCCTATATGTGAAAACCAACTCTGAAGGAAGCTAATAGTTCCTTACGATTTCCTAGGGAAATTGCTTTAAATAACCTGTAGTTTGGTAGATATTCATATCCCAAAAGTCACTTAATGACAGCACAGGTTAAGACTACAAGAGTGCTGCAAGGAAGTGTATATAGTTCATTTAGGGGAATAATTTAATATGAGAGCTAGAATATAAAACAAAATGTAGAGTTAACAATTGTCTAGCAAGTTCAGGATGATTGGTAGGGAAGCACTGACTTAACCAATGACATATACAATTATTAGAGAGTTAGTTTGGTCAATTAAAGCAAATGCAAAAATAACAACAAAAACTAATCTTTCTCAAGTATCTATTAACATTCTAGATATTCTCTATTTTAAATTTCAAGAAGGGCTTAGAGATAGGGTGAACATGTAATTTATCATTCAAACCAGGGCAATAAGCATAAACTAGGCTTGTTCTTGGAAATCAAGGGTATAAAGTTGCTCTAGTTAGATGTTACCATGTGTCTACTCTCATTTCTGATTATTGCTAAAAATGTTAAGAAATGAACTAGTTAACATGCCAACTGAAGAGAAATAGATAAAAATCTTTCTCAGTAAGCCTCTAATCCATTGATTCTAACCTTTTGGGGAGCACTGATGTCTTGAAAAGTGATGACATAGACTCTCTCCGATAGAAGTGAATTGAAAATGAAATACGAGGGATTCATAGACCCCTGAAAACCATTCGTGGGCAAGAATCTTAGCTTAAAGCCAGAAAAAAGAAATAGGATATCGATTTTTTATTCTAGTAAAAGAGCTACTCACAAGCACCAGCACTACTCAAACACATTTTGATGAACTGCAATATACAATTAACATTTCTTATTATAAATAATTCAAATATATACAAAAATAGAATATCATAATGAAATCCCATATAACTATCATCTGAACTCAAGATTGAATAAGATTTGTCTGTAGTTGTTTCACCTATTCCCTTTTTTAGTTCTGTTTGTTTCTGAAGCATTTTTAAACAAATCCCAGATTCATATAATTTCTCCCCTATACACTTTAGTAAACATCTCTAAAAAAATGCCTATTTTCTTACTTAGCCGGAGTGTCATTATCACAACTAACAAAACTGACACTGATTCTTCAGTATCATCTGATACTCTATTCATATTCAAATTTTATCAGTTGTGTCAAAAATGTTATTTTCCATTGGATTTACTTGAATTGGTATCCAAACAAATATCACGCTTTGCATTTTATTTTTTATAGTCCCTCTACTGTCATAACCTTTCTCCCTTTTTGAAGCAAACTGGTGCAGTTGTGTCATATTATAGATTTGTGTGTTTGCTTCTTTGTGGTCTCACATAACTTGATTCTTAATCCCCTATATTTCTTGTAAACAAGAAGTGAGTTGTTAGGCTTGCTTAGATTCAGATTAGATTTATTTTCCTTTTTCCAGGAAAATTTCCACAGATGATGGTATATATTTCATAGGTTATGCTCTATAAGCTGATATTTTATGATGGTATATATTTCATAGGTTATGCTCTATAAACTGACATTTCAGGAATTGCTGACAATCAGAAATTAGAATCTTATGACCAAAAGAAACACCAGGACTAATTCTTCTTTCTCACTTTCCAAAAGTATCTGTGGTCCACTCCAATGTTCTTTCAGCCATCAAAATATTAACCACTCATATGAAATATTTATAGAAAGTGATAGTTGTCAAATGTATTTCCCTTTAATATTCATTTTAAATTATTATATTGAGCATGTACTTTTCATTCTTGTCCCTTCTCTTTTCTGGTTTCCTTTATCCCATTCTTTTAAAAACAAGCTATCAGTTCCCATAGCAGCCTTTACCAAGGTAGATAAATATCAACATCATGGTTGAAATACCAAAGCTCAGTGCCAGCAATTATCCTACAATTTGTGTGTTGGTGTAATAACACACAGGGACTTGAGCACATTACTAATAGCCATTGAGGGGAGCAAGCTAGTCTCTAAACATATTAAAATGCCTCAGAGGACTTTTTCAGCACTACATAGTCAAGATTTGGTGATAGGAGCTGCTTTGTTAGGACTTGTTGTGAATTTTACTTTGCCTTATTGTGTGTGTGGAAGTTAGTGACGACCTTCATAAATTGGCTTAAATAATATACAGATCAACCAACAGGAGACAGAACTAGCCAAGTAAAGCATATGGCAAATCACTGGAAAAAGATCATATTATGTAGTTACTTTTAATTTGGAAATGAGAGTGTAAGAATATCTCCAATTTAATTGGGGCTTGTCTGAAAAATGCGTTGATATCTGCCATTTCAGAATTGAAATGTTTTCATTTGCTGAAGTTTTATTTGCTTTGCTGAGGACAAGGATACTACCAGGAATGGGGTCTGACAGAAATAAATTATTAAGCTGGGTTATTCTTATTTTTATTCTCTTTCAAGATAGTATTGGCAAAATCTATCTTGTTATTCTTTTTCTTTTTTTGAGACGGAGTTTCGCTGTCGCCCAGGCTAGAGTGCGGTGGCGCGATCTCAGCTCACTGCAAGCTCTGCCTCCCGGGTTCACGCCATTCTCCTGCCTCAGCCTCCCTAGTAGCTGAGACTACAGGCACCCGCCACCGCGCCCAGCTAATTTTTTGTATTTTTAGTAGAGACAGGGTTTCACCGTGGTCTCGATCTCCTGACCTCGTAATCCACCTGCCTCGGCCTCCCAAAGTGCTGGGATTACAGGCGTGAGCCACCGCGTCCGGCCTCTATCCTGTTATTCTTAGCAACATAAATAAGAAGTATTTTGGGGGGAAAGAGCGTATTAGAAAGAAGTTTAAAATTTTTCTGTCTTTTGTTATATTTGATTTTCAGGAAAATAAGGTGAAAAAGCATCTATTTTCATACAATTTCTTTGGGTTTAATTATACAAATAGTTATTAATAAAGTAAAAATAATGCATGGTTTACTGGCTAAAATTTGAAGGATTTCTGTAACACTGAAGCCATTCTTTAAACATGCTGGAATTTGGAAGTCAGATTTTCTTCAGCATCTTTGATAAACTTGTGTTTTTTTTTTTTAATCATGTTGATTTTTAAAGTGTTTTTGGAGTATCTCCTTTTATTTATAGTTTATTGTGTTAAAATCCTCCTAATTGCCACTCCTCATCCTAACCCTGGGAGAAATTCTTGTTATTAGTTGCTCCCATTCCTTAGGGATATTATATAAGCACTTTTACCTACTACTCCAAGAAATCTGCATTATATGGGCATTATTTTGTATTATATTCCATAAAGAAATTATAGGGCAAGGCAGCTGCCACCTGAAAAATGACTTGTTTGGTATTGTCTGTTTTTTAGAGAGGGGCATAGAATAAAATTAAAAATATGTAAGGCTCATAAAGCTTTAATGGTGTGTATATATTAATTTCTCTCAAAAACAACATACGAAAGTGTCTATATGCACACAAAGATATATACACACACATATATGTATACATACGTGTGTGTGTGTGTGTGTGTGTATAAAAGGAGTGATTCCATTGCAAGGTGGACCTAATTATTAGACTATGTCCTCTTGACCAGGCGTGGTGGCTCATGCCTGTAATCCCAGCATTTTGGGAGGCTGAGGTGGGCAGATCACGAGGTCAGGAGATTGAGACGAACCTGGCCAATATGGTGAAACCCCATATCTACTAAAATACAAAAATTAGCTGGGTGTGGTGGTGCGCACCTGTAGTCCCAGCTACCTGGGAGGCTGAGGCAGGAGAATTGCCTGAACCCGGGAGGCTGAGGTTTCAGTGAGCTGAGATTATGCCACAGCACTCCAGCCTGGCAACAGAGTGAGACTCCATCTAAAAAAAAAAAAAAAAAAAAAAAAAAGCTCTTCAAGACAAGTACCATGTCTCTCAACCTCTTTTTTCAAGACCAAATGTCTCGCATTTTCTCAACTCACTTTTTTTCCTATGTCATCCTTTCAAGACACTTCATTATTCTATTCTAATTCCTTTAAATTACTGCATTTTGACACTATTGTATTGATGTAGTACTGAGACCTTAACATACTAGCAGGTATGGTCTCATTAGAACATTAAGACTATTATTTTCTGATATCTGACATCTGACATGTTGTGCTGTTGGTTTTTCCATTAGTGCAGGCTAATGGATGAGATAATTTTTAGTTGCAAAACCACAGAATACTTAACAGTCACCTAATCTTTATGTCTTCTTCTTCATCATTTCTTTTTAACAGAAAATACTGTCAGGCCATGTCTTCCTCATCTTATATGTGGTTAATTGATGCTCCAAGACACGTTAATTCTAGTTCCCAGGTTTACAATTGGCTGGGCGTGGTGGCTCACGCCTGTAGTGCCAGCACTCTGGAAGTCCCTGGCTAGCTGATGATTTGAGATCAGCATGACTGACATGGTGAAACCACGTCTCTACTAAAAATACAAAAAAAAATTAACTGGGCATGGTGGCACATTCCTCAGCCCTAGCTCCCTTGAACCTGGGAGACGGAGGTTGCAGTGAGCCGAGATTGTACCACTGCCCTCCAGCCTGGGTGACAGAGCCAGACTCTGGAAAAAAAAAAAAAAAAAAAAAAAAAAGAGAGTTGCAATTTATATTGGTCAAAAATGTTTTACCTTATTTTCTTTCACTTTTGGTTTTTTTCAGAGATTTGACTTCTAAACCCAACTTTCCCACTTACAAATTTGAGAGCTTGAGTAAAGTATTGAGACTCTCTGAAATTTAATATGTGCGTTTCTAAAGCATTGATAACATAGGTGTAAATGTTAAGTAAAATAACATATGCACAGTTTTTTAGCACAGTACCTGGCATATAGAAGGCTAAACATGCATTTTTTTTCTTATTGTCAAGTTTGTATTATACATAGAAAAATCTATATTAATCAACCACCTGCTGGACCACTAAACTCATACTGTTTTCAGACCTTGTTTGTGATAATACCCCAACTAATTTTTGCCAGACAAGGGGTAGAAAGAACTCTAAATAATCTTGAATTTAAAACAGTACTTATCCTTTTTGCTAAATAGTAGAAAACACATTCATTCTGCAAATCAGGATCAACATTTTATATTCATCTCATTGACATTAAATTTAAACAAATTCTCTAATTTAGACTTTTTATTTTCTTCATCTTAGAAACTGTAAACTGCATAGGGAAGTGCAATGATAATTTTCTTTGTACATTTGTACCTGAAGCTAGGTTATGTCATATATGGCCAAAGAAAAGTCGTAAAGGCATTTCCACTTTTCTTCATACTATTCTTGCCTTTATTTGTGCAACTATTATGCATATCATCAACCTATATAAAATGTCATTACAGAGGCACATTTTCCCAAGATAGTTAAAAGTATAAAGACAATTGAGTATATTCTGATATCTATCAAGCTTAATCTGTAAGCAGCATTTAGTTTCAAACACATAGATGGTTTTGACACAGAATCATTTGGCTTCCAAATGATTGGAGTCTAATTGGGAGGAAATATAATGGATGTAGGCTCCTTTTTCTTCACAGTTGAGTCTTATGTAAAAATTCTCTGCATCCTTTTGATGATGAGTAAGTACTACATTAAATTAAAACTTTAATTACCTTATTCTTAATTTCTGGAAACTCTTTTCAAAATTAACCCAAGAATCCCTAAATATCAGAGAAAATCCTATAGTCAATAAAATCAATAGATATTAGAGACACTTTTATGAGTAAGGCACTGTGCCTGACTCTGTATATGATTCAAGGGATTCTAAATATTGTTGCTGTTGTTTGCTCTGAAGGAGTGACAGTATAGCTTTTTAAGATACTGGTCAATCTCTAATAATAATTTTGATTGGAAGGGATCAGCAGTGTAGAATCACATATGGATTTGGCATACAGTTAGAAATATACTAATGAAATCATGTTAAAGCTTTTACAGACTTTAAGTGGATAAAATAGGTGATAAAGAAGGAACTTGTTGAATTAATATGTTCAAAATACTCAGTTTATGATATACAAATTTGGCCAGCCACAGTGGCTCACGCCTGTAATCCCAGCACTTTGGGAGGCTGAGGAGGGCGGATCATGAGGTCAGGAGAACGAGACCATCCTGGCCAAGATGGTGAAAACCTTGTCTCTACTAAAAATACAAAAATAAGCTGGGCATGGTGGCACGCACCTGTAGTCCCAGCTACTCAGGAGGCTGAGGCAGGAGAATTGCTTGAACCCAGGAGGCAGAGGTTGCAGTGATCACGCCACTGCACTCCAGCCTGGTGACAGAGTGAGACTCCGTCTCAAAACAAACAAACAAACAAAAAGATATACAAACTCAGAAAATGGTTTCCAAAAAACTAGTTTACTTGATGGTTTAAAGGTGTGGGGAGAGTAACTAGTATATGAATAGCTTAAATAAAAAATGTTTTGATTAACTAATGAAACATTGTGGGCTGGAAGATCTTATATCAAAGAAAAGGGTGGAGACCATTGTTTTATTTATTCATTAATTTATCAAGTATTTATTTGTCACCACTTTAGTGCCAGGCATTGTACTCTTAAAAAAAGAGAGAATGAGAGAGAGAGAAAAGAAATAGGTAGAGAATCTAATTTAATCCGAGATGTGGGAGGAGGAAGAGAGGATTAAAATGGAAGAAGGTAATGTCAACCTTCTGCAAATTCTTTTCTTACTCTGTAATTCTTCCATATGGAGGAAAGGAAAGCAGAATGCTGAAAGGATGAAGTAAAATCTGCAGAATTATTTCAGCATTCAGCATTAGATTTATTAAAAAAGCATACAACTGAAACTTTCCTAGGTTGAAGTACTAACTTGGCCTCTTAGAAGAACCTGGATACTTAGTTCGCCTGAGGGAACAAATATTTGGAAAGGGCTTCCAACTTCAGGCTAACACAAGTGAGAGGAGTTATAAGATCATTCAATCAGAATTAGTGTATAAGGAAATGTTTAGAAAATGCTGAGAATAGTTGATGAACAGTGAATCTTTATTAGCTGCTTGTTTACTTTTAAATTCTCAGAGTAATTTTAAATATTAACTTTGCTTAATGTTCAGCAATTTCCAAAAAGTTAGTAATTTCACTGAAGTAAGTATTGTTTCTTTCAAAGGTATTCAGATACACACATGGGCATAGTCATGCACGCACACACCCACAACACACAGTCTTTGTTCACTTTGTTGCCAGTTGGCCTTTTTATATGGAATGTAGCTGGGCAGTGGACAAGTGACCATAATTTAATTTTGAAAGAATTGAAAATTAATTGCTGTGACTAGCCTATAAATAAAACGACACTACTTGAGTACTTGTTTGAGAATAATAATAACATTTGCTCTAAGTTTTAGCCATCTCTTTTTCAGCAGTATTTTTTCTCCTTCCTTAAACTAATTGGTTGTGCAAAAACATATGGTTGGTACTAAAGAAATGTGTTTTCATAACATAAATTTGATCTGAAATGAACTCTTAAGAAAATGAAATGGAATTTACTTCACATTAATTGTGTTTAGGTTAGCCAGTAATTGTATTAGACAACGTTGGTACTTCAAAATACTATCATTTTGAATGAATTGCTATCAAATTCAACAACATTTTAGAATACATGATTTCTGCCTCATGAGTACATCAGAAAAAATAATCAGTAAGTTTTAAATAAGACTTATTTAAATTTAAATACTAATTTAAATGAATTATTTAAGTAAGAGTTACATATTGTTTTAAATACAGTGAGTTACTTAAGTAAGAGTTACATATTGTTTTAAATACAGTGAAATGTAAGCAAGAATCTATTCTTAAATGAAGTCATTGTTACTATAATACAGAGTTTTTGTCATATAAAGTTTGTGAGGAGCTGGGGGTAATGTAGGGTAGAACGTGGAGCAAGAGTCTGTGTTGGATACTGGAGGCCATTGGATGCCTTTGTATACTTGCAGGCAGGGCAGGGGAGAATATCAAAATGATGTTTGAGGAAAAAATTCTAATTGATGTGTTGGACATGGGGTACTAAAGGCTTATCACTGAGTAAGAAGTAACATTTTTGGAGTTACAGCAAATATAATTTCCCCTTCTAGTTTCTTACGACAGAGAAGGAAAATAATTTCCTTTTCACAGACTATCTTCTCTCCTCTTCCTAAATACAAAAACAAACAAACGAACAAAAACAAGTGTGATATTTTATTGACCAGCTTACATCTAGGACAGTCATACCTTTTCTTCCATTACCATTATGCTTGATTTAGTTGGGTAATAGTCATTCTTCTACTCTGCGAATTGCAGTAAATTTCTTGGTAGATTTATGTTACCTTAAGTTGATTTTTTTTCTTGTGATAATAGTGATAACAACTTTAATAAAACATAGCAATATACAGATTCCCTGTATTTTAACAGATAATTTACTTGCTTTTGCATAATTAGTCTGCAAAGATTTGCTTCTATTTTTGCAGATGGAGAATTTAAGTCTCAGAGAGGTTTGTAACTTCCTTGTGGTCCCTCAGTTGATAAGAGACAGGGGCAGGATTTGAATGACAAAGTATTTGACTCTTCATGATACTCTAATACTGTTTAATTGTAACCTATCTTTTCTTTCACAAGATACATGTATGTAATACACAAAATTTATATCCAAGAGATGTGAAAGCATAGTTTTTTTCTTTCTGAATCCACATTTTAAATGAATGATGTGGTACATGAAGTTCTCTCCTACACTTGGGAAATGTACGGCACTAATGAGGAAACATTTCTAAGTTAGTTTGTCACATGGGGATTCAATCAGGAATAACTGTGTGACCTTTAAGAAAATTAAGATTGGCTGTCAGAGGGAAATTTCTCTCCCACCCTATGGGATAGTCTTACAGAGAAAGAGCGTATCACTTTCAATTCTCAATAAAGAATGGTAAATTATTAACCTAGAATGTGTTTATTACTGAATATAGTCATTTTAATAATGGAAGAATAAATATTCTATGATATCTTTCCTATTTTTAGTGTTTGTTTAGAACTTTATCACATACAGAAAAACATGATCTAAAGCCTTCAAGGATCTGGTTCACTACATGAATGAGTTTTTAAAATTTGGAGAAATTCAGAAATCAAGAAGTACATATATAATGATAGGCCAAAGGATATCGTAATTTAGCCACATTCGTAGTTACTTAAAGACACCAAAGAAATACTGTAGGAGTTTATGATTTTAACATCTTTTGGAAGATATATGCTGAATGTGCTTTTTAATAGGAAATTTTGAAGCTTTTCCTAAGGTTGAATATAAAATATTGGTTCAAGAATTATGATTGTGGAATGCCTAATAAAAAGAACATTCTGTGAAAAATGAGTAGATGGTAGAGGAATGACACCTAGAAGAACTTTGTTAGAAACTAGATTAGCAGGTATCTGACTAGGACCAAGGATCTCTTCCCCAAGTATAAAGGGGCCAAGAAAATTATCTCAAAGTTCTGAAGACTGACACAGGCACATTTAGCCCATTTAGGTCATGAGTTTGTAAAGCTTGTGTGTTTGATGAAGTTCAACATTTTTAGAAAGCTCTAGCAGTTTATAAAAAGTAATAAAACATTTCACCTTTTTAAGCATCTTTGTAGGAAAAAAAACTTCCATATACTATCATGGCACTGACCCTCTTTGGGATGACATTATTGCATTAGTCGATCATTATTTCTCCTTAAATATAACCCAGGAGATAAAGCTGTGAAGATAGCATGTTTTATAAAAGCTAAAAGTTATTGTGAATTCTTCTGAATCAATAATTGAAAAGTAACTGAAGGGAAAATTTTTATATAGCAGCAGTTTCCAAGTTATTACTTTTAGGAAACTTTTATACTTTTAAAAGTTATTGAGGGCCCCAAACAGCTTTACTTAATATGCATTTTAGAATTAACATTTTTTAGTTTAGAAATGTTTAAAATATTAATTCACTAAAATACTACTAGTCTTTACCCAAGAAAATCACAAAGATAATTCACACAAAATTTGTACACAAATGTTCATAATTATTCATAATAGCCAAAAAATGGAAACAAACCAAAGGCCCATCAGCTGATCAATGGATAAATCAAATGCAATATATCCATACAATGGAATTATTTGTCCATAAAAAGGAATGAAATACTGATATTTATTACAATATGGATAAACCTTGAAAACATCATGCTAAAAGAACACAGACACAAAAGGTAACATATTGTATCATTCCATTTACATGAAATGTCCAGAATAGGCAAATCCATAGAAACAGAAGTAGATTAGTTGGTGCCAGGGAGTGGGGATAGTGGAGAATGGGGAGTAACTGTATATGAGTATAGCCTTTCTTTTTGGGATGTTCAAAATATCTAGAATTAGATAGTGGTAATATTTTTGCAAGTTTGTGAATATATTTAAAACTGCTGAATTGTATACTTTATTTTTTACTTTATTTTTTTAAAGGTCATCTTGGCGTCAGATGAAGTCTGTACTTTACAATGGTGAATTTTATGGTATGTGAGTTATATCTCAATTAAAAATATAATAAGCAGCCAGGCGCAGTGGCTTACGCCTGTAATCCCAGCACTTTGGGAGGACAAGGCAGGCGGATCACAAGGTCAGGAGTTAGAGACCAGCCTGACCAAAATGGTGAAACCCTGTCTCTACTAAAAATACAAAAATTAGCCGGGTGCAGTGGTGTGTGCTTGTAATCCCAGCTACTCAGGAGGCTGAGGCAGGAGAATTGCTTGAACCCAGGAGGCGGAGGTTGCGATGAGCTGAGATTCCACCACTGCACTCCAGCCTGGGTGACAGAGCAGACTCCCTCTCAAAACAAAAAAAAAAAAAAAAAAAAAGAAAAAGAAAAATATAATAAGCACATTATATTTTATCCTAAATTATATATTTTTATGAAAAACAAATGTATTCCAAACAAAAATATTAATGAGTAGCATTGCTTTACATTTTCTACATATCTTTTTGCTATTTGGCTTCATGAGAATAATTGGATTCTATGTTTGCTTCTACATTCAATTTATTGTAATATATTGTTTTGGTTGAATTATATAAGAAACTCTCACTTTATGCAGATATATAGTTAGAAAAGAGACGAGTATCATAATAAATTATTCAGGTAATTATAGATATTTTTCTTTGATATTATAACAATATTTGTTGTGTGGTGATTCTTAAAGGTTAGTTGAATGTAGAATTTCAAATCTCCAAATAGTGCTGACTTGACTGCAGTTATTCAAAGGTTAGACTGAGCTAGGAAGTTGAAGATGACTCACCCACATGGCTGGCAGTTGGAGTTGACTGTCTGCTGGATGGTCAGTGTTTTCCTTGGTTATGACCTCTCCATGTGACCTGGGCTTCTTACAGCCTGATGGCTGGATTCCAAAATGAAATGTTCCGTGAGAAAGTTGAAGCCATCAATGTTTTAAGGCTTGTATTAGGCCATTCTTGGATTGCTTTGAATACCTGAGACTGGGTAATTTAGAAATAAAAGAGGTTTAATTAGCTCATGTTCTGCAGGCTTTGCGGGAAGCCTGGTGCTGGCACTCAGCTTCTAGGGAGGCCTCAGGAAGCTTACAATCATGGTGGAAGGCAAAGGAGGAGCAGGCATATCACATGGTGAAATGGAGCAAGCAAGAGAGAGAAGTGTGGGGGGTGCTACACACTTTTAAATGACCAGATCACGTGAGAACTCACAATCACAAAGACAGCACCAGGCCATGAGGGATCTGCTCCCATATTCCAAACACTTCCCACTAGGCCCCACCTCCAGCATTGCGGATTACAATTCACCATGAGATTTGGGTGGGGACAGATATTCAATGTATATTGAGGCCCAGCCTCAGAAATCACAGTGTCATGTTCCTTACATCATACTGGACACAACTGTAGGGCAGGCCCATATTTGAGGACGGTAGAAATAGACCCTGCTTCTTGATGGAAAGAGTGGCAAATAATTTGCAGCTAGTTCCATGATACAACCTTTTCTGACATTTTGAATGCCATGAGCATGTGGGAGCTTGGGATATACTATGGTTAAGTATTATTTTTATACTATTGCAACTTCTGCTTTGAAATGAACATCTTAACTGGATGCTTTTGTTTGAATTATTTAAAATTTATTGTCAAATGCAATAAATTTAATGCAATGAGAACTAACAGTGCCTTATGGCTTTTGATTACCTGCCCTTCCTTTTACATTTGTGACATTATTGTTCAGTTTTTAAATTATCGTTGATAATTACTTAAGAACAATTTTTTCAATATGGTATAAAAATATAATAAAAATAGAATATTAAGTGTCTGCTCCAATATCAGTCTGCTGTTTTTAGAATGAACATCTCCACTTCCTGTCAATCTTTATTCTCCAAGAGTGCCTTGATTTTGCACTTACAGGTTATCTATCAGCAATAGTTATAAGAAGATATACTAGAGATTAATTCATGTATTTACTTAATTACAATCTCCTTTGGAAGAAATTAAACCCACAAAACATTAAATAAAAATTTATTTTTTAATGTGGAGACAACACAAAAGGGTGAGCACACAATTTTTTTTTATTATTTTTTTTTAATTTTAGTAGAGATGGGGTTTCACCATGTTGGCCAGGCTGGTCTCAAACTCCTGACCTCAGGTGATCTGCCTGCCTCGGCATACCAAAGTGCTGGGATTACAGGCATGAGCCACCGTGCCCAGCCATAAAAAAGAAAATAATTTTTTAAAACTGGCTACAGTCTTCAAATTGCTTTTCCTGTATCCTAACTTAAAGTGCTGATGAAATGCCTTTTAAGTTTTCTGTTCGTTTCTCCAGGAAAGGTAGTATCTTACATAGACCCAGGTTAGAAATGCTTACATGTTATTAAGCATTTATGTAATTTGGGAATTTTGACAGTTATCAAAGCATGCTAAAAGCATCATTCTTTCAGCTGCCCTTAGAAGTTGCTTCCAGAAATCTGCTTCGAAATTGCCATGTGAAAGGCTTATTTCTGCTGTATAAAAAATAAAGCTTTTTTTCCATTGCAAAATGGCAGTGTCTGTAGATTGTTAGTAGAGGTGTTGGGTTGGATGTGACTGCTGTTACTGATCAGGGTAGGTAATGCACTGTGCTTTCTTAAAAGAGCAATTTTAGAAAACTGCGGTTTGATTGACAGCTCAGCATACTGAAAATCTTAATGCTAAATTTGTTTAAAAATATTTGGTGGAAAGACATTATAAAACTTAAAACTCAGGGTTCAAAATTTCTCCAGAGTATTTTTGTCAACTCTAAGTATTTGTAGTACCAAAGCATAATTGGTCACCGTTGCCATTTGAAACAGCAAATTACCTTAATGTGGTATAATGGTGTCCCTCTGAAACCCTCTGGATATTTTAGCCACATCTGAAAACTTAGCATGTGGATTTTAAATATTCTTGAGAGGAAGATAGAATTCTGAGGCATAATTTTAGCTAAATTTGTATTGGTAACTAAACTCTCATTAAGATGAGTTGCCAGATTAGATTCGAGCTAGGGTGTAGCTGCCACACCTTTGTACCCTATGTAGCATAAAGAGGTGCAGCCCTTGTGATCACAGAGTGTTCTAAATTGCATAATACTTTCTAAAGGCCTGTAGCAATCTCAGTGCATTTCTTAAATTCTATGAGTGCCCTCCATTTACTTTGATTTTATTTTGGCCTATCAAGATGGTGTGTTTCTCTGGTTAGTTTTGGTTGCTGGTTTATTCTGGAGAGTTCACACTTCACTGGGGAACTTTTAAGTTTTCTTGTATAGAAATAACTTGGTAATGTTACATCATTAGACATTATTATAACAAACTCTTGATTATATGGCATCAGATAAGCTTGTTTATGGCTTGATTGTAAAAACTCTGAAAAATGTAAATTCTTAGAAGTCATCAAAAAATAAACACATTAAAAGAAATCTGTTATTTGGAACTCTATAGTAACCAATGAAGCCCAGATTCTCTCTGTTGCACAGTTGGCACACTCTTTCCCCCTCAGAAAGGAGAGAAAAAAATACAGGTTGAGTATCGCTTATCTGGAATGCTTGGAACCAGAGTGTTTCAGATTTGGGATTTTTTCTGATTTTGGAATATCTGGTTATACATAATGAGATATCTTGGGGATGAGACCCAAGTCTAAACACTTAATTCATCTCTATTTTATACATACTTTGTAACCATAACTTGATAGTAATTGTTTACAATATTTTTTGTATACAAATTGTATACAATATTTTAAATAATTTTGTGCATGAAACAATACATTGAACCATCAGAAAGCAAGGGTGTCAGGCATGGAATTTTCCACTTGTGATGTCATGTTGGTCACAACAAAAAGTTTCAAATTTTGGAGCATTTCAGATTTTAGATTTTTGGATTAGGGCTGCTTAACCTGTATATTAGAAAGGAACCCTATTCAGTTATTTTGTAATGTTCACTTTTGAGTTGATAAGTCTCCTCTATTAGGATGATTTTTTTTAACTTGATCATAAGCATGCCTCTTAAATGGAGAGTAAAAAACAATAAAAAAACTAAACTTAGAAGAAAAAAAAAACTTGAGGACTTTTCTTCCTCCCTTTTCCCCCCATCTCCAGTCTCTCACTTTACGGGAAGGTAGTATCATGGTTTTGGGTATGAATAACTTTATTAACCCACCATTGGTAGAATATGCACTGAAGTGGTAATAGATTGTGTTGAGACCATTAACAATTATATGTTCTCATTCAGTCCCTCTCCCACAATGACCAGTGACAGTTATTGATGGGCTTAGTGACCTCTATAGTCTTGCTACAGTTATGTATCTCTTTGTACAAAGCTGACTGTATACTGGGATGGAATTTTGGGTTAGTGACTTTGTTATTATCTTGTCACTGATGTTAGAAATAGAGACAGACTCTGCAGCCAAAAAAAAAAAAAAGTGAAACACAATTCCGTAGAAATGGAATTTTCTACACAGGAACAATGTTAGGAGGTTTTTCTTATATGTTCACTAGCATTTTGGGAGTCAATTCATTATTTTTGTAGAACAGGAGCATGAACCACATAGGGAAGAAAAATAAACCCAATTGATTCCAAGAATTTAAAAATTACTATCAACATTATAATAGTTTTAAAAATTGCATAGCTGTTCTGATGTCTTCCAGCAATTAATGCCACCATACTTACGGGAGAAGTCTTTTTTTCTGTCTCAGAAGTATGCTGTTTTTAGCATTTCTGTGCTTTAGTTTTTCATTAGTTTCAAGTACTTTTTCCTCTTCATAAAGTATGCTGTTTTACATGATTTTTTCTATAAAAATAAACATAAGCAAAAGCTACAATGGGTTTTTGTTATAATAGCTATTCTACTCATATTCTCTCTAAGATTCTTGCGTTGCTTTAAGCCAACAACCGAAATCCATTATTAGAATGTTCCCCCTCCCAGGTTTTTATTACTAATACGTTGTTTATTTTTAACCATCTTTTGAATTATTGACTATTTTATGGTGTCTCATAATAGCAATTTCTATTTGTTTTACGTACTTCATAGAGTAGATTTTGTTTTTCTGCCTCACTCAGTTATATATAATGGCTTAGCTTTGAAATCTTTGCTTGATGTAGAGGATGTTAATTTGCTTTAACACATTACCATCTAAAATAGCTCAGGTTTTGTATGGTCTTGTAAAAGCTTTATCTTGAAATGCTCTGAAAGATGCTTTATTTTTTACTTTCCTATTTAAAAAAGAAGTTTAAATTTCCTCCTGATATTCTTTTTTTTTTTTTTTTTGAGACAGAGTCTCACTGTCGCCCAGGCTGGAGTGCAGTGGTGTGATCTCGGCTCACTGCAAGCTCCACCTCCTGGGTTCACGCCATTCTCCTGCCTCAGCCTCCTGAGTAGCTGGGACAACAGGCGCCCGCCACCGCACCCAGCTAATTTTTTTGTATTTTTAGTAGAGACAGGGTTTCACCATGGTCTCGATCTCCTGACCTCGTGATCCACCCGCCTCGGCCTCCCAAAGTGCTGGGATTACAGGCGTGAGCCACCACACCAGGCCTGATATTCTTGTCTCATGCCAGGATATTAAGCAGATGCTCAGATTGGCTCAGCTAGATGATATTAAAATGTATAGATTCAGATTTCAAAGCAACTGATAACTTTCACTCTGACATTATTCTTCCAATATTTTATTCCTACTTCATGACCTAAGTCTTCCAGCGGTTGTTTTGCTACTTAATCTCTAGCTAATTATTTCTTTTCTCCTCATCCTGACTCCATTGAGTGATAGGTCTATTTTCTGTAGGCTTGCCTGCATTTCTTAACTGAATCCCTGGAGTACTGTGTCCTATCCTACTCTCCTCAGTTCTTCCCCAATGAGGCATGACCAAGAGATTGTTGTATCCTTGAGAAGCAAATTCTTAGAATGGTGTGGCAGATGGATATATAAGAATCACTAGTGCAGTGATAATGGAAATTCAACTTCAATTAGATTTTAAAGTTGGTTGCTTCCAAAAAGTCTAGAAGTGAATTGAATAGAGCTATTTGCCCTATTAGGATTTTGTTTCTTGCTACCAAGTTGTCAGGGGAGGTGATCACAAAATTGGAGGAATCCATGATTAGGAAATGATGATGATGATGATGATGATGATTATTATGATGATGATGATGATGGTGATGATGAAGATCATGGCAGCCTACGTTTATCAAAACTTATTATATGTTTGGCACTGAGTTAAGCCTTTTATGCACTATTTTGAGCATCTGATGGTTGTGCTCAATATTAGTAAATTAGTTTTCTGTTACTACATAATAAATTACCACAAACTTAGGGGCTTAATACAACCCACATTCATTATCTTAGTTTCTGTGGGTCAGGAGTCTGGGCACAACTCAGTTGAGTCTTCTGTTTAGGTTCCCACAAGGCTGCAATCAAGGTTTGAGCCAGGGCTAGATTCTCATTTACAGGCTCAACTTAGAAAGGATCTACTTTCTTGGTCTTGTGGTTTTTGGCAGCATTGAGTTTCTTGTGATTGTTGGACTGAGAGCTTTATTTTTTGTTGACTGCTACCCTCGGCTCTTAGAGATCACCCTCAGTTCCTTGACATGTGGCATTTTCCAACATGGCTGCTTGGTTCCTCCCAGCCATCCCTGGGAGAGAGAAATATTCCTGAAGGACAGATGTTACAATCTTATATAATATAATCATGTACACTGATCATCTACAGTCTATCATCTTTTCCATTTTTTATTGCTTAGAAATAAGTCCTAGGTCCCACCCCTACTTAAGAGGAGAGGATTATCCAAGGTGTGACCACAGGGAGGTAGGAATCACGGGTGTCACCTTAGAAGTTTGTACACCACCGAGAGATTGCTATTTGTCTTCCAATATCTTTCTTTCTTCTTCCCCACCTGAGAAATAGAACTCCTAATTCATTATTAGTTAAATATATGGTCACCTGGAATACAGAGTTTATTCCCTAGTTTCCCTAGCTAGGTATGGCCTTCGTGAGTAAGCATGGCAGAGGAGTAAGATAAAAGAGTCTGGGACTCTGAGGATTTTGTGAAGTTACTCTACCAGTTTTTGAAGATTCTCTACTCCTGACCTCTTTCAGGTGAGAGAAAAATAAACCTTTATTTTGCTTAAGCCATTGTTATTTTTGGCTGTCCCTTGTAGGACACTTCCTTGAGACCCTCCTCTGCTGGCCAGCCCCAGAACAGAGTGTCTTATCCTGGTCCTGCCCAAGTGTGATCACCTTGTGGGACAGGAACTGGTCTCTTCAGCCCAGCCTCTCCACGAGGAAAAGTTCACTTCTTAACACCGTGGGAGGTGAACCCAATCTTAACTTTGTTCTTTTCTGTCATCTCTTCTCCCCTTTCCTCTTTTCAACAGCCCTTCATTTCCATTTTGTAGTGTGTGTGTTTTTCAAGGAACTTGAAATCACCCCTAGGTCCAGGTTTGAACCAATCAGGACATTCTGTTTTCTGTCTCAGTGGTCAAAGTATGACATTGCCAGTCTAATCAGAGTGAATCTTAAAACATTTACTGAGAAATGGTGGCAATACCTGTATGTAGTGATACTTCTGAGTAACCATGTTTTCCATGCCAGCCGCCAATTCTGTCATAAGGTGAAACAGACTTTACCTGACCCTAGAGTCTGTTGCTTGACAGAGATGGCTCATGGGACATATAAACAGCCCAACTATTTCCTTATATTAACCAATATTTAAGGGGTAGTCTAGGGGAAGCTTCCACACCAGCCCTGAGGTTAGAAATAGCATATAAGGGAGGACTCAGAGAATTGCTCTGTCTCCTTGACTGCAACAGGATTAGTCATGGCTGACTCAGGTGGAACTGGGGGACTATTCAGTACAGATCTCAGAGACCATTGTGTGAGTACTAAGATTTGGTATCCCTGTGCTTGTGGATTCATGCACATGTCGCAGGATATTGGAATGCTAAAGTGATTCATCACATTCAAGTAACAGATCTTTCTTAAATTGTCTATCAGTCTCCACACCTATAATCTTGAATTTATTATTACTTTTAAAAATTACAAAAGTAACCCTTGCTCACTGTAGTAAATTGAATGATACAAAGGTGTGGCCTCTGTGTAAAACAGATGCTTGCTTTCTCAGGAAGTCTTCTGCCCTTCAGTGTTCCTTTCACATACTCCTTTTAGCCTTACATTGATAAAATGTTTACTTTTTAAAAACCAGCATTGATTCAATGCTTCTCATAGTCTGTTTGTTTTTGTTTTTGAGACAGAGTCTTGCTCTGTCACCCAGGCTGCTGGGATACAGTGGCATGATCACAGCTTACTACAGCCTCGATCTCCTGGGCTAAGGTGAACCTCCCACCTCAGCCTCCCAGGTAGCTGGGACTATAGGCGCATGCCACTATGCCTGGCTAATTTCTGCATTTTTGGTAGAGACAGGGTCTCACTATGTTGCCCAGTCTGGTCTTGAACTCCTGGGCTCAAGTGATCTACCAGCCTTGGCCTCCCAAAGTGGTGGGATTACAGGTATGTGCCACCATGCCTGACTCTGCTTTTCCTGTTCTATATTTCAGTGATTACAGGGTTTTCAAATATTTTTGACCTAAACAAATAATAATTTATTAATTCCAAAATAGATAAAGTTGTCAGCATTATGGAGATAAAATCAAAGTAAGGATTCACTAGTTTTTCCCAAGTAGGAACTTACAGCTAAGTTAGGGCATGAAACATTAAATAAGTCAAACAGTGAGGAAGATGGTGCTAATCATGCACTAAAGAAAGTGAAGAGGAAAGTCCATCTGTTTTTGGTTTGGCAGTTACCACCACAGCTGTTTTCTAGTGCTATATGTATAAAAAGAGAAGGCAATGATTTGGAATGGTCATTACCTGGGTAACAGATAATCTGTACACCCTGTGATGTGCAGTTTACCTATACAGCAAATCTGCACATATACTTCCCAACCTAAAATGAAAGTTAAAAAAAATTAAAAGATAGTTATATAATATAAAAAAAGAAGTTTCTTAAAGGAGAGATGGGACTGAAGTTGGGTCTTAAACCGAACAAGGGAGGACAGAGAGAATTGGGGCTGCTTTAAGAATCTTGGCCCAAAACAGAGCAGCTGTCCTCAGACCTGCCTGAGCACCCAGGCCACAGCCCACCTCAGATCAAAAGGGACGGAATCTCAGGAGACTGACCAAGGTAGCTGTGTTTTTTTTTGAGATGGGGTTTCACTTTTGTTGCCCAGGCTGGAGTGCAGTGGCGCAATTTCAGCTCACCACAACCTCTGCCTCCTGGGTTCAAGCAATTCTGCTGCCTCAGCCTCCCAAGTAACTGGGATTAGAGGCATGTGCCACCACGCCTGGCTAATTTTGTATTTTAATATAGACGGGGTTTCTCCATGTTGGTCAGGCTGGTCTCGAACTCCCGACCTCAGTTGATCCACCCGCCTCAGCCTCCCAGAGTGCTGGGATTACAGGCATGAGCCACTGTGCCCAGCCGGTAGCTGTATTTTTAACATGCTCTTTAGATAATTTGTTCTGAAGACGCATTTAGGAGTTTCTAAAGCAGGTGTGTCTTGTTATTAAATAAGTACAGCTGCTTGAAAATTAGTTTGGGAACATAATTTATGACTAAAAGTCTTTCCGAAAAATCAAACAAATGGTCATATTCATATTAGTTGATATATTTGTTATTCCTTAAAGACATGGTTTTGTACATGAGTTGCTATTCTCTTAATTCTTCTTAAGATTCTTTGGAATCACTTAGTTGTACAAGTTGTACCAAAAAGGAAAACAAGAGTCCACAGAAATAACCTTTTTATCATTGATTGATTCATTCATCCATTTATTTGTTTACTCCTCTAACAAATATTAGATAAGACTAGAGTCAAAAAGGATAGAAATTAGAACAGGACATTCATCCAGTCCTAGGGAATTTTAGTAGAGATTATGTGAATTAAACACAAATTAATGTAAGGAAAAGTGCCAGAGAAGGAAGGGATTACTTTTAGCTGTGGGAATTTGAGAATCCTTTTCGAAACATTTTGAGCTTGAGATTTGGACATAAATGTGTGTAAAATTTGAGTATTTGGACACAGGTAAAAGATGTTCCAGACAGAAGATACAGTGTTAACAAAAGCCTCTGCGTGGGAAATCCATGGCTTCCGAATAGAGGAAGTTGTGCTCTTTGTTTTGCCTTAAGCGCAAGATGTGTGGTGAGTGAGAGTGATATGAGTTTGCAAATTTGATGAGTATTATGTATTTGCCATAAAAAAGTCAAAACTGTGGCTCATGTTTTCATGATCAACAAGTTGAAAATCTTGAAGGGCAGAAAGTAGTAGCAGCAGTGAGCTGCCACCTTTATACACTTTCACATTTGTCCACACCCTGTTAACATTCCACATGTAAGTACTGAAAAAGTGCTGCACTGACTGTTTCTGCAGAAAGCACCACTTAATACCCTGAATAAAGCTTGTCTCTCACATTTTGAGAATGTACTATTAATGCTTAAGAATTACTTTATTTTTCTCCTTACCTATTACATATCTTAGGTTGGATTCCCTAGAAATAGACCCTAAAATGGCAATTTTTAGGCAAGTGGTTCACTAAAGGAGTGCTCTCAAGAGTGTCCTGCAAGACAGTGAGGAAAGCAGAATAGCACAGGGAGGAAAGCTAAGCAAAGGTGTAGTTTTCCCTGAAGTCTAGCCTTCATCTGATTCCACTGGGAGCTGTGAAGCGTGAATAGCATCTCAGAATTGTAGGACCTGCAGGCATATTGTATTCTTCCCTTTTATCATTCATTCATTGCCTAAAGCTATCCTTGGAGGGAGGGCATAACCTCCCGACTTTTCCCAGAAAGGCAGCTGAAGACAATTCTCTGTAGAAGGGTACAGCTCTTAGTTGCCAATTCTCACACAGCTAGAAGATGATGCACTACAGGTAAAGGGCAGTGGTTCTCACCTAGGGGTAATATTGTCCTTGGGAGACACTTGGCAATGTCTGAAGATATTTTTAATTAATGTGACTCGGGGACGGGTGGAGGTGGTGTTGCCACTGGCAGCTAGTGGGCAGAGGCCAAGAATGCTGCTGAACATATCCTGCAATATGCAGAAGAACTTTTCTACAACAAAGAATTATGCAGTCCAAAATGTCAGTAGTGCTAAGGTTGAGAAACCCTGGGTAAAGGGAGTCTGAGTAGGACATCAAAAGTGACTGCTGCACCTTTCTTTTTATGTATGCCCTGGGCTATATTTGTAAACTGCAGTAGCGGGAGCCATTCTTAAATCTTGACCAGATCAGGTGAAAAAAATTAAAAGCTCATTTATTCATTCATGCTTTTTTTTTTTTTTTTTTTTTTTTTTGAGACAGAGTCTCACTTTTGTCGCCCAGGCTGGAGTGCAGAGGCGTGATCTCGGCTCACTGCAACCTCCGCCTCCCAGGTTCAAATGATTCTCCTGCCTTAGCCTCTTGAGTAGCTAGGATTACAGGCACCTGCCACCATGCCCGGCTAATTTTTGTACTTTTAGTAGAGATGGGGTTTTGCCATGTTAGCGAGGCTGGTCTTGAACTCCTGACCTCAGGTGATCCGCCCACCTTGGCCTCCCAAAGTGCTGAGATTACAGGCATGAGCCACCGCGCCCGGCCTCATTCATGCATTTATTCAGGAGATGTTTCATTAAGTAATTACAGAACACCTGCTATGTGCCAGGCACTAGGCTAAGCAGTGGGGATACAGGGAGATAGTATCTGCTCTTGGGAAGCTACAAAATTAAGAACTAAGAGACATCATAACCCAGTGACTTTGTCAAGTTTAAAAGAGAGAATATATATTAACACATTTCATACAAACTGAAACATAAATATTCAATCATTTACCCAACAAATATTATTGAGCACCTACTAGATACCAATGCTACTCTAGGCACTGGAGATATAGCAGTGAACAATATGGAAAAAGTCTTTGCCATCAAGTAGTATATAATCCAATGGGAGAAACGGCTAATAAACACTCAAATAAATATGTAATAACAATTTAGGTAAAGATAAATGCTTTGAAGAACTCAGAAGAAAAAAGTAGAATAGAGAGTGAATTGAGGCAGGGGCTGTGGGTGCCTTATATTAGTAAGAATGATCAGAAAAAGCCTCTTTAAAGAGATGACAGTTCAGGTGAGACCTTAATGACGAGAAGGAGTTAGCCATGTGAAGATCTGGGGGAAAAAGATCTATTTCAAGAAGATGCTTGGCTTCATGGAGAAACCAAAACTGTTGCTAGATGTGCGGGCTGGGGAGTGGTAAGATGTCAGAGAGGTGAGCAGGGACCGCATCATGGAAGCCTACTAGACCACTGTAAAGAGTGTGGACTTTATTCTTATTGCAATGGGAAGCCATTGGAGGTTTTTAAGGCAGCATTTTGGCAGATGTGTGATAGTCTAGCAAAGAGATCCGACGGAGGAAAATGATCACCAAGAAGGACATTATGTGCCTGCCAGCTGAGTCTTCAACCCTTCCAAAAGTGCATTATAGAGTGTCTTTCCCTTTTATTTCATAATTCACTTTCCTAGGTAAAATATCTGCCATTGGAAGAGTATGAAAATATAGAGATAAATTTAACATTACACCTTTTCCAGCAGCATTGCATTATTTCAAAAAAGGTGAATGAATTATTAGGTTTGAGCTTGAAAGGGCAGTGAATCATTTGTTATGCCCAAGTCCCAAATCTGGACACATCACTAGAAAGAGGAAGCCCATCAGATTAATGAGGAAAGTTAGATGTTAGGTACCTAAACTGTATTTGGTATAGTGTTTCAACCAAACCAAATCACTTTTAACCTTTTAATGTATGTAAGTCCTCACTTTGACAGATGTAGCAGCATAGGCTGAACAATCATTGAATAATGTATTTCTAGTTAGTTTGGGTGTATGCATGTGTGTGTGTTTATGCATGTGTGTATAGCACAGTGACTAGAGGATTGAATTTCTGTTAGGGGATAATTAAAATGGCTGCTAGATGAATAGTTTGTAGAATGATTTTTGAGAGCTTCTTTGAACCCAGGGTTTACGGCCTAATTACAATCTTCTGACAGACCTTTAGCGAGCAGTAAGCGTGAGGATAGGCTTGACTTGAGTTTGAATGGTACTGTTGTTTATTCTGCTGTTCACAGAGAGCAGCATATAAAATGGATTATTTTGTGTGTTAGTATTCTTTTATGTGTTAGTAGCTAATGACATTTTTGATACATTAATAGGAAGCTTGCCAGAAGCCCAGAGGAGCTTGAATATTATGTAGGCAAGTAATTTATTTAAAAATTAGCTACGGCATAGCATGTATATATCATAGAAACAAACAACATTATTCCACTAGTAAAGAGGAGGCATTGAGATGCTGTTTTGATAGAATCCTTTTTTAAGAAGTATTTTCAGAGCTCATAAATTATAAATTTGGCAAAGATGGAGCTCTTTTAAGTTGATTTTTAAAGTGAACCATATGTTTAGCAGGATTTCTAATTGCTGTAAATGTCCACTGATGAATAAAAATGAGTAAGCAAGTTTTCTCTTTTACCATACCCTGGCAATTTTATTAATGTCTTACCTAACTGTAAACTCAATAGTAGCTGTTTCTGACACAGAAGTGTCAGAAACTCTACTTCTGTGTCAGAAACAGCCAGTCAGTGGCTTCCCACTGACTCATCATCCAACTTAGTAATTATCAATTCTTGGCCAATGTATATACCCATGCAATTTCACCCTTACCTATATTTTTGCAGCAAATCCCAGAAATTATATCACTTAGTTCATAAATTAA
Organism: Nomascus leucogenys; assembly: GCF_006542625.1. Lineage (NCBI taxonomy): Eukaryota > Metazoa > Chordata > Mammalia > Primates > Hylobatidae > Nomascus > Nomascus leucogenys. Next base: position 8,622,836 of record NC_044391.1, read on the forward strand.
TAGAACCTCTAAAAGATAAGAATTGGGTTTGTGTGTGCACGTGTGTGGTTTTACTATCATAATACCATTTAAATTCAGCTTGGAAACACTCTTTATTACTCTTGGGGAAGTTAGGAAAACAACTTGTACTTCTTTCCATGAAGGTTTAACTGCTGCCAGAATTTCTTTCCTGTAATAAAAAACTAGAAAATCAAACACAAAATACGTAACAACTGTTTTCAGATAGCAGACAACAGGCAATGTAGGACTGTGAGACCTGAGAGGAGGGAAATCAATAAGGCCGGCCCAACGATTGTCCCAGCTTCCTCTCTGAGGCTGATTCCAGGCCAAGGGGCTGGAAGGAGAAACAGAGCCCAGCCAACTCACTGAATTGAGGAGGCAGAGATTGGAGTTGAAACCCACCGGGATTTGCAAGATAGAATATCATTAGGAGGGGACTGTGTGGGGGGGCTGGGGGAGTGGTAATACCCGGTGCTACCATTCTGTACCTTGCTCTTTTTAACTTAACAATGTATTTATTTATCATGTAAATGTTATTTGTAGAGTTTCCAATATGTGCCCACCCTGTTCTAGATGTTGTGGATGCAGCCTGCCTTCTGATGTATTGTCATATCACAAGCAGTAGTTCCAGATTTCAGTCCAAGTAGGAAGACACGATGGGACTGAGTCTAGTACTAAGTTTACTCTGTAGAGGATAAAAGTTTTATGGCACATGTTACTGTCTCTTAGAACATTAGATTTCAACATTCAAGAATTGTAGAAACTCATTAGATATGCTGATCTCTGGTCCCAAGTCAGAACAGAATTTTGAGGTACTATTCTTGGCCTGTCAATTACTCAGGCTGATTCTACTTGCACAGCAATAGAGTAGTTTCATAATCTACTCTGATTCAATCTGTTGGAATCATCTATCTATATGGAAAGCTAGCTAGAAGGACATGTAAATAACCGTGCATTTTCTCATCATAAAGCCAGGACCATGCTTATTATAGTTTCAGTTACAGAACTATTTTGCAGCCGTGCCCATAGACTATGAGTCAGTTTGAACAAATTATCATATTTATAAGCTTGCTATAATTAATACTTAGGATACAATGACTTTGGGAAATTTTGATATCTGCTACATGTGAAGATATGAATATCTAAAGATTCAGCAATTCTATCCCTAGATGTATACCCAACATATTTATATGTGTGCGTGTGCATTTAGAGACATACACAAGAAGTTCATGGCTGCATTATTCATAATAGCTCAAAACTTAAAACAATCCAAGTGTCCATCAGCAACAAATAGATAAATATATTTTGGTAAATCATGTAATGGAACAGTACACAGCAGTGAAAATGAAGAAACTATGTGTATACATAACTTATGTGAATCACACAAATGTAATGTTTGCGTGAAAGAAGCCAGACACGAAAATATGCATGGTGGGTGATTCCATTTGAGTAAAGTTCAAATACAGGCAACATTAAAGTATAGCATGAAGAGATGCAAATTTAGGTAAACTATTAAGCAAAGCAAGTAAATAATTACCATAAAAATGGGGATTGGAATTACTTTTGGTCAAGGATTGTAATTACAAAGGAGTGTGTGCTGCACTTCCGGGAGTGCTTGCAGTGTTCTTTGCCTTCACCTGGGTGGTGGTGTAAAAGTATTCATTCTAAAATAATTGATTGTTTTATATACCTATACACATATTTCATTTTATTGTCCTTCACTTTATTATACTTCACAGTTATTGTACTTTTTGCAAATTCAAGGCTGATGGCAACCCTGCATCAAGTAAGTCTATTGGTGCCATTTTCTGAACAGTATGTCTTTCCTTGTGTCTTTCTATCACATTTTGGTAATTCTCACAATATTTCAAACTTTTTCATTATTATTATATCTCTTATGATGATCTGTGGTTAGTGATCTTTAATGTTACTATTGTAACTGTTACAAATTGCCGTGAACTGAGCACATGAGATGGCAAACTTAATCAATAAATGTGTGTGTTCCTTCTTACTGCTTCACTGACTGGCTGTTTCCCCATCTCTGTCCCTTTCCTCTGGCTTCCCTCTTCCCTGAGACAAAACAATATTAAAATTAGGCCAATTAATAACCCCACAATGGCCTCTAGGTGTTCAAGTAAAAGGAAGAGTCCTATGTCTCTCACTTAAAATCAAAAGCTAGACATGATTAACCTTAGTGAGAAAGGCATGTCAAAAGCCAAGATAGGCCGAAAGTGAGGCCTCTTGTGCCATACAGTTAGCCAAGTTGGGAATGCAAAAGAAAATTTCTTGAAGGAAATTAAATGTGCTACTCCAGTGAACACATGAATGATAAGAAAGGAAAACAGCTTTACTGCTAATGTGGAGAAAGTTTGAGTGGTCTGGAAAGAAGACCACTAGCCACAACATTCCCTTAAGCTGAAGCCTGATACAGTATAAAGCTACGACTCTTCAGTTCTAGAAAGGCAGAGAGAGGTGAGGAAGTTGCAGAAGAAAAGTTGGAAGCTAGCAGAGGTTGGTTCCTGAGGTTTATGGAAAGAAGCCATTTCCATAACATAAAAGCACAAGGTAAAGCAGTTGGTGTCGATGTGGAAACTGCTGCAAGTTATCAAGAAGATCTAGCTAAGATCACTAATGAAGCCTGCTAATACTAAACAACAGGTTTTCAGTGAAGATGAGCTGGCCTTCTACTGGAAGAAGCTGCCATCTAGGACTTTCATAGATAGAGAGGAGAAGTCAATGCCTGCCTTCAAAGCTTCAAAGGACAGGCTGACTTTCTTGTTAGGGGCTAATGCAGTGGGTAACTTTCAGTTTAAGCCAGTGCTCATTTACCATTCTGAATATCCTAGTGCTAATAAGAATTATGCTTACTCTGCCCTTCCTGTGCTCTAAATGGAAGAATGAAGCCTGGGTGATAGCACCTCTATTTACAGCAGGTTTTCTGCATATTTTAAGTCCTCTATTGAGACCTACTGCTGAGAAAGAAAGATTATTTTCAAAATATTATTGCTCATTGACAATGCACCTAGTCACCCAAGAACTTTGATGGAGATGTGCAAGAAGATTAATGCTGTTTTCACACCTGCTAATACAACATCCATTCTGCAGTCTATGTATCAAGGAGTAATTTCTAGTCTTCGTATATAAGAAGTGCATTTTTCTGGCTGAGTGTGGTGGCTCACACCTGTAATCCCAGCACTTTGGGAGGCTGAGGTGGCTGGATCACCTGAGGTCAGGAGTTCGAGACCAGCCTGGCCAACATGGTGAAACACCATCTCTACTAAAAATACAAAAATTAGCTGGGCGTGGTGGTGGGTGTCTGTAATCCTAGCTACTCGGGAGGCTGAGGCAGGAGAATCACTTGAACCCGGGAGGCGGAGGTTGCAGTGAGCCCAGACTGCGCCATTGCACTCCAGCCTGGGTGACAAGAGCAAAACTCCACCTCAAAAAAATAAAAAATAAAAAAGAAGAAGAAGAAGAAGTGAATTTTTCTTAAGACTACTGCTGCCGTAGATAGTGTTTCCTCTGATGGATCTGAGCAGTCAATTGAAAACTTTGTAGAGAAAGGAGTCACCATTCTAGATAAGAACATTTGTGATTCATGGGAGGAGGTCTGAGTATCAACATGAACAGGAATTTGGAAGACATTGATTCCAGCCCTTATGGATGACTTTGAAGAGTTCAAGATTTCAGGGGAGAAAGTCACTGAAGATACAGTGGAAATAGCAGGAGAACTAGAACTAGAAGTGTATCCTGAAGATGTGACTGAATTGCTGTAATATTATGATAAAACTTACATGGATGAAGAGTTGCTCCTTATGGATAAGTGAAGAAAGTGGTTTCTTGAGATAGAATCTACTCGTGGTGAAGATGCTGTGAACATTGTTGAAATAACAATAAAGTATTTAGAATATTGTATAAACTTATTTGATAAAACAGTGGCAGGATTTGAGAGGACTCTAGTTTTGAAAGAAGTTTTACTGTGGGTGAAATGCTATCAAACAGCATCACATACTACAGAGAAATCTTCTGTGAAAGGATGAGTCAATTAATATAGAAAATTTCATTGTTGTCTTATTTTAAGAAATTGCCACAGCCACCCCAGCCTGCAATTGATGCAAGACCCTCCACCTGCAATAAGATTATGAGTTGCCGAAGTCTGAGACAATCATTGGCATTTTTAGCAATAAAGTATTTTTTAATTGAGATATATACATATTTTAAAGGCATAAGGCATATTGCATGCCTAATAGACCTCAATGTAGTATAAACATAACTTTTATATGTACTGGGAAACCAGAAACGTGACCCACTTTATTGGCATATTCTCTTTATGGGTGAGGAGTTGCTTCTTATGGATGAGCAAAAAAGGGTAGTTTCTTGAGATAGAATCTACTCCTGGTGAAGATGCTGTGAACATTGTTGAAATAACAACAAAATATTTAGAATATTATATACACTTAGTTGATAAAACAGTGGTAGGGTTTGAGAGGACTTTTGGTGGTCTAGAACCGAACCTGCAATGTCTCTGAGGTATGCCTGTACATGGGAATTATTTTTTAAATAAAACTTTAAAACAAACCCTGAACATAACTACTTAACCTGGAAATTTTCTGAGTATTAATATTTGCAAAGTACCTTTCAGTGTAGAAGGGATAAGATTACTTGTGGAATCCTCTGAACAGAAAGAAGAGGCATCTGACCCAAGATTTAATTTCTTACATAGTGAAGGACTTCTTTTTGATATATACAGAGAAAGACCAGTTAGTTGAGATTCTCATATTCTAAATTTCACATTTTTTTTTCTGTGTTAGACTCCTGTATTTATTCCAAGAAGCTCGATAGAATAATTTAGGATTGTAATGTCATATGCAGGTACAATGTGACATTTCTGAGTCATGCCTTGGAGCTGACAGTACAACTTTTCCCCACCCCCATCCATAGCTTTTTACCTGTTTTTAAGGTTTTCTAAATCATAAAGATGAGGCTACTGACAGTTTGAGTGAGGCTTATCAAATCCTATAGCTTTTTACATGGAAGAGATGGATTTACCTAGAAGTAAAACTTTCGTTTACTGATAATGATAACAGCTAATGTGTTACAACATTGCTACCTCAGAGAGTTTATTATGTATCGCACATTCTTTTATGTGCATACTTGCAATTAGCTCATGTGAATCTCACAACTACTCACAAGTATTATTTCTATTTTAGTAGTGAGGAAACTGAGACCCAGAGGAGTGCCTTGAAAATAGATGTGTTTGACTCCAAAGCCCGTGCTCTTTATTGCTGGGATACTTTATAATGCTTTCATTTAGTTCAAGGTGGCAAAAGAAACAAAACTCTCAGGTTTTTGTTGTTGTTGTTGTTGTCGTTAATGGTACATTTATTTCAAGTGGAAACTAGAAAATTGACAAGCTTTTCATTCATGTCTCACTGATGTCTTCCATGTGCCTTTGAGTCTTCCTTGGACAGTCACTTAGGTTTTTAAGTAGGATTCAGAATCAGAGGTGGTCACACCACCTACCTTAAAGGCTGATTCAGCTTCGGACTACATTTTTGGACTAATGTTTAAGACTCAGCTGGGCCAGGCTCAGAGTCCATCCTGTGTTTTCCACATCTGATTTCTTACATAGTGAAGGACTTGCTTTTGATATATACTTACAAGCAGCCATCGAATAAAAGACCTTGGATGTAATGCAAGAGAATGGGGCAAGCAGAGGAATTAGTTGAAAGTTTGTAGTGAGCCATCATTGTCACATCAGACCTTTGTTTAAAAAATGTATCCATTGTTAAGATTTCTACTTTTGGCCGGGCGCGGTGGCTCACGCTTGTAATCCCAGCATTTTGGGAGGCCGAGGCGGGCGGATCACGAGGTCAGGAGATCGAGACCACGGTGAAACCCCGTCTCTACTAAAAATACCAAAAAATTAGCCAGGCGCAGTGGCGGGCGCCTGTAGTCTCAGCTACTGGGAGAGGCTGAGGCAAGAGAACGGCGTGAACCCGGGAGGCGGAGCTTGCAGCAAGCCGAGATCATGCCACTGCACTCCAGCCTGGGTGAGAGAGCAAGACTCCGTCTCAAAAAAAAAAAAAAAAAAAAAAAGATTTCTACTTTTACCTAAAGTTAGGGGACAGTTATAAGGAAAAGCTGTGGCCATCTTAATAATAGCTAAGGCATATTGAGCACTTAGTATGTTCCAAGAACTGTTACAAGACTTTTTACCTATTAATGTAGTTAACACTCGCCACGATCCTATCAGGTATGTATTCTTAATTCTCCTCATTTTCAGAAAGGGAGTTGGAAGCACAGAGCAGTTCCTAATTTGCTTGAGATCACACACCTAGTAGGTGGTAGACTTAGGAGTTACTCAGGAAGGCTAATTCTAGAACCCACACATTTAACCACTATGTCATGCTGCCGCTTCTTGAGTCGAAGAAAGATTTGCATGTGAATATGCTTTATATTTTTTAAAAAATGAAAGGTGCCATGGCATCTCAGGTGGGAAAAAAATAAAGAAAAAATAAAAAATGAAAGGATATCAAGTGTTGGTGGCATATTGAATCCTTTGATTTATTTCAACATGAACTATCTGCAGTGGTAGAAAGACACTTATAGTTTGGTTGCCTTATAGGTTATAAGACAATAAACCTCATTCTGTAAGTTTATAAGACTGCCAAGCATTTTCCAAACTCCTTTCATATCTATGAACCACTGAACAACAAAGATCAAGTACGAAAAAATGTTCTTTTGAATTTCCCTAAAGCAAGAACATATTGAAATGAATGGTGAATAGTTGTGTTGGTTCCTTGTCATTCCTTGATCAAATAATGACCTTCATATCTATTGATTCTCACTTTTCTTTTGAAAATAGAGTGTTTTTATTCTACCAATGATTTAAACTGGAAAATTATTATTGCTGTCCCCTTAGAGCATTACATATATTTTTTTAACTAAAATGTCTTGATGTTATTGATTTAACCTGTTTCCCTCTTTTGAAATAGCTGTGTAGTCCTCTTAATGTATACAACATAGATTTCTGGAAAGCAATTCATATATACTTATAAAATATGAATTCTATTTTAATTCAGATCTTTTGTGCATAACTACTGTGAAATCTGTAAGTTCTCTTGATTTCCTTTCTTTAGATTAAATCTTTTTCTTATAACAATGTAGAAAACAAATTTTACCTTTATTAGGATAGATAGAACTATGTACAGAAAGTACAGGTATATAGTTTTCTGTTGCTATATAATTACTACAGAGTTACTGTCTTAAAACAACATGCATTTATTATCTCAAAGTTCTATAGATCAGAAGTGTAGCTGGCTTCTCTGCTCAGAGTTTCACAAGACTAAAATCTAGATGTCATCCTGCTGGGCTTTTATCTGGAGTCTCTGGGGAAAAATCTGCTTCCAAGAGCATTCAGATTATTGGCAGAATTGAGTTCCTAGTGGTTGTTGGACTGTACTCTGTTTTCTTGCTGACTGTCAGCAGAGAGCCCCTTTTAGCTTCATGCAGCCCTCTGCATCTTCAAAGGCAGCAATGACTTATTAAATCCTTTTTAGGCTTGGATATTCTCTGACTTCACTTTCACTCACATTCAAAGGGGAGGATGTTATAAGAGAGTGAAAATCATTGGAAGTCATTCTTAGAATTCTGCCTACCAGAGAGGTAAGCAAAGTATTTATGAGTTTGGTACTTCCTTGAGATTTGATATTGACAAAGCCTGAAATAGGCGACTTGCTTTACATGAGTGATTTTAATATCCTTATACCTATTGATTTTTCAAAGGGAGTACAGCACTTTTAAATTTATTATTATTCTTGCTTATGTTAGAATTCAGACTTGGAAGTGTTTTTGTTGTTGTTGTTGTTTTTTTTTTTTTTTTTTTTTTTAGACGGAGTTTCACTCTGTCACGGGGCTGCAGAGCAGTGGCACGATCTTGGCTCAGTGCACCCTCCACCTGCCAGGTTCAAATGATTCTCCTGCTTCAGCCTCTTGAGAAGCTGGGATTACAGGCGTGCGCCACCATGCCTGGCCAATTTTTTGTATCTTTAGTAGAGATGGGGTTTCACCACGTTGGCCAGGCTGGTCTCAAACTCCTAACCTCGTGACCCACCCGCCTCGGCCTCCCCAAGTGCTGGGACTACAGGTGTGAGCCACTGTGCCTGGCTGGAAGTTATTTTTAAAGTGGTGAAAGTATAGAATTATTTTGCATTCACTGAAAGATTGTTAAACATTCGGTAAAGAAGGTGGTCTTCTAACCCTGATTCCAAAGTTCCTTCCTCTGATGTCAGTGGAGAGGTGGAGCCACTTACTATGGCTTATATTTATGGTAAAGGCAGAACATGTTGAGAATGAACTGAATTTCACAGAGAACTTATCTTTTCAATTTTCTTGCTTTAGGGTCATGTAGCTTTGCTATGGGACATTTTTTCAATGAAGCTGACCACCAGCCATTTCTTATTGGAAATGCACAAGGCCTCAGGCAACAAGCAACAGCTGAGGGGATCAGCGGATCTTTTAATCTGCCTGACGCTGGCCACAGAGTCCTTACAGGCATCCACCATGCCCCAGAGAGCTTGTTTTCTGAGGTGTTAGAAGGGCCACATCCACAGTGTTCACATCCCTTAGATCCTCTCTCTGGGAAGCCACAATGGTGATAAATGTCGAGAAGAGCAGTTATTCTCAGGGTATATGACCTCACAGCCACCACAGCTCATCTCTACTTTATTTGGCTTTCGTTCATTGAAGAGACAGATTTTGAACAGGAAGTGCATCTTGCAAGTACTTTCTAATTACTGATTACCCTCTTTCTGACTCCACCATGTGAGAAGCCCTTCAACTGACCCCTATTTCCTTTGTAACTAGTACTTAATATGCATCAAATTTGTGCCTTTTTAAGTTTTATAGTCTTCCAGTTCTGCATAGTTCCAAATATGTCTCTTTAGTGAATCAAGCCTCCCTGACACCGCTCCCTGTGTCTTCCATCCCACAGCCCCCAATGCATTTAAAGGTACATTCAGCAGAACAAAATTTCCCAATAGAGTCATACAGTGGCATATTCACAGTGCACACTGGGGGTCTTCTAATGAAGGGTAGAGGGCACTTGTGTCATGGTATCTTCTATGATTCTTTTGTGTCAAATTCAACATCTACATTAGTGCTCCCTTGAAATACCATGACCTCTTAGCTCTACAAGTCTAGTCTTTTATCATTTACCAGAATGAACACATTTTGAGTGTCTTTATTATTCTGAACCACTTTATTTCCATGATAAAGAAATGAGAACCCCTTCTTTATGTCTGAGAACTTTCCATTCTCTTACTACTTATGAATGCAAACTTTCATGTCATCATACTTTTCAGGTAAGAAAATTTCCATTATTTCTAATAGAATTGATGTCTAGATTATTTTAATCATGGCTACCTATCCTTGGACACTTTATGTTTATCAGAGCTCTCTTTAAAAGGCTCATCTGAACGGAACATAATATTCCAAACGTGTTCTGCCCAGCCCAGAGCAGTCGAGACTGCTTCCTGCCTTGATGTGTGGATTATACTTTCCCAAGTTCAAGTAGTATCCATTCTGTCGCCAGAAGACAAGTTAATGAACATCTAATGAAAGCCAACCAGTATTTTTAAAAAGAAGTCTAAGATTGCCTTAGAGTATTTAGTAGACATACTATGCCTCTGGTTCAGACTGAAATTGTGGTTGACTAAACTCCCCCACACTCATTTTCTTTGGTTTGTTTATTTAGATCATTATACATTGATGCATTCCACTTCTCCACAACTTTCAGCTTTAATTCCTTCTTGCTTCAGGTTATATCCAACAGGTTATTATTTCAAAAGTTCTCTGTTAGCCTTTTTAAGTACTCTTATCTCTGAACTCGTAGTACTGGGTCAGTCCAGCCATCTACTCCACACCTAACCTCAGGCTGCTGAGAACTGCTGTTGAAAAATCACACACCTTATTTTTGTCTTTGTCTTTTTTATGTTTTTTTTTTTTGGTCTGTATAAAATAAGATTGATTACTTTTGCTAGTCAGCACCGTGATTTAAAATTTTGATTTAAACTTGATTAGCTGCCCCATATTTTCCTCCTAGATTGTAAGCATGTTCCTTGCTCTGGGACTTTGCGCTTGTGATTACCTCTGTCTAATGCTCTTCCACTAGTTGAGTAATTTTCAGTCTTGACTGTATATTAGAATCAATGGGGACTTTAAAACAGCTCTGATGCTCAGCCACACTCCAGACCAATTAACTCAGAATTTCTGAAGGGTGGGACCCAGGAATTAGTTTTGTTTTAAAAGATTCCCAGGTGATGCTACTGTGCACTAAGGTTAAAAGTCACTGCCCTATAAAGACGCATGCTTTGCCTTCTCACTTTAATTGGTTTTAAGCTCAAATGATCACCACTTTAAGGAGGATTTTCCTGTTTATCTAAAATATAGACCTCTTTCACTTTCTATTCCCTTCTTCTGCCTTATTTTTCTTCACAGGACATATCATTTATTTACCAGGTAAGCTATTGTTGCTTATTCATTTCATGTGTCTGCCTTCTTCTCACAGAATATAACCTTCATGAGTGTGTACATATATATAATAATATACACATTATGTAATGTATTATCAATGGTAATTAGAACCAAAAGCACAGAAGAGCGGAAGAGACTGACTTGGAACAGTATATATAGAGAGAAGAGGGCCTAGAATAGAACCCCAAGGAACTACAACATTTTGGGAGCCCATGTGATGGTTACCCTATTTCTTGATTGGTTTAGTTCACTGCCATAGTCCACCATCTATAATAGAGCCTGGCATACTATTCAACAAAGTTGTTGAAAGGAATTTCCCAGTACTTCACCATTTTCCTCAACCTCCCAAATAAATTTTCTTTTTCACTCTTAGAATATTTTTAAATAGCAGAAAAAAATAAAAACTGTCTAATGAAAATTATTTGACATTCTAATCCCTTTGACCAAGCTTATAAAGTGCCCATGTATCTTTTTTTTCGTATCTCAGAAAATTGATTCTTCTGGTGTTTGGGGGTAAGATTTTGTTACATAATTTTTTTTTTTGCTTTGAAATCCTTTATTTTGGATCCTGTTCCATTCTCTTTATCTTAAGACTTTGATCTCTTCACTCTCTCTCCTTTATTGGTGCCTTTCTTCAACATGAGTCTACTTGTGTTTCTCCCATTTAAAACTAACACTCTCTCTTCTGTCTCTCTTGCTCTTTCTCTCTCTCCATGCTAAATCCTCTCATTTGTCTTATCTCTTTTCGTTTTTAAACCTCTCTATCCTCTCATTTCTACCCCTGATGCTTCATCAAAAGTGCTCTGAAGTCAATAATGATCTATTTTTTTCCAAATCCAATCGGCACTGTTCATTATTCATCTTTCTTGACTTTCCCTCTATAAGTTGGGAATGTTGTTAACTTCTCCCTTTTGAAAATTCTGTTCTTTCTTGGTTTCTGTGATATCCCTCTCTCTTAATTCAGATTCTACCTTTAAGGTACAATCCTTGGTAAGAAAGTCATATGTGTCATTATTCAAGTTATTGATAAAAAGCTTGAAAAAATTCAGGCTTGAGGACAGGTTCTGTGTTGTGCTGTTAGAGACCCACGTCTAGGTTGTTGCTGATCAATTTTAGGGGTCTGTTATTCAGTCCACTGAATAACATGATTATACAGTCTGTGGATCTCCATCTAGTCCTGGAGGATATAATTAAACATTGTTAAATGTTTTACTGAAATTATGATAAAATATAAATCATACAGGATTATACCTCACAGTAACACAAATTTTAACATAAGGCAATTGGCAATTGATATTGAGGGGGTCTTCAAGCCAACACCTCATTCTCAAACAAGGATAAGCTAAAATTCCTATCTTCTAGGGAGAGAGGACAAATTGTAGAGGGTAGCAAAACATCAGACAGCTAGGATCTTAAACAACAGAGAGGCTGAGAGCAAATAAGATCCTAATATTTTCTCTTTTCAGTGTCCCCAGATTGGTTGACAAAGCAAAGATCAATTGTATATGAGGCCATTAAATTGCTGCAGCTATCCCAGGAGTGCCAGTTCGCCATGACCCAGCATTGTCTTGTTGTTTAATTAAGCTAGAGGAGCAAATGCCACTATTTGATACCAAACCATAGTTGGACTTGAGTTGGGTGTTGATTGCTGCAGCTAGAATGTAGGTATTCTGTACTCCTCAAAGTGTGGACCATGGACTAAATATAAACACACACACACACACACACACACACACACACACACACACACAAATTGACTATTGAGAAGAAAAATGAATTTTATTAATCAGAGAGGGAGGTAAAGTACAAGTATAAAAGTTATGGATGACTTACTGATAATTGCTTACCATAAATTTGAAAACTTCAGCATAATCTGAGAATGAGATGGCCTCCATATTAATTTTATAAAGTTGACATTAAACTTGAAATATTTATTCAAAACCAAAAGGGACTTCTGTATGTGTGGTTCTGAATTTTGGTTGGGGAATGGAAAAGGAATCTGAATGTTGACCTAAACTGATAACATGGATAGGTGAGAGACAGTCACTTCTTTACCTTTCATTTTTTCTTCACTATGGATTTGATAAAGAAATTTTGAAGTTTTTTTTTACTACATTAGAGGATGTTATGGACTTCATTCACTTTTTCTTCAAGAAAAATTTTGGTAAATATTCAGTTTTTTTAATTGGTTTGAGAAACTATTGCTTTGGGGCAAAGTCTAAAATAACAATTGTAGATCTCCTTTTAGAGCTATGAAATTTGAGGTTAATAAGTTAATGTTTCAGGAGGTCATAAAACAGTAAGCTGGGAAGAAAAGTAAGATTTTCCAACTCTCAGAAGACACTCCATTTTGTAAGCCCTATGTTGTCAGATGTTGCCTGTATTTCTCAGTGAGAAAGAACTTTTAATATTACGAATGGTCTTTGAAATTTTTTAGAAAAAAAAATCAGGCAAATTTTTTCTAATTTAGCTTTACTTTTGTAATTCATTTTGGTAAATTATTATTTGCCTCCATTTCTAGATTTTTCTTTTCTAGCATTTGAATTATAATCTCAGAGGATGTCCTTGATAGTGGAAGTATAGGGGTTATTTGTCATGTCAGTTGATAATTAGTTTGGATGATCTTACTGAAAGCTAAAGTTGATTGTGTTCATCTGCAACGCAAACAATTTTGACAATTAAGGCATAAAAATTGTGAGTGTTACATATAGCTGTTCCAACTATAATGTGTTGATTAGAGCTGTTTCATGAATCTTTCTCAGGAACAGCCTGAGTGCTATATACTGCTTAGAAAGAAAATACAGAGTCAGTGTATTTGCTATCACAATGTGCTGATTGCGGCAGCTTGCCCAGAGCTAAACTTGCTGTAATAAAAACTTCTGGATTGGAACATAGTGATGGCATTTATGTTATTTGCCTCCTGCACTTTATAAACCCAAGCAAACAGCTCTCAGTTTGAGAACCTCAGAAAGGTCTGTCATTAGGTATGGCTGAGTTTCCTTATGTCAATTCTTTGAAGAATATGTCAGCTGAAGTCTTGCAGTGAGCAGTAGAATATGAATTTTACGCAGCTGAAGGTGCTAGATTAAAACAGCTTCCATCTTCTGACTTTGTCCAGATCATTTTCTTGAACTCACTTTGATAGATGCCTTTCTATGAGGGTGTTACTATTTTTAAAGACTCATAGTGAGTTCCTGGCCCTTTGGATGCGTATTGCCTCCTAAAATAGCATGAAATCAGGCAAATTGGACTTATTAGCATGGTACTTAAGAAAATTTGAAAACAGTTAAAGGAAAATTACTGAACCCGTCTTATACATGCAGTGTGTTTTAACAAATCAATTGTGGATTAGCTCTAGGAAGTGGCCATGTTTGTATACATGGGAGGCCACATAGGTCTCTGCTACATATTACAGTGTCTGTTCACAAAATTGTCCCTTTTTGAATTCATAGAACCATCACTGGAAATAGCAATGCCTCTGAGTGCCTATTAAGGAACAGTTGTGGAGATAGGCCAAAGCTAAAGAGAGAATAGGAAAGAAAAAATAAAGATAGAGGGAGTGGGCAATTGGAGATGGAAAGGGTAAAGGATGAGTAGCAGTGGTTATGTCCTGTCTCTTAATAACAATCCAATGGAAGAGTTGGCTTTCCTCTTGCTGAGAAAGGATATGCATTTTTCATATGCATATGCCACCCTTCACTGGGTTTCCTGTGTATCTTTGGATCATATACCAGATTAGCAGGAATTCTTCATGACTACCAGTGAAGCTGTTATTATCATCACTTAGCCTTGCTGCTGTGGACAATCCTTTTGGAGATCTACATTTGGAAATGGCACATGGAATTTCAGCTCTTTTATAGTTTATTTCTTACATTATTTTTTAATGAATAAAATGAGGATTACCCAAGACTGAGGGACAGTATGTTTCAACCTCTTCAAAGAAAAAGTTTTTAAATGGCCTTACTATGATTTTCGAATAACTTAGACCCTTCACGTAATTTCCTTAAGTGGAGGAATTTAGTCCCTAGTTATGAAAAGAATACAGTACTTTCTTTCTAGAAGACTGGGAAAGTCAGAAAAGTAAAAAGAAAAAAGTGCACCTATAATCTCACCACTCAGAAATAACCAGTCAGGATTAGATATAATAGTCCTAAAGTGCCTCTTTATTTTCTAAATTCTTGGGGCAGTGGATAACTGAAAAACCTGAAGTTTTGTGCCTGTTCCCTTGGGTGATATTCTAAGTAATACCTGTTATATGTTTTAGTTTAACTCATGTGTCTATGGACAGTAATATTTGAATAGCTATAATGACAATGTTTAAGTCTATTTTATTCCAAATTCATGCATGTAGCCAGAAATTCTCTGACCAGGAGAATAGAGAGAATTGCCTAATGATTTCACTATTTTACCTAATGATTTCACTATGTTAACTTGTATCTTAAACAGTAATGACTAAATAAACAAAAAAATAGACAGATACATAACTTCTTGACCACATTGGCTAATGAAATTAATAATGAACTATGTTGAAAACTGTAAACATTTGATATGCTATAGTTTACAAGTGTTCTCCATTTAGTAGAATATCAGTGCTATTTTTATGTTATTGTGCTAGTATTTCCTACACAATTGTTTTGCTTGTGTTTCTACTAGCATATAGATTCCAGACTCTTCAGTTTTAGAAGTTTGAGCATGTATGGGGTATGTGTGTGGTGTGAGCATGGGGGCTTGCTGGAAAGGAAATTATTTCCTCTTATCTTTTCTTGAAAAAATTCAGATCCATGCATGTGCTAATTTTACTCAAACTATAATTTGTTTCTAAAGACTAATGTTCAGAAGGATCAAGGAAAAATAATGATTATACCCTTTAATTTTTGTAGTTAATTTATTTGAATGTTCTAAAATTGTTAGCATTTTTAGTCCATTAGCAATGACAGCAGTATTGTTAATAACTGTAACAGAGCTCTTGAAGAACCAGACCTCTTGATTAACAGGACCCTTGATCCTACAGTTAATGAACTCCTCAGGACAAAAGGTACCATAAAATTACAGTCATGTGCTGCATGAGGACATTTTGACCAATGATGGACTACATACATATACAATCATAGTCCCATAAGATTATAATGGAGCTGAAAAATTCCTATCGCCGTCATAAGGTCATAGTGCAACGCAGTACTCACGTATTTGTGGTGATGCTGGTGTAAAGAAACCTACCATGCTGCCAGGTGTATAAAAGTATAGCACATACAGTTATGTACAGTACATCATCCTTGATAAGAAAAAATGACTATCTTACCAGTTTATGTATTTACTATACTTTTTATTGTTTTTTTTTTTTTAAGTTAACTGTAAAACAGCCTCAGGCAGGTCCTTCAGGAGGTATTCCAGAAGAAGGCATTGTTGTCATAGGAGATGACAGCTTCATGCATGTTATTTAGTGGGACAAGATGTGGAGGTGGAATAAAGTGATATTGGTGATCCTGACCCTTTTTAGGCCTAGGCTAAGATGTTTGTGACTTAGTCTTCAAGAAAAAAGTTTAAAAAATAAAAAAAAGAGTTAATTTTTTTAAATAGAAAAAAGCTTATAGACTAAAGGTAGGAAGAAAGGAAATATTTTTGTGCCGCTGTGCAATGTGTTTGTGTTTTAAGCTAAGTGTTAGTATAAAAGAGTCAAAATGTTGAAAAAATTTAAAAGTTTATAAAATAAAAAAGTTACAGTGAGCTAAGGTTAATTTATTATTGAAGAAAGAAAAATATTTTAAAAATACGTTTAGTGTAGCTTAAGTGTATAGTGTTTATACAGCCTACAGTTATGTTTAGTAATGTTCTAGGCCTTCACATTCACTCACCACTTACTGACTCACCCAGAGCAACTTCCAGTCCTGCAAGCTCCATTTGTGGTAAGTGCCCTATACAGGTGTACCATTTAAAAAATCCTTTATGTCATATTTTTAATGTACCTTTTCTATGTTATGTTTAGACACACAAATACCATTGTGTTACAGTTGCTTACAGTATTCAATATAGTAACATGGGGTACAGGTTTGCAGCCTAGGAGAAGTAGAGCATACCATATAGCCTAGGTGTGTAGTAGGCTATACTATCTAGGCTTGTGTAAGTGCACTCTCTGGTGTTTACACAACAATGAAATGGCCTAGCAGTGCATTTTTTGAATATATCCTGTGGTTAAGTAACACATAACTGTATGCATATCTTTTTTTGTTTGTTTTTGAGACTGAGTTCACTCTATCGCCCAGGCTGGAGTGCAGTGGCGTGATCTTGGCTCACTGCAACCTCTGCCTCCTGGGTTCAATTGATTATCATGCCTCAGCCTCCCAAGTAGCTGGGATTACAGATGCCCGCCACCATGGCTGGCTAATTTTTGTATTTTTAGTAGAGACGGGGTTTCACCATGTTGGCCAGGCTGATGTTGAACTCCTGACCTCAAATGATCCACCCGCCACAGCCTCCCAAAGTGCTGGGATTACAGGCGTGAGCCACCGCACCCGGCCTGTATGCATATCTTTGTTGACGATGTTCTTCCTTTCTGTTTACCACTGCTACCACCCAAATGATTTCAATTTTTAAGAGTAGGTTTCTTTTCCAATTAACCTTTGTGCACTGTTTTGTGAATTATACTATAAAATATGCTAAAGTGGCCCTCAATCAATATTTGGTACTGATAAATAATAAAATATTTGCTGAATAACAAATCATTTTCAAAATTCTCATTTTCATTACATAATATTTATAATACAATAATTCTCTTAGGTGGATGTGATTGCTCGATATTCTTCTCCAGTTCTGTGTTTGGGCACAGCTTCAACTGACTCAGGGATTCTGAGCCTGCCTAGCCATAGAACTCCCCTGGAAACTGATTATGCATACAGATTCCAGGCCCCACCCCTCCACCCCAGACCTGCTCAGTCACAATCTCTGGGTAATTTGTATCATCAGAGAAGTCTGAGAAACTTGAAACTAGTGAGGCTGCACTGGGAATTTGATCAATGCATAATTGCATATTGGTGTAAGATTTATGGATGTGGATTGAATTGATAGTGTTCATTTACTTTTATCACTAGTCAAATCAAACATCAGAAAAGAAAACTGCTCTCCTCCTTTCTTTAAATTTTAGCTTCTATGAGACTTAGTTGAGGTAATATAAAAATTATTTTTGAGCACTACCATGTACAAAGCACTGTTCTAATGTTTTTCATGTATCTATTACTATTAATATAGAGAGATGAAATAATTTGCCCAGAGCCAAATAAGTAACATATGGGAAAACTTGGACTTGAACCTGAGAAATCAGATTTCAGAATCTACACAATTAACCCCTGCAATATATTGCCTATAGCCACCAAATCTAAGTATGTACTGATGTGTCAGGCACTACTATACTAAGTACTTCATATACTTTTAGT
The DNA here is from genome assembly GCF_006542625.1 of Nomascus leucogenys. Taxonomy (NCBI): domain Eukaryota; kingdom Metazoa; phylum Chordata; class Mammalia; order Primates; family Hylobatidae; genus Nomascus; species Nomascus leucogenys. Next base: position 8,640,799 of record NC_044391.1, read on the forward strand.
ACTTTTAATTCATTTACCAATTCTGTAAAGTGGGATTAAGAAAGGCAAATTCAGAGAGATTAAGTATTTTGCCCAGAGTTGCCCTGCTAGTAAGTGGTAGAAGCAGTGTGGTTTCAAATTGGAGTAGCTCAACTCCAGAACTCTTTTCACAACCATTATCCTGTATGCCAGAGTGGCATGTTTGAAAACACTCATACTTGTCATCCCTTCAGTATTTTATATAAATAGTATTAGCACCTGAGGGGTTTTCTGTAAGCTAATTATATAACACTTTATTGTCTACATTTAAAAATGTCTACATTTAACATCTACATTAAGACACTTTGGTGTGTACATTAATTTTTAAAGAGATTCTACAGTATACTATAGAATTCTGACTGAGAAAGATTTGAATATAATATATTGGTCACTCTGTTATCTGTCATAGGTTGGCTGAAGGAGAGATAAGGATTAACATACTTTCAAGGAATTCTTAACCCTCTAATTTTTATCATTTAAGGATAGTATAGTTGGTGAATACTTGCGTATTTTGTGAACATTTGGTAAGCAGTTGCACTTAATTTCCTTCACTTGAACATTAAATATTCCATATTTGTTCTGTCCCAAGTAAACTATTCTCCTTTACTTTGAAACGACTTATAGATTTACTTTCACACAATTATTAAAGATTTACTTTAAACTGCTGCTTTCCCCCTCCTTTTTTTTTTTGTCCCAAAATGAAGGTGAAGTGTTAATTGGTTTTAATGGCATCTATGGCTACCTCTTTGTCTGGGACTTCTAAGGAAAAGTGAAGAATTGGCAGAAAAATGTGTGAAATTTGTTTGGGGAGGTGAAAAACTTTAATGTGCTTGTGAATTAGTGCACTTCTTCTAGGTAAGACTATTGCACCATAATAAATATTGAAATGGAATTCTCACTCTTAGACCTAATCCTTTAAATATATTAGTAGACATTCATAGAAGAATTTTCTGAAGAAATATGTTAACTAAGTTTCTGTAGCTGGAAAAGATCAGCCATTGATAGACTATGAAATAAGAATGTCTTGTGTAAACATACATGGACAACCAGTGAATAGACTGTCTCTCCAGAACAAGGGCATGCTAATTTGGATTCAGAACTAGAAAGGAGCAGCCTGGATTTTGCAACATGCTGTTATAGTTAAATACAAGACTATAGTTGCCTGAGACATGTACCTGGCTGTTAACGCTTTTTCCCAATAAAAGTGATTCTAATACCAGGAGTGGCTAATTCATCTGAAACACTGTTCCTGGTGCTGATACACTGATACATTTTAGTAACTCTGTGCCTTTGATTTAATAGGTGACCATCTAGATAGGTGTTCTTATTTAACGAAAAAATGTACTGGGATTCTGGAAAGCTCAAAGAAGACTTCTTTACCATTTTAACAGCTTTAAGATAACTAATCTTTTAAAAAAAATTATTATTCCTTCTGCATTTTAGCAGTTGACATTTCCACTTGTACCTTTACCAGAAGGCAGCAGAGTAATGTAATGAGCCCAGTTCTGTGTTGGGGGAGAGAGAGAAAAATATGGCTTTGTTAGCATTTGCTTCTGTAAAATCAGTTCAGAGTACAATGGGAAAATAGAAATGGAAACAAAGTCTGTTGATTTGTTTCTACACTTCCCTCTTTTTGTCATTCCACATTCAAGTACCGGTTGTATTATAAGATACCAGGAAAATGTTTTTTTATCATCAAAGAGAAAAACAAAATTTTTTGGCCAGGCGCGGTGGCTCATGCCTGTAATCCCAACACTTTGGGAGGCCGAGGTAGGTGGATCACCTGAGGTTGGGAGTGAAAGACCAGCCTGACCAACATGGAGAAACCCCATCTCCACTAAAAATGCAAAAAAAGCTGGGCAAGGTGGTACATGCCTGTAATCCCAGCTACTTGGGAGGCTGAGGCAGGAAAATTGCTTGAACCTGGGAGGCGGAGGTTGCGGTGAGCTGAGATCATGCCATTGCACTCCTGCCTGGGCAACAAGAGCGAGACTTCGTCTCAAAATAAATAAATAAATAAACAAACAAATAAAATTTTTTAGGCACTTTGAGCCATTAACCCATACCTGTGAGTTAAGTCCTCTACTTGAAATACATAATTTTTTCCACACATTTAGAGAGGCATTATTACTGCCTTATTTTACAGAAGGTGAAACTGAGGCTTAGAAAAGTTGACCAAGGCCATATCACAAATAAGCAGCAAAAACTGGAATGCAAACCTAGGTCTGTCTAATTCAAAGATAATGCTCTTAGTCGTTATCTCAAATATGAATTGTATATGTAATTTAATAGTGTTCTGGTGTATTTTGTTTTATGTACTTGGAGTCAGCATGTCACAATGAAGAGCAAGATAGAAAAGGCAGGAGATCTGGAGTCAAGATACTTGGATTTGGAATCAGCTTGTTTGTTGGAATTCTAATTCTACCACTTATACTGTGTTATATTGGGCAAGTTGCTTTAACTGTCTGAACTTTAGTTTCTTTTGTGAACTGGGAAGTAAGGGAGATAATGGATGTGAAATGCTTAATAAATGGTCTATGCTAATACTCTACATTTGCAGAGTGGCTTACAGTTTACAAAGAGCTTTCACCAAGATTGTCTCAGGTAATACTTAGTGATATAAGTGTTTGAAGCTCATTCATTCTTTTATTCATTCATCCAACAAATATTTTATAAGTGTCCATTAGGTTTCAAGCATTGTTTTGCAAGTTGGAAAGATTTAGCAGTGAAACAACAGGGGAAAAAAAAACTCTTGTTTTCATGGAGTTTGCATTTTAATGAGGCATATAGATAATAACACATAAGCAAAATATTAAATATATTAGATAATAACAACAAAGGTAGCATTTAACTCTTATATGGTAAGTACTATGAGCTAGTAGTTAGCTTAGTAGCTAGAAGCATATTGCGATTCATAGATTAGCTACATGATTTTCCATTACAGACAAACGAAACCTGTAAAGTACTTACAGTTCAACTACAAACTTAAAAAAATTGTATTGTTTTAAAACAATTAGGGGATTTAAAACAATTAAATGTTGGTACACATCACCAAAATTGATGAAATATCTTCTAGCTTTAACATTCTGTGATATATTGGCTAAAAGCATGGAGTAAATATGGACCTCTTATACCTGTCTGTCTTTATGTAGGTCTGGCAAGTGTAGTCTGAATATAACATAACAATAATTCAAAGATTTTTTTTAAGATTATTGAAAAACACTAAATAATCTTGGCATTTGTTAACTTTGTAAGCTAGTCAGTATTCTCTTGAATTGTATGTCTCAACTTCAGCACAAAGCTAGGAAAAAGCTCCAGTGATCTGAAACTTCCATTCTTTTGTACTATGGCTCTTAAGAAGATGCGATGGGATCATGAAAAGATCTTGTAGGGAACCCAGACATTAAGGTTATTTCTGTCAACTCTGAGTTTAAATTCACTGAAATCTACAAGAAAAACAAGTGTTACTTTTAGGGTAGTTGACAGCCATTGACTATTGACGACTCCAAGTCATCATTCAGCATCATGGGGCAGAGGTCTATAAGTATTGGAAGAAAAAGTCACATCTCCCCATTAAATGTTTTGAGATTTAATCCTGAAAATGCTTTCTAGTTATCTCAGTAAAAGGAAATAATCTTTTTTTCTTGACTCAAACTTTAAAAAATTTACTGACGAAGTGTTTCTGATCAGTATTTAAGACAAGCTTGTCCAACTCGTAGCCCATGGGCCACAGGCAGCCCAGGATGGCTTTGAATGTGGCCCAACACAAATTTGTAAACTTTTTTAAAACATGAGATTTTTTTTGTGATTTATGTTTTATTTTTAGCTCTTCAGCTATCACTAGTGTTAGTGTACTTTATATGTGGGTCCAGACAATTCTCCTTCTTCCAATGTGGTCCAGGAAAGCCAAAAGATTGAACACCCCTGATGAAGAAGTTAAGAGCCCAAGCTTCAGTAACAGAATTCTTGTTCTACTACTTACTATTTAACTTTAAGAAGAAATCCATTATAGCTTCAAAATATTTTGAGCATCTTTCCACCTCTCTACTCACCACCACTATTCTGTTCCACACAGTGTTTCTCCATATAGTAGCTAGAGTGACCTTATTACAGTTGAAATCTGACAGTCTGATCCCCACACCTTCTCCTCCTCTTTTACTCACTTCTCCTGCTCTCCACCCCCTATCTTCCCCTTATTCCTCCCTGCCCTCTTAAAAACTGTCCATTGTCTTTCTTTTATGCTAGAATGAAGTTCAGACTCCTTATTCAGGCCTACCTTGCTGATCTCACCTATGTCTTGATCACTGAGTGTGAGTTACCTGAATTCTTCTAATCCTTAAACACATTAAGCTGATTTCCTATTTGCAACTTTAACACAGCCTGTTTCCTGTGCTCAGAACAGTTCATTTTACTCTTTACATGGCTGACTCTTTATCTCTCAGGTCTTAGGCTTTCTCTTACCACCCAATCTAAATAGGTTCTCTTGTTATGCTCATTCATAGCACCATGTTTTTCTCCTTCATGGTACCTATCATAGTTTTTCACTTTATATTCCTTTAAGTTTTGTTTAATATCTGGATTCCTGGCCAGGCACGGTGGCTCATGCTTGTAATCCCAGCACTTTGGGAGGCCAAGGCGGGTGGATCATGAGGTCAAGAGATCAAGACCATCCTGGCCAACATGGTGAAACCCCTCTACTAAAAACACAAAAAATTAGCCGGGCGTGGTGGCACGCACCGGTAGTCCCAGCTACTTGGGAGGCTGAGGCAGGAGAGTCGCTTGAACCTGGGAGGTGGAGGTTGCAGTGAGTGAGCCAAGATTGCGCCACTGCACTCCAGTCTGATGACAGAGCGATACTCTGTTTCAAAAAAAAAAAAAAAAAATCTGGATTCCTGTCCTCCCCCAACCATAATCTTCATGTCTTTTTGGTCTACTGCTGTACACCCAACTCCAGCCACAGTTATTGAACAGATACTCAGTACGTCATTGTTAAGGTTGAATGGATAACAAATCTGTATGTCCTTTCAAAGTCTTAATTTGCTTTTCTGAAAAATAAGGATCATAATTCCTATCTCTAAAGTTATTGTGTGAATTAAATGAGATTAAAAGATCTAAAATACTTAATGCTGGACTTGACAAAGTCTTCAACAAATGGTAGGGTCTGTAGCAGCAACAACATAATCAGCAGGCACTTATTAAGCCCACTGTATGTGTAAGACGTTGCTAATATTTATAGAACATATTTTAGAAAGAGAAACTTTTTTTAGACTTTTGTTTAACCTAGCCTTTTCTGGGTGTATTCATTAACATTGATCCCCATATTAAGGAAATTAAAATGCGAGATTCCAGCAGTGATTCTGTGCTTTTTTAATGGAAAATTGATATAAACTAGCCTCAGTTTTGTGTTGTCACAATTATCAGAGCCCCCAACGTACATTCAACAGGGTAATTACTTTGCGTAGTAATTGCATAGACTATCCTCCCTCCACTCCAGCCAGCTGGCACTGAAAAAGAAGCACTGCTTTTATGTGTGCACATAATCAATCTGTAAAATCCCATTATCCCCAACTTCCACACCCCCATGGCTGCATGCTTCCTTTTGAAGCCTCTTAAAAAAGAAAAACTTTGAAGGCAGCCTTGAAGTTTATTTCTAATCTCATTCTAGCCATATAACATAAAAATGAGACAGGGGTAGGGAGTGGGAGGGGTTCATAATGTGATTTGCTTACCTCTTTGCCTGGAATCTTATGATACTTGCAGGTAAGCCCAGTAGGTAAGCCCAGTGAAAGTTTACATGAGTAAAAATACTTCTTCAGTGTGTATTTTGAGATAAAGTTGGGTTTAATTCTGTTTTGAAGTGTAAAGAATAGAGCAAGGTTAATTTGGTTGTTCTTGTTCTTCTTTTAATCTGTTCTTAATGTCTATACTATTTAGAATAAGAGATTCCACCCACCTCTCATGACCAGCAGCCTGTGTAACTGATTATCTGTTAAGAGTCCTAGGTGCAATGCCCTTCCCACTCTACTTTCCTGTTTCATGTCTCTTTCTTTCTGAGAATGTTATCTCCTCTCTGGATCGTTTTCTAACTGCTTTTACTAGGCCCACTGCAGTCTTCTTCTTTTGGGTTCCAGTTTCCCATGTGATTGGCATTTTTCTTAGCATTCTTCCCACAGTATTGAATTAATTGACGTTTTTCCTTGAGGATGACCTTTCCTGTTATCTGCTCTGTCTGTAGAAACTACCAATATTTGATGAAAGTAGGGTAGGGGAGAGGTGTGGGATGTAGGTAGGTAGTCTCAAAAATGTTTTCTCCAAACCTGAAAGATGTGACTATGCTTCTGTCATCATTATTCAAAAACCTTTATTCTGAAGTCTGTATTTTATATCTGTATCACCTAATCCCATCATCTTCTCCATCCTCTTCATCTCTGGGACATTTCCCCATCTTCCTTAGGGCCTGGACTATAAACCTTACCTTCATACCAACTCATTCCATCTCTCTCAGTGACTTTGTTCTCCTAGCTAGTGATTGTTGTAAAACTGTAGCTTCTCAGTCTTTATTTCAGGCATCCTAGAGCCACAGTCATGGCTTGGGCTGCACCTCCTGGGCATCTCAACTTTCTTTTCTCCTATTAAATATGCTTCCTGTCTTCATTGTAGATTCCTCTCACTATACTCCCATCTTCTTCCTCAGGTTGATATATCTCCCTCCTGGTGTTCACTTCCTTTTTTTCTATCTTGTTCCTCCGCATGACCCAACAAGACCCCTTCACCCTCTTAACTTCTTGAAAGAGTAGTCTTAATCATTGTTTCTGTTTTCTTTATCTGCCATTATCCTATCAGCATCCTAGAGGCTTTTCCCTCATTACTCTGCAGACACTGCTTTCATAATCCCCAAGGGTCGCCTCATTTTTCATATTCAGTGGTGACCTCTTGTATGTCTTTACCCTGATAACATTTTTGACATCCTCCTTTTTTAATACTTTCCTTCCTTGACTCCATAATATTTTCTTTCTGTGATTATTTTTCCTTCTCTGCAACCCCCCTCCCCCTTTTGTTTGTTGTTTCTTTGATGTGGATTCTTCTCCCTATTCCCCTGCTACAAAGGGTAGGTACTCCTTTGGCACCTCTTTTCTCTCTGCTTATTTTCTGTTGACTATCTCATCCGCCCTCTCAATTTTAATACTCACCCCTTAGATGTGGTTTCCCTTCCTGATGCTGAGGATATGTCCCCACATCCTCCTTTGTAACCTTCTGTAGACATGTCCAGAGGGATAATGTAAACTTAAGGTTATGTTAATTTATTATCTAAACTGGGTCACTGTGGAGGGTTGAAGAGGGCACTATTAATAATTAGCAGATGTAAACCCGTACTGTGCACATAGTCACCTGTTCAAAGCCAACATTTACAAAATACTCTGAAATCTGTTTCTTCTCAGTTGTTTTCCATCTTTATTAATTGCCTTACCAACATTCTATTTACCTGTGCTGAAAATCTTCATCATCTTCAATATTCTACTTTTTTTACTGTATCTTTTTAATTAAAGCTTTCTTTTCTTTATTTCTTTTTTGACCCCATTCCACTGGCAGTGCGCTGTTCAGGCCCTTATTTCCCCTTGCCTGAAATACTGCATAGCCGTCTAACTTGTCTTCTTGTTCCCAGTTTCTCCCATTCATCTTTAAGCAATATTTTTTATTTTTATAAAATGTTGCCTGAAGTGCACTGATGATTTATATACCTGCTTAAGAGTCATTGCCAAAGAGTATCAATGCAGACTTCTCAGCTTGGAATTCAACACACTACAAAGCCTAATAGAAAAAACCTTTCCAGTCGTACCTCCTTCATGGACCCTGTATTTCAGTTGGACTATTGGCCTTTATCCAAACACCTCCTAAATCAGTGGTCCCTGACCACATCAGAATCACCTTTGGAAGTTTTTTGAAATGTACATGCCTAGCCTTCATCTGGGAGCTTTTAATTTAGTAAGTCTTTATTGGGGCCTAATCAGGCCCCAGTAAAACCTCTTAATAAAAACCTCCCTCAAGTGATTCTGACCAAGGCTGGGGTTGAGAAACATTGCCCATTTTTATTTCTTGATAATTTTGGTCACTATTTTTTCTTCATAACCAGTATCTGCTTTTCTTTAAACTCCTTCTTACCCCTCAACACCTGTCCTATCTCCTTCATGAGGTCTTCCTTGAGCTATTCAAATAGTTGTAGTTGTTTCTTCCTCTTTACTGCAGAGCAGTGAACTGTCACTGCTGTTTATGCCTAATAATCGGTAGACAGCACACTTCTTGAAGGCAAGCCATCTGCTACTTATAAAAAAGAAGCCAGCTGGGTGTGATGGCTCACGCTTGTAATCCCAGCACTTTGGGAGTCTGAGGCGGGTGGATCACTTGAGGTTGGAAGTTCAACAGCGGCCTGGCCAACATGGTGAAACCCCATCTCTACTAAAAATACAAAAATTAGCTGGGCATGGTGACGCACGTCTGTAATCCCACTACTCGGGAGGCTGAGGCAGGAGAATCACTTGAATCTGGGAGGCAGAGATTGCAGTGAGCCGAGATTGCGCCCTGCACTCCAGCCTGGATAACAGAGCGATACTCCATCTCAAAAAAAAAAAAAAAAAAAAAGCCAGTCAGTAAAAGTCTTGACTAGTTAAGAATATTTGTAGAGAACTTTGAAGTTCTTGAAAAGTGATTGATAAGCATGAGTTATTTTTTGCTAATTTAACAAAAAGTCCCAAAACAAAAAGTACGGTGTTTGTAATTCTAAGACTGTGCTAAATTAAGATTTGCTAATCATGCTAAGAAGGAAAAAGGAATTAGAATTTTAAATGCTGCTACCATTTTCAGCAGCAATGAACTAATAGTACATTCATTGGTGGATTGATTCCGTTAATACCCATGCTTCAGGTGCTTTAGGGCATGTAGCTCTCTTTGGATTCCTCATGAAAATTGTCATATTGGCATGTAGCTATAAAATATGCATTAATCAGAAACTGTAGTTACTAAAGCCAAGTTCTTTTCACTAGTTTGTTTGGAATAGGGGAATAATACTTTTAATAAATCGGCCTTGCTGTAAGATAGAGCACAGTGTCATTTTTAATAGGGAGCAAGAATAAGTACAGTGATTAAACGCAGTTACAAATGGCTGCATCTAAAAACAATTTTTGTTTTTTGTCAAACATTTAGCAAGGGAGTAATTTTTTTCCTCTAGTTTTTTGTAGCTTTCCCAGTTTTTTTTTTAAATCTATATGCTATATATTCAGAATTGGATTATTTTCTCTATAAATTGTTTAGTACCTGATTTGGAATTTAGTCTTATTAATAATCATTTAGTTTGGGATGCATGGAAATGTGTGTATAATTATTGAGTGCCCTTTAAGGTGGAGACTTGTATCTTGATATTCTATTGAAATACATATATATATATATATATATATATATATATATATTTTGTATTTTGCAAAGCAACTGGATTTTATAGCAGGTGTAGGTAAAGAAAAAACTTGTATCCTCTTGGTGCTCTGTGTATTTGCTAGTATAAAACATGTTTCTGATTTATTCCAGGCAACATAATCAAAAGGTATATTTTAGAACATACACAAACTTTTCTATGCTCATGAAAGGTATACTGATTGGAAAATATCAGTATAATCTCTCTCTCTTTTTTTTTTTTTTTTGCTTTTTATAAACTACAGGTTTATAGAGACTTTATGGAGACATCCAGTCCTTTCCCTGACTTCTAGCAGAGCTATAGCTTAAACTACTCAAAACCTCTAGAAGAAAAGTCAAACTTCCTTCAGAAACATTCCCTATGTTTAATGTTAATCACATTCATCTTTAAGTTGTCCCTCAAAAACAGCCATAATGGGAAGCCAAAAGACAGAGTGTTGGGAAACATTTTGAAGACAGCAAACAAATAATTAATAAGATTTCATAGTCACTTGGAGATATGTCCTTGTCAGTAGAGGAGTAAAAGGAGCAGTATCTAGTAAAACTTGGGAACAGATGGCAAACATTTGTTGACCATAATAATAGTAGTAACTTATATTTTGTAGAAGATTGTACAGTTTCCATGCACATCATGTCATTTAATCCTCACAAAAATGAGGGTACTAATAACACCCTTTTACAGATGTGGAAACATAGCTAGGAAGGGTAAGTGGTTTGTTTTTAATTGCATACCTAAGTGGTAGATCTGAGATTTCAAGTCTTCTGATACTCTGTGTGGAAAACACAAACTCAAAGTTTGTGTGTGTGTGTGTGTTTAATTCTCTCATTCAACAATAATCAACGTAGAAGACTTGCCTTACCAAGTTTTGCCCCATACACCAAGCAAGCAATCAGTTCTTCAGCAGATACCAGCTGGGTGTCCTCCAATTCAGTTTAATCGTGACACTGTCTACTTGGAAATTGTGTCATATCCCGCCGGTTGAGGGCTTATTCCCGCAAGACTGCCCCCTCTTCAGACACCAGTTGCAAGACTAGTCAGCTTAAAGTTTGGTTTCCCAGGATCCCCTTTTTGTGTTCTATTAATTTGCTACAACAGCTCACAAAATGCAAGGAAACAGATTTACTGATGTATTATAAAGGATGTTACAAAGGATCCAGATGGCAGGAAACATAAGGTGAGGTCTAGGTGGGCACAGAGCTTCCATGCCCTCTCCAGGCATGCCATCCTGTAGGAACCGCCACATGTTCAGCAATCTGGAAGCTCTCCAAATCTTGGCCTTTTGTTTTTTTATGAAGGCGTGATTACATAGGCATGCTTGATTAAACCATTGGTCACTGGTGATCAACTTAATCTTCATCCCCTTCCCCCTCTCTGGAGGTTAGGGTTTGAGGTTGTAAATCTCCAACCCTATAATCATGTCTTGGTCTTTTCAATGACCAGACTTTATCTTGAAGCTACCTAGGACCTGCCAGCTATCAGTGAACTCATTAGCATATGAAAATATATCACTTTGAAGATTGCAAGGATTTTAGGAGTTGTATGCCAGAAACAGGGACAAAGAGAAAGTGTATATTTCACAGTATCACAAATGCCAACTCACTCTACTAAAAGGCTATTTTAAAAAAACAGTTTTTCAAAGACCACCTTAAAAAGTATCAGGACAGTGGCAGCAGTGCGCCTAAGAGAAAGGCTTTGAAACCATTTCTTAAATTTTCCATCTATACAGTGAATAAGTAAGAGGAAATACATTTATACATGAAACACTGAACTCTTTGAAGTAAAATGATACACAACCTCAAGATGTTGATTTTTTAAAATTTTTAGCCAACTTTTATTTTTATGCCTAGAAAAATACATGGGACGTTTAGGACTAATGTGCTGGGCAATTTGCTACTTAGTGATAGTAACACAATCCTGAAAAAGCAAGCACAATTATTCTGTACTTTTTAAAAGTTTTATTCAGCAATAAGACCATAATTTTTCATATTTAAGGAGTATGAAAAATTTGTCGAGTTTTAAAAGCTGAATACATGTAGCGTTGGATCAAGGCACATACAAGACTGGCCAAAGGGCGTACAATGCACTTTGGTTTTTTGTTGAAAAAAAAAAAAAATCATGGCAAAAGAAAAGTGATATGGTTTTTCAACAAGTAATAGCTCACAATTCAGTAGGAAGCTAGAAGGAAATGTTACATTACAAGTTCATTATGTAATATCTGGAAAATTGTGACAGTAATGGGCAGTAATCTTGATCTTTGTAAAAGTAAATCGAACATTTATGTACAGTGTTAAACCTTTGACATAAACCAGATCTAAATTTGATGTCTAGTATTTATTTTTCTTTAAATTATCTCTTATTTAAAGAACTACTTTCTCTGGATTGTTGAGGGGAATCGCTTATAATTACATTTTTAAGATGCATAAAGTTTCTCTGACATCCTTTATAATAAAAACATCATAAACACTAACAATTTTGTATTTATAATTCACTTTTCAAAAATCAGGATGGTATAGGCAAAACCAAAATACAGTTTTGGTATTTGTGTTCATTACAGACAAGTCTAAGTTTTCATGTTTTCCTAAGTACACATTTCCTCCCCAACTTGGAAGCACATTTACATTACTATTTTTGTGAAGTCCTTTATTTTCAAAGCTTTGCTGACAATGGCTTTAACAGACTTCACGCTCCTTTTATGCCAGCTGATGTATTCAGTTCAGAAGATATGCTTAACTTTTTTAAGGATAATTAATTTGCCTAGAGCAAAAATGGAGATATGCAGGAAGTTTGATATTGCCCATTACTTCACACATTTTGATTTATTGAATATGACTGGGATAATACAAATTTAATAATTGGAACATTATTTCATAACCATTTTTTAAAATTAAATTTTATCTCATTCAGCCATTCAGCCAGTTTTGTTTTTACATTTTATTAATACCAAAGTGAAAAATGGCCTGTGCTTATACTACAAGGATCTCATGTGAATGCAGTCCTGATTGTTCAACACAGCAAGAAAATTCACTTTCACAGTCAACAAGTCATCTTACTCAGTAGAACACAAAGTAAATGGTTTAGAACTCCAATATTTGCAAGGAGAATACAGTACAAATTACTAAAAAATACTAAAATATAGAATTGTGTTCAGGCATCTCCACTACATCAATCGCAGCAGTAACCTGAAATTTGAAACTTTTAATAAAAAGTTCTTAAATATAAATTATATGGCAAATGTACAGTACATTGCTTTTTTTCAGTCTCTTTTTCCAGTGTTTTGCAGTAGAACAGGGTTCCTACCATCACCTCCCTTAGGTTTAAAAAAACCCAAAACACAAGTCTGCTGCAAGTCCTTCAGCATCATGAGTGTGAGTGATCTGAGTCTGGAATACCACTGTCTCTGTAGCTTCGGTTACTACTGCTTTCACTGTGATTGTTTTTGTACAGATTCATTCCATTAGGAGGAAATATGGTGTGTATTACAAACTCCTCCTTCGAGATGGGTTCATTGCTTATTGGTAACATCTGAAAAGAAGTTTCCCTGATTTCCAGGATAGAGTTGTCCTTCTTAGTGCCAGCTTCTGCATAGTCATCCTTTCTCCTCCTCCCTTTGCTATATGCACAGTTCCTTGAGAAGAGCGATCCATTCCTATGAACATACCAACACACTAAAGCGAGAAGGGCAATGGTAACCAGGGCCACAGCCCCACCAATGATGGCAGCCAAAGGTAAATTGGGGTTTTTGTAAGGTTCTTTCTCTTGCTCTCGATTGAGGGTGGTTGTAGGGTTGTACATTCGAAGGGGTGCAGTTTCAGTCTCAATACAAACAGGAGTTTCATCAAATAGGTAGAGGTTGCTGGTTTCCATGGGAACCATGCATACTTTATAGGGTGAATCAGGCTCCAGGGCTGTGACCAAGTACTCACTGCGTTCCCCTGTTACAATTGTTTCTGTTATAGATCCAAATGCCGGGCTATGGCCCAGTTTAAGCCAGCTGAGTCTCAAAGCAGTCATAGGTAGAGCAAGCTTCCAAGAGATATGAATTGTATCAGAGGTGACAGACTTCACAGTAATTGTAATTGTTTTTCTTGAGGGACTCCCTGTGGTTTGGTGATCCTTAGTGAGCTTGGGGTTCTTAATATCTGGCTGTTTGGTCACTGGAGCTGGCCACTGTCCTTGGGCAGGAAACACTGTGTTGGGTATTGCAGTGGTTATCTGAATGGTGCTTACAATCCCACTGTCCTTACAATCAAACAGTTCTGCATTGAGATCCTTAATAGCCATCCCACGAACCTTTTCTGGGGCTTGGCACATGAGCCCACGCACGTTGACCTTCACAGGTAGTGATTGTAACCAGTCACGTACCCATTTCATCTTGCACCCACAGTACCAGGGATTGTTGCGAAGAATCAGTTGTGTTATATTGTCCAAATCATCAAAGATACCCTGAGGTAAATTACTTAGGTTATTATTGGACATATCCAGTCGATAGAGCTGCCTTAGATAAGAAAAAGCATTTGGGGGCACCCGATTGATGTGGTTATCTTGAAGATAAAGCTTCCTCAGGTTTGTGCCTGGAAGGTTTACTGGTGCAGCAGTCAGGGAATTCCGCACCAGGGACAGCTCTGTTAAATTAACTAAGTTGAAGAAAACTTTGTCACCTAAACCGTGATTGTTCAACAGGTTTCCGTCTAGAACCAGGCGTTTTAGACTAGTGAGACCTTGAAGAGATGGTGATGAAATAGTGGATATGCGATTATCATCCAAGCGTAGTTCTTCTATAGTCCTCGGCAAACCCCAGGGAATTGTGCTAAGGTGGTTACGGGACAGGAAAAGCAGTCGGAGATAATTGCTGTCTCGGAATGCTCCCTCTTCAATGCTAACTGCAGAGACAGAGTTGTCATCTAAATGTAATTCTTCCAGATAGGGAATTTTTGAAAGTGAATCGTAAGTGATAGTCCTTATGTTATTTTCTTGCAAATGTAACTCCTTTACATACTTGGGGAGGTTGGTAGGAAATTCATCTAAACTGTTGTGGTATAGGTATATTCTTTCTACCTTCAGCAAGTTTTTCAAATCTGAAGGAATCCCGGCATTATTTATTTGGTTGTTTTGAAGGTAGAGAGTTGTAGCATCCTCTGGTATTCCTGTTGGAATGGATGTCAGAAAGCGATCATTACAGTAAATGAAACCCGCATCGCAGCGACACACAGATGGACAGGATTTAGCCATAACTGATAGAGGTGCTAATTGAAGGAACAGCCCAATTTTAGTCCAAATGAGGAAGATGCTCCAAGCTGGGCTGATCATGGTCAGCAGTGTTGAGGTCTTTATACAAGGTAGCTTCCGTTACTTCAGAACCCTAAAATGAAGTGAGTAAAAAAAGACAGAAAACAATAAGGCCAGCATACTGAATATAATATTTAAAACGAATGTGGAAACTAAAATATCCATAATCACTTTTAATATTTTAATTTGTTTTGGGAGGGGGCATAATAGGGTTTATTGCTAGCTAACAATAGACACTGTCATATAATCTCTTTACCTTAATGGTTTCTTAATTTCTTTATAAATTAAAAAGTATCTGTCCTAAATCCATTTGATTTTGAAATGTTAAATATAACTGAAGTTTTATTGAATAATCTAAAGCCTTTTAATTATACTTTATATCAACCTTTAGACAGTCACTGATCAAGCTGATTGAATATCCATTTCTTACTTAATATTCATAATAAGTAACACCTTGGAATATTATTTGTTATATTTAAAGGTAATCATTTTACTGTTATCAAAAAACCACACATTTTTATATTTACTTTTTATTAGGCAAAAACTATACAGGTGTAGAAAAATGTCATAAAAATACCTATTCTCTTCATACTTAGGAATAGTTACACACATCTTGAGATCCTCAATCTCAATTAAACCCATAGTTTGTTTTGATTATTAATGTCATTTCGTTTTCTTTGGTTATTCATTTTAAGCATTATTTTAAACGGATGGATTTCTATAAGAAAATAAGAATGATTCCTTCATTTATTTTTGGGAAAGAATTACAAAGCTAATACATCCAGCTAACCTAAGTGGAAAATTTCACTTCATATTAAACTCTGTCTTTCTTCTGTTTGCATTTTGTTATACTGCAGGTTTTAATGACTTTGTCCACATTTTTCATTATTTTCTATCTCATAACGTGTTTTCACAGTGCATTTATATTTCTTTAAATTCTAACCTTAGAACATAAATCAACTTTTTCTATGGCTGGCAAAGTATAGATTTATACTGATGTATTGTGTAATATAATCTCTTCTGTCCTTTTAAGTATTAATTAGCCTTTGTAATTTTAGGCATGAAAATAAAATACTTTGTTTTTCCTACCTTATTGAACGATGTGAGTAAATTTTGCGGGGGTGAATATCCAATGCACATATATTATTTTCCTGGTGAGGGACTGGGACTTATAAACTTTTGTTAAGTCCTTGGAAATGTTCTTCACCGTTTATTCAAGTAATCCTATGTCGCACACACCTCCAGATCAGGCTTGCTGTTGTCAATGAACATTCCAGCTGCAGTTCAGCATGGTGGGCAAGCTCATTAAAGTGGGGGCAGAAACAATTCTGCTTCCTGTTACTATGTAGGACACATGGCTTCCTATGTATTTTTTTTTTCTTTCTGATAGAGTTTCTGTGTGAAGGTTCCTTTTGTGTAGCTTAATTCCCTTAGTGGAAATTGCCCTCTTTGAAATTCTTATTGGCTCTTCTGTGCAATGTGGTCAGAGATAGTAACTTCAGATCCTCATGAAGAAAGTCATTCATGATGCTAAGGCCTGTATAGTAATAGGTTTTTCAGGCAGTTACCCCCTACCTTTATTCCCATCCAGGATTATCCAAGTATAAACTTTGTACAGTAGCTACATCCTGAGGTATGATTACCTGCTGTGAAATAGCTATTTCCAGCTTTTGCTTCTTGCTGATTTTTCGGAATGTCTGGTGCAGTCACATTACACAAGAACAGGTATTCTCTTTTAGGAAGTAAAGGAAACTAAATTCTTCATTGAAAGAAAAGGAGGCATACTAAATTTCCTTTATATTTCTCTTCTTTAAAATATACTGGGACTGAGCATCTCCTGTGAAAGTAAAAGGTTTTAATGAACTATTAATAATGAACTTTAACATACTAGAGAAATTTCCTAGACATTTAATTTCAATGTCTTAAAATAACACATCTTTCATCGTAGTGGTTAGTCAAAAGGGATAGGTTGACCTCTTTGTTTTTAGACTTGTCATTTTCTTATACAAATAAAGTAGGAGCCAAAGTTGAGATTGTCATCAAACAGATAATTTCTGTTATCTGATTGTGTCACTTTGAATTAAACACCATGGCTTTCAAATTCAAGCCAGTCTTTAAAAATTTACTTTTAAATCATATGCATAAAATGATAAAATGTTTAAAAAGAAGAGAACAAGTACATGTCAAAGAGGTGAGCAAATACATTAACAAATATTTTTGACAGAAATGCCAAGGTAACTTTTTAGGCATTTCTGAACATGATTTAACAAAGTCACACAATTCACAATTTAGAGTTGAAAAGACTATTTTAAAAGCTTTTCTTTTGATTTGCTTAGTGTTCTGTTTGATTCTTCCTGCAGGTCTCAATTTTCCCAACTGCAGAATGTAGACATCATCTCCTTTCTCTTTAGGGGTGTATCTGAGGAGTACTTAGTGATCTTGAAACTCTAAGCACTCAGGTATTCTTGCCCAAAAGGTGACATAGAAGTTCAAGTCGTATTTAGTTTTTCTGGAGAATAGTGTTCTAATTTTCTTTTAGCATACCGAGTATGAAAAAAAAATTTGTATTTGAAACAGAAGGGACACTATTATTTCAGTCTCCTTGTAGTGACCATTAGGAAAGCACATCAAAACCAGATGGGGCATTTCTTTCTAGGTTCATACATGAATATTGCCAGTTTTTAATAAGTGTATTTTTCATTTCCAAAATAAGACTTTTGGCTTGACTAAAGAGATCATTGAATTTAATGTTGACTGCTTTGCCCATTATCAATATGCATGAAGATTTTTAAGAGTTTAGAGGAGGTGAGTAATATTTGAATTGGTTATGCAGGGTCATCCACTCTGATACTTTGTATATATGTAGGGAACATTTGAGTATCCTGTAAATATGTGACCCTGAAAGTAAGGACTAAAGTAGTAGCAATTTGCTTCTCCCACAGTTGCTACCTAACATCCAACAAGGATAGCATCTGTTCCATAATTCAAATACTCTGCTGAACGAGTATGTTAAATAAGGCCACAATTTGTGTTTCTGGTTCTCTGCAAAAATTCAGTTTCTTTTAGTTTGCTAACTACATACCAACATGGTCATAGGCTATATTAACAGAAGAAAAGTGAAAAAAATTACAGATACATATAATTTATTATTTAGGCAACTTGAAACAAAAATAGCAGTTAGCAGATGGATCAAACAGTCTCTAGTGAACATTGCAAAGTGCCCACAGAGGAAAGTTTAAATGATTTATTGTTTAATGTGAGGTTTTACTGTGATGCCTTTAGGGCTTTGCTCATTATTGTCAAACTCCAATAGTATCTTTTCTTGAAAACTGTTGCTTTCTCAGTGTGTGAAAATGGAAAACCAAGCTGTTGAAATTATAATTACAAAGTTACTTTTTAAAGTATCTTCTGTAAAAGTTTTTTAAACTTCAAAATTATTCAACATATAAAATAATGTGGTTAAGTTTAGAAAACAATTGCTTATGTTAAATTGCATTAGAAACTAATTAAAAACCATTATAAAAATAACAAGTGAGAACCTCTTAAAATGTTGCCGAGAGTCAAGCATTTCTGATATTCCAGGGATGATGGTGAGGCAATATATACTTGAGATGATGAATCTGCTGATTGGGATTTAAAAACTGATTGTTCCCTGAGTCAGGTCAGACCACAGTGTGTCCAAGGTGATGATCATAATGCTAACTAGACATAAAATAAATGTCTTTTATCTTGTACCTGAATTATATATATATTTCACCAAATAAGGCTCTAACAATATGTATTGATTTTCACATTTTTAACCCAGAGAATGAAAGAGTTATAAATTGGTGTGAAAAGACGGAAGATTAATTTGTTTATTTTACCTGTTTTACATTTGTGAAGCTGCTTCCTCTATTCTGTTTGATATGCAAACTCACATTTGCCATTCATACAATAGTGGTAATAATGTGGGATTAACAGAAAGCCTTAAATCTCATTAAGTTCTTGGAAAATGTCATTCTCTTCTCCCCACATTGTATTAAAATAAAAGGCAAAAACATAAAACAGGTTTCTTAGGAGAGAAGGATACTCTTTCAGAAATGAAGATTACGTTCAGAGCTACTCTCATATGCTCCTACTCCCTTAGGCTCAAAACAGTTCATGTTTGACTACGTTTTATATCTTCTCTTTCCCATTTATGTTTGAAACTATAGTGCTAAACAGATTTTTGGGTTTTGGTTTTGGCATATTAAAGGCTGCAAGGATCTCTTCATCAAAAATGAACGATCCTCTCCTATGCTTAGACTTTCCCCTTTCTGAGCTGGATCTACATATTTGCGCACCTAGAAATACTGTAGTCAAATGTCGATGATGAAAAGAAAAATGATCCCCACTGGCATGGACACTGTGGCCAGGTTTCCACAACACTGACTTCAGAGCCTTTCTGTCTGCCTAGGCTTGAAAGAGGCCATTACTTCTGAACAAAATGAATCAATCTTTTAGAAAAATACTGTTAATGGGGTAACTTGGGGGGGAAACATAAATGAAGCCCTGGTAACTTAATGGAATGTTTAAAAAACTTTTTTAATGGAATCATTATTTAACTATAAAACACTTAAAACTGTAGTAAAAAGAAGAAAAACATAATCACCTCACTGATGAATCCAATTTTTAATAGTGATCCTTATATTCATATTCAGTTTATTTTTACAAATAAAAATTAGGATTTTTTTTTGCATTTATAAGGTAATCATCAAATCTGAAAAGCTTCCAATTTATTTCCATGATACACCCAATAAAACATGTAAATAGATAAGGATACTATTTTAGGAAAACTAATATAAGAAGTTGTATCTGAATAGAAAACTGGTATTTAAATAAAATCAAGAACTTGCGGCAATCTACATGTTTATATGATTTCTTCCCTGCTACTACAATATTTTGGAGGTGGGAGTGTTATGAAAAGGTATTTCTTATGTTTTGAGAATATTACTTAGATTAAGATGAAGCTATATAATAGTAGTGCTAACTTCTTATTTAATGCCTTAGATTTAAATTGATTTTGATTTGACCTGTTTGATCGTTACTCATTATTGAAAAATATTAATTCAAGTATAAGGTTTTGAGATTTTAGTTTATTTTTAATGATTTCTCTCACAGAATGATTTCTTCATGCTGGAGACTTTTAAAAATATTCAATCTAAAATCTAATGGCATGTAGAACTTTTAATCCAAGTTAGTTGCATTGTTTTAAGTAAAACCTTGAGACTAAAGAAAACACATGCCTAAACAAATGTATCCAACTTTGTGAATATTTCTAGGTAAACTGGAATTTATACAATCATAATTTAGAGTATTAGGAAGGTAATTTATTTATGAAGGCTTAAATTGCTGCCAAAAAAGCTCAACCTGTGAATGCTAAGTCTTTGCAACAACAAACGGTATTTCAAATAAACTACATATATGATTAAACTGAAAAACTGGAGTACATCAGGTTAGTTGATAGTGACAGCAAAATGCTTTCTAAGCAGCCTGTCTGGTAGTTAAATTTTCCATGATCATCAGATTTCAGGAAAGTTCCAATTCTTTTGTTTAATGCCAGGCAAGCAGAAGGACCTCTCACTCTCCTCTTGAGAGTCATGAAGTCTGAAGGGTTTGCTGAGAGGCAGAAAAGCAAGTGTGCCTTTTCATACTTGGTTTTATCCAGACTATTTTCTAGCCTGAACAAAGTCCTTGTTTCATTTATGGAAAATAGGGGATAAAATTTCCAATGCTAAGTATTTTTACTTTTTCTTTTTCTGTTACTGGTTATTTTCCCCGGTATGTTTGTGACAAATGAATCGAATTCTGCTTCATTTATTTTGACTTGTAAAGTTAAATCAAGCATCCTTAAAACAAAAAGGCAAACTGGGATATTATCCTTCAGCATAGTGAATGCTGCTTCCTTTTATAATATTAAACCCAAAGTAAATGAATTAGAGAACAAGAGTTGTAAGAACGAGTAAGATATTAATTTAGAGAGTGGTGAAGGTAAGTGGTATAGAGTTTGGGGTGGGGGCATGCTTTAAATTTGTGCTGACTTTTGAGCAAATGCAATTAAAAGTACGCCTACTTGTGTTAAGCCACATTTTACCATTGCAGACTTTAAATTCCTTTTTAACTGTGTGGATACAACTTGGTTGATGTGCTTTAAATTTCCAACATTTAAGTTTCCATACAGTAGTTCAGCAAATAGATTTACTTTAGTCTACTGTGTGGCAAGCACTATACTGGTCGGTGAGACCGCCTGAAATCATAAAATACATTGTTTTTCATGTCCAAGCAGGGTATTACTTAAACCAGATGAAGAGGAAGAAAATCAACAACACATAAACTGATCAATCCACAGTCCAGTGGCACACTTTAAAAATGGTTTTTAACCAAATGTGGTCTGTGGGTTTTCTCTTCAAAGTTGCCTCGGTAACTTGTGCACATGTAAAGTGAAAGAATAAAGAACAAAAGCTGTCATTGTCTCATCAAGTGAGAGCAATTTCTCCCTCCTTTGATTTAAACAGAATAATACCTGCAGAAAGCTTTTTATACATCCCTGACACTTGATTTTAGGGTAGGAAAGAGATTATGCGTATGCAAAACAAATGAAATTTTAGCTTTTGCTTAAATTATATTCTATTGCTTTCTACTTAAAATCTGTTTTCTCTGGGGTTTTCGTAAATAGATAACTCAAAGTTCTTTCTTACACAACATAAACATAGCTTTGAAAACTGTCTTTTAGTGTGATGTTTAACCAAATTTCGTTATGTCGATCTGTATTTTGAAACTAGAAAATACTTTCTGAAATGTGTATACCTATTTTCTTAAGAGGAAGAATACTGTTTCAGAAGACCAACTCTTTGTTGGAAATTTATTTGTTGACTTTCAGTAAATTTTTGAAATGGTGGAATGTTAGGAGCTGAGAAACATCCCTTTTTATGCTCTGAAGAGAAAATGCAGTTTTGAGGATTAATATTGCTGAGAGATTTTTACTGTAGAGTTTTTGCCCACTGGGGGGTGGTACACTCTACTAGAACACTGCTTTCAGAAGCCGCAAGTCAGATGTTGGCTGCTGCTGGCCAGTTTTTCTCTGGTTTAATTACAACAAAGCCTCCCGTTGAGAAGAACAGTGAAGGCCTCTGGGGCAAAAGGTGGGGGGTGGGAGGGAAGGGGGAAGGAGGAAAGATGGAGGGGAGAAATTATGGCCTTTGAAAAATTTACTGAATCTTATTTCCATTGTTGACTTTATTTATGGTAGTCTTCATTTGATTTAAACAGTTATTTCTAATGCTTTTTTTTAAAATAAATGGGTTTGAATAAAAGAATATGTAAGAAGATCTATTCAGAATTTTTAAGTTAGCTCTGGATTTTGCCATTAATTAATCACATTCTTTGTTATATAGCCCACCCACCTTAAAAAGAGGCATAAAAGTTAAGAAATGACTGAAATGGCAACTATAAACCAAATATGTTTTTCATTGACCAGATTTAATGTTGATATGAACATTGGCATATCAAAAGTGAAAAGCAAGAGAGAAGAAACATTAATATATTATTAAGACAAGGCAAATTCCCTGCACTGATTTTTGTAGGGCTTAAAACTGTTCAAAATAATCCAGAAAAAGGAGGAAGCCTTAGGGTGTGTGGCCAAGAAAAGCACAGAAAAATCTCTCTGCAGTGCACTTGCATGTTTAAAGCTGATTATTGTATTTTTTTGTCTAGAGAGACTGAGTGTTCATTAGGGTCTTGTGTCCCTAGGCAGGAGATGCTGAGCATAATTGGAGTTTCTATTTGATTGGGCAATATAGTCTAGAGAAGAAGCTGGGGTAAAGATAATTAATAGCTTGCTAACAAAGTCTGACAGCCACAAGATTTCAACCAAATTTATTTCACACTGCTTCATTTAGCTCTGAAAAAGTTTTGATAGAATTGTAGGCTCCTTAATTAACACTTGAAAGCAAAAGAAACATACCTTCTATTTTGCTGCCACATTTAGTTATGACAAATTTTCTTACTGTTTTTCTTCTTTTTGTAAAAACTTTATTTGCTATCCAATTATATATTTCATAAACGTTATGTTTGGGAAGTGTTTAATTGTGCATTTTGAACCCAGTCATAATTGATTTTAAAGGGTGGGGTGCAGCGAAATGAAAAACCCAATTAATAACTGGTAGACAGTTATACAGAACCACAATAGTAATGAATTCATTCACTAATATTTTGCTGAACCTTGGACTTGATGTGGTTTGGCTGTGCTCTTCAAAAAATCAAATTTTAGTTTTCTTAGTAAATCTATGCGTTTTTATAACCCTGTTTTTATTTCAGGGTAATAAATAGATGTACGTTTGTCTGTGTATATATATGTGTCCAAACTAAGGGGCATATCTCTGATTTAATTTTCCCATGGAAAAACCTGGCATATTATCATTAATATTTGTAGTAGTTGGTAGTGTTGATATTATTGATTGTGGTACTTTTAAAGGATTAATTTTTCTTTACTCATTTCGGAAGAGATGAATATTTGTCATCTGTCACTTTGGGTCAGGTATAAGTGATTCTCCCTGAATATAGACAAATTTATTCTTTATGTTTAGGCTGGTCAGGATATTTTTATGCAGTTAGAGATCAATGAAAGGCATTGCTACAGCTGAAGGACTTTTCTAGTGGCTTTATTTATGTTGTTTCTAGATAATAAAATAACATAGATGAGCATTTTAGGCAGATTTATTAATAGATTTATTAAGAATATTTAAAATAGCCTTATTAGTAAAACCATTAGAGATTTTGGACTAGCAATAGAAAAAAATCAATTTTTTTCTTTTAAATTCTAAATAAAATAATAAAAATGAACCCCCCAGATGTTGAGAAGACATGGATGGGCCTGTTGCACTCTTTACCTATATGCAACCATTTTGTTTCAGACCTAATTCAGTGAACAAAATATTTTGAGAAGATACATTTAACTACTTTTTCAAGCTTTGTCGTATAAATGCATTTCTTCCAATATAAGATTTTCCTATTATAAGTTGCAAAGAATGGATCCTCTGCAAAACCCACTTGATGAGGGCTCTACTCATTTATTTTTCTTTCCTGCTACCCCAAACTCACTGCATACATCAGGCATAGCTTCCAGGGTGAGCTTTGTTAGTTTTTCTGAGTAGACTTAGCCATTTACCATGCTAGTCACATACTTCACTTGCCTAAGCAATGGATTTTGGCGTTCTATTGAAGAGGGAATATGGTTTGGAAGAGTGTCTCTCCCTCCTCTGAGTTCAATTTACTAGTTGAGATTTGCAAGCCTGAAATGCTTGAAGCAGCTCAGGCATGATAGCAGTGCAAGCTTTAAAATCTAGGTGTAGCTGTTAATCCTTTACAGAGGCACATAAGTCTCCAGGAGTAGCTCGGCTAGCTGTGAGCAAGATGTATGCTTTTCATGTACTGCGTACTTATGGGCTGAGGGATTATTGATTTTCTTTCACAGTTGTAAAAACAGCAATTGGTGATCATACCACACATACAGTACACACCAAGTTGCTTTTCTATCTGTGAAGAATCTCCTTGTATTCTTTAATATTTAACATTGAACTTTCCAACTTGCTGTTTTCCATAAGGCTCTTTTCACATAGCAATTACTCAAGACAGAAAATAGCCACTTACTATCTTTTATAAATGAAAGAAGTTTCTAAGAAACTTCTTACATTTAGCCATTATAGTGAAATTTTTCATTGCTGGCTTGCACGCACATATATTGCTTGTTCTGGTGACAGAGCAAGCGTTCCTGTTTGGATTTTTCATAGTATCAAGTCGTTTCTTTCTTTCTAGAGACTAAAACCAAGCAAACTTTCTGGGACAATCATAAGAAAAAACATGGAAAACACTTACCAGGAAGACGAGAAAAAGCAATCCTATATACACTGCCGCTATAGCTGTAATTCCATTGACTGTGAATTGGAGTAATAGCCCTCCCCCGTCTCCCAAGCTCTGCGTCCAGTCCACACAAAGCCCACGGCAGCTGCAGGCTGAGCTTGTCCTGCTTCAGATCACTCCTACACTGAGGAGTGAGTGAGGGAGAGCATTCCAGTTTACTGCACACAGCCCACCTCCAAGTCTGAAGTTTAAAGCTTCACCTCGCAGTGGCTGAAGACGGGGGTGATGTCATAGATGGGCAGGACTTAGCCAAGATCTTGTTCAGTGAGGTAACTGTATAATCAGACAGATGAGCTTTGCAAACGCTAGAGGGGGCGAGAGCAGCCGAAATGAAGCATC
This sequence comes from Nomascus leucogenys, assembly GCF_006542625.1. Taxonomy (NCBI): domain Eukaryota; kingdom Metazoa; phylum Chordata; class Mammalia; order Primates; family Hylobatidae; genus Nomascus; species Nomascus leucogenys. Next base: position 8,665,841 of record NC_044391.1, read on the forward strand.
AGCCTGCCAAAGCTAGGTTGCCATTTGGTTTGTAGGCAGCCCTTTGGAATCTCAACATTTTCTAAAGTTTACTACAAGGCAGTGGTAGCATACTTATGTGTTTTTTTTTTAAAGCATGTTAGAAAGATATTTTTAAGATCACAATAGAAAAAGACAGGCTTTGTCTTATTTTTAAACCATCTGTATTGAAAATAAGTTAACCAAAATCAAATTAGTTTTATTATTCACTAGCTAAAATAATGTTATAATTGTGGAAGATGTAGGCCAATAATCCCAACTGTGAATATTTATTCAACATATGAATAAAAAGCAGATTCAAATATATACATCAGGGCTGGGTGTGGTGGCTCACGTCTGTAATTCTGGCACTTTGGGAGGCTGAGGTGGGAGGATCACCTGAGGTCAGGAGTTCGAGACCAGCTTGACCAACATGTAGTAAAAATTAGCTGGGCGCCTGTAATCTCAGCTGCTTGGGAGGCTGAAGCAGGAGAATCACTTGAACCCGGGAGGCAGAGGTTGCAGTGAGCCAAGATTGCACCATTGCACTCCAGCCTGGGCAACAAGAATGAAACTCTGTCTCCAATATATATATATATACACGTGTCACTGATTGATTTAGTTATGAGAAGGGTAATAGGAATGCCAAAAGATTTTTTAAATGGTAGTAAATTGTCTGTTCTTTTGGAGGCGAAGAAGTTACTGTTCTCTATGTTTTAGAAAATGAAAGTATGTTTTATGTACTTCTACTACGTGTTTATATTATTTAAAATGGATTATTTATATTTAACGATCCCCCAATAAAATGTTTTAAAAAAATTTAATAGAATATTTTCCTTTCTAAATGTTTTTGCTGATCTGAGCATGGGTTTAGATATAAACATCTTAAGAAAAAAATCTTCCAGGGTGGTTTGCCTGGATTGAAATTATTTTATTTTAATTTAGGTACATGAATAAACACTGGACAATTGTAAGACGTGGAGATTATAAATTTCTATGCCTAATTAACACAATTATACTTTTATTTTTAATTATGATTTTTGTAGACTGGTTTCTATTATTTGGTCAACAATTGCTTTGTGCCCATAAGTTTTCCATCAAATAAGTGTATTTCACTTGTTCATGTTGGTGGTAAGAACTTAGCTTTTATATTTACCTGGAGGACCGTTGCCTTAAACTAATATCTTTATTTGCTCTGTTCTTAGAGGTGCATGACTTTCTCCTTTGTCCTTTCTCAATTTTTCCCTGCACGTTTATTTCTGAGGAAGGCCAGCTAATAGTCTTTCCCAGGACTATTTGATTGTGGTCTCTTCATTAGCTTCGTTTAGTTTATCTATTTATATGTTTGTTTGATAACAGTTTGACCTCAGTTCCCTTCCAAGAATGGGTGATGTCAAAGTAGGTGAACCCTTGATAAGAAATGTATTGACTCTATTGTTCTATGATTGCACTTTTGTGGGCCTCAGAGGACAGACCCATTAAATCTAGGAGTTTTAGATTCTAATGTCCATTGAAAAGTCAATTTCTTTGAACTGCTAGGTAGTACAATTAAACTGATAGGCAGCAGCTGAATTTTGGGAGGAAAGGGAGGTGGATATTTTTCTGTTACTATGAAACAAACACATGGATTAAATTATTTTATTAAATAATTATTTCTAGAAGCCATTTCTAGATGGGAGTTGGTTCTATTTAAAAAAGGAAATTTTTGCCTGGTCAAATTCCTGTGGGTTTATATCCATATTTAATCAGTTTCGTCTTCATTCAGGCAGGCCTTAAACAGAAAAGAAAGATCAATTGGCAAATTGGGTTATAGGTATCAAAAATAAATTGTACTGGCCTGGGAGTTAGCAGTTCAGAGGGTTCCCTTCCCAGGGCTGCCATTTGTTATATGACTTCATATTTGTTGCCCTAGGCTTTGGTTTCATCACATGACAAATAAAGGCAGCAAGGATTTATTAAATGCCAATTATTTATTGTTGCTTTTTTTCCCTTTTTAAGCTATGGATTAAAATATAGGAAAAGAAAAGAAATTGTGAAAATATATTCATACTGGGGTACTGACTTTGGAGGCAAACTCTTAGTAGAATCTCTGGCCTCCTATTCTGTCCAAAAATATATACTCTTTTTCTGCCTACATATTTTTTCACTTCCCGCTCTTATCAGCTACCTGAAATGCTACTAGTTGAAGGTGAACTTATAATAATGTGTGCCCCCTTTGGAATAGTATGTACAGTCTCTGGAAACATGAAGTTATCATGAGTTACTTCAGATTGCTCTCCTCTTTTGTTTTCTAAGGCACATTGGCTACAATAAGGGGATGACTGTTTTGATTGAAGGGGACGGGATGCTGGCAATCTTTAGCATGAAGCCCTTTTGGCTGTAATAGGAAGGGTGGAGGTGGATTCTCACATCAGGAAAGACTCTGCTCAGGGTAGAGGACAACCAGTGTAGTAGACCTAGGTAGTTTAAGAACATGGGCTTCAGAGACTAGTGCAGCTGGGCTCCATATTGGCTTTGCCACATGACTGTAGACAAATTACTTAATCTCTTTGAGTTTATTAGCTCAGTGCCTGACTCATAGTAAGTGCTCAGTAAAACGATAGCTGTCATTATTTAAGATTTGTTCCAAGCACCTGGAACAAAAAGGACACTAAGAATGGGAGAAGAATGCACAAAGGGAGGTAGTACAGGGCCAATAACAGATTTTTGAAATTTTTCAAATTTCCGTTTGAAGTAATTTTATAGTCAGTAAATGGAAGTGAAAAAGAGAGGAATAGGAGAGCATTTCATTGATTTTTTTTTCTCTTGTACTTACACATCTCATGACCTCATGTTCCCAGAACTTAACACTTAGTTGGGTTCTAGTAGATATTTTGGGTTGAAAAGATGTTTGCTGTTTTGCATTTTGTTCTGTTTTGTTGGCTAGCCTGTGAATCTAACATTGTACATGAGGAAATGCATTTCAGGTTGAAAGCAACTGGCTTGGAAATGAACTTCAATAACATATCCCAGTTTTAAAACTCTAGGACTATCTAAACTTGTCATCTCAAAGGACTTTGTGGTGTTCTTTGTTTGTTTTTATGAGAAGATGTGGGATGTTCCCTAGTGGACATGAAAGGAGATTGGATTTGGAATTGGGTTTCCCAGGTTCTGCCATTTACTTGTATATCCAGACAAAAAAATGAAAAAACAGCATACACACAGAAGCCTCAAATCTGTGTCTTAGTTACCAACTACCAGCTGAAACTGATTAAAACACACAGTCATTTCATGGAACAATACAATTCAGGTCTGTCTAGAGTTAAGCTACCTCATTCACACATTCATTCATTCAGTCTTCACATTCATTCATTCATCATATACATATTTATTGACTCCCTGTGTAAAAGAAACTAGTAGGACTAGATGATCCCCAAACTACCTCCAACTATGAAGTTCTGAGATTTAATCTTAGAAGATATTAAGGTTCTTTTAAGTCTAAGAAACATTCTTCATGATTTTCCTTTCCCTCAGCATTCTTCATGAGAATAAAATCTTCAAAATTGTGTAAAGAAAACACAGTTTGGATGGGCGCCGTGGCTCATGCCTGTAATCCCAGCACTTTGGGAGGCCAAGGCGGGAGGATCGTCTGAGGTCCGGAGTTTGAGACCAGCCTGGTTAACGTGGTGAAACCCCGTTTCTAGTAAAAATACAAAAAGTTAGCCAGGCGTGGTGGCACGTGCCTGTAATCCCAGCTACTTGGGAGGCTGAGGCAAGAGAAGCACTTGAACCCAGGAGGTGGAGGTTGCAGTGAGCTGAGATTGTATCATTGCACTCCAGCTTGGGCAATACGAGCGAAACTCCATCTCAAAAAGAAAAGAAAAGAAAAAATAGTTCATACTTTTGATATATTAAATGTCTTGGACTGTTATCAGTTAAGATACTTTTGCTTACAAGTCATTGAAGATCTAAGCCTTACCTGCAAAATCAACAATTGGAATCCATTGGTTCATGTAACCGAGAAGTTAAAATGTATAGTACAACTTCAGGTAAAGCTTGATACAGTGGCTTAAAATATGTCAGTAAGAATACAGTTTCTCTCTGGCTCTCTGTCCTGCCTTTCTCATTGTTGGCAGCCTCCTCAGGCTATATACAGTGGACCTTTGGCAGCTCTGGGATTTCCTCTTAGGCAATAACAGTTTCACATATCACAGTCCCATAACACAATGTTCAAGGGAGAGAAGCGTCCTCCAAAAGCCCCTGCACAGAGCCCTGGGGGTCACTGTTTCTCATTTGCTTAAACTTGATCACAGGTTCATTCCTGAACCTATTACATGGGCAGGGAGATATGCTGTGAGCTTAGGCCCACTGCAGGAGCTGCAGATAAGCCCAGCCTTACTCAGACACACAACTGAGAATGGAGGACAGGGTATGATCCAAAGGAAAATGGGGTACCCTTAGGTTGAGAAGGAAGGAGTGGATGCTAAGGATCAGCTCATTTTCAGAGGTTTTAGCATGCTGAAACTTGGGCATATTTTATACATTTATAAACTTGAAACTGCTCTTTTTGTCTTTGTCTTTTTTTTTCTTAAGCCAGAGTTTCTGTTAAAATTGCCAAAACATCTTTAAAAGATACTCTATTTGTAGACCCTCTCAAGTCTAGCCCAGATTTTTCTGTCAACAGGTAGTGATGCATGTCAGGGCACATCAGCATTACATCTTAGCATAAGCCTATAGGATGTTAATAAAATATATAGAGAGTGCACATTCAACTATCTGTAATTCTGTGAAGTCTGGCCAGATGCTTAACACACTAGTTTGAAACTATACCACATCTTTCTGAACAATTCCAAAGGGTATTGGAGAAATAATTAGATTTTAGCAGGTCACGGATGCCTTAGAATACCAAAAGATTTTAAAAATGTTATATTAAACTGTTCTTTTGTTCTGATATTTGCCTTTTATTAGTCAACACTTAAAATGTACCTAAAAACAATCACATAACCCTTTTAACTATATTTCCAAAACATTCTGCACTGGAATGAGATCTGTCATTACAGGACTTGAAACAGATATCAAAGCAAAATCAGAGTGGTTATTTCCCTGCCTGCCTGCCTGCTTGCCCACCCTCTGGTACACCCTTCTTTTCCCCAACACTCAAGTTGGACTGTTACACTTTGGGGACTGGGAGAAATGCAATTAAAAATCACAACTGAGAAAAAGCACCTCCTCGGCCTCCCAGGAAAGAAAGGAGGAATTGTGATTCAGAATAAGCTAGTAAAAGTCACGGGGTGTGGCAGTAGCTGGTGCAAGACTAGAAGCCTGCTGATCCCTACTTTCTTCCCTCTTCAGCACCTCCATATATGGCCATGCAGATAGAGCATATACAGCTCCAGCTGATATAGGTCAAAGCTGTGTCCTTGACCCCTTGCCATTCCCCAGTGCCCTGTCCCCTTCACTTGTTTTAAAATGTTAAAAAAAAAAAAAAAAGACTTAAAATGATCCTTGAAAAAATTAGAGACTTGGAGGAAGCAGATTGAGTCAATCATTTCTATATGATACTTTCTATGTGGCCCTGAGAAAATAACTGGAGCTCTTTGAGCCTTAGTTCCTTTATTTATGAAGACAGGTATGTGGAACCCACCTAATTTCCTATTGTGGACTTCAAATAAAGTGGTGGATGTAATAGTTCAGTACTAAATCCAAGAAAGCACATACCAAGACTGAGTTGAAACCTGGGGATAGTTGCTTTTAATCTTCATAGTGATGAGTGGGGCCAGGATCAGTTCAAAAGAAACAATTCACTAATGTTAAACTGAACTGTGTGCTTTAACAATTTCTCTTTGGGAATGAAACAATTTGAGAAATGCTTTTGCCTTCTCTCCTGGATGCTAGACTTTGAGATAACCGTATCTAACGCTGGTTCTGAGACTTAATTACAAATCAAAGGACAAATTCCTTGTCTTTGGCAATGATTAGTATAAAATACAGCTTTGGAGGAATGACTAACAGTTAATAGGAACAGATCAATATATGTCTGACTATTGAGATGTGGATCAACAAGATATTATACAAGTGGATTGCCCTGAAGCACGTGATTTTCTCTGTGTAGCCAGCTACTGCTGTCAGTTTGGACCAAAGTGGTCATCATTTTGAAACCATCTTATTGTTTCACTATTTCTGGAGTATTGGTGCTAATTTTAGATACACAAATAGCCTTTCTGAAAGGAAGATTTTCTGAAATTGTCAGATTTTTTTTTTCTGGAAACTGGCTCTGTAGTTCTCCTTGTATTGGAGATTATCTCTTTGCTATTTCTCTGCAGTCTAGACTACTTGGGTACATTAACATGCTTAATGTTGAAAGAAACATGTTTAAAGTAGAGTCAAAGACTGTTTTCTATTTTATCTGTTTGTTAATGACTATGGAAATTGCCCTTCATTGGCACTGTCTGCAGGAAGCAGATTTACTACAATTAGCATTTATTGCCCCTTGGGAACTGGTATGAACTGATTATTTGCAAGATTTTCGGGGATCAAGTATCAGTTGATTAGATTCAGATTATGTAAATGTTTTACAATCTATTCCAAATAAAATAAGTTAAAAATTAAGTCACATTTACCATTGGGAAATTTTCTGTAAAATATAAAGGTACTTAAATTTTCTAAGCATGATTTATGATAAATATGTTATATATTAACTAGACTCACTTAGTTCATTCTGTAAATGATTAACCTCAAATTTGAGGAATTTAAAAACATTTTATAATTTTTTCACTAGTTAAGTTTGTTTTTTGTTTTGTTTGACATTTGAAATGTATTGATGCTGGAAATTCACAAAACTTTGCTAGGTTTCCTATGTGGGTTTAAAAATTAAGATCTAGACTTAACAAGTTTATTTAAAGTACATAAATATTGCCAAAATGTATTTATAGTTTAATGAGCATTCATTCTTATGTTCAAAGTTGTTTTAAAAATTGAAGGTAGACTTGAAAAAGAGTAAAAAAAATGTGTCACTTTTTAAAGTTATTAATTTTTGTTTGGAGAAATTCGAGGAGCTTTTTGGTAGTTGTTTAATTCTCATATTTACATAGAAGCAACACACAACTGTTTGAGCAGCTTTGGATGTAACTCCTCTTTGTTTTCTTCAGTGGCCCAGGGAACAGACTTGTCACTCTGAAGTGCTCACGTGTAATCCTGTCCTCCCTTTCTTCCCCAAGGCAAATCAGAAATAAGCTTATCAGATCATATCTTATTAACAAAGAACAAAGGATTTTGACTGACCACAGAGTAGGAAAGGACTAGCAAAATATAAATGTCAAAGATTTGCCGCCAAAAATCCTAGTTTGACAGTGGTTTTAAGTAACTAAACTTTTTTGAAAGTAGGATTTACATACTTTTAAAACATTTGCCTGAATTATACTTTGTCTAGGATTTTAAGTGCATTAGTTAATGGCTTTACCTATATTTTATATATGAATTAAATACAATTATCACTATTATTATTATTGTCATTGTTGTTATTATTTGTTCCTTACAAGCAAATCTTTCTAGCTTATATCTGAGAGAAGTTAGAGACAATTATATTTTATCCTATGTGTTTTCAGTTTAAAGTGTTTTAACAGAAAGTATAAATAGCCTTCTAATAAAGGGAGAAATGTTTTTCTGATAGAAAGTACAATACATTATTTAGGTAATTATAAGGAACTTTTAAATCATATTTATGTCTTGTTTTCTTGGTTATTTTTATTTGAAGGTCTTTTTTTTAGATAGAGTCTTGCTCTATCGCCCAGGCTGGAGTAGCTGGGACTACAGGCATGCACCACCATGCCCGGCTAATTTTTGTATTTTTAGTAGAGATGGGTTTTGCCATATTGGCCAGGCTGGTCTCGAACTCCTGACGTCAGATGATCTGCCTGCATTGGCCTCCCAAAGTGCTGGGATTACAGATGAGAGCCACCACACCTGGCCTGAAGATGATTTTTCTATAAGCACAACAAGTTGTTCATTATTTAGAGTTGTGATAGTAGGAAGGAAATAACTTTAGAAAGGAAGAAAGCAGGCTGGGCACGGTGGCTCACACCTGTTATCCCAGCACTTTGATCACGAGGTCAAGAGATCGAGACCATCCTGGCTAATATGGTGAAAATAAAAATATAAAAAATACTACTAAAAATACAAAAAAATTAGCTGGGTGTGGTGGTGGGCGCCTGTAGTCCCAGCTACTTGGGAGGCTGAGGCAGGAGAATGGCGTGAACCTGGAAGGCGGAGCGTGCAGTGAGCCGAGATTGCACCACTGCACTCTAGCTTGGGCCACAGAATGAGATTCTGTCTCAAAAAAAAAAAAAAAAAAAAAGAGAGAGCAATTCCCTTGTGAAAATCAGGCTTGCATTTTCTTGAAGTTTGAAGTTTAAGGTAATCTAACTTTATCACAAAAATAATAATGATCCCAAATATATTTGGGAAAAAAGATAAATTTTTAATCCATATGAATAGCAAAAACATAAACACTACAAGATGTATGAATGTAGTGTTTTTGTTTTGTTTGCCTTATGTTCTGTAGACTTCCTATGTGGCTCACATTCTATCAATTGTTTTTTTAAACTTTCTTTTCCCTTGGCTTCTTTGCTCCTACATTATCTGATTCTGCTTAAGGAAGAGCCCCTGAACAAAGAACAGATATTACCATCTCCATTCTAATATAGCTGATTTCTAGTAATTGTATAGCAGATGCTCGTTCAAGCACCTATTTACGTGTATTCTAACAAAAACGTGGTATTCAGACTCAGACAGTTTACAATTTTTTAAAGCACTTTATCCAACTTACTAGCATTCTGTTTGTTTTGTTTAGATTGATTTTACTATCATCTAAGTCTCAGAATTTGCTAATTAGGAGGAATGGGTGGTGATGTCTAAGTAATCTGTTGCTTTGAGAGTGTTTAGCAGAAACTCAGACGGAACAAAAGCAGTAAGAAGGAGAAGGTAGAACAGGTACTCTAAGAGGACCCCTAGTTTAATGCCTTGTTTGCCACGTGTCTTCCCTTGGTCAGTTTTTCAACAAATGCTTATTGAATAGCAAAGTGTGCCTCATAAGTCTGATCTCTTTTACTATATTCTCTGTTTTTCAAAGACTTTATAACTAACTTTCCAAAGTTGGTCTATCCACTTATACATAGATTATAGGTTGGACAAAACCATCTCATGACATAGATATATAGGTTCTTGAGCAATCTCAAAGAAATGACAAAGAAACTTTTTTTGTGGTCTATGGGTGAGAAGGTCAGCAACAATTTAACGAATGTGCTATAGATCACAAAACGTATTTGAAATGAGACTGAAAGCAGCTAGAGGAAAAGTTTTTGTAGAGATAGTAAGGAGAGAATCAGAGGTGCTAAGATAGCAACAGCATGTTAATTTGAGGTGAAAAGAGTCCTAATTAGTAGGTAGATTTTGGACTCTTTATCAGTTACTATGGTGGTAAGCGCAAGCAAGGAAGACAGAGGAAATTCTCTAGGAACATTCATAATGCACATATGAGAGGTCACCCATCCACGTAGTGAGTTTTGGGGATGGATAGAGGAAATTGCTGAATTATAGAGGCCAATTATGAAAAAGAAAGTACATAGATTTGGGCTAAATAATAATACCGATGTAATGAGACCAGTATTCTAATAATGATAATAGCATGAAAAGAGTAGTGGACAGCTAAATATAGACTAAAATATAGTAAAATCTGATTGTACAGGATGGTAAGGGTACACAATTATGGAGATGTGTTACTACTCTGGAATGTGACCTAATCCTGCTGATTTCCATCTTACACTCTTCCAGGGAAGACAGATGAGGCTTTCCAAAGGCTGCCAGTTTTAAGTTTACAGGAGAATCCATGGGATTCCCAAGTTGTTATCTATTCTGCATTCAGAAATACAATTCCTTGGCTAAGAAAGGGTATCCTCTACCATTTGCTTTAGGAGAATGAAAACTGACCCTTGCCAAGAGAGCCAGAACTAAGCCTTGGCTATTAAAATGAGGATATGGGACATGGGGCCAACATGTCCCAGCCAGATCACCCACACATCCATTAGGAATATAGGGCAGCTTTCAGGGGTTTCTGGTGTGTATCCAGGTTAACATCTAGCCTAATATTGCCATGTCAGTGGAGGCAACAGAGTCATCCAAGATATGAAACTGGAACAAATGTATAGGTATAAGCCAGGCACGGTGGCTCACACCTGTAATCCCAGCACTTTGGGAGGCTGAGGCAGGTGGATCATCTGAGGTCAGGAGTTTGAGACCAGCCTGGCCAGCATGTTGAAACCCTGTCCCTGTCTCTACTAAAAATACAAAAAAATTAGCTGGTATGGTGGTACGCACCCGTAGTCCCTGCTACTTGGGAGGCTGAGGCAGGAGAATTGCTTGAGCCCAGGAGGTGGAGGTTGCAGTGAGCTGAGATTGTACCATTGCACTCCAGCCTAGGCGTCAGAGCAAGATTCCGTCTCAAAAAATAAAAATAAAATAAAAATAAAGAAAGAAAGAAAAGAAAAAAAGTGTATCGGTATTAGAACATGGAATAAAAATTCTGTGACATTAAGGGTTCATGGTAATTTGTATTAGAATGTACATGAAAGAAAATATTAACAAGGAAGGTATACCAGTTCAGGATGTGTTATCTACTAAATAATGTGCCAGAATCCTAATAGGCATTTCTATTTACATTTGGCTCTTCTGAACCTTATTACTTCCTTCAACTTGTCCTTTATGAACAACATCTTTTATTAGTAGACAAAAAAAAAAAAAAAAGAATTTCTTATCAATTTAGGAAAACCACCAATTGTCCTGTTATCTCAAGGAATGATTTTTGGTGGAATGTACCCTAATTCTATTTTTTCTCCTCAGTATCTTTACAGATTCATTAAAAAATAAATGAATATTTATGACTTGGAATATTATGCTATCAGGAACCATGTGTGCATTTTTTAACTACAAGAAATGAACTGACCACTACTGTCTATTTCCATCAGACTTGTTTCAATTAACAGCACTTTGGGAGGCTGAGGCAGGCAGATCACTTGAGCCTAGGAGTTCGGGACTAGCTTGGGCAACATGACGAAGTCCCGTCTCTACAAAAAATACGAGAATTAGCTGGGCGTGGTGGTACATGCCTATGGTCCCAGCTACTTGGGAGGCTGAGGTGGGAGGATTGCTTGAGCCTAGGAGGTGGAGGTTATGGTGGGCCATGATCACCCCACTGTATTCCAGCCTGGGTGACAGAATGAGGCCCTGTCTCTAAATAAATAAACAAACAAACAAATAAATGGAAAATAAAAATAATCTGAATTCCCACTATCCAGTATTAACATTGGGTGGTATAAAGCGTTTCAAACGTTTACAACTTGTACCTATATGCAAGCTTTTTTTTTTTTTTTACAAATTAGGAAAATAGTGTACTTGTTTTATAACTTGTTTTTTATTTTTAATTTTTGTGGGTACATACTAGGTATATATATTTATGAGGTACATGAGATACTTTAATACAAGAATGCAATGTGTAATAATCGCCTCATGGAAAATGGGGTACCCATCCCTTCAAGCATTTGTCCTTTGTGTTATACTTCAGTTAATACTCTTAGTTATTTTAAAATGACTATAGCCACCCTGTTATGTTATCAAATATGAGGTATTATTCATTCTTCTTTTATATATATATATAGTATCTATTAACCATATATATAGTATATATATGGTTAATTAATTATATATTATATATTAACATTTTATATATATATATATTGTACCTATTAACCATCCCCACCCACCTCCCCACTGCCTCCTGAGTACTTTTCCCAGACCCTGGTAACCATCTTTTATTCTCTGTCTACATGAATTCCATCGTTTTTATTTTGAAATCCCACAAATAAGTGAGCACATGTGATGTTTGTCTTTCTGTGCCTGGCTTGTTTCATGTAATATAATGACCTCCAGTTCCATCCATGTTATTTTGCAAATGACAGAATCTTATTCTTTTTTTTTTTTTTTTTTTTTTTGTTGTTGTTGCCCAGGCTGGAGTGCAATGCGATTGTCTGCCTCAGCCTCCCAAGTAGCTGGAACTACAGGCATGCACCACCATGCCTGGCTAATTTTTTGTATTTTAGTAGAGACAGGGTTTCACCATGTTGGTCAGGCTGGTCTCAAACTCCTGACCTCAGGTGATCCACCCACCTCAGCCTCCCAAAGTGCTAGGATTACAGGCGTGAGCCACTGTGCCTGGTCATCTTATTCTTTTTTATTTTGTTTGGCTGAATAGTACTCCATTGTGTATAAGTACCATATTTTCTTTATCCATTTATCTGCTGATGAACTCTTAGGTTGCTTCCAAATCTTGGTTGTTGTGAGCAGTTCTGGAACAAACATGAGAGTGCAAATATTTATTCAATATGCTGATTTCTTTTCTTTTGGGTATATACCCAGCAGTGGGATTGCTGGGTCATATGAGAGCTCTATTTTTAGTTTTTTGAGGAATCTCAAAAGTGTTCTCTGTAGTGGTTGTACTAATTTATGTTCCCACCAACAGTGTACGATGGTTCCCTTTTTCTCCACACCCTCACCAGCATTTGTTATTGCCTGTCTTTTGGATAAAAGACAGGCAATAACAAATGGGGTGAGTTGATATTTTAACTGGGGTGAGATGATATCTCTTTGTGGTTTTGCTTTGCATTTCCCTGATGATTAGTGGTGTTGATCACTTTTTCCTATGCCTGTTTGCTATTTGTGTGTCTTCTTTTGAGAAATATCTATTCAACTATTTTGCCCATTTTTTGATTGGATTAATATTTTTTTCCTATAGAGTTCTTGAGCTCCTTGTATATTCTGGTTATTAATCCCTTGTCAGATGGGTAGTTTACAGATATTTTCTCCTTTTCTGTGGGTTGTCTCTTCACTTTGTTGATTGTTTCCTTTGCCGTGCAGAAACTTTTTAACTTGATGTGATCCCATTTGCTCATTTTGGCTTGGGTTGCCTGTGCTTGTGGGGTATTACTCAAGAAATCTTTGCCCAGACCTATGTCCTGAAGAGTTTCCCTTATGAGTTTCCTCATAGCTTGAGGTGTTAGATTTCAACCTTCAATCCATTTTGATTTGATTTTTGTGTAAGGTGAGAGGTAGGGATCAAGTTTAATTCTTTTGCATATGGATATTCAGTTTTCCCAGGATAAATTATTGAAGAGACTGTCTTTTCCCCAAGGTGTGTTCTTGGCACCTTTGTCAAAAATGAGTTCACTGTAGGTGTGTGGATTTGTTTCTGGGTTCTCTATTCTGTTCCATTGAGCTATGTGTCTGTTTTTGTGCCAGTACCATGCTGTTTTGGTTGTTATAGCTCTGTAGTATAATCTGACATCAGGTAATGTGGTTCCTTCAACTACTTTTCTTTTTGCTCAGGGTGGCTTTGGCTATTCTGGCTTTTTTTTTTTTTTTTTTTTTTTTGGTTCCACATAATTTTTTTTAAATTTCTGTGAAGATTGTCATTGGTGTTTTGATAGAGATTGCATTGAATCTATAGATTGCTGTGGGTGGTATGGATATTTTAATAATATTGATTATTTCACTCCATGAACATGGAATATCATTCCATTTTTGTGTGTCATCTTCAATTTCTTGTATCAGTGTTTTATATTTTTAATTGTACAGAGCTTTCACTTATTTGGTTAATTCCTAGGTATTTAATTTTATTTGTGGCTATTGTAAATGGGATTTCTTTTTTAATTTTCTTTTCAGGTTGTTCACTGTTGGCATATAGAAATGCTACTGATTTTTGCATGTTGATTTTGTATCCTGCAACTTTACTGAATTTATCAGTTCTAGTAGTTTTTGGTGGAGTGTTTATGTTTTTCCAAACATAAGATCATATCATCTGCAAATAAGGAAACTTTGTCTTCTTCCTTTCCAATTTGGATGTCCTTTATTTCTTTCTTTTGTCTTATTGCTCTAGCTAGGACTTTCAGTTCTATGTTGAATAACAGTGGTGAGAGTGGGCATCCTTGTCATGTTACAGATCTAAAAGGAAAGGCTTTCTTCATTCAGTATGATGCTAGCTGTGGGTCTGTCATATATGGCTGTTATGTTGAGGTTCATTTGTTCTATATCCAGTTATTTGAGGGTTTTTATTATGAAAGGATGTATAACTTTATCGAATGCTTTTTCAGCAGCAATTGAAATGATCAGATAGTTTTTGTCTGTTGTTCTGTAGATATGATGTATCACACTAATTGATTTGCATATGTTGAACTATCCTTACATCCCAGGGATAAACCCCAGTTTGTCATAATGAATGATCTTTTCAATATGTTGTTTAATGCAATTTGCTGGTATTTTGGTGAGGTTTTGCATCAATATTCTTCAGAGATATTGGCCTGTAGTTTTTGTTTTGTTTTTGGTGTGTCTAACTTATTTGTTTTATGACTTTGCACAGTGACCTACATAACTAGCCTCTCTAGCTGGGCGTTTGTGTGCTTTCCAGTTTTTCAAGATTGTGAGCAAATTATGATAAAAATACTCGTCTCGCTTCGGCAGCACATAGACTAAAATTGGAAGGATATAGAGAAGATTAGCATGGCCCCTGCACAAGGATGACATGCAAATTTGTGAAGCATTCCATATTTAACAAAGATAAAAATACTCCTAACTAAATCTTTATGCTTATTATGTATATTTATTAGGATAACTTCTTTGAGGTAAAACTTACAGTTTATAGGGATGACACTCTTTTAGTGAATTTGCTGTAATTACAAGATTGTCCTCCAGAAAGGATATATGCATCCTTCTAACCTCTGCCCCTTCAGTAACATTGAGTAGTGTTCATCTTTAACTTAATAGGAGATACATTGTATGTTAATATTGATTTAATTTGTATTTATAGAAGGAGCACATTTTCTTGTTTTGGGAAAGGGCGTTTTCTTTTTCTTCTTTTTCTCATTCCTTAATTTCCCCTTTTTGGCTAAACTTTTTCTATGTGATCCATTTTTTTTTTTAGAAGATAAGCATGGAAGTACAGAGACTAATATAACAACAATGCACCACGCAGAATTAACAAAGGTTAACATTTGAATATTTTTGCTTTAGCTTCTTCATTAAAAATGGGATATAATATGATAATAAAGTTGAAATATTATTAGTTTCCACTCTCATCCACTTACCTCTTTCCTTATCCATAGGCATCTACTATCATCAATTTGATGGTATTTTCCAGTTTATGTTTTCATATTTGTTTAATTAAAATTAGCGTTAGCTGTGACTGTTCAAAAATTCAAATTACGAATGGCTTCAACAATATGGATGTTGATTTGTCACTTGTGTAAAAGTCCAAATAGGGGGTCTAGGGTGTGTATGGTCCTCCACACAGTCAGCGACCGATGTTTCTTCCAACTTGTTGCTTTATAGTGGGTTGTCTTGGTCTCATAATAGTAGCAGCCTTATTCCAGGAAGAACAGAAAAGGGATTATAAATATACTAGAATTAATAATTACTCATCTGTTATAATTAATAGCAATAATTATTTTAATGATAATTTATTCATTAACTGCAAAACTGTATTTAGTTGTGTCCTGTACAAATAAGACTGCAAGGAACATTCTTTTCCATATCTCCTACTCCACATGTATGAGTTTCTCTTGACGAATATACCTAGAAGTGGAATTTCAGGGTTTTAAGGGATGACTATTTTTTACCTATACTAGATATTGCAAAATTTTTAAGCTTTCTCTGTTAGAGTATTTTTAACTGCAGGTAACAGACAATGGAATTTAAAGTGGCTTAAATAAAGAAACCTATCACCTCATGTAATAAGAAGTCCAGAGGTAGAACTGCTGTAGATTTGGGTAATTCGTTGACTCAATAGCTTTCCTCGCGGTCATGAGGAATCAGGTGCAGACAAAACAATGGCCAGAGGCGTTTATTACTCTATGTCTCTTTTGAAGGGCAAAGAAACTTTCTTTAGAAATTTGTGTTAGCTACATTCTTTCATGTTTCATTGGCTAAAATTAAATCACATGCCAATGCCTAAATTGATTACTTATAAGGGTCTACAAGACCATGATGATTGGCTGGGGGGCAAGGCTAGTTTTGCTTAAAAAATATCATCAGGAGGAAGGAGATACCTGAACAAAGTATACCTTTAGGAAGGAAGAAGGGGAAGGTGGGTGTCAAGTCGGCAATCTGCAGTGTCTGCTCTCTCTAAAGTGGTTACTGCATTCCCATCATTAGTATTTGAGTTATTAATTGTTAGGATTCTTGTTTGTTTTACCAATCTAATGATCAACACTTTGTTGTTGTATTCCTTAGAATTTTTCTGTTTCTATTGGGTTGTTCACATTTTTAGATATTTATAGACCCTTAGGATTTTCTTTTCTTTGAAGTACCTTAGCTATATTCTTTGCCTGATATTCTCCTAAGTTATTTGTATTTTTCTTATTGATTTGTAGCAGTTCTTTACATATTCTGGATAATAATTATTTGTATGTATACTTGTGTTGGAAGTTTCTTCCATCAGTGAATGGCTTGTGTTTTTACATTTGTTTGCATTAAAAATGTGTTTATAACTTAAATATTTGTGTTTCTTGTGTCTTATTCCAAGAACCATTTTTTATACCAAAGTCATACAGGTTTTTTTTTTAAAGTATTCTATTTCTTATTGAACTTTAGGTGGATATCAGTCTTTGCTTGCTGTATCCTAGCAGTTTTTAAAGTGATGGATGGACTCTTTCAAAGTGTCTGCAAGACTAACACTATTTTTATAATGATATTAAGATGTCATTTGCCCTTTCCCCCATATATATAGAATTGGATCTTTTTCAACTTTTATTTTAGATTCATGGGTACATGTGCAGGTTTGTTACATGGATGTATTGAATGATGCTGAGGTTTGGGGTACAAATGATCTTATCACATAGGTACTGAGCACGGTACCCAACAGTTAGTTTTTCAACCCTTGTTCCCCTTTTTCCCTTCCTTCTCTGGTAGTTCCCAGTTTCTATGTATTCCTAGGTATTTTATTTTGTTCATGGCTATTGGCTTTATGCCTGTGAGTACCCAGTGTTTAGCTCCCACATCTAGGTGAGAACATGCAGTATTTGGTTTTCTGTTCCTGCATTAATTCACTTAGGATAATGACCTCTGGCTGCAACTGCGTTGCTGCAAAGATACGATTTCTTTCTTATGGCTGTGTAGTATTCTATGGTGTATATGTACCTCATTCTCTTTATCCAATCCACTAGTGACAGGCACCTAGGTTGATTCCATGTCTTTCTATTGTGAACAGTGTTGCAGAATAGAAACTGGTGAATGATTTGTTTTCTTATAGATATATACCCAGCAATGGGATTGCGGGGTAGTTCTAAGTTCTTTGAGAAACTTCCAAACTGCTTTCCACAGTGGCTGAACTAATTTACATTCCCAACAGTGCATATACAGGTCATTAACAAAATTAACATAAGAGATACCACTTGTAACCTATCAAATTATAGAATAATGTTTTAAATGATAACTAATATAAGACAGAGTGAGTTGTGACACTGACACTGACTAGAAGTTCCAGGAAGGTAACTTTCTAGAAATATGTTGCAAAGACCCCACTAATCCATGTATTTTTAACTCAGTAATTTCTGTTTTAGAAGCTAGCCTGAGGAAATTGAAAGAAAGATGTTCAGTGTGGAATTATTTAAAAGATAAAAAAAGTGGAAGCAACCAGATATCCATCAATAAAATACAGAATCAAGTTTTATCTATGGAGAGAATTATTTTGTAACCATTTATGTGTTCAGAGGTTTTTTTGTGATGACACGGAAATATACTATGTAATTTTGACAAAATCAGCATATAAAACTCTACATGTCTTATGATTTTAATGATATTAAGAGCAAATTTGAAATGGAAAAAAGGAAAGAAACTATCAAAATGTTTATAGTGGGTATTTCTGAGTATTGTTATGCATATTTTAAAAATTAGCTTCCCAATTTTTTATGATAAATGTATATTGTTTTCACTAATACAAGTGTTATTAAAAAGGTCTGGTAAAGATTGGCTATTTTTCATTTCAGCCTTGAGATTATTGGGAGTGGAGAGGGCCCTTTTATGAAATGAAGTCTCTTATTTCTTTGGGGAGGGAGTAGTACATTTGGTAGTGTGTCTTTCCCGATGGAAAGAGAGGAATGTGACCCAGCAGGGCCTGGGGCAGCAGATACTAACTCAGCTGGATTTCAAGAACAACCATTGGATCCTGATTTAGTGGAATGCACTCCAGACTGCTTAGTATCATGGTTAAGGGTGCTGGTTTTGTAGCCAGAGTTTCTAGTTGATAGCCTACTTCTGCCACTTGTGAGCTGAATTAAGTTTTGGGTAAATTACTTAGTCTCTGTGTGTGTGTTTCAGTGTTTCCACATATGAATTGGGAATAATAACACTCTCTGTGCCATGGGATTCTTACGAGAATAAACTGAATTATTATGTTTAAAATTGTCAGCAGAGTGTTCCCACATAATAACCTCTTACTATTTTTTTAGTAAGTTTTAATAGGTCTTACTATCGGTGGTTTAATCAGCTATCTATTACCTCATAACAAACCTCCCCAAAATTGGTGCCCTAAAATTACATGAAATAACTTATTTAGTCCATAAATCTCAATAGTTATAGCTCATCTCTGCTCCACAGGGCATCAACTGAGATGGCTCACCTGGGGACTGGAGGATCTACTTTCTTTCTTTTTTTTTTTTTTTTTTGAGATGGAGTCTTGCTCTATCACCCAGGATGGAGTGCAGTGGTGCAATTTCGGCTCACTGCAACCTCTGCCTCCTGGGTTCAAGCATTTCTCCTGCCTCAATCCCAAGTGGCTGGGATTACAAGCATGAGCTACCATGCCTGGCTAGTTTTTATATTTTTAGTAGAGATGAGGTTTCACCATGTTGGACAGGCTGGTCTCAAACTCCTGACTTCAGGTGATCCGCCCACCTTGGCCTCCCAAAGTGCTGGGATTACAGGCGTGAGCCACCATGCCTGGCCTGGAGGATCTACTTTCAAGGGACCTCACACACGGCTGGCAAATTGGCACTGGCTTCTGCTAGGAGCTCAGCCAGAGCTGTGTGATGGGGGTCTCTATTTTCTCCAAGTGGGCTTCTTCATGGACTGTCCAGGTTTCCCTATGGCAGCATGTCTGGATTTGGAAAGTGAGCATCTTGAACAAAACAGGCAGGGGTGACTTCTTTATCCTACTACTTCATGGAGTACTACTTCCATCATAGTCATGAATCCATCCAGATTTAAGAGGCAGGAAAATAGACACTTCCCTGTCTATGTGAGGAGTGTTGGGCACATCGTAAAAAGAGTATGAGTGGAAAATATTGTTTCAGCCATGTTTGAGAAATATAGCTGGCTGTAGCAGTCTACTGACCTTTTAGATAACATAATATGCTTTGCTTTCTTATCCACTAACAGCAGCAATCTCAATTCTATGTATTAGAACCATCTTAGGACTTTTTACTACGTGCAGATTATGAGTGACTTTTCATTTCTTTTGAAAATTTTCTATATTTTTCAATGTTGAAAACATTACTATAATGAAAAGTTTTAAATGAAAAGATCAACTTTTTTTGCATTGTATCTAGATATTCTACAATCTATGAATGTAAGATTTCTATGTAGAATTTTAAAAATCTATTACACTCCTTCTTTCTTGGTTTGGTCATATTTCTAGTAGCACTGACCTCTAGAATGAAAGAAAAGAAAGAAAAAAAAGATTCTACTCACAAATATTTCTATTTTAAATGTAGTAGTTCCTCAGGGCAAACCTTAGACACCAAATACAGCCTATAAAACTATGAAGTGTGATTCCCACTGCCTTCTCCTTAGAACTCTGGGTTGCAAACAACTGATGAGCAGCTGCTGGCTTTTACTGCTAGTGAACTTGAACAGAGAGCAATTTCTATTCATCTGACAAGAAGGACAGGCACACAATAAATTTTTGACTACATTTGATATTGATACAATTCATGCAAATAAACTTGCAAATAAGGCAGTGCTCTCAAGATTTCAAGAAATGGCCAAGGAAGCTGTTTTGCCTCTCCTCCCCAAAAAACTTTAGAGCTGCCACTGATCTCACACAAAGTCATCTCTTTGAATTAAGCATGTCTTGTTCTGAAAGATGCCAAGGCCTGGTCCATTGAAACATTCAACTTGTCTTTGCAACTGTAATTTATTTCTTCTCTGTCTTCCCATCAAATGGGAAAATTGTTCATTTTAAAAAGCAAAGACCATTTAAGGTTTGAGGCAAAAAGAGAATGAAATATGGAAGTCAAGGGTCAGTTTCAAAAAGGAATAGTACTTTATAACAATTTAGTTTACTTCTAAGTGGCAACTGTTGTTACATATATATCGGATAAAGCATGCAGGAGTAAATGGTGGATTGAATGTCACTCTGGTGACCCAAAGGAGTCAATGCAACTTCTCAAGTAGATTAACTTATTCTTGGGGACAGTTTATAAAATGGTAGATTTGGGGCTCAATATAATTTTTATTCATTGAACACATATATATTCCAGTTTCTATCCTAAACACTTATATTAACTCATGAAATTCTCTTAACACCCCTAGGAGGTAGTTAGTACCATTGTCCTGCTTTTTTATTTTTATTTTTTTATTTTTTGAGACGGAGTCTCACTCTGTCACCAGGCTGGAGTGCAGTGGCACAATCTCAGCTCACGGCAACCTCTGCCTCCCTGGTTCAAGTGATTCTCCTGCCTCAGCTTCCCTAGTAGCTGGGACTACAGGTGCCCACCACCACGCCTGGCTAATTTTTTGTATTTTTGGTAGAGACAGGGTTTCACCATGTTGGCCAGGATGGTCTCGATCTCTTGACCTCGTGATCCACCCGCCTCCACCTCCCAAAGTGCTGGGATTACAGGCGTGAGCCACTGCGCTTGGCCACCATTGTCCTGCTTTTACAGAACAAAGTGGTTAAGAAACTTGCCCAAGGTCACACAGAGTTGCACTCAAGTTTCAAACCCTGGCTGACCTCTTTTCACTTATTGTGCTTTATTGCTTCACAGATAAGTTTTTTTAAAAATTGCAGTGAGGCCAGGCATGGTGGCTTATGCCTGTAATCTCAGCACTTCAAGAAGCTGAGGCGGGAGGAGGATCACTTGAGCCCAGGAGTTCAAGACCAGCTTGGGCAACATAATGGGACCTCATCTCTACAAAAAAATAAAAAAGTTAGCCAGGCATAGTGGGGCATGCCTGTAGTCCCAGCTACTTGGGAGATTGAGGTGGGAGGATCACTTGAGCCCAAAAGGTAGAGGTTGCAGTGAGCTGAGATGACACCACTGCACTATAGCCTGGGCAACAGAGCAAGACTCTGTCTCAGAAACAAACAAACAAACAAACAAACAAAAAAACACCTAGATTGCGAGATCATGAATAATTATCTGTAGGGGATTTTTTTCAGAGTTCACATACAAAAATTAAGGGTGGTTATTACCAAAAAGACAAAAGATAACAATTGTTGATGAGGATGTGGAGCAAAGAGAACTCATGCACATTTTTGGTGGGAATGTAAATTAGTAGAGCCATTATGACAAACAGTATGGAGATTCCTCAAAATATTAAAAATAGAACTACCATATGATCCATCAATCCGAATACTAGGTATATATCCAAAGGAAATGAAATCAGTGTGTCAAAGGGATATGTGCACTCGCATAGTCATTGTTCATAATAGCCAAGATATGGAATCAACCTAAGTATTCATCAATGGATAAATGGATAACAAAGGCTGGGCATGGTGGCTCACACTTGTAATCCCAATACTTTGGGAGGTCAAGGGGCAGGATTGCTTGAGTTCAGGAGTTTGAGACCAGCCTGGGCAACATGGTAAAACCTATCTCTACAAACATTAGCCTGACATGGTGGCCCACACCTGTAGTCTCAGCTACTCAGGGTGCTGAGGTGGGAGGATCACTTGAGCCTGGGAGGTTGACGCTGCAGTGAACTGAGATTGCACCATTGCACTCTAGCCTGGGTGACAGAGTGAGACCCTGTCTCAAAAAAAAAAAAAAAAAAATAGGGTAAAGAAAATGTGGAATATATACACAATAGAATACTATTCAGCTTTGAAAAAAAAAATGAACATACTGTCATTTGCAATAGCATGGATTAACGTGGAGAACATTATCTTAAATGAAACAACCCAGATACAAAAAGACTACCACATGATCTTACTTATATGTGAAATCTTAAAAAGTTGAATTCATAAAAGCAGAAAGTAGAATTGTGGTTACCGGTGGCTTGCTGGGCACAGGGCGGTGGGGGGTGGGGCTGGGGGCTAGGTTGGTTCAAGGGGTACAAAATTCCAGTTAGGCATGAGGAATGAGTTCAGGAGATCTATTGTACTGTGTGGTGACTATAGCTAAATAACAATCTATCGTATACTTGAAAATCGCTAGGAGAATAGATTTTACGTATTCTACCCACACAATCAGCGTGTGAGGTAATACATGTGTTAATTAGCTCAATTTAGCCATTCCACAATGTATACATATTTTAAAGAATAATGTTGTACATGATAAATATATACAATTTTTATTTAAAAAACAAGTAATTTTTTTTTAAAGGCAAGAAATGTCTCAGAAAGGGAAGGTAGGCAGCAAATTGATACATTTCAGGTTCATTGTTCAACTTTCTTTGCATCTGGAAGTTGAGTCCAATGGGTTTGGAATGTGGGAGATGTCTGACCCGCACTGCTGTTTGTAAAAAGAACTTGAGTGAGTCACTTCATCTCTCCTGAGGATATTAACAGCTGCCCTGACAGCATTGCTAGGTTGTTGGAGAGAGCAACTGAATTATCATGGTTATCAAATCCTGTTGCAAGCTATAAAGTCCTCATTACTGTTAGTTATTGCTGTAATCAGACATCTTTTCTTTTAGAAAAGCATTTCAGGAATGCCTGCTTTTAGAAGATCACATTCTGCAGTTTGTTCCTCTATTTTTCACTACATTTTATTTAATGATACAGGTGTGTCAAATGTTTAGCATGGTGCCTGCCACAGGATCACACTGAATAATTTTATTAATTATTACTTAATTTCTAGCAGAAGTCTTGGATTTGAAGAAGCAATTAAAGGAAAATATCTCACAGAAGGACAGAAGCTGCCGAGTCAGGGTCTGAAAAGCAGGGCTTCCTAGCTTTTCCTTGATGTCAAAGGCCATAATGATACCGAAGAGAGTTTGGAAGTCTAATTGCTGTTTTCATTCTAATTTTAGTTTTCGGTGATAATCCCTTTCATTTATACTATCTACTTATGTACTTATGTGCCAAGGTGATTGAAAGTGGCTCTCTGAGGACTGTGTTAAATGTTCTGGGGTCACATCTAGGTTTGATGAGATGGAATGTCATGATCACTGCCTCCAGGAGGTAGTATTTGCCATCCCTAGCCTATCCTAGAAAGTTTATAAAATATTTTTGCTTCTATTTTTAAATCATACCCTCACTACCACCCTCTATATTTTCCAGGGGTTAGTTTTCCACTGTGATGTGAGGAAACTGAGATTGTGACTCCTCTTTACCTCTGCATTTTTCTCACTAGACCATGCTGTGATGGTTTTGCCCATTCCTTCTCAGGTTTCAGCTTCTGTCTTGAAATCTAGCATGGAGCTGGATACATAATAGATGACCCATACATTTTTGCAGAATTAAACTTTAATGAATTAAAACTTCACTCCTAACCAAATGATAATGTTTAAAGATACATGTTTAAATGATACATGTTTAAAAGCTCAAACTTCAAAATGGAGCTGCTGGTACCTCCCTCATTCTTCCTAAATACCAGAGATTTCGGTCTCTGTAATGCATGTCACTCCAATAGGTGGAAAGGGTGAACAGGGTCATTTAATGACCCGATACGGTTCTCAGATCATTTTTGTTAGAATGGCCATTGGACTAGGGAGGTGTCTAAAAACCATAAGGGCTGTGAACAGGATGCCAAAAACAAGCCAATAGCTGATGTGGCACACAATGGGAATAGGGAGAAAAAGGCTCAGTAGCTAGGCATTCTTGCTTCTTCCCAATCTACTTTTCTGACATTTGGGCTTTTTCTGTTTTGCCCATAGCTCACCTTAACCTTTTAATTTTCTTTGTGTGTGCCCAGCACAAGTTTACTTTCTAGATCCCATTTATTGACGTCTCTGGTTTATCTGCACATTTCACAATCTTTTCTAGCTGTTTAATAAAGGTCATGTTTATAGCTTTAGTATTGATGGTTTGCCCAGTAGGCCAGCTGTCAGCTTCTGTAATGTCCAATAGAATCCCTTCCCATAAGACAAAGTCCTAAGATGTTACGCAGGAGTATCTGAGTTTTTATAGATCCAAATAATGACTTTTGATCTTCAAAATATATCATACGGTAATAATAATAACTTACGACATTCCGATCATTGTTCCCAGCACTTTCTTAATCTTGATACCAACCAAATGAGACAGGTACTTTTATTGTCCTACTTTTATAGATGAGAAAACAGAGGCACAGAAGTCAAGAAGCTGGTCCAAGTTCTCCTAGTGATTGCTGGAGTCAGTATGCTGTGCTACTTCCCATGTGTGCTATGTGTAACACTTATGGGTCAGGCCCTGTGGTAGCTAGCGGGCTTTTGCAGTGAGCAAGACAGTTTTTACCCTCTTGAGTTCAAGAGTTCCCTCAGAGAACCCTCTGCCCTCATTCCTACCATTCATGCCTTAATGGAGACAATGCTTTTAAATGAAGCATTTGTGTAAAAATTTCACAGCCCCAAGTTAACTTTCTATAGTTTGGTTTAATTGCTCTATCTAGGTGCGTTTCAGACCCCTATGAAAACCAAACTTGCATCCCCAGGAACCTTTGATCTCTTGGGCTAGAGGAAAAAATAACAACAAAAAGTTCCTTTGGGAGGAAGAGAATTAACAATAGATTGAAGCTTCTTAAAGCAATGAATTGACACCTGTGAATGAAAACCAGATGTTGAAATCTCTGGGAAAAAAAAGATATGTAAATGTATACAGGGTATATAATGAACCTTAAGAGCATAGATAATAGTAAAATGTAGTAAGATAGTTAGGAAGTGATGACTTTTGAGTATTTATTCTTGTTTTTAATGTAATTTTTTAAACATATAAGTACATATAATTTAATTATTAATAATGACCATTTAACAGCCAGCTCACAAAATTTCTGAAAACTTAACAGTTGGCTTTTGAGACCCAGTGGGAGCCGTCTGACACCAGTTTATTTATGTACACAAAGAAGTTCAATTAACATTAGCCCTGAAGACTCATATCACTCAGCTCCACCTCTTCACCTGGGGTTTGGAGGCAGCTACACTTGAGCTCTAACTCTCACTCTATATTTTATTAAAACTGCGACATTAGGCAAATTACTGTTTCTAAGCCTCCTTTTATTATCTGTAAATATAATAATAATAATAATTGTGAACAATTATCTTGTGCCAAACACAGTTGTAATTCAATGAATTTCTCAACAGGGAGATACTGTAATTCCTCATTTTACAGCTGTGGAAATAGAGGAGTAGAGAGGGTAGATAGCTTGCCCCACTGAGAAGTGAAAGAGGTGTTATGTGAACAAGCATTTTGGTCCTAAAACATGCCGTTCTAACCATCTCAATATACTGCCTATGTTATCAGTTATGAAGATGAAATGACATAGCATATTTAATATGACTGGCTTAGTGAATTCTCTTCAGTTCTCTTTTCCTTCTTCCTATTTAGAAAATAAGATTAGGACCACAAGGTTTGGGAATGTGTCAGAAAAAGGGAACACTGCAATCTAGTGATGGTCTTAATCATGGTGGCACAGAAAAATCCCCTGGGGCGCTTTTCAAAACATAGATGCCTTGGCCACACCCCCTACTAATTACCATAAATCAGAACTCTAGGAGTTTGGGGCATGGGTATTAGTGTTTTTTAAAAGCTTCCCAGGTGATTAAAAGGTGGTTTTCTACTTTTAGAATTCTTGATAATGGTACTTCCTTACTCCTGTTTGCTGATCTTTTCCTTTTTTCTTATAAACACAGTAAGAAATACCACACAGAGAAGAGGTCCACATTAGGGACCACCTTAATCCAAACAGAAAAATTGATTTGGATTTCCTTAACAAGTTACTACAAAGCTTATAGGTTTGTTAGTGGAAGTTCCACTTTATGGAGGCAGATTCCTGCTGATGTAGAAATATGTAACCTCATTCTACAGTGAGCTGCAGTCATCATGTAGGATCTTACAATGGGTTAGTTTTGCCTATCATTTAATGATTTGTGTGCTTCGTCCCCATATTTAGTTGTATAATTTAAAAGTTATTGTGAAATTTACATATCATAAAATTAATAATTTTAAAATGAACAACTTAGTAGCTAAGTATGTATTCACAGTGTTATGCAACCACCGCCTCTATTTCCAAAATATTTTCATCACCTCAAAAGGAAATTGCATACCCATTAAGCAGTTACTCCCTATTTTCCCTGGTCACTTCTCTCCTTCCCTTAGCTCCCAGAAACCACCAAACTGCTTTCTGTTTCTAAGAATTTGCCAATTAGGATATTTCACACAAATGGGAATTGTACCATATATGACCTCTTGTATTTTGCTTCTTTTAGTTAGCATAACGTTTTCCAAGTTCATTCACATTGTACCATGTGTCAGTAGTTCATTCCTTTTTATGGCTGAACAATATTCTCTTGTATATCCATGTCAAAATTTGCCCATCCATTCATCTGCTGCTGGACACTTCGGTAGTATTTTGTTGAAAACTTTTTTTCATTTATATTCATGAGCAATATTGGTCTGAAGTTTTCATATAGTGTTCTGTCTGGCTTTGGTTCAGAGTATTCCTAGCTTCATAGAATGAGTTAGGAAGTATTTCTTCTGCTGCTGTTTCTTGAAAGAGGTTGTAAGGATTGGTGTTAATTCATCTAAATGTTAAATTCTTTTAAATGTTTTCAAGCCACATGGTCCTGAGCTTTTCTTTGATGGGTGGTTTTTGATTCCTGACTTAATCTCTTTACTTGTGAGAGACCTGTTGAGATTTTCTATTTCTTCTTTAGTCAGTTTTGGCAGTTTTTGTGTTTCTAGGAATTTGTTCATTTTATCTATGTTATTCAATTTGTTGGTACACAATTATTTATAGTATTCTCTTATAATCATTTTTATTTCTCTAAGATTGAGAAATAAAGCTTAGAGAAATAAAAGTGGGATAAATAAATGAAATAATAATGTTCATAAATAACACATAATATTTATATTATTATAAATAATTATATAATAATATTTATGTAATAATGTTCATGTATAATAGTGTTTATAGTGTTTCATGTTATAAAATATAATATTCCCACTTTCATTTATGATTCTTGTGTATTTTTTACCCTTTTTTCTTAGTCTAGCTAAAGGTTTGTTAGTTTTGTTGATATTTTCAAAGAACCAATTTCTTGTTTCATTAACTGTTGTTTTTCTAATCTCCATTTCATTTATCTCTGCTGTAATCTTTATTATTTCCTTCACTCTGTTAGCTCTGCACTTAGTTTTCTGGGCACTTCAGTTTTTTGGTTTAAAACTGGGCATATAGGCCAGGTGCAGTGGCTCATGCCTGTAATCCCAGCACTTTGGGAGGCCGAGGTGGGTGGATCATGAGGTCAGGAGATTGAGACTATCCTGGCTAACACGGTGAAACCCTGTCTCCACTAGAAATACCAAAAATTAGCTGGGCACGGTGGTGGGTGCCTGTAGTCCCAGCTACTCGGGAGGCTGAGGCAGGAGAATGGCATGAACCTGGAAGGCAGAGCTTGCAATGAGCTGAGATCGCACCACTGCACTCTAGCCTGGGTGACAGAGTGAGACTCCGTCTCAAAAAAAAACACACACAAAAAAACTGGGCATATAAAATATGATAACGTATTAAATCTAGAAATAAGATTTTTCCTTCTCCTCTGGGTTTACTTTTCTCCCTTGCTATAGCATGTAGCTATTTGTTTAATGACTTTTTGAACTAATTTTTTAATGTAGTATTCTTTTTCATGTGTGTTCTCTGAGGTCTCTGTTCCTTTAGCCTTTGTTCAGCTAGTGTCTTGATAGAGAATAACTTCAATAACAGAAGACGAAAGAGAAGAAACAAAAGAAAAACTAAAAAATTTAAAAATCAAGAAAAACAAAACAAAAAACCTCTCCTAATGTTTACAGATTGGATCTTTGCTGACAAACTTCTTCAACACTTTGCTAGGCTATTTTTAAGCTCTGTCTTAGCCTTCACTTCCTGTTTGCATTGATCTTAGAGATCATCTAGAGCTGAAAGAATAAGTTTTTGTTAGTGAGCATGTGCATGGATTTTTAAAAATTCTTCGGTGTACATGAATGCTATACATGTCCTATTTCCCAAGGAAACTCTTCAGCTTTTCTGCCTGAGCTTTGGGTACTCTACTATATGCCCCAAATATAATCTTTTTGTCTTAGGTAGCTGTGGGTTGTTTGTTTACCTTACATTATTTTCAAGGAATCTCTGCTGCATTTCTCCTCTGAATGAGTCCTCAGTTAGAGAAACAAAGTAAGGTGCTTTGCGTTATTCCCCAAGGGATTACCCATACAGGTTATAGCAAATGTAGTTTTTTGCGAATAAGATTGTCTTTGCTTCCTCTGGAACCAAGGACCAGGGTTGCCTACTGGGGAAGCTACCTGCAGTTTTGAAGACTGCTGTCAAGCCAAGGAGAGAGTTGGAGCAGGGGCAAATACAAACATCACATACTTTTCTTACTGTTTTTAAGGCTCCTTAATCTTTTATTTTTAATTTTTTGGTTGCAGCATTTTCTTGGTTGCTATCAACCTGCCTATTTTCAAGAGTTTTGTTAGAGTTGATTCTGACAGTTTTGCTTGATTTTGGATATTTCTGTGGGAACACAAGCTCTTGGAGCTGCCTACTCCATCATCTTCACTGATGTCACTTGCAGTTTACTTTCAGGGCTTTAGTTATCCACATGGTATAATGTGCTCTGTCTGTTGAATTACCTATTTACCTTTTTTCTCTTATTTAATTATTTGTGTATATTTATTTTAGAGTATAGGTACTCTAAGTCTTCTCTTTACTTCATGAAATCTACCACCTCCATAAAAAAAGATGCATTCAAAGTAGACTTGATAAATACTTAATTTTAAAAAATTTTCTTTCACATAGTTTCAGATTTAATAAAGCAAAAAGGTAATTTCAGAAAGAATCTTTTTACAAGTTTTGAAAAATTCTGGCTGCTGAAAATAAAATTGAATTATTGGCAAAGGCAGGAACTTTGAATAGAATAAATATAAACTTTTGTGAAGTTAAAACACATTGTTTTGTTGAATATTCTTTATAAGAAACAATTACCATAGAGTCTTCAAGACCTTATTATTAGAGATAAATGGAAATTAATTTATCTCAGCTATTTTGAAAATATGATTTTAAACTTTAATATTAGGTAGACTGCTGCTCAATAGTTTACAAACAGAGGAGGTAAGAAATAATTTTGGAGAAAATATTAATGTATGAGTTATAATTGAATTCTCATGTTATATAGTCTCTTTTAATAATTAGAAAGCAGTTAATGGAAGAAAAAAGCATGTTCTCATTAATAAATATAAAAAAGCATTTAAGTTAAATAAAAGAAAAAGGTAGCTTTTGATGAAACTTCAGTCTGAATTGTCCAAATAGACTGAAAGGACTTTAAGGGCAAAATTTTGTTTAGGTTTGGGAATACCAAAATTTAGGATAAAATATTTCTTTTATCCTAACTTCTTTTTTTGTTTTGTTTTGTTTTAAGAGAAGAAAAAATTTACATAGACTCTTTGTATACCAGTGAGAGGAAGTATAGCATAGAAGGCCATCTAAAGGATGAAATTCCCATAAGGAGTTTTCTGAACCACTTATATCAACTGGCCAGAACTTAGTTTTAATTAAATTTGCAGGGCTAGGGGTGGCGGCAGGACAATAGCCTGTTTTAAGGATAGAGAGCCAGCTTTAACTTTAACTTTGAATTTCCTGGCTCCAATCCACTGGTGTCACTACTTCAGTGTTATTTAAATGCAAGATTTTCCATTTAATTTCCTTTTAAGGGAGATAAAAACCACAGTTTCTTTTTCAGAAAACTGCCAAAGAGTCTCCCTGTGCTTTATTAAGTAATGATTGCATTTGCAGTAGAGAAATGCAATCTAAGTGGTAGCACATTAAAACATTATAGTGTAAATGTGCAGATGAAAATACTAAAAATTAAATAATTATTATTCATAGCAGTGAATTCAGTTATATATTTTTTGAACTCAGTGGAAAATTGTTTATACAATAGACTTAGGATATTAAAATTAAGTATAAAAATTTGATTTATTTTTCTAAGACAGACAATACCAAAAGTCTTTTTTCCCTTTTATGCCTTGTATTAATTATGTTTGCTCCTATATTTTGTGACTTTGAGCAATTTATACTTCATTATACTTAATATAGAAAAATTTTAGGCCAACTTAATTTTTTGTAAGTTTTAGAGATAATAACTTTTGCCAGGTGTGGTGGCTCATGCCTGTGATCCCAGCGTAGGCTGAGGTGGGAGGATCACTTGAGGCCAGGAGTTTGAGACCAGCTTAGGCAACACAGCAAGACCCCATCTCTATAAGAAATTTTTAAAAATTAGCAGGATGTGGTGGTGTGTGCCTATAGTCTTAGCTACTCAGGAGGCTGAGATAGAGGATCCCTTGAATGAATCCAGGAGTTCAAAGCTGCAGTGAGTCATGATCATGCTATTGCACTCCACGCTGAGTGACAGAGTAAGACACCATCTCTAACAACAAAAAAAAAGAAGAAATAATAACTGTGATCATATTTTGTTTGTATCCATTTGAATATCTGCCTTTTTATTTTTAGTAATAGAGATTTCAAAATATAGATTATTTTCTAATAGTTGACCTCAATTTACATACTCGAATAGTGAGCACTTACTATATTAAAATTATTAGAAATCAAGTGAAGGAATTAACTAAAGTGACTTTTAAAATCTACCTGATATTTCTGTGTTTATGATATGTTTTAAAGAGGCCATTGCCAGATTGCCTTCCATGAAAGCTGTTTGTGCCTAGGTTCTCTCTTCCATGATTGCTCTTTTCTTTTCTTTTACTTTTTTTTTTTGAAGAATGGGAATTCTTAGCTCAGGCATCAATTACTCAAGTGCCTTTTCTGACCTCCCTTACCACATTAGCTCCCCTCAACCCCTCAGTATGTTCTCATAACATTATCCCTCTCCTCCCCAGCATTCATAACAGTTTCCAGTTTGAATTCTTTGTGATTATTTGGTTAGTGTCCGTTTCCTTGACCACGTTTTCCTGGTCCATGAGGGCAGGGACCTTGCCTGATTTTGCTTATCATCATAATTCTTGAGCCCTGCATAGGCTTGATCCAGAATCAGATTCCAGTGAGTGCTTGTGTGTTGTATGAACACTGTACTCGGAAGTAACACAACGTGCTGTCCTATTTTATGCTGATAAATGAACTTCGAATAATTTTACTAGAAAAAACATTTATTATATGTATGCAAAATAAGTCTTAATTAGGAACATTAATACAGATATCCTAAATAAAATATTAGCAAATTATATCTAGTAGTGAGCATATCAAAATAATAATACAGAGAGTAATACTAAGACTGTTTCAAGACCAGTAAACGAAATAATGACTGTAACATGGGAATAAAATATAGTTTGGAGATTTGATAGAAAATGTCCATATAAAGTCTTTTGTGCCTTGTGTCTTTTTAGTGGTATATTTTTGGTTAAATATAACCAAAAAACAGTTATATTTAACCAGTTTTCTTGGTTAAAAATGATCGTATTCTAAATATATTAAAGAAGGGATATGTATTAAATTGTTTCTTTGCTTTTCTGATTCAGTTCCTCCCACCATTACCCCCAGCTCTCAGCCTTCCATCTCCCCATTCCTTTATTTCTTAGTTATGGTAGACTTCCAGACTTCTGATAACACATTCCTGTTTTTTTTGGAGAGTTCCACTAGGCATTTCTCCA
This sequence comes from Nomascus leucogenys, assembly GCF_006542625.1. Classification (NCBI taxonomy): domain Eukaryota; kingdom Metazoa; phylum Chordata; class Mammalia; order Primates; family Hylobatidae; genus Nomascus; species Nomascus leucogenys. The sequence continues at coordinate 8,697,906 of NC_044391.1, forward strand.
CTTGGCTATCTACTTAGGCTTTAAAAAAGTTTCTATCCTTGGATTTGTTTTCATCTAGTTCATATCCAGGCAGAAAAAGATGTGATCAAAAGATTTCATTGGTTCTATTTGCTGTGTCTTCTTTCCTGGTCTTGCCTTATTCTACCATGGCTTTATAACTGTGTGTCCCCGTGTGGTTTGTTTTGAAGCTTTCTCCTCCCTGGGGCATACTGTCAAAATTCATTTATAGTCACCCACACTTAGATTTACTTTTGTAAGTCTTCAGATATTTTGCCATTCCAAACACTCCCTTAAACCTACTAAAGACTCTCTATAGACTCTAAGGGACACATGGGAGAAACATCACTGGTATACTCTTCTTGACAGATATGTAGGTGAAAGACAAGAAAATAAATCAGCAAGTGGCAGTTCCTCTTTCAGCAGCCCTGCTTTCTCAGACTTTCCAAACTACCAAAATGAAAAACTACAGAGGAAATATTTAGTGCCCTTGCTTTTCCATGTGATTATATATCTGGTAAAATTTGGCATATATAATATGTATATTTAATTTCCCTCCTATTTTTAAATATGAGATGAAATATAATACATTTGAATTATGATAACATTAAGAGGTTATTTAGACCAAAATAGGTTGTATTATTTACAAAAATAATGGCAAATGTTATGAATTGTCTCTAGTATTTTTTTTAACGTGTGTTTTAAAATTGAATTGGTTGGGAGACTATTTGAATGTGCTTTACTTATGTGGAAAATATCATCGTTTACTATTTTTCTGCAGATCCCTCACTCTAGTCCCTATACACATAAACACCAAATAATTTGCTTCCATTGAGTTAGCATAAAAATCACCAGGGCTTCAGAATAAATACCCTTAAAGTAATGCCTCAGAATGTGCCTTTTTGTGGAAAAGGTTAATCTAGCCTATTATTGGCATCATTAGAAAATCTTGAAAATAGAAGTTCACAGTTTCTATGTGAAGTACTGCATTAATTATGCAGCGAGAGTGCACCTAAATACAGGAGGTGCTCACATTTAGGAGTAGTAGCCACAGTTACACTGTGTTACACTAGCTCTACATTTACATACATGCTCCTTGTTTTGTTTATTATAGACTTTCCTTAGAGAATAAAGTGTTGCAAATAAATATTGCATGTGTAGATAGGCAGTTTTTGTTTAATAGGTATCAGAGTAAATGACTGTGAATTTGTTCCTAAGAATGTTCTGTGTAAAAAGAGATAATTTTATCATCTTATTACTTTATCTCTAATGTTAAAATGGTAATCTTTGGATGAAATTATTTACCTGTGATTGTGTAGACCCTGAAAATAGTGTATATTATGTCTATAAATTGTTGTAAGGAATATTATATTACTGAATGTTCAACACTAATTATACTTTTATCTCCAGCTTCTTTAGAGCTTAATGTATTGATTTATTTGCACTTACTATAGCTTCTAACAAGGTGCTATTCTAAAAAGTTTTACAAATCAAAAAATTTAACTAGTTTCTTAATACACAAAAAGCCGCGGTACAAATGACCCGATGACCTTAATTCCCAGGAAACTGTCACATTACTTCTTTACCCCTTTGTCTAGCTTAACAATCTGACCCAAAATACTGCGGAGCTTTAAAGTTTCTCAGCATTGCAAGGTCAAGCTTTGGTCACCATAGTTACAGTTTAGATCTGCAAGTCAGAGGTCAAATAGATTAATGATGTCAGACACATCTTTAAGTGGTTCTAACACCACTTCACCATGCAGTCAGTAAACAGCTGAGCATATTCGATATGACAAAGGTATTCTTCAGTCTTGCTAATAAGAATATCTTTGGAGATATTCTTTTTCTGATAGAAAGGTTTTTTTTATAAGAACTTGCAATATTGGGCTGTGGCATCAGCAATAATAATTGGCTATTAGATTTGTAATATCAGATACATATTGAAAAGTATATTAAATAGTTCAGATTTACACTTTTCTGCACGTCTGTGTTTTGTCTGTCATAATCGAATTGATCATCTACCTATTTATAAATAGGTATCCTCACTCCCCTATTAATTTATGGCTAACCATGACAGTGGATCGAAAAAAACAAGCTTTTTGATTAGGAGTTTTTGCTTTTGTGTGTGTGAATGACACATCTCTTTTCTCCCAATTTGGGTAGTATGCGCTTAAAACGGAATTATTTAGAAAATTGTATTTGGGAAATCTTTCTCACATTAGAGAGCAGGTAATTATCCATTTGTATTTTATATCCAAATACCTTTATTTATAGCCTAGGACTCTATATAAAGATCATGGGTTGTATATTCACTTTTTTTGTCCGAAAAGGAAATTATTTCCTCCCTTTTAAATCAGAATGGAAGGAGAAAAAAGAAACTATTTTACAGTGAACATTACTTCTAGAAAAATTCAAATGTTATTTTTTACAAATAAAAAATATAGATAAATTTTAATCAAAAATCACAGAAATACAAATAAGACAAAAATATTAAGTGAGGTGAAATTGCAATTATTATTAAAATATATTTAAGTGAAAACAATCATCAGAATTTTACTATGGAATATATATATTTAAAGCTCTGCCAGTATGGAATTTTGCAGCCAGTAGACAGAATTATGTTTAAGCAGTAGGCTTAGGTTAAGCTAAACATTAAAGGATACGCTGTTTCTGAAGGTTTTGTTTCCCATGTGTATTTTGTGCAGCTGTAAGATTTTAAGCTTCCTGGAGCATTTGCTCTTGATCACATACTATAAAGGTAGACAAAGGGGAGAACGAAGAGGTTTGGCAGCTGGGAGGTGTTATTATGGAATTTAATAGCAAAGAGGATGGGGGTTGGGGCTTTTCTAGGTGAAACAGAGATTGGCAGCTGGGAGGAGGAAATAAGTCCTGGAGTCTGAGAAGAGCTGGTAGTTCAGTTGCCTGTGAGTTTCAAATGACAAGCTAGCTTTCATGTGAGTGAATGGATTGTCTCCGGTTTTGCGTTAAATTCAATGGAAATCACTGCCTTGTAGATATCGTGGAAACCAACTACTCAGCAAAGACATTAATTGCTGACCTGTTTGGCAGCACCTAGGGCCATTGGTTTAACAAACTGATGGAGTATTCTGTTTGGTCATTATGCCAGGAGAATGGCAAATCAATATTTAACTACCTTTTGAAGAAGATACACCACTGAAATGCTGGTTTTGTATAAAACTGTTTACACATAAGAGTGTCCTGAAATGCAAGAAAAATGATTTTATTCTAAATGTAGAAAAATTTTGTAATCAAATAAAATATCAGGTTGAGTTCTGACTTTCAGAATCTGAAATATTATTGTTTCTGTAAAAATTGCCTTATGCCTTGCTTTTAGATTTCTTGCATTGTTAAGGTGGGTAAACCAACCAATACTTAATATCTAAATATCTACTTAATATCTAAATATTTATTTATTTATCAAAAATATATGAAATTGGAGATATTACATTTTATTTGCTCTTCTTTCTTAAAGTCTGCTTTTCTTGTCTACTTCCTATGCCTTTTTATTTAAATTTTTTCAATTTATACCTTTATACTTTTGCTAGTGTCATGACTAGAATTGTACATATATTGCTACTGTAGTGCACTAGTAATAGTTTCCAGTCCTTGGTGCACATGAAAATCATGTAGAGAACATTAAAATCACCTGAGCATAATGCCCAGCCCCACCCAAAACCAGCTGAAATAATGTAGTGAAAAGAATGAACCCTGTGGGGCTGGGTGTAGTGGCTTATGCCTATAATCCCAGCACTTTGGGAGGCCAAGGTGGGAGGATCATTGCGCCCTGGAGTTCAAGACCAACCTGGGAAATATAGTGAGACTCCGTCTCTACAAAAAATTTTAAAAATATTAGCCAGGCATGGTGGCATGTGCCTATAGTCCCAGCTTCTTGGAGGGCTGAGGTGAGAGGATCGCTTGAGCCTGGGAGATTGATGCTGCAATGAACTATGATCATGCCACTGCACTCCAGCCTGGGTGACAGAATGACAGCCTGTCTCAAAATAATAATAATAATAATAATAATAATAATAATAATATACCCTTTGACTCTTTGGAACCATACTTCCCTTTGGCTCTGGTTTTCTCACATAACAGCCATGTGATATTGGGAAAGTTACCTAACCTCCCTGTATCTGTTTTCTTATCTATAAAAGGCAATAATATTAATACTAAATTTGAAAGGTTTCTTGTGAGGATTTTATAAAATATTGGCATAACTTCCAGCCTAATCCCTGGCACATAGGAGACACTCAGTAAACAATAATAAATAGCACTCTCTCCAATTAGCTTGCTGTGGGATCTTGAGCAAGTCACTCCTAGCCTTTTCTGGCCCGATTTCTTTACCTATATAATGCAACTATAATACTTGTCAATCTCAAAGAGTGCTTGTGAGCATCAAATTACAGATGTGTGTTGAAGGGCTTTGAAGAATAGAGAACAATATAGTAAAGCAAGATGTAGCTTGTACTCTTATTGCTAAGGCTCCTAGTTCTAAGGCTCAGAGAAAACACCATCAATTTGAAACTGTTTGTGGGCATTCAATACTTCATTTATCATTTTCTCAGAAGGTTTCCTGGGATGCTCTAATGAGTTGCAGACCACACCATCACTCCTGTGTTATTGAATACTTAGAGTGACAATATCCATGAAGATTTTTCACCACCTTGTCCTGTCACTGTTTGGAATTTGTCTCATCACTATCTATCACATAGAATTAATGCAGACTTGAGGATTTTCCTTAGCTTTTTGCAACCCTGTGCATCCCTTTTGGCTACAAATACCATTTCTGTAGAAGAGATAAATAGCCTTGAGGCTGCTCCCTGCCTCCTTTCTGAGCTGATCTTGGTATTTCTTCATGTGCAGATCTTTTTAGAAGCCCAAGGAGAGAGTCAGATGCCAACTAAGTTGGATTTGGCTAGAATTGTTCACCTATTAGCATTTTGCTTTACTTAATTCACATTTGTATAGCCCTTAGCATGTTCTCTTATACTTACAGACTTTTTTTGCAATGAGTATAACTTTATGTTGTTAATTCACTTTTCCATGGATCTGTGTCACATATAAAGTACCATGTCAAATATTGCTAGAGCTTAGTAGTTACCTTCGAGTCTGTAAACCAACAGCTCTGTGATTGACCAAAAGTCAGGGCTCCAAGTAATAGAATTTCTTTGTTTTCCAGTAGTATTGGACATCAGTCCATGATGTGCATTCGTAAGAGTGCAGGCTGTACCTGCAGTGAAATAATTTTGCATGCATTTTATCTTTTACATAGCATATATAGTAGTGGTTCTCAAACTTAGCATGCCTCAGAATTACCTGGAGAGCTTATTGAAAGACAGATTGCTAGACCTTACCTCCAGAGTTTCCAGAGTTTATTAGTTTTAGCGTGGGACCTGAGAATTTGCATTTCTAACAAGTTTCCAAGCCCTGCAACTGCTGCTTTGGGGACAATAATATGGGACCCATTAATATGGTGAGTGCTAAGGTGCACTACACAGATTCCCTTTTAAGAGTAGGGCACTCATTTCCTAACTGCAAGGGGTACTGGCTGTCATGGTTTCCAGGCCCTCTGGGAGTTGCCCTCAGTTGATGGGCACTGCCTCACTTAAAACTCCATTTCTGTCCCTAGTTGTAGCTCACATAAAATGACAGGTTAATGCAGGGAGTACAAAGGCCGATCCTTCTTGCTTCAGTTCAGGATAACTGAGGGGCCACCCCAGCTCAGAGGCCTCTGCTGCAATTGTATCACAGCTCAGCTTTTCTCTACTTAATCTCTCTTCCCTTACTCCCAAGAGCACTCTCTGATTAACCTGTGTCTCAAAGTCTTTTCCAGAGAATTTGGCCTGCAGCGGTAGATAATAAAAGAGAGTTGTATTTGTTAAGTACATATCTGACAGTAATTAAATATCACAACTCCTTCTTGTGTAGAAGCATGAAGAAGTTTGTGGTGGTTTATTTGGTAATCCGTGAGGCCGGAGCCCTTAACTACTATCTCTCCTATGCTTCAGCATGTCAGTCCTCCTCTTTTTAGATATATTTGTTTATTGTCTTCCTTCCAATTCATCAGCATTCTTGTTGGAGAAGCTTTCCCACAATTGCCATTTTTAGGGTACACATTTTCTCCATTTCATTTACAACAAATATTTTTCAAGACAAATTCCATGCCTCTCATGAAGCAGGTTGTTGTTCTTCAGTGGGTTAGAAGTGGGATGATTCCTCCAAATCTACCCTAGAATCTCAGATGCTTTTCTCCAAGCACTTTCCCCATTAATAATAATGACTAGCATTAGTGCTTCATATGTGCCAGGTACTTGACTAAGTACTTTAGAGATATTAACTCTTTGAATCTTCATAACAACTCTATGAAGAAGATACTGTTATTCTTATTTTAGAAAAGAAAAAAAAAATGATAGGTTAAATAACTTACCAGGGTCATATAATTAGGAAGAGGTGGAGCCACATTTTAAATCCAGGAAGATTGACTCCAGAATCTGTGCGTTTCACCTGTATGATGTGCTACAAATTTTCCCATCTGTGTTATCAGGTGGCAGTTTTGACTTTTTTGTTGACATAAATTTTTAACAGCTTTATTGAGATGTAATTTACATATAATACAGTTCACCCATTTAAAGTATATAATTCAATGGGGTTTTGTTCATTGCATAATTAAGTTTTTGATTGTAAGAAATATATAAATAAAATGAGCTATTTTAACCATTTTAAGTATGCAATTCCGTGACAATAAATACTTTCACAATGTTGTGTAACCATCACTAGTACCTATTCAAACCTATTTTATTAGCACAAATAGAAACTCTGTAATGAGTAAACAATAATTCCCTATTTTTACCTTACCCTCAGCCCCTGGTAATCTCTGATCTACTTTCTGTGTCTATAAATTTGCCTGTTCTATGTACCTCATTCAAGTAGGATCATACAATATTCATTCTTTTGTGTCTGGCTCATTTTGCTTAGCCTAATGCTTTTAAAGTTTATCAATGTTGTACCGTGTATCAAAATTTCACCCATTTTTAAGGCTGAATAATATTCTATTATATTTATATGCCATATTTTGTTCATTTATTCATCTGTTGATAGACACTTGGATTGTTTCTACCTTTTGGCTATGATGAATAATGTGGCAAAGCATATTATTGTGCAAGTATCTACTTTCAATTCCTTTGGATCTGTACCTGGAAGTGGAATTGCTGGGTGATATGGTAATTCTATGTTTAGTTTTTAAGGAACTACTTTAAAAACCATTATGTTTTCTATAGTGGCTGCACCATTTACATTCCCACCAGCAATGTATGAGGGTTCAAATTTTTCCATGTCTTCACCAACACTTTTCTTCTGTTTTTGGTTTTAGCCATCCTAGTAGGTGTGAAGTGATGTCTCATTGTGATTTTGATTGGTATTTCGCAAATGATTAATGATATTGAACATCATTTCATGTGCTTATTTGCTATTTGTATGTCTTCTTTGGAGAAAAGTGTGTTCAAGCCCTTTGCCCATTTTTTAGTTGGGTAGAGTTCTGGATATTTAACACTCATGTGATATATGATTTGTAAACATTTTTCCCATTTAATAGGTTGTCTTTTCACTCTCTTGAGAGTGTCCTTTGGTACACAGAGTTTTTAATTTTGATGATATCCAACTTGTCTATTTTTTCTTTTTTGTGTGTGCTTTTGTTATCCTATCTAGTACTCAATTGCCAAATCCAAGATCAAGAAGATTTGCCCTTATGTTTTCTTCTAAGAGTCTTGTAGTTTAAGGTCTTATATTTAGGTTGTTGATCCATTTGGAGTTAATATTAGTATGAAGTGGGAGTCCAACTTAATTCTTTTACTTGTGGAAATTTAGTTGTCCCAGTGCCACTGGTGGAAGAGATTATTCTTTCTCTATTGACTGGTCTCTTCATACCCTTGTCAAAATCCCATTGACCATAGATGTGTAGGTTTATTTTCCAGACTCTCAATCTGTTTCATTTGCTTATATGTCTGTCCTTATGCTTCTATTATACTGCTTTAATTATTGTACCTTTATAGTAACTATTGAAATCAGGAAGTGTGAGTAGTCCAACCTTGTTCTTTTTCAAAATTGTTTTTCCTATTCAGGGCCCTTTTAAAATTTACTGTGTTATGCTTTTGTACTTATCGGTATTCAGTATTTATTTGTCCAGGCTTGTATTTTCTCTTTTATTTTGTATTCACATAGTGGCTATCACCTTAGAAAGATTTCTTTGCAAGCTATTAGCTAATAGTTCATCTCCTGATTTATAACTCTGCTAGTACAAGTCTATGCTTTCTTAGCCACGATTCCCTAATCCTAAATTAAAACCTGTCCTGACCAGAAGCTTTTTGGAACAGAGACTGATCTGGATTGATATAAGGTTGTTTTGCGTCTTAAAAAAAATCTTACCTAATATGAATATTCATATCTTTTACAGTAGAACTATTCATATATTTGAATAGACTAAGCTATCTGAGACCTTACAATGGATGTTATGTATTGCATGTAAACCATATTTTGTTTTATTTCCCTTATTAAAGTGAAGTGATTCTAAATCTTAAAACACATTTTGCCCTAAGGATTTCAAATGAGTGATTGTTGACCTGGATTTTTATTTTTGAGATCTATCAAGAAAAAAATTTTCAATGAAAATATGATAGGTCCTAGGCTGGGCGTGGTGGCTCACGCTTGTAATCCCAGCACTTTGGGAGGCCGAGGTGGGCGGATCATGAGGTCAGGAGATCGAGACCATGGTGAAACCCCGTCTCTACTAAAAATACAAAAAAATTAGCCAGGCGTGGTGGCGGGCGCCTGTAGTCCCAGCTACTCGGGAGGCTGAGGCAGGAGAATGGCGTGAACCCGGGAGGCAGAGCTTGAAGTGAGCCGAGATTGCGCCACTGCACTCCAGCCTGGGCGACAGAGCGAGATTCCGTCTCAAAAAAAAAAAAAAAAAAGAAAATATGATACGTCCTGTGTTAGAGTAGTTCTTACGAAGTTTAGTGATCTTTGTTATGATCTTTGTTTCAATTGTTATGAAAGAATAGTTGTGGTCAGGTAAATCTTTGTGGAGTAAAGCTGGATATATTGGGAAGAACTTTTTAGTAACATTATTTATCACTTACAGTAGACAATGCACGTTATAAGAAGGAAGATAGTAGTAGCAGTAAAAAATAGCAGTGTGAGCGGTGTTTCCTATATGAATGTGTTGCATGAGGAATATGTGTGCTTATCCCTTCATCTAAGAACAGATACTTTGTCTCTATTATGTTTATACCAAAACCCAACACTAAGATTTTCTTGAATAAAAAGAAAAATTTCTACATTCAGCCCCCTACTCCCATCCTTTGATAACACTCTCTGACTTGACTGGCATCAAGTCTAGTTGTTGAATTCATACTCACAAGAGGACAGGAAGAAAGACAGACAGATAAGACAGACACTTGTCTCAATCATATAGTTTCATAACTAATAGGTTTTTGAGGTTCTGGCTCTGAAGAACATGGTTATTAGGTTTCCAAAATCAAACTTGGGCAGTAAAAAGGATATTGCTTTGTTTTGATACCACATATACTATAATGGGATTTTTTTTTTTTTTTTTTTTTTTTTTTTTTTTTTTTGAGATGGAGTCTCGCTCTGTCGCCCAGGCTGGAGTGCAGTGGCGCGATCTCGGCTCACTGCAAGCTCTGCCTCCCAGGTTCACGCCATTCTCCTGCCTCAGCCTCCCGAGTAGCTGGGATTACAGCGCCCGCTGCCACGCCCAGCTAATTTTTTGTATTTTTAGTAGAGACGGGGTTTCACCATGTTAGCCAGGATGGTCTCGATCTCCTGACCTTGTGATCCACCTGCCTCGGCCTCCCAAAGTGCTGGGATTACAGGCGTGAGCCACCACGCCCGGCCAGGATTGATTTTTAAAAGGTTAATCTGGGCCAGGCATGGTGGCTAACGCCTGTAATCCCAGCACTTTAGGAGGCTGAGGCCGGCGGATCACCTGAGGTCAGATGTTCGAGACCAGCCTGACCAACATGCAGAAACCCCATCCCTACTAAAAATACAAAATTATCTGGGCGTGGTGGTTCATGCCTGTAATCCCAGCGACTCTGGAGGCTGAGGCAGGAGAATTGCTTGAACCCAGGTGGCAGAGGTTGCGGTGAGCCGAGATCGCGCCACTGCACTCCAATCTGGGCAAACAAGAGCAAAACTCCGTCTCAAAAAAAAAATAAAAATAAATATATAAATAAAAGGTTAATCTGAATTCTTTTGTAGGGGTGACCTACAGATTTGCCAAGTATTCTATGTTTTCAAAAAGGCAGCCTGAGAATTTCCTGACTTCAGTTATTCTTGAACCACCTTCAGAACTTTTACCATAGCTGAGTAATCCTTTATGATCACTCATGTAGTGCTATATTTGTTATCTTGCTTAAAAAAATTGCATTTAAGTGTCATAAAAGAAAAAAATCAATATTTTCCAAATACTAAAATAAAAAATGTACATATGTTTGCTACCTAAAATCACCTCAGAAACCACTGGTAACAAATGTACCACACTTTTGGGACACTGCCCTAACGCTAAGTCTCAAAAAATTGATGTGTTCTTTAAGAGGATGTAAGAATTGGAGGGAAAAGCCACAAATTTTTCTTTTAAGTCTGGGATTAAAAATGCATTCTTGCTTTCTTAGTTTAAAAACAAGCAGCTAAGTACCAATTGAAGGGACCACCATGGAAGTCCACATATAGTTCCCGCACTTGTCATTCTATAGAAGCAATTTCTACATCTCCGCTGCCCCAGACTGAAAATTTTCAGAGCGGTAATTTGTCATAACCGTTTTTTATTTTTTTTTTTGAACTCCCTGACGATAGGAAGTAAATAGTAAACAAACAAACAAAAACTTGTGCTTCTTGTTCCTTTGTGAACACTGAAGTTGTGAATAAAATGATAATGTAGAGTTTGGAAATATTCAAATTTTGACTTCTGTCTTTGATGTTAAATTGCCCTAGGCACTTGGACTCAATTTCAGAGATTAGCCATCTGGAAAACAGAGGACTGATGATGCTAGCCATTTATGCCAAAGGGATAGAAAGACTTTATGTGTATCGAGTTCTAGAATGACATAATTGGCTATGTAAATCAGTTTGCCTGATTTATCGTAACAGTGCATTTAAATACAATGTTCATGAAATATTACAACTTGTAATTAGAAAATTGATGTTGGTTAGAGAAATTGTGTTGACTTTGGCTTTTCTAAACACTTCAGAAACTTTATTTATTAGCTGTGGAGGTAGATCCTTCAATTAAGCTGACTTTTAAAGAGGTAAAATGAGGTTATTGTTAGAAATAAGGCCAGGCGCGGTGGCTCACGCTTGTAATCCCAGCACTTTGGGAGGCCGAGGTGGGCGAATCACGAGGTCAGGTGATCGAGACCACGGTGAAACCCCGTCTCTACTAAAAATATAAAAAATTAGCCGGGCGTGGTGGCGGGTGCCTGTAGCCCCAGCTACTCGGAGAGGCTGAGGCAGGAGAATGGCATGAATCCGGGAGGCGGAGCTTGCAGTGAGCCGAGATTGCACCACTGCACTCCAGCCTGGGCGACAGAGCGAGACTCCGTCTCAAAAAAAAAAAAAAAAAAAGAATAAAAAACTCATTTCCCAATGACTGTCTTCTCCTTGATCTGAATATCTCAGATTTTATGAATTTGAGTCCTACAAGTATCAACTAGACTGTAGTCTTCAGAGTTAAGTAATGTAAGAAATGCGATGAATTCGTTTTACTTTACCAGAGCATTTTGGCATTTTAAGCATCCTCTTAATGTGAGACTAGGTTTACAAGAAGCATATGACAGGCGCCCGCCACCACGCCTGGCTAATTTTTTTGTATTTTTAGTAGAGACGGGGTTTCACCGTGGTCTCGATCTCCTGACCTCGTGATCCGCCCTCCTCGGCCTCCCAAGGATTACAAGCGTGAGCCACCGCGCCCGGCCGAGTTTTTTTATTCTTATGGAACTGAAAAATGCGTTATCATTTGAAATTATTAGTCTAAAGTTTGCCTTCACTTGACTAAGATTGGGAAAAAAAGTTTTTAAGAAAACTTTGGAAAATCAAGACTTTTAAAATTTTATATTTGGCAACAGACATAATTGGCAGTAAGAAAGGAAATAACTAAAGTTGTGTTAATATAAATACAAATGTTTTGTTTCCATCTTAAATAAGAAAGGTTTTTGATGTCCTCTGGTGTAGATATTTATTGGAGAGAAGGCTGTTGCCAATCTACATTCCACTGCAGTTGATTTTAAAATATGGAGCTAAACAGGAAATGTCATGAATGATGTGACCATCTGCCAAGTGTAAATGGAGTCTGAGCAAGTGGATGTAATCTGTACAAAACAAGCAAATGCGTTGGAGTACAGCCTGAAAGATTTTTAAATCATGAAGCTACAAGCCCAATATATAATGTTTATTTTACATACTAGTAATTATTATGCAATTGGGTTTATTGTAACTCTTGTAACAACTGTGATAATTTTTGCTAAGTGAAATTAAACAGCATCTTATTCCAGTTTCAGAGTTTCCATCTGATATACTTTAGAGTGCTTGGAATTCTTTAGTAGTTCTTTTCTGAAATCCTTAAGAGTTCTTTCCCTGCCAAGAAACCTGTTTTCATAGTAATTATAAATCAGGAATGCAGGTAAGAGGAAAGAAGAAACACAAAAGGGTGCTTTATGTAATCCCCACCCCTCTGCTCTGTTCAAAGGTGCCAAAAAGAAATCAGGGATTGTTAAAACTCATACTGAAGGATTTATAGAAGCCATCAAATTGGGGACAAGTTACAATGGAAACTTTTCATTGTAAATGCAGTCAGCTAACAGTATGATATCTCATTTTAATAATCAGTGGAGAAAAAGTTCTTTGAGGCAATGTGTATTCTAAAGTGATTTTTTTTCCCTTATGGAAACATAGATAGAATAATCATTTAAACAAAGCTTTAGGAGTAAAATGATACACTATTATTTTAGTTATACATGTTACATACATTTTTATTGAAATGTAGATGGCTACACCTTTATCAAATTACAGTTTTATTGTTTCAGTGTTGTTTACATTAACTTCCATTAACTCTGTTGTGATTCATAGTTTAAAATGGGCCACAAAAATTACATTTATCATTTCACAAATTTAAAATAAGTATCAACGTCGGGCTATCCTGTTCCTTTAATGGACCAGTTTAATCCTTAGTAACATAACCCTTTAAAGTCTACATGTCAAAAATAGCATTTTTACTTGAAGAAAGTAAACATAAAAGAACTTTCAAGTTTTAGAATCTGTTTCCTTAACTGATTTTAATGGACTTCCAAAACAATCAAGGGCAGTGGGTGGCCTCTTACTCGCAGAAGCCAATTTTTAAGTGCATGTGTTTCTTTTCCATGTTGACCTCTTGCTGGGACATATTTTTGTTGTCTTTTAAAATGATATTTGCTAAATTATCTTATTGAAATGCTAAATCATGATATGTTACTTTTCAGTGGTCAATTTGAAATTCCACCCTTTATAAATTTCAAGTGATTTAAAAACACTGACTTTTATATTCATGCTCAGATAACAACTGCATATTACAAATGACTTGTAAAGGTATGTGGATCTTCCACTAATAATTGTATTACTTGCATATTATTAGCATTAAAGAATATGTATCATTTACTTATTCTGTCATGCAAATTTATTGAAGGCATGTACATTTATTGAAGGCCTGCTATATGAGCAAATACAGCATATTTTTTTTAGGTACCTAATATGTGTGAGGCCCTTTGTTAAATGCATTTAATGCCATATATTATTTAGTTTTCATCATAACCTTGATGTAGTATACTGTTTTTATCTTTGTTTACCAAATGAGGACATGAAGACAATAAAGAGACTCACCCAAGAACATATTTTTAGGAAGTGGTGGTTTAATGATGGAAACTCTCATCTGTCAGACTTTATGTACAGCTATGGTGTACAGTAGCGGTCTATAAAATCTATCTTGTAGAATTCATGGTTTTCTAAAATACTACTGTGGTGATGATAGTTTTCTCTCTATTGAATTCTGCCATACTCTACCCACGGATTCTGCCTTCTCCTCTCTGTTGGCAATATAGTTTGGATATTTGTCCTCACCCAAATATCATGTTAAAATGTAATCCCAAGTCTTGGAGATGGGACATGATGGGAGGTGTTTGGAATATGGGGGCAGATCACTCCTAAATGGCTTGGGCCATCCCCTTAATCAAAAGTGAGCCCTCGCTGCTCTGAATTCATATGATCATTTAAAAGTATGTGGCACCTCTTTTCTCTCTCTTTCTCTTTCTGTCTCTTGCTCGCATCTGCTTTTGCCATGTGACATGCCAGCTCCCCTTTTGCCTTCTGCCATGATTATAAGTTTCCTGAGGTCTCATCAGGAGCCAAGCAGATGCCCAGCATCATGCTTCCTGAACAGCCTGCAGAAACATGAATCAGTTAAACTTCTCTTCATTATAAATTACCCAGTATCAGGTGTTTCTTTGTGGCAGTGCAAGAACAGCCTAATATAGATGGCTTTTCTCCGTCTCCTTTGCTTCAAATGCAGAGAGGCAGTATCAGAGACAGAAACTGCATAAGGCTATGGCCTTGGATGACATCACCAGGAGTGTGTGATGCAAAAATAGAGTTGAGGATAGAAACCGGAGAACACCAGTGATATGATCAAAATTATGCTTTAAGGACATGAATCTAACAGCAGGCATATCTCCTTATTGATATTCTCTGCTTATTCATACATCATTCTCCTGAATTTCTTTTTTGTCCATAGTTTTCTTCAGCTTTTTCAACATAAGACAATTAATTTAAAGTCTTTTTATAGTATGTCCAAGGCTAGGCCTCCTCAGGAGTAGTTTCTCTTTTACCTGTAAAACAGTATTAATGCGCCATGCTTTTCTGTTTCTTTGTATGCTTTGTAATTTTTTGTTGAGAACTGGACATTTTGAATATCGTAATGTAGTAAGTGTGGAAATTCTTCCCCCTCTTCAAGGATAGCTGTTGTTAACTTGATGAAAGCTGCAGTTGTCCATTTGTTTAACAACTTTTTTCTATTTTTTTTCAAAACTATATTCTTTGTCATGTGTGGTCACTAAAGTCTCTGTTCTATTATTTTTGCAGTCAGCCAGTGATCCTACAGCGAATTCCTTGAATGCCTAGATCCAATAAGAAAATAGAAAAAAGTGTCTATCTTTTTAAGTTCCTTTGACAGCTGCTTTAGCCCAATGGGGTTGAAAGAATGGCCAGCCTCTGTGCTTCTGTGCAGGTTTCTCAATGAACAGCCAAGCGTGTAAAAACACACAAGCACGATTGTTGGAGGACAACATCCTTATTGTCCACTCTAGCACCAACAAGCCATACCAAAGACATGGTCTTATCTCCCTATGGCTGCCAGTTTGGAGCTGGGGCTAGAGGATGGTAGCTGCTTTGTGAAATGCCAAAATTCACTGAAATTTGCTAGGCCTCTTTTTCCCGTTACACTCTCCTCATTTTGCAAGTGTCTCACCAGACTTCAGAGTCTGAAATACTATAGTTTATTCTGACAGTTCTCGCCACCTCAGCTGGTTTCAGTGGAGACATCAATTCTTGGAGCTTCCTATTCAACCATCATCTGTGACATAATTCTATTTTCCTTTTGGCTCATTTTAAAATTTCTTTCTACTTTTTTTTATAGGTGACTTTTATGTAAGTAGTTTTTTTTTTTTTTTTTTGAGACGGAGTCTTGCTCAGTCACCCAGGCTGGAGTGCAGTGGCATGATCTCAGCTCACTGCAAGCTCCGCCTCCTGGGTTCATGCCATTCTCCTGCCTCAGCCTCCTGAGTAGCTGGGACTATAGGCACCCGCCACCACGCCCAGCTAATTTTTTTTTGTATTTTTAGTAGAGACAGGGTTTCACTGTGTTCGCCAGGATGTTCTCAATCTCCTGACCTCGTGATCCACCCGCCTCGGGCCCCCAAAGTGCTGGGATTACAGGTGTGAGCCACCGCACCGGGCTTTATGTAAGTACTTTTAATTAATTTGGAATTTTAAGTACACTCGACTCTGAATAATGTGGTAGTTGGGACTCTGATGTCACCCCACCCAGTCAAAAATTCATATATGACTTGATTTTCCAAAACTTTATTAATAGTCTACTGTTGACCAGAAGCATTACTGATACTGTCAACAGTTGATTAACACATATTTGTATGTTATATGCATTATATACTGTATCGTTGCAATAAAGTAAGTAAACAAAATATCACAAAGAAAATCATGAGGAAGAGAAAATACATTTACAATGCTGTACTGTATTTGTCCGTACCATAAGTTTACATTGTCTTTTAACAAAATGAATTGTCTGTCAGAAATAGCAGGCCATCTGCAGCCGCAGACCTCAATCTATGGCACATATCAAGCAATTCTATTTTTTTTAAATGTTGTGACTTCTCTGCTTCTTGCAAGGACTTCCGGCATCACCAGTGGCATTTTATATGGGTCCCATGGTGATTATTCAAGATTTATGGTATCACACTAAACACAGTGAAAAATACATGAGAACTGAGACACACAGAGAGAGAGAGAGCACTTTTTATTTTTCATTTTTGAGATAGAGTCTCATTCTATTGCCCAGGCTAGAGTGCAGTGGCGCTATCTTGGCCCAGTGCAACCTCTGCCTTCTGCGTTCAAGTGATTCTCCTACCTCAGCCCCCTGAGTAGCTAGGATTACAGGCACCCTCCACCATACCCAGCTAATTTTTTTGTAATTTTAGTAGAGACGGGGTTTCACCATGTTGGCCAAGCTGGTCTTGGACTGCTGACCTCAGGTGATCCGCCCGCCTCGGCCTCCCAAAGTGCTGGGATTACAGGCGTGAGCCACCGTGCCTGGCCATCAGCCAATTTTTTTTTTTTTTAAAGAGACAGAGACCAGCGTAGCCAACAGGCGAAACCTCATCTCTACTAAAAATACAAAAATTAGCCAGGCGTGGTGGTGTGTGCCTGTAATCCCAGCTACTCAGGAGGCTGCGGCAGGAGAATCACTTGAACCCGGCAGGTGGAGGTTGCAGTGAGCTGAGATTGCGCCCTACACTCTGGTCTGGGTGACAGGGCGAGACTTGGTCTCAAAAAAAAAAAAAAAAAAAGAAAGACATAGAGTCTGCATCAGTCGCCCAGGCTGGAGTGCAGTGGCACGAGAGAGATCACTTTTACCATGACGTGCAAATTATGGGAGAGATAAACTGTTCACATTAAGATGATTGGCCACACTATGTTTTAAGAAGATACTTGTAACATTTGAGCTCACTGCAGTGGCAACAGGAGCTGGCTATGAAATTATGATGATGGTACAGTATACACTACTGTTAATACTGCATTTTTACATTTGCTTATATTTCTCTCAATGGCAAATGGCACCATGTACAATCTATTAGTGTTAAATTTTAACCATCAGCATACTTCAAAATAATAAGAGCCATATATTACAAACCCACAGCCAGCATCATGCTGAATGGGCAAAAGCTGGAAGCATTCCCCTTGAAAACTGGAACAAGACAAGGATGCCCTCTTTCACCACTTCTCTCCAACATAGTATTGAAAGTCCTGGCCAGGGCAATCAGGCAAGAGAAAGAAAGGGCACCCAAATAGGAAGAGAGGAAGTCAAACTACCCCTGTTTGCAGACAACACGATCTTCTATCTCGAAAGCATCGTAGTCTTAGCCCAAAAGCTTCTTAAGCTGATAAAAAACTTCAACAAAGTCTTAGGATACAAAATCAATGTGTAAAAATTACTAACACTCCCATACGCCAACAGCAGTCAAGCTGAGTTCCAAATAAAGAAGAAACACCCATTTACAATTGCCACAAAAAGAATAAAATACTAGAAATACAGCCAACTAGGGAGTTGAAATATCTCTACAAGGAGAACTATAAACCACTGCTCAAAGAAATCAGCGATGACACGAACAAATGGGAAAATATTCCATGCTCATGGATAGGAAGAATCAATATAAAAAAGACCATACTGCCCAAAGCAATTTATAGATTCAATGCCATTTCTATTAAACTACCATTGACATTCTTCACAGAACTAGAAAAAAACTATTTTAAAATTTATTTGAAACTAAAAAAGAGCCAGATAGCAAAGGCAATCCTAAGCAAAAAGAACAAAGCTGGAGGCATCATGCTACCTGACTTCAAACTATATTACAGGGCTACAGTAACCAAAACAGCATGGTACTGGCACAAAAACAGACATCTAGACCAATGGAACGGAATAGAGAACCCAGAGATAAGACCACACACCTTTAACTATCTGATCTTCTACAACCTGACAGAAATAAACAATGGGGAAAGATTCCATGTTCAACAAATGGTGCTGGGATAACTGACTAGCCATATACAGAAGATTAAAACTGGACCCCTTACTTATACCATATACAAAAATTAACTCAAGAATGGATTAAAGAACTTAAACAAATGTACAAGAAACAGACAACCCCATTAAAACATGGGCAAAGGACATGAATAGACACTTTTCAAAAGAAGACATACAGGCAACCAAAAATCATATTTAAAAAAGCTCAACACCACTGATCATTCAAAAATATAAGTCAAAACCACAATGAGATACCATCTCACACCAGTCAGAATGGCTATTATTAAAAAGGCAGAAAACAACAGATGCTGGCAAGGTTGTGGAGAAAAAGGAGCACTTACATACTGTTGGTAGGAGTTTAATTAGTTCAACAATTGTGGAAGACTGTGTGATGATTTTTAAAAGACCTAGAGACAGAAACACCATTTGAGCTAGCAATCTTATTACTGGCTACATACTCCCCAAAATATCAGTTGTCTGTTATAAAGATACATGCACATGTATGTTCATTACAGCCCTAGTCATGATAACAAAGACATGGAATCAATCTAAATGCCCATCAATGATAGATTGGATAAAGAAAATGTGGTATGTTACATCATAGAATACTATGCAGCCATAAAAGGAACAAGATCATGTCCTTTGCAGGGATATGGATGGAGCCAGAGGCCATTATCCTTAGCAAACTAACACAGAAACAGAAAACCAATTGCCTCAAGTTCTCACTTGTAAGTGGGAACTAAATAATGAGAACAAATGGATGCACAGAGGGGAACAACACACACTGGGGCTAATCAGAAGATGGAAGGTAAAAAAAGAGAGGATCAGGAAAAATAACTAATGGGCACTAGGCTTAATACTTGGGTGATGAAATAATCTGTACAACAAACTTCCATGACACAAGTTTAGTTATGTAACAAACCTGCACATGTATCCCTGAACTTAAAATAAAAATTTTAAAAATTTAGCCTTCTATAAGAGATCTGTGTTTATTGTAGCAACATGGATGCAGCTGGAGGCCATTATCTTAAGCAAATTAACCCAGAACAGAAAACCAAATATTGCATGTTCTCACTTGTAAGTGGGAGCTAAACACTGGGTACTTATGGACATAAAGATGGCAACAATAGACACTGAGGCCTACTAGATGGGGGAAAGGAGGGAAGTGGACATGGGTTGAGACGCTTACTGTTAGGTACTATGTTCACTACCTGGGTGATGGGACATTTGTACCCCAACCCTCAGCATCATGCAATATACCCATGTAACAGATCTGCATATGTACTCCCTGAATCTAAAATAAAAGTTGAAGTCATTTAAAAAAATTAAGTTTTCTGCCTTAGGAATGTGACTTCTTTTTTTTTTTTCAAAGTAAAAATAACCTCCATGAGACTTTTTTTTTAAATTTCATTTGTTATTCTATTCCCATAGAATACATTTTTATATTTCATCAACTCCATATGGACTTTCTAAGTCCTAAATGGAAACTGAGATACCTTCAACTAGATAACTGAACTTGATATATTTCAAGAATTGTTATGTATTTCAAAATTTTACAGATACAAATATTTTTATACTAGTTCCTTTTGTCCTCCCTCCCTTCCTTCTTTCCTTTTTCCTCTCTCCTGTCTTCCCTCCTTCCTTCATTCCTTTTATTCACATATTACATACATAATATCACTTATATGTGTAAATATATACAGTTAGACTTTTCTGAAACTTTATATGACTTCAAAAGATTATTCTAATTCATTATGTAGATCAATAAACTGATATCCTTTGAGAGGGTTTTAAGTATTATAAGTGACTTAGTACGCAGAAGCTGGACTTTGCCTTGTTATATATGATAATTAAATAATTGATTTCAAAATATATAAATTAAGATGGAAAATTATTTAAGGATTGTGTGAACCTATTATTTTAAAGTTACTTAAAAATATAATTTCTAGTCATCAGAAATATGTTACGGTTTTGCCATGAGTTAAATATTAGTCCAAAATAAATCTACATTTTGTTATAATGTATATGCCTGTTTGGACTGTCTGTTCCTAAATTTCATTCTCCCCAGCTCTGTAGTCCCTTAGCTCTATTATGTGGCTCCCAGTGGAGTCCCACCTTAGGTTTCTTACATTGATGGCAACTTGGATGCATGCCTCTGAAGCTGACCCATGCCTGACCCTGCCCTATGTATGAATTTGTGTCTGCTTGTAGATCTCTGCCATATAGCTCTGCAGTATAGCATTTCCATAGCTAACCTCAAGCCTGTGCTGTCCAGACTAAGTCTGTGGTACCCATGGATCTATAGAATACTAAAGGCTTCACTGACATGTTGAATCCAAACTCACCATATATTAAGTAAAACCAGATTGAGATCTTAAAATGTGTTTATCCTCCCAACAGTAAGTTTTTTAGACCCAAGAAAGTGGAGAGATATAAGAGAGAGATTATCATTACGGTTTAGAGGAGTGTATCTCATTGAAATATTGTTAAATGAGACCTGATCAAAACTAAGATATGGTTTCACAATACATGTCAAACACATTTAGGTCAGGAGTTTGGAAAACTTCTGAATGAGCATGTTAACATGAATATTGATATGGAGTCTCTTTCATAAGGAATGGAGGAATGGCAAACAGAAATTAATGTTCGAAGTCAATAACCTAGTGTGCAAGTTCTTCATGATCTAACTCCATTTCATTTTATAAGCTGCTTTCACTGTCTACCCTTTAGCTATGCCAAGGGCCAGAAAATTGAATATATTCTGTCTTCCTTAGTGTATTTGTTTTTTCTCCTTTTCACATTTTCTTACCTTAGTTCCTCTGCCTGGAATCTCTTTCTCCTCATGACTGTAAGCCATGCGTCATATCTGTTCTTTCAGACTCATATCATCTTGTGCAAAGCCCTCATTCCTCCCTTTCTTCCCCACCTCCTCTCTCCCACCAACACAGAAGTAATTCCTCTTTCTTCTTAATTCCTACTGAAATTTTGGCATGAGTATAATTTCTTACAGTTTTATATCAATGGCTTAGTCTCATTATTGCTTGCCATATGTGAGGGGAGTTGTTATGGACTGAATGTTTGTATTTCTCCAGAATTCATGTGTTGAAGCCCTAATCCCAAATGTGATTAGATTAGGATTTGAGAGTCTTTGTCAGGTAATTAGGTTAAGATGATGTCATGCGGGTAGAGCCCTATGTTAGGATTACTGTCCTTATAAGAAGAGGAAGAGACACCAGAGCTTTCCTTCTCCACCATATGAGGACACAGAGAAAAAGTGACCACCTGCAAGTCAGGAAGAGGGCCATCACCAAGAACTGAATCTGCCAGTAACTTGATCTTGTACTTCCTAGTCTATGGAAATGTAAGAAATAAATGTCTGCTGTTTAAATGAACCAATCTATGATTTGTTACAGCAACCCAAACTGACATGTAGAGGAATATTATGTCCTATGAATAGGACAGTAGTTTTGGTATACATGGAATCAGTGTGTCAATTGAGATTGCATTGAATTTATAGATCAATTTAAGGAAAATTGACATCTTTGAGTTATCAAGCCTTTCAACCCATGAAGATGGAGTTGCTCTCCATATATTTAGATCTTCTTTAATTTCTGTCAGCATTGCTTTGTAGTTTTCTGTGTATAGGTCTTACATCTTTTGTCAGATTTATACCTGAGTATTACATATTTTCGATGCTATGGTAAATGGAAAAGGTTTTTATTCAGTGTTAAACTGCTTGTTGCTAGCATGTAGAAATACATTTTTTAAATATTGCTCTCACAAATTGCAACCCTGCTAAGCTTTTTAGCCCTAGAAGCTTTTGCACAGAATATGTAGATCTTCTACATAGTTATGTTTTACTTCTTCCTTTCTTATGTGAATGCCTTTCTTTTTTTTGCCTTTTTTTTAGTGTCTTATATTGCCTTATCACAATGGCTAGAGCTTCCCATACAATGCTGAATAGCAGTGGTGTGAGGAGACATCCTTGCCTTGTTCCTAATCTTAGGGGTAAAGCTTTTGGTCTTTCCCCATTGAGTATAATGTTAGCTGCAGGTTGTTTTTAAAAAATACATAAAATGTGCCTATTATTCCAATTTTGCTGAGAAGTTTAATATTTTCCTTAATCAGGTATTGATGTTGGATTTTGTCAAATGCTTTTATGCATCTGTTGATATGATTATATGTATTTTCTTATTTGTCCTGTTGATATGGTGAATTATACGGGTTGACCTTTGAATATTAAACCATCATTATATTCCTAGAATAAACTCTATTGTGTCAAAATATACTATCTTTTTAATATATTGTTGGATATGATTAAAATTTTAAGATTTTTTGTATATATTGATTAGGGCTGCTGACCTAAAGCTTTCTTTTTTCTGATGTTGATAGTAGAGCAATGTTGATCTCATAGAATATGTCAGCAAGTGTTCCCTCGTCATCAACTTTCTGTAAGAGTTTGTGTAGTATTGCTCTCATTTTCTCTTAAAGTGTCTGGTGGAATTCATCAGTGAAGACATCTGGTCCTGGAGTGATTATTGATTATTAGTTTGTTTTTTGTGGGGGAAGGTTTTTAATTACAAGTTTAATTTTTATAATAGATATAGGGCTATTTGTATTTTTTGAGCAAGGTTTGGTAGTTCAAGTTTTTTAACCAATTTATACAGTTCATCTAATTTGTCAAATTTAGGGGAATAGAGCTATTCATAATATTTTCTTATTATCCTTTTAACGTACGTAATCTGTTAAAATGTCATTTCTCTCAGTGCCAATTTTTGTAATTTGTGTCTTCTTTATTTTTTTCATGATCAGCTGGCTAGAAATTTATTAAGCACATTGATCTTCTCAAACAGCAGCTTTTGATTTCATTGGTTTTTCTCTGTCATTTTGTTTTTTATTTAATTCATTTCCACTTTGATATTTAGTATTTATTTTCTTCTGCTCATTTGGTGTTTCATTTACTCTTCTTTTTCTGGTTTCTTAAAGTGGCAGCTAGTACTTCTTTAGCTGCAATCCACTGATGTTGGAATGTTGTTTTAATTTTAATCAACTATACATACTTTCTAATTTCTCTTTTAATTTCTTCTTTGACTCATGGGTTATTTAGAAGTGTGTAATTTCGTTTCCAAATATTTGAGGATTTTCCAAGCATCTTTATGGATTTTTTATGTTTATTTTTGTTTTTAGAGACAGGGTATCTCTATAATGCCCAAGGTGGACTAGAACTCCTGGACTCAAGTGACCCTTCCACCTCAGCCTTCCAAGTAGCTGGGACTACAGGTGTGTGCCACTGCACCTGCTATAGATTTCTAATTTAACTTCATTGTGATAGGACAGTATACTTAGTATGACTTAAATCCTTTTAAATCTATTGAGACATGGTTTATGGTCCATGGTGTTGTTTGTCTTGGTAAATGTTCCATGTGCACTTGAAAAACATTTGTACTCTGCTGTTAGTGAGTAGAGGGTTCTATAAACATCAAGTCAAGCAGTTGATAGTTTTATTCTATATCCTTACTGGTTTTTCTCTACTTGTTCTATTAATCATTCAGAGAATGGTGTTGAAATCTCTGACTATCATTGTGGATTTGTGTATTTATTCTTGTAGTTCTATAGTTTTTGCTTCATCTGTTTTGAATCTTTGTTATTAGGCATAAAAGTCTAGGATAATTGTCTCTTTTTGATGAATGAATCCTTTTATCATACTGAAACCCTCTTTATTCTTGGTAATATCATTTTCTCTGGAATCTACTTTTATAGCCATTCTGATTTTCTTGGATTAGTGTTAGCATGGTATATATTGTGACATTCTTCTAACTTTTTTGTGTCTTTACATTTAAAGGGGATTATCTGTATCAGCCTATAGTTTGGTGTTGATTTTTAAAATCCAATCTGGGCCGGGCACAGTGGCTCACACCTGTAATCCCAGCACTTTGGGAGGCCGAGGAGGGCAGATTATGAGGTCAGGAGATCGAGACCATCCTGCCTAACACGGTGAAACCCTGTCTCTACTAAAAATACAAAAAATTAGCTGGGCATGGTGGCGGGTGCCTGTAGTCCCAGCTACTCGGGAGGCTGAGGCAGGAGAATGGCGTCAACCCAGAAGGTGGAGCTTGCAGTGAGCTGAGATCACGCCACTGCACATCAGCCTGGACAAAAAAGCCAGACTCCGTCTCAAAAAAAAAAAAAAAAAATCCAATCTGATAGTTGTTAATTTTTAATTGGTATATTTAGACTATTTACTTTTTTTTTTTTTTTTTAATTGAGGTGGAGTCTCGCTCTGTCACCCAGGTTGGAGTGCAGTGGCACGATCTCTGCTCACTGCAAGCTCTGCCTCCCGGGTTCATGCCATTCTCCTGCCTCAGCCTCCAAAGTAGCTGGGACTACAGGCATGCACCACCACACCTGGGTAATTTTTGTATTTTTAGTAGAGACGGAGTTTCACCATATTGGCCAGGCTGATCTCGAACTCCTGACCTAGTGATCTGCCTGCCTTGGCCTCCCAAAGTGCTGGGATTACAGGCGTGAGCCACTGTGCCCGGCTGACCATTTACATTTAACATAAATGTTGGTATTGCTGGGTTTAAACATAACATCTTGTTTGTTTTATATTGTTGGCTTATTAATGATAAGTCCTTTATAGTGGTTGCTTATAGTGTGCACATTTAACTTATCCCAGTCTACCCTTCAAAAATAACATTGTAGTTTATGTATGTAAACTACATGTATGTATGTATGTAACAAGCTCTTAAAATAGTATATTTTCATTTTTCTCCTTTGGCTATGTGTTATTTTTGTCACACTACTATCTTTACATATATTGTAGACCCTACAATACATTGTTATAAATTTTGCTTTAAATAATCAGTTATCTTTTTCCCTTTCATTTTTAGTTGATACATAATAATTGTACATATTTATGGGACACAGAGCGATATTTTCATAGATGCATACAGTGTGTAGTGATCAAATCAGAATAATTAGGATTACAAACATTTATCATTTTTTTGTGCTGGGAACATTTGAAATTCTCTCTTCTAGATTTATAATGTATACAATAAGTTATTATTAACTATTTTTTCTCCACAGTGCTATAGAACACTAGAACTTATTCTTTTCTAGCTGTAATTTTACATCTATTAATAAAACTTTGTCTTCTCCTCCTGCTACATTTCCCAACCTCTAGTAACCATAATTCTACTCTTTCCTTCTACTTCTGTGAGCTTTTTTGTTGTTGTTGTTGTTTCCACATGTGAGTAAGAAAATGTTGTATCTTTCTGTGCCTGAGTTATTTCACTTAACATAATGGCCTTCAGGTTCATCCGTGTTGCCATGGATTTTTCATTTTTTATTGCTAAACGTATTTTATCATATGTGTGTGTGTGTGTGTGTGTCTGTGTGTATGTATCAATCACATTTGCTTTATCCATTTATCTGTGGATGGACATTTAGATGAATTACCTATCTTGGCTATTGTGAATAGTGCTTCAATAAACAGGTGTGCAGATATCTCTTTGATATATTGATTTACTTTCTTTTGAATGAATACCTATTAATGGGATATCTGGATTGTATGGTAGTTCTATTTTTAGTTTTTTGAGAAATGTCTGTACTGTTTTCTATAACGGCTGTACTAATTTACATCCCACCAACAGTGTGTAGGCGTTCCCCTTTCTCCACATCCTTGCCAGCATTTTTTTTTTTTTTGTCTTTTTGATAATATCCATTCTAACTGGAGCGAGATGATATCTCATGTAGTTTTAATTTGCATTTCCCTGATGATTAGTGATGTGGAGCATCACTAAAACAAGTTCAATGTTTAAACTTGTGGGGCATTTGTATGTCTTCTTTTGGAAAATGTTTACTTAGATTCTTTGCCCATTTACAAATAGGATTATTTTTTATTTGCTATCAAATTGTCGGAGCTCCTTATATATTCTGGATATTAGTTCCTTCTTGGATGAATAGTTTGCAAATATTTTCTTCCATCCTACAGGTTATCTCTTTACTATGTTGATTGTTTCTTTTGTTGTTAATAGTCAATTATCTTTTAAAGATATTTCAAAAATAGGAAATAGGAAAAACATCTGGTATATTTATCATTTCCAGTGCTTTCCATTCATTTGTTTCCATCCGTATTTCCATTTAGTATCACTTTCTTTCTGTCTGAAGGACTTCCTTTTATATTTCATTTTTTAAAATTAAACAGCATGCCCTGTTCATACCATTCTTTTAGATTTCTTGTAATGTAGTTTCGTTGGAAGTAAACCCATTCAGCATTTATATATTTAAAAAAAGTTTTTATGCCTCAATGAGTATTTTTTTTTTTTTTTTTTTGAGATGGAGTCTCACTGTTGCCCAGGCTGGAGTGCAGTGGCACGATCTCAGCTCACTGCAACCTCCGCCTCCCGGGTTCAAGTGATTCTCCTGCCTCAGCCTTCCGAGTAGCTGGGACTATAGGCACACGCCACCACACCCGGTTAGGTTTTCTTTAGTATTTTTAATAGAGACGGGGTTTCATCATGTTGGTTAGGCTGGTCTTGAACTCCTTACCTCAAATGATCCATTCGCCTCGGCCTCCCAAAGTGCCGCTGTGCCCGGCCTGAATGAGTCTTTATTTTATCTTTTTTAAAAAGACATTTTACTAAATATTGACGCCTATGTTGACAGGAGTTTTTTCTTTTTCTATACTTTAGATATCCCTTCATTATTTTTGGCTTGCATTTTTCATGGAGAAGTCTGCTGTCATTTTTATCTTTGTTACGTAAGATGTAATTTCTCTCTAGCTACGTTTAATTTTGTTTTTATCACAGTAAATAATTTGATGATAATTTGCCTTTTTTGTTTTTTTTTTTGAGACGGATTCTCGCTCTGTCGCCCAGGCTGGAGTGCAGTGGCGCAATCTCGGCTCTCTGCAAGCTCCGCCTCCCGGGTTCACGCCATTCTCCTGCCTCAGCCTCTCCGAGTAGCTGGGACTACAGGCGCCCGCCACCACGCGCGGCTAATTTTTTTGTATTTTTAGTAGAGACGGGGTTTCACCGTGGTCTCGATCTCCTGACCTCGTGATCCGCCCTCCTCGGCCTCCCAAAGTGCTGGGATTACAAGCGTGAGCCACCGTGCCCGGCTGATAATTTGCTTTTTTAGTGTTTTCTTCATATTGCCTGTGCTTGTGGTTTATTGAATTTCTTGGTTCTGTGGATCTATAGTTGTCATAAAATTTGAACATTTTTCTATGTTGTTTTTCCGAATAAATTTTGTGCCCCTCCCTGACTTTGGGGATGCATATTAGGTTGTTTAAAATTGTCTTACAGCTCACTGATGTTCTGATCATTTAAAAAAATTCTTTTCCATCCTCTTCTCTGTTTTATTTTGGATAGTTTCTGTTGTTGTGTTTTCAAGTTCACTATTTTTTTCTGTCTTATCTAATTTGTTTTTAGTTCCACCTACTGTATCTTTAAATGTCATATATTGTATTCTCAGTTCTAGAATTAGAGTTTTTAAAATCTTTTATGTTTTTATTTAAGATGCTTAATCTTTCTTCTGTCTACTTGGACACACAGAATATAGTTACAAAGATTTAATGCCCTTGTCTACTAATTTTCTCATTTCTGTCCTAAGTATTTGTGTTGATTAATTTTTCTCCTTCTTGTAGGTTGTATTTTTTTTTCTTGTCTCAGTAAGCATTATAATTGTTGACTGGATGAGAGACATTGTGAAATTTATAATATTGGGTGCTAAATATTTTTGAATCCCTATCAATATCTTGACTTTTGTTCTAGGATTCATTGGAGTTACTGGAAAGTAGTTTGACCCTTTCAAGCCTTGCTTTTAAGGTTTGTTAGACAGTACCAGAGCAGATTTTATTCTAGGGCTAATTTTCCCCACTACTGGGTTTAATACCTTTTGAATACTCTCCCTGATGACCTGTAAATTATGAGGTTTTTCCATTTTGGCTAATTGGAACATAAACTTTCCCCAGACATGTTTGAATGCCAGATATTATTCCCTTCAGGTAGTTTTATCATATGCATGTGCTGATCAGTACTAAGCTGAAAATACAAGGGGATACTGCCTGTAAATCTTGTAGCTCTTCTGTATATCCTTTCAATATTCTGCCAGTGAACTACAGCTGTCATGGCATTTCTGGGTGCCATACTCCATTTCCTCAACTTAAAAAGAATGTCTGGTTCTACCTCCATTCCTCCTCCCTACATTGTCATGTGGAAAATGTCTCCGGGCAGCAAGATAGGGCAATCCTAGGGCTGATTTTATTTGCTGCTTTTCTCTCAGGGATCACTGTTCTGTACTGCCTAACATCCTATGTCTTGTAAATCATGAGTCATATATGTTGTCTTACATTTTTAGATGCTTCAGACTGGAGTGTGTATCTGGTTCCTGTTATTCTATCTTGTCCAGCAGTGGAAGTCCTTTTACTTTATTTATACTATACTGTGAGTCATAATGATCTATATTAATAATACCCATTGGTAGTTATGATGTTAATGGTAAATGTCCTTTGGTGTGGTAATGCCATATGATTTGCTATAGACTATCATCATTACAGAGATGCAGGCTGTATCCACATGGGTCTATACATACTTCAACCAAGTGACTTGGTTGAAGTGGCTGGTCAATTTAAACTCTTGCCTAATTCTATCAAAAACTAATTTTTGTGTTCTTCAAATCAATTAATCGTTCTGTTAAATTAACTAAATTGAGCAGATTTCTGAGTATACGTGTAGTCTAGTTATATTATTTATGCCAAGAGATAGTTCTGGAAACTGCATATTTCCATTCCAGTAGGTTGATTCCATGTGTTTGCTATTGTGAATAGTGCTGCAGCAAACATATGTGTGCATGTGTCTTTATAATAGAATGATTTATATTCCTTTGGCTATATACCCAATAATGGGATTGCTGGGTCAACTGGTATTTCTGTCTTTAAGTCTTTGAAGAATCTCCACACTGTCTTCCAGAATGACTGAACTGAGAGAGCAAATTTTAATTGTTACTGTATGCTTTCTTTACTGCCTGAAATTTTTCCGTTTGTGTATTTTACATAAATAAATAGAATCACACAGAAATTGTATTTTTTCCATTAATCCAAATATGAATCTAAGTAAGTCACACTTATTTCTTCTTGGGTATAAATTGCCTTTTTTGACAACCATTCATCCAATCAGTGAGTTTATTCTGAATTGACTCAATTCAAGTAAAACACTCAGCATGTGATTTCCTTTTTCTTTGTAAGTCCCCTGTCAACACTGATGGGTGTCATGGTGAAAAGGCATCTCATGGTGGTTTTGTTGGTTCACAGATCTGTTTTTTTTTTCCCCAATACAGATTTGAGTCTGCCATCATATACTTTAGTTTCATCTTTGTTGTAATCTGGATTATAATTGTTTTATTTCAGATTTATTTCCCCTTCTGCTAGACTATCATACTGATCTTGTATGGGAGAGGGTGTGTCAGTACTGTTGCTTCCTGCTTTAGATCCACAAATTGAAGTGCCATCCACCAGCTGTTACATTCTCTGAACAGGCAGCTTGCCAACAAACCAGAGATTTACTGGTATACTGCGGGCCTTGTCAATTATTTTAATATACTTAGATATAGAAATATTTTCATGGTACAGAGTATGTATTAGCTGTTTTCCTTGCATCAATAAAGAACTATTATAGTTCAATTATAAGTGTATGTGTATGTGCATGGGTATATATGTCTCATGCTCAGTGTCTTCTGGCTTTAATTTGTTGCCTGGAATTAAAAATTATGAACTCTGAGGAGCAGTGACTTTTTTGTATTAGTGTTGCTTTCTAAAACACTTAAGTTCTGGTTGTAGTTTATGCAATTTTTAGTTGCTTTGAAAATATGACACAGAAGGTGTTCTGGAATAAAATGTACCCAAGAGAATTGTATTTATCCCATTCATTTGCTGCTTATCCTTAATTCTTGCCTTTTCATGATCTTTATAAACACATTACTCTAAATATTCTAGCTTGGGTTTTCTTAGATTAAGCATTTTATGCCAGTGGTGGTAAAACTGAAAAGGAAGGTTCACATCATAGGGGAAATGTATGTGTGTATGTATGTCTGTCTGTGTCTGTGTGTGTGTGAGTGTGTGTGTGTATGTCTGTGGGGTTTTGCTACAAAGGTTAAATCCCAGAAATGTTATGATAGTTTATAGAAAATGTGTCTCAGTTACAGCTGAGTTAAATAAGAACCCTGAGGTAATGCTCTAAGAAAAATGAACACTTGATGCCGTTTTCTTTAGTGTCCCTTTAGAGTTGCCTAATAGGATCTTAGTGAACTAAAAATCATAAACAGAGCAATAGAAAGAAACCTTTTTCCTTAGAGGAAAAACAGTTTCAGAGTCTTGGGGTATTCAGTTTTATCATGTTGTTAGAATAGTTTCTTTTGCCAAACACTGAACATTGGGGCTGTGTTTTCTTGTTCAAGAAGGAGGAAGAGGCTATATGCTAATGACAGAAGGCAGCTAGTTGCATGGGTAATAGACTCAAAGGAATGTAAATGGCTTTAATAAGGCAAAATATCTCATGTGTATAAAGATTTCAAAATCTGGAACTCATATTTCATTAACAAAGATATTATTTCCTTGTCTTGTTTAAAACTGACAAGATATTTTAAAAATTATGTTTGATATTGGGATATTAAAGAAATTCTTTTATTTTGGAATTTTCTCAAGATGAGACAAATGTACAATTATGCATTTGTTTAAATACCAATGGAAATAAAAAAATCACTTCTAAGGGGTCCATAAACAATGCTTATTGACTTACTAGCTCATTGTACCCCCCAAACACTGACATTGCCATGTCACTGGATGATTTTTCATTAATAAGGAAAAAGGCAAGTACTTTATTTGCAAAAAATTTTTAATTTTGACGTTACCTTAATGTCTTTTTACAGATGTAAGGCATTTTACACATCCCCCTGCCCCCAATTATTTGGTTGGCTTTATTTTAAATAAAAATCAAGGGATGGTATTTTTTTTTAAAAGCCCAAAGTATATAAATGTGAAACTCTTCAGTAAATGATCAGAACTTAATATCCAGTTTGCTATCGAAACATTACAAATCACTAACTATAAAGGTTGAAATAGAATTGCAGCATCAGAAATAATATTTTAGCTTTAGAAATACAAACCAGAAATACAAACCAGAAATTTTGTTGCCTGTAAAATCAGTACTACTTCCTTATATGGAATAGAAGATTTCTTTTTCACAGAGTATTCTCTGGAGCCAAATACCTGGGTTGTCAAAAATGCTGCAAAATGAGAATTTAGTTTACAGTAGTTGCAGTTAGGCAGTGTACCCTAAATGACTTGGAAGTAGAAATCTATTAAGAGGAAGCCTATTAACCAGATCTCAAAAATTCCTATAGATAAAGCTCTAGCAAATATGAGCTTACAATCAAAATTCATAAAACACACAAGAGCCCAAGATACCTTAAATAATATAACTATTGGAAAAATCAGATATAGAATAAAAATGTATATGTTTAATATGATAAAAAATAATTAGGGGAGCTGAAAATAAAAGTAAATTAGAATAACCAGTTAAATTGGACAAACATAAACAGAACTATAATAAATTGAAAGTATAATAATTGAAACTGTAGATCAGACTGTGGAATGAAAACATCTTATGAGTGAATTAGAGAAATATAGATTTGAGGAAATTCCCAATAAGGCAGAAGAGAAAGATAGAGACACAACACATGAAAGAGAGATTAAGGTACATTACAGATAGATTTAGAATATATATCTAGTTGGAGTTCCAGAATGAGATAATAAGAGAATAAGGTAGAGATACTATTTGAAAACATAAAGGCTAAGAATTTTCCAGATATGATTAAGGAAGCACATGTATACAAAGCAAGAGAAGTCAAAAGAATTCTAATGGGGCAGGTGCGGTTGCTCATAGCTGTAATCCCAGCACTTTGGAAGGCTGAGGTCGGCAGATCACTTGAGTCCAGGAGTTCGGGACCAGCTTGGGTGACATGGGGAAACCCCATCTGTACAACAAATACCAAAAGTAGCTGGGCGTGGTGGCATGGGTGCCTGTAGTCCCAGCTACCCAGGAGGCAGAGGTTGCAGTGAACAGAGATCATGTCATTGCACTCTAGCCGGGGTGACAAAGTGAGACCCCCATCTCCAAAAAAAATAATAATATATTGAAACCCTGAAAAACCTTAGTGGAACTGCACATCACCAAAGGCAGAGAAGATTTCTAAAATAGCTAGAGAAAAAAGACCTGACCTAACAATAATGAGACTGACAGCTGGCTTCACAATAGAACAGAAACCAGTGTGACAGCTATCTTTAAAGTTAATATTATTTTAGGAAGAAAAAGCAGAGCAGAGAAGCACAAAATGCAACACTAGAAATGAATCCAAATACAGTATCTATCAGTAATTAAAATAAATTTATATGGACTGAAGTCACTAATTAAAGAAAAAAGATTGTTAGAATAAAGGCACATTTAAAACATACAGAACATTTAAAGTTGAAAAAAGAAAAAAAAAGATATACCAGGCAAATATCAACTGAAGAAAGGTAGGATAGCTATGATTGTGTCATAAAAAATAAAATTTAAAGTAAGCATATTACTAGAGTTAAATAATTTTAAACTTAACATGTATCTAATATGAAGTTAAAATATAGAAAAGCAAAAATTCACAAGTCCAAGACCATATTGAGGCTTTTGAAGACTCTCTAACAGTAATTTATGTACTAAGCTAAAAATAATTTTAGTAAGAAGATTTGAAGGAAATCTTGAGTGATCAGTTAGCATTTAAAGCAACTTGACAATACTACAGAGGTGGTTATTTAGTTGGAAGACTTAACCAAAAGCCCCTTTTCGGCTGCTATGAGACTTTAAATATGTTTGTGTCTGACTAGTATGGAAGGGTTTGTTCATGGAAATTAGGAATAATTTTCTTCTTTAGTGAAATAAGTTCAAAATATGTGTGTTGGTTAGAAATATCCTACAGGCATCTC
The DNA here is from genome assembly GCF_006542625.1 of Nomascus leucogenys. Taxonomy (NCBI): domain Eukaryota; kingdom Metazoa; phylum Chordata; class Mammalia; order Primates; family Hylobatidae; genus Nomascus; species Nomascus leucogenys. Next base: position 8,731,355 of record NC_044391.1, read on the forward strand.
CAGTCTGAAACAAAGAGGATTTAAGAATCTAAGGGAGGCCAGTGGGCTATTGGAGGACTTTGTCCTACTCTGTGCTCAGCCATGTTCAGGTTACTCTGTTACTTGAAATCATTAGAAGATTAGCTAAATACTGCTGCTAGAATGGAGTCGTATCTGCTTAGATTATTTTATGTAAGATTCTTGTCAGAATATCTAAATGTGCAAAAAGCTGGGACTTCATTGATCTTTCATCATAGCCTATGTGACTGGTTTTTTGCTTGCTTACAAATTCATATTTGTACCTATGGTTAAATTCAGTCTCAGATCTTGTATTTCTATCATACCATGCATAATTATAGTTTTATTGGAGTGGAGATCTAAGTATAAGCTCTAAATATTTTGCGCAAAAAACTAATAATTGTGAAGAATCTATTACATATAGGTAGTTTACAGCACTAGGGTTTCAATTCGTTGACTAGAGGTCAAAATCCAAAATAACTTGAGCCATTACTGTGGAATTTTATTGTCTGATTTTATCTAATAAAAAAAGAGACTTGTGTCAAAACAACAGTAACTTGAATTATTCCTGTGGATCATAACTGGACAATTTGGACTGATGGAAAATGAGAATATTTATTAAAAATGTCAAAATAGGACAAGATCTTAGAGGATACGTTCTTTTATATAATCATGAGGACCTGTTTGACAAAATTTGCTCCTCTCTGACCTATCTTATGGGAAGAACTCCAACAATGGATAAGATATACTTATTCTTCATCGAAGTAACCTTTTATTTGCATAAAATAGCAGTAAATAGGATAGCAGTAAAAGTTCTGTAGGTTTCTTTTTGAAGTATGCACTACTTAAAATTATTTAAATATCACCTTTTACCTATGGAAAAGGCAAATATGTATTTCCTTTTACATATGGAAAAGGTCCTGGCCTAGAAGTGTTCTGATTTTATATCCTTGTAAGTCAAGATGGAGAGTTGGGTAGAGGATAAGGGAACCCGGTACAAAGAATGATGTGTGAAAGATTTTTAGAACTAGAACAGTGCTAGATTGTATCAATATTGTAAGCTATTTATATACAGAAACTGTTTGAGACAGCTACTTAGTCTCCTTTTGAACTTCTGCAACTTTTCCCCCTCAGCATTGTGTGGTTAGCTATCTTGCCCTTATCTTTTCAACTAAATAGATGTTACATTCCTCAAGGATAGGAAGACATTGTCTTTGGCTTTCTCATGTGCCCGTCCTTGCCAGCCCATTGCTTTGCAGATAGTAAATACCTAGTAAATATTTGTTAAGTGACTAATTCCCTGAAACTCACCATCTTTGTCATGTCTCAGTAAGTCATTCTGTAAATACTTCAGCATATCACATATTAATCATTGACATTTCAGAAGCAAAGAGAGAGTTCTGATGACTTGATCCCAAAATTAAGTTTCGTTTCTTTGTAGGAAGGGCTCAGCTTTCTTCAATTTTGTGTCCCCTAACACCTTACAAAGAGCCTTTCTTGGAATGGGCTTTTAATATGAAGCTGTTGATTGCAAATGTGGGTTCTGTTATCATGAGAAACTGTAATGCATCCTTGCAGATAGTTTTATAGTCCTAATGGTCTACAGACCTTTTTTAGCCACCATATTTTTAAACAATCCTTTCATTCAGATCTAGTGATACTACTCTAGTGGCAATGAAAAAAAAAACATGGTAAGAAAGTATAGCCCCGTTTCTACTGGATGTAGATTTAATTTTCATTTAAAGTCTTTCTTACCCTGCTCTATTTCCTCTATTTTTGTTTTCTCTTGGGGTTTCATCTGTTCGTCTGTGGGTCTGTATTTATTTATTTGGCAGGTATAATCTGTCCTGCCCTCTCCCTCCCCCTGGCATCTCCTTGGAAGCTGCTCTTACTTTGTGTCACCCTAAAGCTGATGGTGACTCTGTTTTCTGGCTTCAAAAGCAGCTTTATGCACCTCTCTCTCTCTCTCTCCCACTCTCTATCTTTTTTGAAATGAGCTGTCTTTGATTATAGTTTGACAGTGTGGTCTGACTGCTAACATTGATTCCCAGCAGTGAACAACTTTGTCATATTGTTCAAGATTAGGTTTCAATGTGTCATTTAATAGACTAAAAAGTCATTCCCAGTAAAATCGAATTCCTGTGGGAATCATTGTTAAGGATGCTCTCAAAATGAAGTAAATATGTAATGCTTTAGAAATTTCACTGGAAAGGCATCAGGTGACTACATTTACTGAAACTACCAATGTCTTAGCTGGATTTTATGTTCTGGAAATGCAATTTAAAACTTGCTTGCCTTTAGTTAGGCAAAACGTGATTCACAATAATTAAGCTTTATGAGCTGCTTCACTTAGGCAGGTCAAATAATATTTTTATTTTGTTTTTAACTGTAAGAAGATATTTGCTCTTTCTTCACATTTCTATATGTGACCCTAACTAAATTCAGGGCTGGGCCCAGACATGTCTGTCTCATTTCAGGCTAGACATGCAGTATCACTAAAAACTAATATTTAACTGTATGCTATAGTGGTGGAAAGAGCAGGCCCTGAAACCAGACTGTATAGATTCAAATGCCACCTTTGGCATTTACTGACTTTGTGACTTTCAGTGTTATGCAACTTATCTGTGCCTTAGTATTGCATCTATAAAATGGGGATAGTGCCTCCTTTATAGGATTGTTGGATAAGAGTTAATACACTTGTAAAATCTGTGCACACTTAATGTGCATGAATCATATTAAGATTTCAGTATTATTTGTCATGCTTATTATGCTGTTTTGTTAGTTTTTTTGTAGTTGACAATGTCCAATGTTTATTTGGAGATATTCCTCTGTCTTATATCTGAGAAGGATGCAGAAGTAGAACAAAAGGCTATCCTCTTCATTGACCCAGCAGTTTGTTTCTCACACCAACTTTGCATAACACTCGCTAACAGAATGAAAGCTCTTCAGTAGACCACCCCAACTTTCCTTGGGTGGCGGTGTGGAGGCCCCTTGTGATTACCTAAGTATGTTCCCAAGAGTCTGATTTCCCTTTGCCATCAATTCCTTTTTGAGAGAAGACTAGAAATGTTTTACATATGTCTTTAAATTTTTAGTGAACATGTTTTGCTTACCTGGATAGGCCATATTATTATTGAGGTTCAACTGCCAGGATCTCAGTCCCTGCTTCAGAGGAGTATAAACATGGGTGGACCCCAAGAGAAGCCAAGTGGGTAGCGCCCACTAAGCATTGGGCATCTATATTGGTTCATTAGCCATAGAGATGGCATTAGATAACTATTAGTTGAATAACATCTTACTCTTTGTGTGGAATCATTTTATAGGCGCTGGCTGTTTCAGATCAAGTAAGGTTTACCTCTAGAGAGAAGCTTGGTTGATTCCAGAGAAGAAGTCTTTATTTGCCTCAGATTGTCACCCTGCCAGTGAACTATTTTTAGGGCTGTTGGTAGTATGTGCCTTAGACCTAGGCCTTGAGTCAGTCAAAGTAACCCTGTCTATCACTTCTGTGTCTTGGCTAAACTACTACATTTAGAGCCTTCACTCCTGCTGCAACTCTTGCCCATGTCAAGCACATCTAGAGCTTAGTCCTGCTGGTACCTGACATGAATTTTGAACCTGTTTTGTCTCCTGAGCAGGTCTTACTTTGCCATGGGCTGTCTTTGCCTGAGTTTGTTCTAGGCTTTTCTTCTAAGGTCTGTTTTGGCTTTTTTTTAAAACGTATCCCCTAGTGCCATGCCAGGTAAGTGACAGGTCCTCAGTAAATGTTTATAGAACAGAAATGCTGGATCCCCCTGCAATGGAAGCTTGTCTAATTTGCTGTGACCTTGCATTCAGCTTGGACTTCTGTGATGGTACCCCTCCAACTGTACTTCTCAATGCTCAGTAAGCTCTTACTAAGTGCCAGGCACTGTGCATATCACTTTGTATTCAGAATATCATTTTATCCTCTCATGAAACCCTATGTTATTGGTATTTTATTATTATTATTATTATTATTATTATTATTATTCCCTTTGTACAGGTGAGGCAACTGAGACCCAGAGAGATTAAGTAATTCACCCGGAGTCATCCAGGCCAAGTAACCATCGATGATGGGATTGAAATACATGTCTATCTGAATGCAGAGACAGATCATAACCTCTACTGGGTTGCCTTGTATATCATACCATTTAGAAACTAGCATGGCACTTTGAGTCAGCTGTCCCACAGGCAGAGTTTGTATTTCATCTGGTTGGGCCAAATCTCCACCTTATCCTAACCAGGTTGTGTGGGCTGCTTTAGCTGCTCTTGCTCAGATGGCTATGAACTTGAGGCTTAGTGTCCTTAATCGCTACTTGGGTTGGGGAGGGCATTGATATAAGAATGCTCAAAGACTAAGCCACTGTCTGTGGGATGGAAACTCCAACTGCTGAACTGAATCAGATCTGCCAGTATCTTTAGAAGAAACATGAAAGTGTAGCAGAGCTATAGCTCTTCCCATATTTCCAAAGCATTCACCCTTCCTGTGTAGGTAGACACGAAAGTTTTCATTTGCAAGTAACTTCTACTCTTTCTTCAGGGCTTTCTCTGGCTCCTGAAGCCAACTCAGCTTGGAGGGAGAGAGGGAGTAGACCAGAAGTGTTGGGGAGTTGAAACCCAGGAGATGTCCATCAATGATTGGCAAGAGTTTGTAGATTAATACCCTAGCTTAGTTTCTATCAAACTGTAGCATGCTTAAGAATCTTGAAAAGTTGTTTAAAAATTAGTAGGTTGGAGGTGAGGCCCAGAGTTTGCATTTCTTTTTTTTTTTCTTTTGACCTTTATTTTAGATTCAGGGAGTACACATGCAAGGCTATTACATGGGTAAATTGTGTGTCGCTGGGGTTTGGTGTTCTTTCTCACTAGAGAAAGAACACAGTATCTTTTTCTCAAATAAGGGCCCTGGCAATTCCTCCAGGGAAGAATGCCAGCTATGCTGTCATCTGCAAACACTTTAAGATCAATACACTCTCTCAACCTGGACTACCTCATGCCCAGTGATACTTTTCTGGAAGGGATCCATGAGAGTGACCTCAAGTCAGCCAAAGTCTTGAGGCTGGAGGACTGGAGACAATCCCGCTGTCTGGGTAGGGCTTTCCATTCTAGAAGCTGGTATGGTCATCTGCTCAGGTTGGTCTCTACCAGAAGAAGACACTGAGACAAGCATGAGAGTGTTTGTAGTTAAGTAGTTTGTGTAAATGCTGATGCCAGAGAGCATTGATAGAAAAGTAGCGAAGTCAGAAAGAAAACCAAAGGAGATAATAAAGTGTTTATTATTAAACAGTTTACATTTATCAACAACTGGAGCTCAATCCTGCTAAGGAACCTACAGCGTACCCTATACTTCATATTTATCCCAAATGGGAGGCAACAGGGCCTTGCTACTCAAAATGTGGTTTGAAGGTTAGCATCATTTGGAAGCTTATTAGAAGTACAAATTCTGACTACACAGCCACAAAAAAACAATGAAATCCTGTCCACTGCAGCAACATGCAGTTGACATGCTGCAGCTAGAGGCCATCATCCTAAACGCATTAACAAAGGAATAGAAAACTACATACTGCATGTTGTCACTGATGAGTGGGAGCTAAACATTGAGCACACATAGAAAGACAAGAACAGGCACTGGGGCCTACTAGAAGCAGGAGGGTGGAAGTGGAGTGAGGATTTAAAAACTAACTGCAGGGTACTATGCTCACTACCTGGGTGACAGGATCATTCGTACACCAAACCCCAGCGACACACAATTTACCCATGTAATAGCCTTGCACGTGTACTCCCTGAATCTAAAATAAAGGTCAAAAGAAAAAAAAAAAAAGAAATGCAAACTCTGGGCCTCACCTCCAACCTACTAATTTTTAAACAACTTTTCAAGATTCTTAAGCATGCTACAGTTTGATAGAAACTAAGCTAGGGTATTAATCTACAAACTCTTGCCAATCATTGATGGACACATCCTGGGTTTCAACTCCCCAACACTTCTGGTCTACTCCCTCTCTCCCTCCAAGCTGAGTTGGCTTCAGGAGCCAGAGAAAGCCCTGAAGAAAGAGTAGAAGTTACTTGCAAATGAAAACTTTCGTGTCTACTAAACTTGATATGAACCAAGATTGCCCAGTATTCTGGGATAGATTTTTTTTCTGAAGGGTAAAAAAAAGAGAGATTCAAATTTTCAACTCTAAGAAATCTATCACACTTCCGAGGATCCCTTAGGGATAAGGGTTAGGGAGTAGTTAGTCACCTGCATGCTTTCACTCTGAATTCCTGCCCCCAGCTGAATTCCTTTAATGTTTTCTCTCTACCAGATCCTAAAGTTTTCTCTGGTTCTCATTAACCCCGAATTTAAACATGGCTCCTCCTGCTTCACTTCCCACAGCATTACTCCCATAATGCTGTTGGGTATGTTAGACCTTTCCTGAAGGTCTGAGGTTAAAGGATGGAGGTTACCTAGAGAACACTTAAAATTCAGTCTAAGATACTAAATACTATCACTGTGCTACTAAGAATTAGTATCACAGTCACTAAGTTTTGGCATCCATTTCTGTTGCCAAGCTTCCCATACTGGTGGCTACTTCTCACATGAGCCCCAAGTCCTGTTATATTTTCTCATCTTGTTTTATTTTTCTTCACAGTTCAAGCTGCCCCCTACCAGCACCCCCCTGTATGGCTGCACAGGCTGTAGACTGTGCAACTATGGGGGGCACTATTTACCATAGACTGCGATGAAAATAGCATCCCCTGGAGTTTATGCAACTTGATAGCTCTCTGTTCTCAACCCCAAAAGACTTAGACCTCACTCTCATAAAACCAGTGGAAGATGGAATTTTCTATTATTTTATTATACATAGCAAGTAAACATCATTTTCTTTCAATCTGTATTTTCTAGAAGTGCCCCAAGAATCCCACATCAGTATAACCGAAAGTGTCATTAATGTATTTTTTCCCCAAAACAAAATAGCAGTTTTCTTTCTGTGAAGAATTCTGTCTTCCTTTTAAGCTCAAATTGCATCCAGCTTCTAAAATTGCAATTTCTCTGCTCATACCTTCTGTTTAGCCCAGTGAAGGATGACACAGGTTCTATCTAGGCCTTAATCAAACAAATCACTGTGAGGACTTCTGTCTTAGCTGTGACCCTGGGCCCTTTGGGAATTCCCGTCCCCCCTAGGCCCTTCTGGAGCCAGCTTTTTATCTTGATATTTTTCTGCTTTCAAGGCAGGCTTGGAAAACCTTTCAATTAAAGATGTCATGTTGGCCTTAATGGAAGCCGCTCTTCATACCTTTCATTCCCCTAAATAGGCTGTTTTCCATTGGCAGTGATTCATAGAAGCCACAGAAGAGTTTGAGATTTAAGTCATTCTCAACCAGTTACAGACCCTAGGAGCAGTTACAGACATTAGGTGACAGAGTTGAATTTCAAAATCCATAGCCTACACTCATGCTAGTAATGGTGAGAAGTGTAAACATAGGAATAAGAGCCAAGGCAATTATCTCGGAGGAACCTAAATATAGTTACCATCTCTGTAACCTTTGCATAATTGTTTTTTCAGCCTTCTTCTCTGTAAAATGGGGATGGTAATCCCTATGTTATAGGCCTGTTAAAAAGATTAAACAAACGAATGTCTGTAAAGTTCTTAGCATGGGGTCTGACAATAATAAGATATCACAAAAAAACTATTGTCATCAAACCTCTAAGTCTGTGCCTCTGAGGGATGTGGTATCCTGATATAGGTTGGTAGTCTTCCTAAGTAAGTTGAATTTCAGGCAGCAGAGGAAAAGTCCAGTGAAGGAGAACTCAAAGATTCTAAATGGATGTCCATAGCACACCCCTTTTGGCAGAACAGTGACTCAAGACTGTAATAAGCAGAAATTAAGGGAACATCTTCCTCTGGAGCTCCTAGGAGACTTGAAACCAGTGGCAGAGTCTCAGGCCCTGTGGGATATTACATTACCACAAATCTAGCCATAGCCTACTGTTACCACTTTTGGTAGGAGCCAGCTGTACTATTATTATTATGAGGAAACTATAGCTATTAAAGGGTTGAGCTGGTAATGAAACCCAAATAATCCAACTTTAGAACCTGTGCTCTTTACCACTGTTTTTTTTTTTGTCTCCTTAAATATGTACGTGTGTGTGTACCTATTATGCACATAAATACAAAATTATATATATTAATATATAGTGTATATGATAATATAGAATATCATATATAAAGTTTCAAATTGCCTTAAATATATTTCCCTGTGAAACTGATAGTTATAAGTTTAGAACATATTTTTTTCTTGCATTTGAACAATGTTCATGTATACTTTGGTCTCACAAATGAAACCTGTTTGTCATTGTGCTTCCTAAACTTGAATATTTTATGGATCCTGTTGAAAGACATTCTCTGGGACCCTTAGTATTGACATAAATAATTTTTTGTTGTAATGTCACTCTAAAATGTACAAATATATAATCAGGTATAAATGTATTATGCTTGTAGCTCCTAAAATTATTTAAAAACAAATTTTGAAACTACAAAAGCAATGGCATTCAAATTAATGACACAAGTTTCATGTGACAATGATGTTTGCTGGAACGAAATTGCTACTTGAGAAATCAATATGGTGTAGAGTTATAAAAAACAGGATCTTTAGAGTTCAGCATGACAGAAGTACCATGTACCATGTGATGAAAACTTTTGCTTTTTTTTTTTTCCTGTTGAAATTGCTATGAAACCATTCACATGATGGGCAGAAACAACCTTTGCTCTTGGTGTGAATGCAACATTTATATACTCAGTGTCTGCCTTTGTTTGTTCCTCCAAAATAATGGTACTTGGTACAAATTGATTATAAATGTGACTTTTCAGTATTTGATCAGAGTGGGGGATAATAAGGGAGTCATGCAGATGACACTAACCAGCTTTTCTTCTGCTATCTGCATTCTGTCCCTAAGGGATCTCATCTGGTGTCCTGGCTTTAAAAAACATTCACTTGCTGACAACTCTCGAATTTGTATCTATGGCGTGTATTGCTCCTCTGAACTTCAGATTTGTGTATCTAACTGCCTAATAAACATTTCGGCTTAGATTTCTAAATCTAACAGTTTACAAGTCCCAAACAAATCTTCTGGCCCCCTGACCTGCTCCAAACCTGCTTGTCCTGTATTCGTCTCCATTTCCCAGAAGGGCAACTCCACTCTTCCTGTCATACAAGCCCCAAACCTTAGTCACCCTTTACTTTTCTCTTTTTCTCACATTTTAAATCCAGTCACCCTGAAAATCCTGTTGGCCTAAAAATATATCCAGAACCTGAATACTTCTGCCTGCCTCCATTGCTGGCTCCCACACCCAAGGCACCATCATTTCTTGCCTGGATGATGGCAGTAACCACCTCATTTGTCTCTTTGTTTTCACCCTGGCATTCCCAATCATGTAGTGCAAATACAGTATTTTACATAGCAATCAGAGTGATGCTTTAAAAGTAAAACACCTAATAGGTTACTACAGCATTCATAGTCTTCAACCCTCTAAAGGGCCCATTTGAGAGTAAAAACCAAAACTCTTACCATGTCCGACAAGGCTCTGCCACTGTTCTTTACTCAGTTGATTCCAGACTTACTTTTCTTCAAACACACAAGCATCTACTTTTTGTAGGCTTTGCACTGCTTTTCCCTCTGCTGGGAATCCTGTTTCCTCAGATGGTCACCTGGTTTGCACCTCCTGGCCTCTGCTTAGATGTCACTTTATCAGTGAGGCCTTCCCTGACAATCCTATTAAAAAAACTCTGATCCCAGCATACTTCTTCCTCATCACTTTCTCACCTGCTTTATGTTTTTTTTTTTTCCATGGTGCGCCTATCACCATGTATTAGTATACACATATAAATGTATATGTATTTCAATTGTTTATTACCTGTCTGTTTCTACTAGGGAATATAAGTTCCATGAATGCAGAAACTTAGTTTTTTTCAGTATCTAAAATAGTGCTTGTCACTTATTACATGTAATAAACATTTGTTGAATGAATCAATGAATGCTTACTTTTTAAAACTTATCAGCAGAATAAAAACACAAAAGGAGGTATTATTAGGGAGAGGTTGCAAATCTGAGGGTAAAAATTTCATACCAGCGTGTAACACCAAGGAATGTACTATGAGTACAACTTAGATTTTGTAAAATGTTAGAAATCTTTTTACTGCCGACTTTCATTTTTATCAACCTAACATCTTTTGAATTTTACAGTTGAACATAACTTCTAACTTCTCCTAAATATTTGCATGTATATTTACAGCTTATTTAAAAGGTAACCATGGCTAATTGTGTGACCACCAACACCATGCTGGGGTGTTAATATAGTTCAGATTGTCTGAGAGAAAGGTGCTTTGTAAATGAGTCACTCCCCTGATTTTCACTTGAAATTCATCCAATTATTGACAGCACTTAGTTTGTAACACTTTCTGGACTCAGAAGAGAGGGAAGTTTGCTGAGCTGAAACCCTGATATGCAGTGGAGATTTACATTCAGAGGGAAACAGTGTCTGTTGAACTGTGTAACAGCTATCCATGTAGGAAACTCGAACAGTGTCCAAAGAACACACATAATTGTGGTGATTAAGCCAGTAAGCTGGTGACACGAGGAAAGAAAGTACAAATTGAAGTTTCAGCAACAGGTGTAAGGCATGTGGTCTATCCTTTCCTGGTAGTCTTAGGAAAGTAATAAGATAGCTTAATTACATGATTAAAATACTCAAAGTCGGCCGGGCGCCGTGGCTCCCGCTTGTAATCCCAGCACTTAGGGAGGCCGAGGCGGGCGGATCACGAGGTCAGGAGATCGAGACCACGGTGAAACCCCGTCTCTCCTAAAAATACAAAAAATTAGCCGGGCGTGGTGGCGGGCGCCTGTAGTCCCAGCTACTCGGAGAGGTTGAGGCAGGAGAATGGCGTGAACCCGGGAGGCGGAGCTTGCAGTGGGCCGAGATCGCGCCACTGCACTCCAGCCTGGGTGACAGAGCGAGACTCCGTCTCAAAAAAAAAAAAAAAATACTCAAAGTCCAGCTGCAACTCATAGTTTCTGCCTGTGCTTGCTTGCTTTTTTCTTATTAGAAGTGTTGAGATCTTTAGATTGTTATGGTTTACCTTTCTGTTGTCCTCTTTTTTTTTTTTTTTTAAAGACTGAGTCTCGCTCTGTTGCCAGACTGGAGTGCAGTGGTGCGATCTCAGCTCACTGCAACCTTCGCCTCCCAGGTTCAAGTGATTCTCCTGCCTCAGCCTCCTGAGTAGTTGGGATTACAGGCACACACCACCACGCCCAGCTAATTTTTGTATTTTTAGTAGAGATGGGGCTTCACCATGTTGGCCAGGATGGTCTCAATCTCCTGACCTTGTGATCTGCCCGCCTTGGCCCCCCAAAATGCTGGGATTACAGGCGTGAGCCACTGCACCCATCCTCTGTTGGCTTCTATTTTTTAGCTTTTACATTTAAGTACTGTTAATATGAAATTAATCCAAGCTTGTCTTCACATTCTGCTGTTTTTTCCCCCAGTGTAAATTAATGACTTACTCAAAACAATTTTTAAGTCATTAGCTAAAATGTGTACACATCTTAATACTATATAACAGTGTGTTCATAAATGCACAGTGTCTTATATACACTTATTATCATGTATGCGATATATTTGTTTGTACTTCAAGAACATTATGAAAATAAGGGATGAAACCATGATTTGATTTGCATGCATAAGAAAAAAGAGTCTCTTTGTTTAAACAGAAAATTGAGTCGTATTAAAGCCATACTTCAGCATTGTAGGAAGCATCCTGTTATAAGCACGTCTTTCTTTTCCTTCCTCCCTTTCTTCCTTCCTGTTTCAATAGATATTAATTGAGTACCCACTATGTGCCAGGCAATAAAGTACACACTCAGTTTGGCGTTGGTATGAATGCTAATTTAGCAATCCTAGGCTATCCTGGAGTGGCATCTTGAATGTACTCAGTTGGAGTGAGCTTGCATTTGGTTTTTCAGTTGGGCATGGGAAAGACGAGGCCCATTTCCCTGGATTTGGAATCTGGTGGTTTTGCATTTGTCAGGGCAAGCTGCTGTGTTTATTCTCTAAGAGAGTCTCACTTACCTGTTAGTTTGGCTTCAAAAACTTTTAGCAACCTGAACTTTAATTTTCTGTTATGTGAACACACACACCACACACACATGCTATCTATCTATATATCTATCTATTATCTGTCAATCTATCAATCTATCACTCTATCTGTCTATCTATCTATCTATCTCTGCAAAGTCTTATGGCTTATTTTTCTTCCTAAGTTCTAGACTTGTTTTATTTTTTCTTCTTATTTTTCCTCTGAGTTCCCTGTTTCAGTTAAAAGTTTGCATTATATATTGTAGCAAATTGTTTTTGAGGAAATGTACTATATTTATTCAATACAAAAAGATAAATGCGTACATGTCTAGAGGATTGAGAAGATAGATACTTTGAAAACTGCCCTAAGATTGAATGTAATAGGAAGATGAAATGTTTTTAAAAGAAATTAAATAGATTAACTAACTTATTTCCCACAGACCATTAGCCAGACAGAAAATGATAAGAAAGTCAATGCTTACCTGATCACCTATTTCAATATCTAGAGGGAGGCCAGAGGTTTCACATCTTATTACCAGTCTTTCCTAATATTATTCCTTTATATCCTTTACTTTTCCATTGATTACTCATAGGGGAGATGGCTACCTGAGAGAGCTCTCTATTTGAAAATGTGTTTATTAAAAAAAAAAAAAACAAACAAACAAAAAAAAACACCTAATGCTAAATGACGAGTTAATGGGTGCAGGAAATCAACATGGCACATGGATACATATGTAACAAACCTGCACATTGTGCACATGTACCCTAAAACCCTAAAGTATAATAATAAAAAAAAAAAAAAAAAAAGAAAATGTGTTTATTTCAATAAGAACAAAAGTATCTGGACATTTTTGTGTAGGATATTAGACAAAATATTTTTATGAAAGACCTTAAAGTCTGAACTTCGTATGGGTTTTCCACAGTACAGAAAGAAGGTGGAGTTTTTGGCTGAAGCTGACCTGTATTTAAGTTGACGTTGAGTGCTGTATTACTTCTGTTTTGAATCCTTCTTCAAGACTTGTCCATCATAGTCAATCCCAAAGCTCAGAGTTTCTAAAAAGGATTTTAGGCTGTTAAAAAATACATTGTATGGTAACACTTAACAGTTTTTGAGAAAAATGATACATGTGAGATATGATGGATTTTAGAAATTATAACAGCACCCTCTGGTTAGTGTTCCTTTACTACTTCTGTTATAAATCAAGAGTTTGCAATTTTGACAGCTAATCTTTTTTTCTGTCAGCAAAAACTTGACTCAGCCTCTTAACTATAAGCTCTTAAGATATTGATATATATTTTCCTTGGAATTATAGTTTGAGCCTCTGAATTTTTGTGTCTTTTGGGCTGTTATACCCTGTGATGAACAGAATAGGACTTTATTCCTTTACAGCTGGATTAAAGATATAACTTCAGATACTTATTTAAAAATTAGCATTGTTTCCATAATAAGCAAAATAGTATTGTTAATTCATAGCACAGGCATTATTTGAAAACAAACTAATGATGAAACTAAGATTTTTAACATAAATCTGCAGTATGGTATGTGTTCTACTGTCCTTATTCCAGCTGTTGAGGATTTGAAGTGAGAACGGGCCAATTTTAGCATGTGTTGGAACCATCCATTTGTCTATTTGACAAAGATCTTAGAATCTTCCAGTTGAAAAGGTCTTTGGAGACCATCTACTTCAACTCCCTTAATTTACAGTTGAAGGGATCTGTGGAGAAAGTTACTCCCCAACTATTATGTTAATAAGTACAACATTGTTACTCAGTTCATTGCCAGACAAACCTTTGTTAGGAATATAACAGTTCCACAAATAGCCAACAAATAGTTGGCAAACTTTATATTTTTATTTGTAGGCAGCTCATCAGATTCAGGAAATAATTTTCCCCAGGAGTGCTCTGACTTTAACACATGGAACTTGTTTTCACTGAGAGAACAACTGAAATTCTTTCAGAAGAGATGTTTTAGAATCTCTGTTACAATAAAACACAGTATAATGCTACATGCACTAGAATGTAGTGAGGTCCAACTTTCATTTTGATTCCATTGTTTATTTGAATGCTCCCTTCCTCCTCTGGTTTTGTTTCCTTGTCTCCATGTTTCCAAAAGGAGTTCTTATCTTGGACAACCTATTTCATCTTTAAAATAGAAGTAATATCATCACATCTTCCTAGATCTTTGGGGCTAAACCCAGAAATTCTCGTGACTTTCTTACTACTCAAGACAGTCTTAGGATTTTTTTTTTTTTTTTTTTTTTTTTTTTTGAGATGGAGTTTCGCTCTTGTTGCCCAGGCTGGAGTGCAATGGCTCGATCTCAGCTCACTGCAACCTCCACCTCCCAGGTTCAAGTGATTCTCCTGGCTCAGCCTCCTAAGTAGCTGGGATTATAGGCACGGGCCACCATGCTTGGCTAATTTTGTATTTTTAGTAGAGATGGGGTTTCTCCATGTTGGTTAGGCTGGTCTTGAACTCCTGACCTCAGGTGATCCGCCTGCCTCAGCCTCCCAAATTCCTGGGATTACAGGTGTGATCCACCATGCCCAGCTAGAATCTTTATATATTTTTGAATATATTCATTAGGAATCTCCTTAAGTTGTTTTAAGGTGCTTCAAATTTAATTATCAGATTGATTTCTGGAAACATTGTCTTTCTACCTCCTCAGACTGCTGGAGAATTGACAGGAAAAGTTGGAATCAAACACCTAGTTATTAGGGAATATATTTCGTTTATTTGCCTGGATTAACCATTCCCCTCCTCCCCCCTCAAGCAGCTATGTGTATATAAACCTATCTTTATTGTAAAATATTTTAAAAATGTACTTCTATTTTTAAATTATAAAATAAGGCATATTCTCTTTATGAAATTTGGAAAAATAGAACAATTTAAATAAAATCAAATGTTTATAATCAGGATCTAAAGATGATCTTGCTATATACTGGTGTTTATATATTTCCAGTATTGCTTCTATTATTTCTTTTCATTTGGAATTACATTGATCATTTCTTTTTTTCTATTTTGTTCCATCGAATCAATATATCATGGGCATTTTGTCAGGTCATTAAATATTTTTATAGAAGTTGACATAGTGTTACAAAAATGTATCATATGGCTATATCACAATTTAACCAATCACTATTGTTAGTCATTTGTGTTGTTTCCAAAATTTGCTATTAGAAGTAATGTTATAATGCACATTCTTGTGTGTATATCTACGATAATTTTCTTAGGGTAAATACCCATATGTGGAATTAGTCATATGGTATTTTCATATGTAATACCAAAAGGTCCTCTAGAAATTTTTATTTCTCACCATAGGGCCCATATACCTCTGTCCTAATAATATATATATATGTATATATTATATATATTATAGATATATGTATATATAATATATACATATATATATGTTTAGAGATTTCTCAGAAAGTTAAACATAGAACTACCATAAGACCTAGCAATACCACTCATATGAGTAGTTTTATGTTTATTATGGTAGTTCTATGTTTAACTTTTTTGAGGAATCTCTAAACTGTTTTTCACAGCACCTTACCATTTTACATTCCCAGCAGCATAGCACAAGTGTTCCAAGAGTTCCACTTGTTCCAATAGTAACACTTGTTGTTTCTTATTTTATTGATAATAGCCACCCTAATCATTATACAGTGATATCTAATTGAAATTTTTATTTGCATTTCACTGATAGATAGTGATGTTGAGCATCTTTGCAGGTACGTATTGCATTCGTGTATCTTCTCTGGAAAAATGTCTATTCAAGTCCTTTCCCCATTTTTGAATTGAGCTGTTTGTTTTTCATTGCCATTATTGAGTTTTAGGAGTTCATTGTATATTTCGGATATTAATCCTGTGTAACATAGATGATTTGCAAATATTTTCTCTTATTCTGGGGTTTTTCTTTTTAATCTCTTGAAAATGTTCTTTTTTTGAGACCAGGTCTCATTCTGTCATCCAGGCTGGAGTTCAGTGGTGTGATCACAGCTCTCTGAAGCCTCAACAACTCCTAGGCTCAAGGGATCCTCCCACCTCAGCCTCCCAACTAGCTAGGAATACAGGTGTATGCCACCATGCCTGGCTAATTTTTAATTTTTTTTGTAGAGGTGAGGTTTCTATATGTTGCCCAGGCTGGTCTCGAGCTCCTGGGCTCAAGCAATCCTCCTGCCTTGGCCTCCCAAAGTGTTGGGATTACAGGCATGAACTACTATGCCCAGCCTTGAAAGTGTTCTTTGATACACAAAAGTTTTAACATTCTGATGAAGTTTATCTAAATTTATCAAAACACGCTTGGTAATGGTGTATAATCCTTTTACCATTGGTAATGTTGCTGAATTTATATTGCTAGTATTTTGTCTAGGATTTTTGCATCAATATTCACAAGGAATATCGATTTGTAGTTTTCTTTTCTTGTAGTGTCTTTGGTTTTGTTATCAGGGCAATACCGGTCTCATAAAACGAGGCAGAAAGTGTTCCTTACTCTTCAATTCCTGAGAAGAGTTTGAGAAGGAATGGAGTTAATTCTTCCTTAAATGTTTAGTAGAAATCAACAGCAGAAACATTTGGTCCTATGCTTTTTTGTTGTTGTTGTTGGAAGCCTTTTGATTATTAATTCAGTCTTCTTAGTAGTTATGAGTCTATCCAGATTTTCTGTCTTCATTTTTCAGTTTTGGCAGATAGTGGTTGCTAGGAATTTGTTTATTTCATCTAGATTACTCAGTTTGTTGGCATACAAATGTTCATAGTATTCTACTCATAGTCTTTTTCTTTTGTTTTGTAAAACCAACAGCACTTGCTTTTGGTGCATCCAATAAGTTTTCATTTGTTGTGATTTTATTTTCATTTGTCTTAAAGCATTTTCTAATTTATTTTGTCATTTATTATTTGATCTATTGGTTGTTAAGACTGCATAGTTTAATTTCCATATACTTATGAATTTTCCTATTTCCTTCTGATATTGATTCCTAGTTTCATTCCATTGCGATTGGAATTTTTTTGGTATGATTTAAATCTTTTAAAATTTATTGCGATTTGTTTTGTGGCTTAATATTATTGTCTGTTCTGTAGAATGTTCTATGTACGCTTGAAAAATGAGTAATTTGTTGGATAGAGTATTCTGTACATGCGTCTTAGGTCTAATTTGTTTATAGTTTTGTTTAAATTTAGTATTTCCTTATTGATGTTCTGTCTGTTGTACCTGTTATTGAAGGCAAGGTATTGAGTCTTCGACTATTATCTCCCTTCTATTCCAGTATGTAGAACTATTTCTTCTTTCAATTCTAGGAATGTTTGTTTCACATATTTTGGGGTTTTGTTGTTTGGCGCATAATTCATAATTGTTACATATTTTTGGTGAATTGACCCTTTTATCAATATATAATGTGTGTCTTTCTCCTTTTACAGTTTTTGACTTCAATTCTATTTTGTCTAATAATAGTATAGCAACCCCAACTATCTTTTGGTTACATTTGCATGTAATGTCATTTTCCACCTATCAGCCTGTTTCCATCTTTCAACGTATTTGTGTCTTTAGATCTAAATTAAGTCTCTTTTGGATGACATATAGTTGGATCATGTTTCATTTTAATCCTTTTGCTAATTTCTGTGGTTTGGAGATTTTAATACATTGACACTTAAAGTCACTACTGTTAAGGAAAGATTTACTTCTGCCATTTGTTATTTGTTTTCTTATAGCTTTTTTATTGCTAATTTGCGCTATTACTGTCTTATTTTTGTTCAGTTGATTTTTTTTGTAGTGAAAAGCTTTGATTCCTTTATTATTTCTTTCATTTATATTCTACAGGTATTTTCTTTGTGGTTACTGTCAGGGCTATATAACATTCTAAATTTATAACAATGTAATTTGCATGGATACTAGTTAAACTTTGGTCACATACAAAACTGCCTCTATATACCTTCATGTTATTGGTATTTATATCTTTATACATTGTCTACCTAATGACATAGGTTTATAATTGTTATTTATGCATTTGTCTTAAATAATGTGGAAAATAAAAAGTAGAGTCACAAACCAAAATTGCAATATTACCTGCTTTGTATCTGCCTATGTATTTACCTTTCCCTGAGACCTTTATTTATTTATATGGCTTGAAGTTACTGTCAAGCTTCCTTTCTTTGGAACCTGAAGCACTCGGGTTGGCATTTCTTTTAGGGCTGGTCTAGGGGTAAAAAACAGCCTTAGCTTTTATCAGCCCCGCCCACACTTTTACTGCCTGAGTTCTAAATTAGATGAAACAAAGATGAGTACCTTGCTTCAGTCCTTCTTGTATCCCTCAGGCAGGTTAGAGCAAATTGACAAATAATTTGCAAATAAAGTCTGTTCTGCTGTGTTTGTTTTGAGGGAGGGAATGGGAACTGGAATGCTCTGGTTTCCCCACCAAGACCACTGTCAGGCCAGGGAGAGGGAGGGGCAAGTATGAGTAAAGACACCACAAAACTTTTCTATTATTTCGAAATAGGTTTTTGTTTTTGTTTTTTTTTGATTAGGGATTTGCTTGTTTGCTGTAAACTTTTGAGTTTTTTTCACAGCTCCATAAAAGTAGGTTTAGATACTTGCTGCTTGTGTTTTTTGATGTTTCTGGGGGACAGGGGCAGGCGGTGGGGGTGTTTAAGAACTTGATGCGTCCGGGAGCGGTGGCTCACGCCTGTAATCCCAGCACTTTGGGAGGCCGAGGGGGGCGGATCACGAGGTCAGGAGATCGATACCACCCTGTCTAACACGGTGAAACCCCGTCTTTACTAAAAATACAGAAAAATTAGCCGGGCATGATGGCGGGCGCCTGTAGTCCCAGCTACTCGGGAGGCTGAGGCAGGAGAATGGCGTGAACCCGGGAGGCGGAGCTTGCATTGAGCTGAGATCGCGCCACTGCACTCCAGCCTGGGCGACAGAGCGAGACTCTGTCTCGAAAAAAAAAAAAAAAAAAAAAAAAAAACTTGATGCTTTCTAGTCCACCATTTTGCTGACATCTTAAATTTTTTTTTTTTTTTTTTTGAGACGGAGTTTCGCTCTTTTTGCCCAGGCTGGAGTGCAATGGCGGAATCTCGGCTTACCACAACCTTCGCCTCCCAGGTTCAAGCGATTCTCCTGGCTCAGACTCCTGAGTAGCTGGGATTACAGGCATGCACCACCACACCCGGCTAATTTTGCTTTTTTAGTAGAAACGGGGTTTCTCCGTGTTGGTCAGGCTAGTCTCGAACTCTCGACCTCAGGTGATCCACCCGCCTCAGCCTCCCAGACTGCTGGGATTACAGGTGTGAGCCACCACGCCCAGCCTTAAAGTATTTTTTAATGTGTCTAAATTTTTATATTGTCCCTTTAAGGTATACTTATGCCCTGCAAAGTAATTATACACAAACCAATAAGCTAAGAAAGAATGAAAGGAGTAATAATTTTTGGTGCTATTTTAACTGTGAATTTAGAATAGGAAGCTTTTTTTGCAAGTATATTTTTTGTATAAAATCAAGAAAATATATAAAATAATTGTATCCCCTTTTTTAAATATATTTTTACCTCTTACTCTTTTCAGGTTCTAAAATGTGACTTAATTATGAAGGTTATTAGCAATAAGTGGCATTTCCAAAAGTTTCAGCACTGATACCACCACAATTACAACTACAACACCACTGATACCACTGATAATTTGTTTCTTCTTTCTCTCCTCTGTCCACATTTTTAGAGTTGAAGTATATTTTTAGAGTTGAATTTTAATATTTATTTTTGGGGAAGTAATTTTGAAGAGTCAGACATGAAGGGTGATTGTCAAATTTCTTCTTTGTTTACAATTTAGGTTGATAATGACAATTTGTGTACTGGACTGCTGTGATGAAATGGAGTCTGAGACTGGGTTATGGCTCAGCCAGAAAGGGTATTGTGACCAATTTATGATTTTTGCCATAGTCCTGGAAGGTGGCAGTATTTATGTCAATCATTTTCCATCTTTATTTTCAGCATCCCTTGAGCCCCAATCTAATAAAGTCCTCAAATCACCTATGTGCTGCTTTAAATTACCAGCTGTTATAAGGTACTTAATTTGAATCATGTAAATCTATAATAAATTGGGGACAATTTCTCTAGTAGATCATCTTAGAGGAACTAAAATATTTAATGGAAGTCCAATTAAAGATCATATTTAAAATGTCAAAAGACCATAGGTTTATCACGTTGAATTCTTTATTCCTTTGCAATCTAGACATTTAATTCACCTTGTTTCTGTTCAGGTTCCAACCATCTTTGAACATGCAAAACAATATGATTCACACAATTCTTTGACATACCCAGCCTAAATTTGTACCTAATGTTTACCTACGTAACAGCAGTATTTCAAAGCCTTCTTTTTCATTTACTCTTTGGTCAAAGAAAATCTCTTTCACCCAGTGTTAGCTTAAGTTTTTGATACTGAGCTTCATGTCTCTGAGTGTCATATCTTTAAGCACATTTCCTGAGTTTTCATTTTTAGGCATTATCTACTGGCATTCCATTATGAAAAGATAATTTGTTTCTTCTTTATCTCCTCTCTCCACATTACCCCATAATACACTGGACCTTCTCCACCCTCCAGCTTTCTTACATAATTATATCAAAGTAATGCTATACAAATTATGATATAGCTCTGTTCAGTGTTTGCATTACTATAACTATGAAAAGTGATCAAGAGCTAGACATATAACAGCTATAATTTTTTTTCCTTTACTGTGCAGCTCTTGTTTACCTTGGAGTTAATAATAGCATTTATAGTTATTTGCTTGGTTTTCTATGTACTTGTTAATTCAAACCAAACATTTAGTCTGTTACCTAAATCTCTTCTCAGGATACCCAGACAAATCTGGTATTCCATCATTTTTGTCTTTCTGAAGAGGATTTTCCTGGAAATTTCTGACCTTCTGTCCTATGAACAAATTATCCTGTAGGTTTTGTATCAATTGTCATCATCCCGGCCTGTCCTCTCACCGTTACCCTGGGGACTCTTCACATCTTTCCTCTGTCCTATCTATTGTTTCCTGTGTCTCATCTTCCTATGTCTTAGTTTATTCTCTTATTTTGGTGACACTCATCCCTCTGTATCTTTCAAATAAATGCTACTTTGCAACTAAATTTTTGAATGATCTTGTATCTGAAAATATACCTTTTACTTTGTTGATGGTTTCCTGACTACAGAATTCTAGATTGAAAGTTTTTTTCTCAGTGTTTTGAAAGAATTGTTTTTGTTTTTTCTCCTCTGGAAGCTTGTAGTACACCAGGTACTGAAATTTCTCTATAATGCGCTTTGATGTGGGTTTATTATTATCCATTGTAATAAGCTTTCTGTGAGCACTTTCACTCATGTTCTCCCTGGGGAATTTTCTAAATTATATCATTGATTTTACCCCTCCTCTTGTTTATCTTTGTAGAATTTATACAATTTGATGTTGGATCTACTGGACTGGCCTTTCTTTCTTACATTTGATCTGTTTGTCTTTGATATTTTCTCGATTCTGTCAACTTTTTACTTTTTGTTATATTTTTTGTTTCCAAGGCTTATTTTTTTGTTCCCCAAATATTCCTCTTTTTTTCCTTTTAGTAAAAGTATTTTGTTTTTATGTTATGGTTCTCTTCTCTTATCTCTCTGATATTAATAATAGATTTTTTTAAAGTTTTCTTATTTCTGCATATTGCATTTCCTTCAAGTTGCTATTATACATATTAGTTTGCTTAATTTTTAATCTTTCATATTAGTGACTTTCCTCAGATGTCTTATAGTCTTTTGGTTATCCACTGACTTGTAAAGGTGTGGGACAAAGTAGCTCGATTGAAGTTTTTGTGCATAAGTTTGTATGCAGAGACCTTTTACTTTACCCCTTAGCCCTTATTTGAAAATGAAGAGGGACATTTAACTGTATAAGATCCAGGGATGAAATTTGGATATCCACCTGCTTCTTAGATATTTTTTCAGCAAATCATTTTTATTTGGCTTTATTCCTTCACCCTTATCTTTGAAGTACCCATAACCACCAATTCCTTAGTCTTTTAGAATTTAGCAGTATAAATTTGGTTGGCTCTTATATCATGGACACAATTATTCACCCCTCATTCCTCTCCAATTAATTACCTTCTTTTATCTTTTTTTTAAACGGTGAAACTTTTATAATAAATTGATTTTATTCATCCTCTCTCTTTCTTTACTTATCATGCCTCCCAGTCTGGTTTCAACACCCCTCAACTTTCGTTTAAGACACCTCTGTGTTGGTAAGTCTAGCAGATATTTTTGGCCTTTGAATAATTTGACCTCTCTGAAGATTTGCCCCAGTTAGGCACTTTCTCCTTCTAGTTTGTCTACGGCTTCTCTGGAAGTTCTTAGTTTTTTCTAGTTCCATGTCTTCTACTTTCCTCATGATTCTTTCTTTTAGAGGATATCACTCAAGACTGGTAATATCAATATATCTAATATATAATATTAGATCAATATATCTAGTATCAAATACATGATATATATGTATGATATATAATATACATGTAACATAATATATAACATATCTCACTATTTATATATGTGCATGTATCTGTATACATACACACACATGCATATGCAAATCCACAGCCATGACACATGCCAAATTGTCCTGTTGTGTAGTCTGGTCACAGATTTTTGGAAAAGTTGCTCTATAATGAATGATTTCTCTTTTTTAATGTGTGAAGGTCTGGAAAACATCCTTAGAAATATAGCTGGTGTTTCTTTTATTTGCTCCATGTCAAATGGTAGAGCTGGAAGTGCTCAGTTAAACCCTGATTCCTTGCAGCTTAATTCTTCAGTCTCAGTTTTAGAGTAATGAAATACCAAGTGGCTGAATTAGCAGATTTTGAATGCTGTATAATGTTCTCTTTATAATGGAAATGGTTGATAGTATTGTGTAAATGTTCTATGATATTTGGTAAAAGTTAATAATTCTGTTTTCTTATTTGTAACCTTATCATAATTTCTATCATAGTAATGAGCAGACTTTTAGACTGGCAATTTATTGAAAATGTTAGTAAAATAATGATATCATATGAGGCAGTTTAGTCTATAATCTCAAATGTAATTAAGCAGAAAATATTAAATAACCATTTTGTAAACTGACAGAACTCAATTTTTAATGAATTGAAATACAGATGGAGAGAAATGCCAAAATGGATTAATAGTATTATAATAGCTGATCCTCTTAGACCAGACCACACTGTCTTCAAGATATATGCCTATTAAAATCTTGGTATTCTAATTTTAAATATGACAGTAGTGCTATTAACATAAAAATATGACTCAATTAATAAGATTCACTTTATGACTATTTAACTCTCTCAGAGTTAGGAAGAATCCCTCAGTCTAGTATTCAAGAGAATCTTCTTAATTTCTAGATTTTAGAATAGAAGTAGAAGATTAAATCAAAATGCCAGTTGTTTTATGAAATGAAAAGAATGTCTGTTGTTGCCTTTTCAGATTAGGCATATTGGTACTTAGTGTTATCTTCCTGATATTAATTTTATACTACTCCTGTATTTTTACTAAGATGAATTTGGTTTTGAATGTGAAAATAAATTATTTAAAAAGAGATAAATCTTTTGCAATCAAGTGTTGGCAATAGAGTTGATTTGCAGCAGTGTTATCTTTGAAATTAAGTGATAGTGCCAGTAAGTGTTGCTTAGAATACTTCTTACAGATACTTATGTGAATTAATGGAATTGTACACTTATTACCTGTGAAGATAAATTGATCATTGAAATGGTATGTGAAACATTCAATTCCTAAATTAACTCGAATGAATAAGAACTTTCATTGAGCGATTTTTTATTGTATAGCCGAATTTACTCTGGAGTCTATAGGGAGCTTTGCCTTTGAGTTGGCTCATAAATATTACGCTTTTCGATGAGGTAATTTGGTCCTCCAGTAACTAAACCCCTGAAGGGGAAGTCTAATATTGTCCTGGTTATTGAACTTCCCTCTAAACTTAGGACTGATACAGTGAGGGGTTACCTTTTAATATGCAGTATTTACTGCTTTAAAAACTAAACTAACTACTCTTCTTGGTCTACTATTAATGAATTGAGGGTTCAGCTTAACCTTCACAAAGTGTTTAAGCCAAGCACCTGATGATATTTAAACTCACTGTAATATTTCACTTAAAATAAATCCCAGAGGTAGAGGTTCTAAGGTTGTAAGAAAGCCACAGTGTTCCTATATATATGTATTTATTTCTTTTACACTAGGCCAGACCTTTATCATTTATAACCAGGATGATTTGTGTGGCCTTTAAATGTCCACAGTGCTTGATAATTTCTTCCTTGTTCATGGTCCTGTTAGGTAAAAGTTTTACACTTAACAAAATTAGATACAAAGCGTATTCTCAAGAAGCATATAGCCTGATAACTGTATTCAGTATCTCCAGAAGGATAAAGAAGTGATCTAATGGAAAGAGATCAAGTAATGATCAAATACTTCACATTTAGAAGATCAGAGAAAGCTTCAAGGAGAAATTGCCTTAAACATGTGTTGGAAGTTAGTATAGATGGGCTTTGGTCCTTTTAGTGGACTGTACGGTGCTCTGCTCACCTGAGTCCATTTATAGCTGTGGATGGTTCCTGGCATGCAGATGGTTTCCTAAGTCAGGCATCAGCACTTTTTTGCTTTTCTGCCTTTGGGCTTTCTCTGGCACTGGAAGAGCTTGCTTGGCTATGCTGCAGTTTCCACAGGGGAATGGAGAGGAGTTAACACCCTTAGGGGCAACCCTCAGACAGTGGCTGATGGGAAAGAATCTATAGATCAATGGCCCTGCCTCCCCAGCCTCTGTCAGGAGAACCATTTGGTGGTGTGACCTTCATGTTTACCAGAGGGTCCCTAACAGGATTGTGCTCCTGTGGCTCACAGTAGTAACTTCATCATTAATGCAGCCATTATTGCATTTTCTTTCTTTTCTCCCTTTCCATTTTCTTGTATTTCTTGAGATCACTTCCGAATTAAACCATCTACTCCCAAATCCCTTTCTTAGCATCTACTTTTGGTGTACCTAAACTAAAACGGTTAGAGTTGGAGAAAGAACAGCGTGAATCAAGTTGTGCAGATTAAGTATAGCATCAGTGAGTGGTTCAGTTTAACTAGACTATCAGGTTTATGGTTCCAGGGCAATAAAATTAGTCAGGTCACAGGAACTTAAAAGTCAGACTAAGGATTTGGGGCTTTTCTTCAGGCATTGCAGACTTTCCAAAGGCTTAGCAGAAGGAGGTGACACTATCAGAATTTTGCTTCCACATAGTAACTTGATGGCAGTCTTTAAAAGAGATTGAAGATGAGAGAGACTGAAAGTGTGGAGAACATCTAGGAGATGGTTCTGTCATTGCAGGGTTTAGGTTAGGCAGTAACACTAGTGGGAATGGAGAGGAAGGATAGTAAATGCTACATTTAGCAACTGGTTTGATACGGATGCCACAGGAGAGAAAGGCATTAAAAATAATGCAGTATTTCTAGCTTTGACTGCTAAATGGGAGGATGGCAATGCTTTGTTCAAAACAGAAAACACAGAGGACAAACATATTTAAGTGAGATAAAACTTTCAGTTTACTTCTGTGGCAAAATCTGTTAGTTGTCTATACAACAGTCTTTCTCCCTTTCTTTTTCAGTTTGAGAATCCTCATTTTGTTCAGGCTATAGTGTGTCCAGATAAGAGATTCCTCCTCAGCTTCCCTTGCAGCAGGTTGTAGCCATGTGACTAAGTTCTGGGTCATGTGATATACAACCGTGTTGTGTTAGACCTCAAGGAAGGCTGCATGAGAGGAGGAGACCCATCTAGAGGTAAGCCCCTTCACCTTGCCCTCATTCTTACTGCCTAGCATCCAGAAACACGGAAGTCCAGCCACAGTCTCAGACTCTTGGAGCTTGGAAGCCACATGATGGGAATTTTTAAAGACTAGGGAGACCACACCAGCCCCAAACTGCCTACCTCCAGAATTTATTTGTTTAAGAGAGAAATAAACATCATCTTCTCTGAGGCATTGGTATTTTGGGTTTCCTTTTATACATAAGCTGTTGTACCTAATGCTGTCTGATGACACAGAATATATTGAGCCTGAATTAAGAGCAGAATATCCAGATGGAGATGTTCGATAGGTAGTTAGAAATAAAAATAAATAAATAAATTTAATAATAGCAATTAACATCTGAGTGATAATTATATTTCCAGGTCCCTATTGTATATGCAAAGAGGCATAGAGAGACTTAACAGTTTGCACAAGATATGTAACTGATAAGTGGCAGAGCTGGGATGGAAACCCTATACTGTCTGATGTCACACTGTTAACTATTGTGCTGCAGGGTGGGATGGAACTTAGAAGAAGGGTCACAAAAATTTATTTTTAAGAGAAGATAAGTTGAGATAATTCTTTAAAACTACTAAAAACACAGAAGTATTTATTTGCATACATATTTCACAAAATTGTTTTATGAGTTTTAAATCATGTACATAATATCCATGAGATCCACAGTTTTTACAAGTAAAATTATGTCAAGAAAGAAATTCAGCTGTCAATCTGAATTATAGTAATTGGTGAATTAGGGAAGTTTATTAATATTTTTCTTGTCTTTTTAGAGATGTTTATTAAGAGTTCTACCAGGTCCAAACAAATGGAAAGGCATCGAATAATTATAAAGTTAGAAAAGAACCATTATCTGGTGCAGTGCTCTGCCTTTAAGATGAGGAAATGAAGCCTCAAACAGTTGAGTGACTGAAAGTTGTTTATCAGAGTTAGGGACAGAACCAAGAAAATAATTCGGCCTTCTTATTCATGCTTAAGTTTCCCATATGCCAGGCTTGAAGAAAGCTCCATTGCAATTACCTCTAAGTTCTCACTGATCCTGATCCCCAGGATGTGAAGTGGTTAAGTATTATATTTAGAGTACTTCCACAGCAGAGGGGGTAAGTCAGGCACAAATCCAGCCATGGTGACTATCTGTTGTAAGAGAAAATTATTTGTCCCAATTCCCCTTTTTAAAAAATTCAGATTATGCTTTAATGTGATTATTTGGCTGAAGAATATCATGGCATAAAATTCAAATTCCTCCTTAGAGCGTACAGGGCCTTCTATGATGTGCTCGCCTGCTGTTATCACGGCACTTCCCTTTGCTCTAGCCATGCTATTCCTGGACATTTTTGATCATGTTCCTACCTCAGGGCTGTCTCACTTACAGTCCTCTCTTGTAAATACTCTACTATTATTATCTGCAGAGCTGAATTCCTCACTTCCTTTATGTGTAGCTCATACGTCATTTCACAGGATATATTTCTACCTGGTCTGTTTAAATGGAATTGTTTATTTTTATATGTATTCATTAGTCTGTCTGACTTTGCTAGTGTCATGAAGATAGGCACTTTGTTTTTGTTTGTTTTTTTTTTTCTGAATATTCAATGCCTAAAGTAGTGTCTGTCTAACATGTGGTATGTATTCAATAAAAAATGTGTTGAATAAATGAAGATAGTACATGAGGGCTAACTTATAAAAGTAGTATTCTATAATACAGATTGTTATTTTAGAGCCCACTTAATAGTATTACTTTCTGTTTTCTTAAAAACCATTATGGAAGTACTGTAATCAGGAGGTTTAAATATATTGAAGGCCAGACACTAAAAATTGTTTATCTGGAGCACTTCAGGTGTAAAGCCTTTTCAGAGTCTGTCATCTGTAGTCAATGTGAGCTCCTTTGTTCTTCAGGTATTCCAAATTTCTGGAATATTTCTGCAGTTTCTAGCTAGGACTAGGTAGCTGGCCACCATTATTTTATGGTAGTAAATGACCCTCTAGTAGCCTGAGTGAGTTGATGTACTTTACTTATTGTTAATTTGGTGCAACTTCGAAGAATTGCTTTCAGAATCTAAGTCTTTTTCAGTATAGAGAGACTGAAAATTTTATGCATACAAATTTGTAGTCATAGAAAATAATAATAATAATAGTAATAATGGCAACCAGTGTTTGTAGAACTGTCATTATGTGTCTGCACTGGGCCAAGCTCTTTACGCGTGTTGAGGTTTTAAGTGTGTGTCAACATCAGCAGGTAGGGGAAATTTTCTATTTAGAGAAAAATAGACCAGTTCATATTCTTAAACAGAAGAGATAGTGCACAGCTCTACCTGCCTTGGAGGAAATTGTAATTTTATGGTCTTAAGGAAGGAGATGAAATAAGCATAATAAATAGTAGTAAAAGCAGAAACACCGTGAAAGAGACGTAAAACACATTCATAACAAAGCCCCAGGTGACTGAAACATAACCTGTGGATAACCAGCAATGAATGTGTAATAGGAATGTTTCAGATGATTTTTTAAGACATTTTATTAAGTGAAGAAATGCAAGCCTTTTTATTTTGCTTGACAACTATTTTTTTTTTATTATTATACTTTAGGTTTTAGGGTACATGTGCACAATGTGCAGGTTTGTTACATATGTATCCATGTGCCATGTTGGTTTGCAGCCAAAAAACACATGAAAAAATGCTCATCATCACTGGCCATCAGAGAAATGCAAATCAAAACCACAATGAGATACCATCTCACACCAGTTAGAATGGCCATCATTAAAAAGTCAGGAGATCGAGACCACGGTGAAACCCTGTCTCTACTAAAAATACAAAAAATTAGCTGGGCGTGGTGGCGGGCGCCTGTAGTCCCAGCTACTTGGAGAGGCTGAGGCAGGAGAATGGCATGAACCTGGGAGGCGGAGCTTGCAGTGAGCCGAGATTGCGCCACTGCACTCCAGCCTGGCCGACAGAGCGAGACTCCGTCTCAAAAAAAAAAAGTCAGGAAACAACAGGTGCTGGAGATGATTAACTCATCATTTAGCATTAGGTATATCTCCTAATGCTGTCCCTCCCCCCTCCCCCCAACCCACAACAGTCCCCGGAGTGTGATGTTCCCCTTCCTGTGTCCATGAGTTCTCATTGTTCAATTCCCACCTGTGAGTGAGAACATGCGGTGTTTGGTTTTTTGTCCTTGTGATAGTTTACTGAGAATGATGGTTTCTAGTTTCATCCATGTCCCTACAAAGGGCATGAACTCATCATTTTTTATGGCTGCATAGTATTCCATGGTGTATATGTGCCACATTTTCTTAATCCAGTCTATCGTTGTTGGACATTTGGGTTGGTTCCAAGTCTTTGCTATTGTGAATAGTGCCGCAACAAACATATGTGTGCATGTGTCTTTATAGCAGCATGATTTATAGTCCTTTGGGTATATACCCAGTAATGGGATGGCTGGGTCAAATGGTATTTCTAGTTCTAGATCCTTGAGGAATCGCCACACTGACTTCCACAATGGTTGAACTAGTTTACAGTCCCACCAACAGTGTAAAAGTGTTCCTATTTCTCCACATCCTCTCCAGCACCTGTTGTTTCCTGACTTTTTAATGATTGCCATTCTAACTGGTGTGAGATGGTATCTCATTGTGGTTTTGATTTGTATTTCTCTGATGGCCAGTGATGATGAGCAATTTCATGTGTTTTTTGGCTGCATAAATGTCTTCTTTTGAGAAGTGTCTGTTCATGTCCTTTGCCCACTTTTTGATGGGGTTGTTTGTTTTTTTCTTGTAAATTTGTTTGAGTTCATTGTAGATTCTGGATATTAGCCCTTTGTCAGATGAGTAGGTTGCAAAAATTTTCTCCCATTCTGTAGGTTGCCTGTTCACTCTGATGGTAATTTTCTAGTGTGACCAATAATACAGAAAATAAAGAGAAAAGGGTAAAATTTCTAAAACAAAATGGACAAATAAATGATTTTGGAAAGAAACCCAAGTACTTCAAGATAGAGAGAACTGCAGAATAATCAGAATCATAAAATTCAGTCTTCATCAGATAGAAGTTTGGTCATTCCTATTTAAGCAATGCAACCATCTTCATTTGCTAAGTTTCCTGAAGAGTTAAGACTACTCACAAAACAGAAAATTCCAGTAGCTAACATATGGCAGCAATGCAATGAAATGGAAAGAAAAATGGCCAGTTTACCTGAATATTGTCTCATCAAGACAGTTTTTTTAATATTCTGCAAGAGTGGCTGGAGAATTGATTTGCTTGTATATGGTTTGACAGAGCAACATTTTTTTTTTTCAATCTGGGAAAGCAATTCCCAGAGGATTTAAAATAGTTAGAGAAATTCATCATGTGATTTTTCTCTTCTCAATGAAGCTTTATCTATGAAAATGACTTGCATACATAGTTAATGTTGTAATAATATGGCACAAAATAAACAATTCTTTTAACCATGGTCATATATCATTGAAGACACATGCATCTAGAAGTTATATGCAATTTATAGATTTTCTAAATATTTAAAGTGTCATGAATGGCTGATCTTAGTTTTAGTCACCATGTTTTTATTGCCAGTAAGTTACAGATACAGCAGACAAGTGAACACAAAACTGATTTTGTGATTGACTTAGCTGAAAGATATGAAACTTCTAATTTAAATTCTCAAATTCTATAATGCAATTCTGTATCTATTTGACGTTACTTGCAAAGCAAAGAGAAAAAAATTGCTACAGCATACCTTGTGGAATAAATGCAATGAGTTATCAAATCAAATGAGGCAAACTGAAATTATTTTGAATCTTTTTTGTATTTGAGTTTTCATAGTTATGGCTTTCTACCATTTTTAAACTCAGTTTAGATATCAGTTCTTCAGAAAAGCTTCTCTGATCCCTACTACCACCACCACCACCATCC
The DNA here is from genome assembly GCF_006542625.1 of Nomascus leucogenys. NCBI lineage: Eukaryota > Metazoa > Chordata > Mammalia > Primates > Hylobatidae > Nomascus > Nomascus leucogenys. The sequence goes on from NC_044391.1 coordinate 8,762,222, forward strand.
CCTTTCTCAGTATTAGGTGCTTCAGTTCTACACTCTCATAACACTTTTACCTTTCCTTTTTGGCACCTGATGCCCTTGCAATTGTTAGTTTAAATTCTCTCATCCAGCCTTTATTACAAACACCCCGAGGGCAAGGATGATGTCAGTCTTGTTAACAACCTAAGGTGAGTCAAGCACATTGCTCTATCAGTTCTTCCTTCTCCTGAATCATAAGCTTTCCCTTCTCTGTTGGCTCATCCCATCAACATACAAACATGCTATTGTTTTTCCTTTTTTCAAAATAACTCTCGACTCTATTTCCCCCATTTCTAACTTTCTTACAACTTTTCATCAAAACTCCTTGAAATGGTTTCCAATACTAGTTATCTTTAATTTTTTCCTCTTTCATCCACTTTAGTAACCCATCACTCTACTGAAAATGCTTTTATTAAGGTCACCAATGAGTGCCAGTGGTCAATTCTCATTTGCCTATCTATATACGTTGAAGATTGTTAGTATAGGTTCCTAATACTTTCTCAGTGAATCAGCTACAGCTTGGCAACTACCCACATCAGTTTTCTTCCACAGAAGGTCTGTCGATAACTGTATTACTTTCCTAGGGCTTCCATAACAAAGTACCTCAGCTTCTGCTTAATACTGCAGAACTTGCTTCTCTCAAGTTCTGGTGGCCAGAAGTCTGAGCTGAAGGTATTCAGGGCCACACTCACTCCAAAGGCTTCAAGAAATAAAGAATCCTTCCCTGCTTCCAACTTGTGGTGGCTTTCGGAATTCCGTGGCTTGTGGATACACAACTCCAACCTCTGCCTCCATCTTCATATGGACTTCTTCTCTGTCTGTGTGTGTCGCTCTTCTCTATGTCTCCTAATAGGACACTTGTCATTAGATTTAGAACCCACCCACATAATCCAGGATGATGTCATCTCAGGATCTTAACTACATCTGCAAAGACCCTTTTTCCAATTAAAGTACCATTCAAGTTTCCAGGCATTAGGATATGGACATATCTTTTGTGGGGGCACCATTCAGCTCACTGTGATAATGATCCCAGTGTTCACTGCTTTTGTTTATAGTGGAGGTATGATATAATATTCTCAACCAGATGCCAATTTTACCACTAATTAATTTTTTAATTCAACAGATAGTTATTGAGTACCCCTTATGCATCATCATAGGTCCTGAAGAGAAAGTGTAAGCAAATCCCTACTCTCATGGAGTTACATTCTAGTTGAGGGAAAAATAGAATTATTCTTATATTACTTAAAGTACATCAGTACATTTCCTAAAGTTATGGAAGTCATTTTTTTTTTTTTTTTGACATAGGATCTTGCTCTGTCACCCAGGCTGGAGTGCAGTGGTATGATCTTGTTTCACTGCAACCTCTGCCTTCCAGCTTCAAGTGATTCTCCTGCCTCAGCCTCCCAAGTAGCTGGGTCTACTGGTACCCGCCACCACACCTGGCTAATTTTTGTATTTTTGGTAGAAACGGGGTTTCACCACGTTGGTGAGGCTGGTCTTGAACTCTTGGTCTCGACTGATCCACCCACCTCAGCCTCCCAAAGTGTTGGGATTACAGGCATGAGCCAACATGCCCGGATGAGAAGTTATTTTAAACCTATAATTAAGTTTCTAAAAGTCACAATTTTATAAAAGCCAGAACATACACAATACAAAACAATCTTTTCCATTCAGTGGTTGGCAGACTGCATGTCAGATATTTCACCCATGTGCTAAAGCAAAAGAAAAAAAAAGTGCCAAAAGTCTTATTAAATTTATGTTTATCTGTTGACAAGTGGTACAATGTCATGCATTTAGTGTGATTTAAACCCCAGAGTAAATGAGAAAGTGATACCATGATGATCCTGATTTCTCTCATTAATGTTGTATTTATACCACATTATTAGTCTAATTAAAATAAATATAAACAATGTACCTTCCATATCATGAAGCCGATTTCAAACTAACTTCTGTTTCATTGTAACACCTCTCCTGCTTCCACCTTTTCCGAAAGACTTAATTATGCTGTTTCTTTGCTGACTGTAAATTATGTAGATGTTGTTATTCTTACTAACACCATATGCCTAGGCACTTTATCCCCCTTAACCATCACCCTGTATTGTGATAGCGTCTTCCATATGCATACTCCCTAGTGAACAATGAGCTCTCTAATAGGAGAGGCCGTATCATTTCAGTTTTTGTTTTCCCAGCACTCTACACGTATGTGACATGTAGTGGGTTAAAAATGAATTAAACTTAGTCAACTGTAGGCTTGACAAGTACAAGCAGCAGGATTCCTTGGATGCTGAGTGACCTAGCTGTATCAACCAACTGTCTAGTATTGGGTTCTTCTTTGCCAATTTAACTCAGTGTCCTTGTCTATGAAAAACAGAGAATAACAAGAATGAGAAGACTTATGGATTATTTGTGAGACACAGTGATGTGTATTAGGCATGCATTTACTGTATACCTAACTCTTAGTAAGCACTCTGTAGATCTTAGTCATTAACTTTGCTTGGTTTTTGTTTTTAGCATGATTGCTTTAAACATGTATCCTGACAATGCAGTGGATTTTCACTCATACAAATAGCTTTTAATTGAAACACACAGAGGTTTCAATTTGGCAGGTCCCAAGGTTTAAAATTATAGGCAGCCTAATAAATAGAAAGTATAATTAATGGCTCAAATTTTGAAAGCCATTAACTATATTTTAGTGACATGACTTGGAAGAGTTAGCTGCATAAAGCACATATTTTTATAAAAAGAAAGGTAAGTGGTGATGTTTTCTAAGCTTTGTACTGTTTCTCCCAAGCACCTTTTTTTGAGTGGATGTCATCCTTAACTTTTCTCATTCTTTTATATTTTATATTTGACAATTCACTATGTTTTAAAAAGGGTTTCTTGGGCCGGGTGCAGTGGCTCACGCCTGTAATCCCAGCACTTCGAGAAGCTGAGGCAGGTGAGTCACAAGGTCAGGAGTTTGAGACCATCCTGGCCAACATGGTGAAACCCCGTCTCTACTAAAAATACAAAAAATTAGCAGGGCGTGGTGGTGGGTGCCTGTAATCCTAGATACTTGGGAGGCTGAGGCAGGAGAATTGCTTGAACCAGGGAAGCAGAGGTTGCAGTGAGTCAAATCATGCCATTGTACTCCAGCCTGGGTGACAAAAGCAAAACTCCGTCTCAAAAAAAAAAAAAAATTCTCATTAAATATTTCTTATATGAATATCTTCTTAGTCAATTTGTTAATTCTGTCTTCACTTTATCACTTTGAAAATTGAAGTCATAGAATTTAAGCAATGAATAATAATGGTACTTATATAAATGAATTTTGCTTTTATATTACTACACTCAAAATATATTTTTAGTAAAAATTTTTTGAGATGTTGCCTGTTAAGATATTTTTAAATAAATTCTCTCGTGTATATTTAAGATACAAAACATGATGTTATAAGACACATCTATATAGTAAAATTATTACCATAGTGGAACAAATTAACATATCCATTATCTCACGTAGTTACCCGTTCCCCCCACAGTGACAAGAACAGCTATATCTACTCATTTAGCAAAAATCCTGAAAAAAAATACTGCTATTAACTGTAATCCTCATGTTACACATTAGATTTTTGGACTTTTGTTCATCCTACATATTTGCTATTTTATATACTTTGACTTGCATCTCCCTATTTCCTCCTCCCATCTCAACCCTTTATTCCTTTTTTAATAGATTCCACATATAAGTGAGATCATGGAATATTTTTCTTTCTGTGCCTGGCTTATTTAATTTAGCATAATGTCTTCCAGGTCAATCCATGTTGTAGCAAATGATAGGATCTCCTCCCTTCTTTAAGGCAGAATAATATTCAATTGTGTATGTATACCACAGCTTATTTTATCCATTTGTCTGTGGACACACAGGTTGCTCCTGTATCTTGGCCATCGTGAATAGTGCTGCCGTGAACATGGGAGTGCCAATGTTTCTCTGTCATACTGACTTCCTGTGTTATTAATATATACCCAGCAGGATTGCTGGATCTCATGGCAGTTTTGTCTTTAATTTTTTGAAGAATCTCCAGACCATTTTCCATAATGGCTGTAGCAATTTACATTCCCACTAACAGTTACAAAGGTTCCCTTTTCACCACACCATTACCAACACTTGTTAGCTCTTGTTTTTTGATAACAGTCATCCTAACAGATGTGAGGTGTTATCTCACAGTGGTTTTCATTTGCATTTCCCTGATGATTATAGATTAGGGCACCTTTTCATGTACCAGTTAGCCATTTTTATGTCATCTTTGGAGAAATGCTTATTCAAGTTCTTTGCCCATTTTAAAATTGGATTATATGTTTTCTTGCTATTCAGTGTCATGAGTTCTTTATACGTCATGGATATTAACCCATTATCTGTTGCACGGTTTACAGGTTTTAAAAAATAATTTATAGGTTGTCTTTTTATTTTGTTGTTTCCTTTGCTTTGCAGAAGCTTTTAAGTTTGATATAGTCCCACTTATTTATTTTTGACTTTGTAGGCTGAATTTTGGCATAATACACAAGAAATAATTGTCAGGGCTAATGCCAAGGAGGTTTTTCTGTATTTCTCCTAAGACTTTTATGGTTTCAGGTCTTAAGTGTAGGTCTTTTATTTGTTTTGATTTGATTTTTGTGCATGATGTAAGATAAGAGTCAAATTTTATTCTTTTGCATGTGGAAATCAAGTTTTTGTAGCACTACGTGTTGAGGAGACTATTTTTTCCTCTTTGTATCCAGTTGGTGATCTTGTCAAAAATTTGTTGACCGTATATGTTTGGGTTTACTTTTGAGCTCTCTGCTCTGTTCTATATGTCTCCTTTTTATGCTGGTACCATACTGTTTTGATTACTGTAGCTTTGTAATATAATTTTAAATCGGGCAGTGTGATGCCTCTAACTGTATTTTTCTCAGAATTGATTTGGCTATTCATAGTATTTTGTGGTTCCCCATTTAAAAAATATCCTGTTAAGTTTTCATTTTCTAAAAACCATGCTGAGTTATTGAAAAATGGAGTTTTTAGTCCACTAGTATTATTTTAAAATATCTAATTTCAGGGATTTTGTGTGTGTGTGTGTGTGTGTGTATGTATATAAGAAATTGTTGAGAGACAGCATTGAGTTGGGGTAGGGATCATAGGCTCCAGAACCAGTCTTCCAGAACTTGAATATGGGTTCTGCTACTTACAGCTGTATAACTTTGGGCAGAATGGTTTATCTCTCTATGTGTCAGTTTTTTAATAGTAAATTTAATAATGTTATTTACTAACAGTTGTGAGGATTGAATGAGTTGAATCACTTAAAACACTTAGAATAATGCTAGACACATAGAACTGAATAAGTATTAGCTCTGCAAATTAATTAATGGAGTGAAAAGTTTTTTTTGTTTTTTTTTGTTTTATTTTTGGTTGTGAAGACACATAGACAAGTCCCAGAGGTAGGAAGTCATGGGATTTTTACAGAGTTAAGAAGTAAAAGAAAGCCAATGAAAATGAGACTTGGGCCAGGTCTTAGAGGTTCTGCCCTCAACATTCCAAACAAGAGGCCACGGTAATCCCACATCCCATAGGTCATCTCTGAGATCACTGGCAGTCTTCCCACACTCAGAGAGTTGAACCTTATTCTATAGGCAAAGGGAAAATATTGAAGATACTACAGAGGCTAGTACATGGGCTTTAGCGGCAAACTCCCTGGAATTGGCTTCTGATTCTTTTCTGTACCTGAGTTTCATTATTGATACTAGTAATGATTCCTACTTTATAGGGTCTTGCAATGATTAAATGAGGCAATGTAGCTAATGTATTCAGAATAAACTTGTCTAACCCCGGCCAGTCACAATGGCTTTGAATGTTTGAATGCAGCCCAACACAAATTCGTAAACTTTCTTAAAACATTATGAGGTTTTTGCAATTTGTTTTTGTTTTAGCTCATCAGCTATTGTTAGTGTTACTGTATTTCATGTGTGGCCCAAGACAATTCTTCTGCTTCCAATGTGGCCCAGGGAAGCCAAAAGTTTGGACACCCCTGAAGAACATTGCCTGGCTAATAGTAATTGTTCAATAGAAATTGGCTATTAAAAATTGTGAGGAAAAGAATATTGTGAGCAGATCTGTGTAGCTTTACGTAATTCTAGGTAAAGTACCTGATCTTCTATATGAGAACAGAGAGAAAATGAGACGTCTGTAGAAGAGTCAAGATTAATGAGTATTTCACGCTTGTGCTACTTTTCCACAAGGTTGGCCTGGGGACATGGGTGTGGAAAAGGGAAAACCATTGCTGAATTTATGGCAGTTATTGCCAAGCCTCAGGGGGCATTAGTACCATGGGACCTCCAGGCCTCCCTTAGGTAGCTAGGGAGCCCGGGGCATGAGTAGAGGACCACATTCAGAGTTCGTGGAGAAGATTGCCTCTATTCTATAGAGTACCTTTGTGCACATTAGAAGAGGGTGCCGCTTTCTTTGGGGCCATATAACCCTGCAGCAGGGCACATGGCATGGTAAACAGAGCCTAGGACTCACCCCGTTTGCTAGATACCTATGGACAGGACACAACCTGAGCAACACACTTGTGTCCTGGCCATAGAGCACTCGTGATTAGGGGAAATTCTGCCTAGTAAGATAATATGTGCATTATTTGTGTCTGTACATCTTTTGAATTTGGGGTGATCTTATGATTTTCTTTGATAAATAGAATGTGATAGAAGTAATTTTATGTGACTTCTAATGCTAGACCTTAAGAGACCTTGCACTTTTCACTTTTACCCTCTTAAAATTCTGCTCTGGGATCACTATGTAAAGAGGTCTAGTCCAGCCTCCTGGAGGATGAGAGGCCATGCAGAGGAGAACTGAAGTGCTCTAGGTGACAGCCAGCACTTCCTGGCAGCTGTGTCTTCCTAAGTAATCCCAGGCAAGACCAGAAGAACAACTGCCTAGTCATAGAATTGCTGAACCACAAGATCTTGAGCAATAATAAATGAGTTTTAAGCCTCTACATTTTGTGGTGGTTTGTTATACAACAGTGGATAACTGATATACATATGTAGGCCAAAAGGGAAGGAACAGAGGTAATTCTCGGTCTAAAAGTCATCTGTAGTGACCGTGTTCTCTCAGCTTCCAATAAAGACGCTTCCAGTGATACGGCATTGAGTCAGAACATTTCCTTTTCATGAACAGAGATATTACTGCATCATACAAGTCAGTTTGCTCTGTAGGAGCATCAGAAATGACTACAGAGATTTCCAGCATAGTTTCTGATATCCAAATGGCCTGGAAATGTCTGCTGCCATATTGCCTTTCTAGTTACTATGTGCCTCATAAAGATGGCAACAAAAGACTCAGCAATATTAAAAATGAAGAACCAAGTTGCTAGTTTATTCTAGTTATTATTATCACTGAGAGTGTGCTGTTACAATGTTGATAGTAATGTATGCATTTATGAAGAAATGACTTCTAAAAACACTAGCTAGACTAGAAAGTCATATAATGAAGCAGTAGAAAGTGTAGCAGGAATCTGAAGAATTAAGATAAATTAAAAATAAATGGGAGGCTGGGTGCAGTGGCTCATGCTTGTAATTCCAGCACTTTGGGAGACTGGAGCAGGTGGATCACCTGAGGTCAGGAGTTCGAGACCAGCCTGGCCAACATGGCGAAACCCCATCTCTACAAAAAATATAAAAATTAGCCAGGTGTGGTGGTGCTCACCTGTAATCCCAACTACTCAGAAGGCTGAGACAGGGAAATCACTTGAACCCAGGAGATGGAGGTTGCAATGAGCTGAGATCCCACCACTGCACTCTAGCCTGGGTGATAGAGTGAGACTCCATGTCAAAAAACAAACAAACAAAAAACCCAAAGTGAAATACCCGGAAAAATTGGAAATATATATTCATTATATTTACCAAATGGGGAAAATTAAATAAGCAGGTGAATCTTTATATTTTGGTCAATTTTACTCTCATGATTCTGATTTTATGAAATTATTATTTTCTTTGATTTTCCAGTGATTTTTCGTTAGTTGTAAGCTACAGAGCAAATTATTTTGATGCCCAAGTGAAAAATATGGAGATATTTATTGGAATAATATAAACTTCTTTCTCTTTCCCTTCTTCTCTTTCTTTCTTTTAAACTAAAGGCTTTCACGAAATGGGAATTAATAATGAATGCCAGCTGCCTTCACACTGGATTCCTGCTGGAACTTTCACTCCCCAATTCCTAATGCTCTTCTTCTGGTAGAGCAGAGAGCCACGCCCAAGCAGTCAACAGACTGTAGCCTGGCCTTACTTGGTCCTAGAAGCTGAATACCTACCTCCCCACAAGAGATGGCATAAGAGTAAGAAATGAGAACTACAGGGCCGGGCTCGGTGGCTCACGCCTGTAATCCCAGCCCTTTAGGAAGCCGAGGTGGGCGGATCACGAGGTCACGAGATCAAGACCATCCTGTCTAACATGGTGAAACCCCGTCTCTACTAAAAATACAAAAATAATATTAGCTGGGCCTGGTGGCAGGCGCCTGTAGTCCTAGCTACTCAGGAGGCTGAGACGGGAGAATGGCGTGAACCCGGGAGGCGGAGGTTGCAGTGAGCCGAGATTGCGCCACTGCACTCCAGCCTGGGCAACAGAGCGAGACTCTGTCTCAAAAAAAAAAAAAAAAAAAAAAAATGAGAACTACACTGAGTGTGGTAATGCTGACCCTGCCACAGAAAACTGGACATCTGGTACTATGGTCTCTCAAATTTAAAGCTCTTTCTTCCTAAGGATGAAGGAGTAAGGGTGAAAGGACTGGGTAGAGGCTGAGACAAGGGTGGGAAAAGACCTACCCTCTGAGATTAAATTAAGAGGGTATAGGGTGTATTACCTGTGCTTTTTTTTTTTTTTGAGGCAGTGTCTTGTTCTGTCACCCAGGCTGGAGTGCAGTGGCATAATCTCAGCTCACTGCAACTGCTGCCTCCTGGGTTCAAGCGATTCTCTTGTCTTAGCCTCCTGAGTAGCTGGGATTACAGATACGTGCCACTACACCCATCTGACTTTTGTATTTTTAGTAGAGATGGGTTTTCACCATGTTGGTCAGGCTGGTCTTGAACTCCCTACCTCAGGTGATCTGCCCGCCTTGGCCTCCCAAAGTGCTGGGATTACAGGCATGAGCCACTGCGCCCAGCCTGATGTATGCTATTATATGCCAAAATGGAAAGGGTATTCAGCTTCTTTTTATGGGGAAAATGTCAAATTGATTCAGTTAAAATAGAAGAAATATTAGTGAGTGTATCACGTAGTAATTATGCTTGAGTAGCATGAAATCAAACTGAATTCGAATCATGGCTCTGCTACCTGCTAGCTGGGTAAATTGGGCAAATTACTCAATTTCTAAGCCATAGTCTCCTTGCCTGCAAGATAGGAATAATCACAGGTCCTGCCTTGCAGGATTACTGTCAGGGTTTAATAAAGCAAAGCATTTAAAGCACTTAGCACAGTGCCTGGCACACAGTCAGTTCTCACTAAGGGGTTGCTACTATTGTGGCACAAGTCTTTTATTTAGATAACAAAGCAGCTTAAATTTTAATTTATATGTTATTTTAAATAATTTAGTTAAAACCAAATCTCCCTTTATCTAAAAACTACAGTATGATTAATATGATTTATAATTAGTGTCACTGTTATTCATAAAAACTATATAAAATGGACAAATATGTCAATGTTATCAGGGGATAGAGTAAATTAGAAGCATAAGAAAAAGTTTAGGATAAATCATTTACAACCTTGCTAAAAGGGAATAATATTGCCAGAGAGATACTTTGTCAGGGAGAGTTATAAAATGAGTACATTCTCCTGTGTTTTGAGTTGCCCAATCCTTCAAATTACTCAACTGAGTGGTTACTTCTCAGTCCTCATTTTATGTGACTTAGCAGCAGCATTTGATAAATGATCGCCATTCCCTCCTTGAAACATATCCTTCACTTGGCTGCTAGGACACCACATTCGCCTGGCTTTCCTTCTCCCTTTCCATCTGTTCCTTATCAGTTTTTTTCTGATTCCTCCTTATCTGCCCAGCCTCTTAATATTGAAATAACCCCTGGAACACTCTTTAGGCCTCTTTTCTGACTACATTCAATCCCTAGGTGATCACATTCAGTCTCAAGTTGAGATACAATCTATGTGCTGATGACTCCCAAATTTGTATCTTTAGTGTGTGTCTCTGTTTTCAATTTCAGACCCATAAACCAACTGCCTATTTTTTATCTTCACTTGAATATCCAACTCCACATATCCAAAATCAGCTTCTTCTGTGGCCATCACCATCTCAGTTAATGGCAACTCTTGGTATTCCTGATTTCCGGTTTTCTCTCACATATAACGTCATGTAGTTCAGCAGCAAACCTTGTCAGTTCTACCATCTCTCTGTGTGTGTATATATATGTGTGCGTGTGTGTATGTGTTTGTGTTCTGTGTGTGTATATATATATATACATATATATGTATGTATATGTGTGTATATATATGTGTGTATATATGTGTGTGTGTGTGTATATATATATATATATAGAGAGAGAGAGAGAGAGAGAGAGAGAGTTCACCACCACCCATTACACCCCTATGGCCACCATCGCCCTGCTTCAAGCCAGCATCACCTCTCCCCTGGATTGCTACAACAGCCTTTGTCTCCTTGCTTCTACTCTTGCCTCTCTATAGTTTGTTTCTAACACAGCAGCCAATGTGATCTTGTTAAATTTAAATTAGATTATGTCATTTTTCTGTTCAAAACCCTTCAGTGGCTTTCCTTTTAGGGACCTGGGTAAACAGCCTCCTATTACCTTTCTGATGTCATCTCTTACCACTTTCTCCCTGGTTCATCCTGCCCCAGCCACAGTGGTCTTTCTATTGAACTTTAATGCAAGCTCCATGAGGGCAGGGATTTTTGTCCATTTTGTTCCCTGCATATCTCCAGCATCTAGACCAGCGCTTGGCCTAAAGTAAGCACTCGTTAAATATTTCTTGAATATATTATGGACAACTTCTGAACCCATCTCTTTTCCACAATTTTCCCATAAATGTCATTGTATAAGGCATCAATGTATGTATCAGTCTTTACCAGAAGTCTGAGGTAATGATGAGATATTTGTTCATCATCATGTTATTTAATTTGTTTCTCCCTCAAGATTATTGACACATTTCCCCAATTCCCCGTTTTCCTGGTTTCTGTCATCCTCTGACTCATTCCCTTCCCCAGAACTTGATTCCCTTGTTTATCATACAGTGTAAAACAGTCCTCTTCTCCTGTCCTGGACTAGGTCTGGAAAAGTTTGGGAAAAAAAGAATGGAAAATGGCATTTTCCTATTTCCTTTTTAAAATTTCAGTGCTTTGATATTTGATTTTAAAAATCATCGCAAGGATAGTTCTAGGGGCAAAACTTAAAGTTGGCTTTGTTAAGGTAACACCAATTGCTGTAATACATAATTCTCCAAATTGCAGTGGCTTTACACAAAAAGGATTTTTGCTTCCTTCATGCACATTTAGTTCAAACAGGCATTTCTGATCACTGGGCTTCTAAGTGGCTCCTTCAGTCATGCAAACCTGCCATCATGCAAGTTTGCTGTGGAAGAGAGAGAGTATAGAAGATTATTGAGGGATGTTTTATAGGACATGTTTGTGAGTATACATCCACTCATATTTTACTGTCCAGAATTTGGTCATACCTGAATGCTGGCAAGGTTGGGGAATGTGATTCACATGTATACCTAGGAAGAAGCAGAAACAAGTTTGGTGATGACCCATCCAGAGTCTCTGCCAAACTTTGTATTGCCACACTTTCTCTCTCACTCCTTATTCATAAGCCTCTGATATGTGGATCCTCTTCTTGCTTGGTGTTGGATGAAATAATGATAGTAATAGTATAAATAATAAATATTTTCTGCTCTTCACTGCTTATATTATTTAATTATCAAAAACTGTAAGGTAGGTCTATTATTATCACCATTTATAGATGTGGACATTGGGGCATTAGTGTGTCTAACGTCACTAAGTTGTAAGAGTTGAAACCAAGATTTGAACCAGGCTGTGTGACTTCACAATCCACCTCCCCAACAAGGACACTGTATTGCCTCTCAAGTTTTTGAAGAGTTAGAGCTCTTTTCCCTTATCATATTGCTCCTTGAGGAGCCAGGATGAACCTGGAAGGAACTTTGGGACCTCATTTCAACTTCAAATTTCCTCCATTCATTTGCTGATTTTACCTGTACACTTATGTCTCCAATTCTTAACCAGAATGACTCAGGGCCTCCCAGTTCTCAGATCAGACAGAGTGGCAACTTGAGGCTAACGGATGGGGTGAAGGAATAGAGCCCTGTTTGTGTAAGAATTCTCTCAGAGTATTTTCATTGTGGGCACTTTTCACAGTTCTAACTCTCCTAATTGAAACACATTTCACCAAACACTCCAAGTGATATGGTAATTAAAATTAAATCTGTTGCCAAAAAAGGCACAGAAAATAGTATAAGCAGTCTATAAACTATTATAACATCACCTGCTAAAGATATTTATTCTGGAGAAAACAAGGCCTATAAATTATATACTGATACAACAGAGTGCTATTTTTTAGTTTTATCGGAGCCACCAAAATACAATATATATCAGATACTGAAATGACTTAGAAGATATCAAGATGCAGATTTTCTTTTTTCCTCTTTTTGAGATGGAGTCTCGCTCTGTCGCCCAGGCTGGAGTGCAGTGGTGTGATCTCAGCTCACTGCAACCTCCACCTCCCGAGTTCAAGTGATTCTCCTGCCTCAGCCTCCTGAGTAGCTGGGATTACAGGCACCCACCACTACGTCCAGCTAATTTTTTGTATTTTTAGTAGAGATCGTATTTCACCATGTTGGCCAAGCTGGTCTTGTACTCCTGACCTCATGATTCACCTGCCTTGGCCTCCCAAAGTGCTGAGATTACAGGTGTGAGCCACCGGGCCCAGCCGATGCAGATTTTCAAAGGAAATATTCAACTAATGGATTTCATCCCCCAACAAGGGTATTCAAAAGTCAGGTTTTTCAAGATTAAAGATTTTTTGAGGACAGCTTCTTTGGAAAGTAGAATCTGCTGTTATTTGCCACCTTTTATCCCATGGCAAGGGAGGGAAGTATGTATGTACACGTGTGTGTGCGTGTGTGTGTGTGCATGTGTGTGTGTGCCATGACTTTCTTCACACATTGCCTATAGGAAGAGGCCTCAGAGGAGACTCTAGAAGTTTATTGTCTCCCCCGGACTTGGGATAGTACAGCTAGCTCATGTCTGATGCCCACCTGAGGTATCTGAAAGTGAAAAGCTATCAAAAAGGGCCTTTGTAAGCTAAGTAGAGGGCTGTGTTTGGGCTGTAACTGAACTCTACTCCAGATGGGCCAAAGGTCTGTGACTCCTGGGGACCAGACAGGGGACCCAGGGAAGCAGAGACCACTGTCCTAAGTAATTTTGACTCTTGCTTGAGAGGACTGCCAGAGACCGCAGAGCAACTTCAGCAGTCTTTGAGTAATGGAAGATGGGAAAACTAGAGGCTGAGGGGGAATTAGCTGCTGGAGGGATAGAATGAATAGTCCATGTCACCGGAGTTACAATCAAAAGAGGACAGTAGAAGAGCACTTGAGAACCCATGAAAATGTGTGTGTGTGTGTGTGTGTGTGTCTGAGAGAGAGAGAGATGTAAACATCTGCAAGGCCAAGAGAGTGTGAAGCCATTTTACCATAGTATTAGTCAAGTGAGAACTTTGCAACCCCTCTTTCCCACATCTCTCTTTCATTTAGACCCTGCAGAGGTCACAGTACCACAGTCCAAAGTAGGGGAAGAGGGATGGTAGTCTAACCTTTGAATAAAGATGCAATTGCTGTTTAATTTGTTAGACGAACTTCAGTGTACTAAATTGAGACTCTGTTCAGCAACTAATGTCTTTTTATTACCTATGAATGTCCAGAGATGTCATGGAGCCTGCCAGAGTTTTCATTCATTGGAAAGGGAAAAACTTCCCCTAGTGAATGGATTTTTTAAACAGTGGGGCCAGGTGCGGTGACTCAGGCCTGTAATCCCAGCACTTTGGGAGGCCGAGGTGGGCAGATCACTTGAGGTTAGGAGTTCAAGACCATCTTGGCCAACATAGTGAAACCCCATCTCTACTAAAAATACAAAAATTAACCAGGCATAGTGGTGCATGCCTGTAATCCCAGCTACTCAGGAGGCTAATGCAGGAGAATGCCTTGAATCTGGGAGGCAGTGAGCTGAGATCATGCCACTGCACTCCAGCCTCGGCAATAGATCAAGACTCCCTCTCAGAAAAAAAAAAAAAAGAAAGAAGGAAAGACAGTGAGAGACAAACATAACATTGACTTTGGATTATATCACGTGATTTACATTCATGATTACATCTCATCATGCAGTGCATTGATGGTGCTTATAAGGAATGTATTGCTCCTCAGTAAATATGAATTTTCTAATATCGCTAATTTTTAATTCAGAATTAATATTTGAATGTATTAATTTTCTGCCTTTTAGAGAGTAATGGAGTATTGTATAACTCATTGAGGATTGATTGGTATGTACCTTAAATCTTAAACAATTTGAGAATTATTAACAAATCTATAATTAAGTCTACCACTTAGAGAATCTTTTTTCTGGCACAATAGGAAAGTTAGGTTCTAATTGAAGAAACTGAAGAAAGAGGAGGCAGTTTTTAGGTCTTTATTTGGCCATTAGCTTGCTTTAACTAAGAAGGTTTTTTTTCCTGTGCTTTTTTACCCCCTCATCTGAGTCCTTGTAAAAAGAAATGATATCCTCAGTGTATGCTAAATGCTTGACAGGTTAATTTTTCTGCATCACAATTGAAAAAGTTGCTCTTAAACCAGAGAAATGAATAGATGGTTCTTTGTAGACTTACTTGGCATTGTTTTCAAGGACTTTCTCTGACCACGTCACATAATGGATCATTCAACAGACTTTTTCAGCATCCACTAAATACTTATTATTGTGCTTGGCACCACAGGATTTGGAATTCAGTCCAAATAAATTCAGTAGATTATAATTGAGTACTATCCCATGTTAGACACTGTGTTAGGCTCTGAGAAAATTAACATGAATGATTAAACCCAAGGTATATAGTCTGGTTGTGAAATACATATATAACTAATACTGTACATAGTGGGATGAATGTCAAATGTGGAGTACAAACAAAACTGAGTGTTAGTAATGATAAGAAAATGATTTATTCTAACTGAAAAGATTGAGGACTACAAAATAATAGCTATCATTTATGAATAACCTGAGATGGTCCAGGTACTCTATAAAGAATTGATATTTATAAGGCCCCTTGGGATAGTTTTCATATCCTCATTTTATTGGTTAGAGGGTTCAGAAAGCTTAAGCGGCTTGTCCAAATCACATAGCTAGTAGTTATCAGAATCAGCAACTAGAATCTGAGTCTGTTTGATTTAAAAGCCTATGTTCTTATTAGCTACACTGTGACATCTGTGCTTGCGGGGGATCATTTCAAATTAAAAGGAGCAGTGTAAATAAAGATACGGGTTTAAGAAGGAAGTGTTGACAGGTAGGTTGTAGTCCATTGTGACTAGGCATGGCTTAGAAGGCCTGGAAAGACTGAAGGCATATTGTGGAAGATTTTGAATTCTATGCTAAGAGATTGGACTTTTTTCTAGGTATATAATGAATAGTCACTAAAAAATTATAAAAAACAAAAAAGACTAATAGACAATGACAATATCTAATAGGTGCTAATTATCTGATGCAAATCAGTGTATCTCAATGTAATTTAAAAATTGTGCTATTATTAATACAATGACAATATTAAAAAATAATACATTGTCTAAATCACCTTATAACTGAGTCCACCACTGCAACTGTTTGCTTTTCTGTTTATATGCATGTTGGTTCTAAGAAGTATACATTGGGCTAATGAGAATAGAACAGAAACAAATTTCATGTGTAAATGACACCATTTTAGGAAGTGAGTGTCAAATGATGTTAGACCGCACACACTGAACACATAATATGTTCATGTTAATGAGGAGAGAGAAAAGGAGTGAGAGACGCTTGTCACCTCACAGCTCACTGTGGCCTATGCACACCAAGCTTCTAGGTCTTGCATCAGACTTAGATCTTCAGGGGGAGTAGTTAGCAGAAGTAAAAATCACATTGAACTAATGTTAATTTGAAATTTATTGATTTTGATATTTAATATGTAACTTTGCTTTGGTTTCATAATTACATAAATGTTATGACCCTAAGGAGTTTATAACATTTTAAGTTAGTATGGATTTAAATACAAATATGCTGTATAGTTATACTTAAGGCTAACATGGGAGACCCAGAAACATGTTTTTCTCTTAAGTTTGAAAAATACTTGATGAACAATTCCTACTGAGAAACATTAACATAGTACCTGAAGGAAAAGGGGCTAGAAGGTGGGGCCGAATTCCAAATGAAATAGGATTATAAGCAGAAACACAGAAACAGGAATGAAGAGATGGTTACACTAGAGCATGAAGTCCGTTTTGTGGTAAGTAGGCAAGAAAGCCAGACAATTAAGAAACTCGTATCACTGAAGTTTCATATCACCATAGAAAGGAGTCAATATGGACTCTTCAGGAAGATAATGAAAATGTGACTTAATTTGAGTTACCCCCAAAACACGCTCTGAGAAAAGGATTTGAATGAAGGAGTTTTTTGGGGGGCTGGTCCCAGGAAGCACTGGTAGAGGCTTGGTGAAGTGAGACAAAGGAGGAAGGGAGGACCATAAAGAGTGTGTTACCTGGCTGGGTGCGGTGGCTCACACCTATAATCCAGCACTTTGGGAGACTGAGGCAGGTAGATCATCTGAAGTCAGGAGTTTGAGACCAGCCAGACCAATAGGGCAAAACCCTGTCTCTACTAAAAACAGAAAAATTTAAAATTAGCCGGGCACGGTGGCACATGCCTGTAATCCCAGCTACTCAGGAGGCTGACACAGGAGAATTGCTTGAACCCAGGAGGCAGAGGTTGCAGCGAGCTGAGATCATGCCACTGCTCTCCAGCCTGTGACACAGAGAAACTGTGTCTCAAAAAAAAGAAAAAAAAAGAGTGTGTTACCCCAAGCATGTTACCACTGTGGGTCACTAGAGCTTAATCCCGCTGACAACTCTGGGAGCAAATGTAGAATATATGCCTTGGGGTTATCCCTTCAATGGACAGAGAGGCTGGAATGCATTCACCTTCTTCCACCAGCATTTGGTTGAGAGATTTCCCAGGGCACGTAGACTCAGTGGCAGGCCTAGCCTGAGGCATAAGAAACAAGGCAGTGGCTGGCGGCCAAAGAAAGCCCCGAGGCAGCGCAGTGCAGGCACTGGCAGTTGGAAGCAGGGCTGTGTGCAAGAAAGTGGTAAGGCCAAGGGAATATGGGAGGAGCGTCCAGTGTCTGCTAAGTGACCTTATGCCTTTTTAAGACTGTCCATTTTGTGGACAAAGGACACTGACATTTCAGAGTTTCTGTCATGTGCCTTGAATTATGCTGAACACTTTTACATTTGAATTTTATAAAAATTCTGTAGTATAGCTATTCTCTCCATGAGGGGGTGGAGGGGATTTCCAATAGCACATAAAGCTCACCCTCAGAAAGTTTAGTACCTCTTGAAGGTGACACTGCTGAGTCATGTTGAAGTTAGAATTGGGAGAGGATTTTGAACCCAGGTATTTCTTACCCAGAGGCTTCTGATTCTTCTATCTACTGATGGAATGAAGAAACTAGAAAGAGTTTGGAAATTAGAAGGATAGAAGATAATAATGAATTTAGATCGTGCCCTATTTTTCATTTATATGTTTATTAAGAAATTAATTTTTTTCTTTATTCTAATTGCACATGGCTAATAACAGTCTCATTTTCAATGTGTTAAATAATAAGGTTTTTGTGTCCTTGAGTGTTTATTTTGGAGATACGTGACATAGGAAACATCCTTAACATTTAGGGATGATATTCTTTTATGTTAGTGTTTCTGATAGTTAATCTGAGGTTTTTAATAGAATCAGTAATAATAATGACAATATCCATCTTATATTATTCTTATAGGACTTTTCATTACACAAAATAAATTACTAAAGTAATTTTAGTGAGTCATTACAATAGTTCTGTGACACCAGTAAGAGTCTTATTACCAACTTAAGAAGAAGCTAAAGTTGAGCTCAGTGTCTTGTCTGATGTAATTCAGCTCATCTTTGATGAAGTCGGGTCTGAGAACTGCATTATTTCCAGATTTGTTTGTGGAATGCAAGTGTAGCTCCCTTTATACAATATGCAGTTCTGAAAAAGTGAATCGTTACTACTAAAAATCTTATTATTCAAAGCAATCCTATTGTGAATCCTTTGGTAAACCGAATAGCTTGTCCTTTGTTCAAATGCGGATTTTTTGCATTTAGATTTGCCTGAAAGTGAAGAGTACTTTGGCCATTTTTGCCTTGGAAATCATTATATTTGTTTCTTGATGTACGTCTTACATCTTGAGGTTTTCCTCTTATGGCAGTCATAGAGATTTTCCTTTGAATGTGTCTTTCCACTTATGGTTGCTGCAATCTCCTGCAGCATTTGTACTGGTTGGTATCATTTCTCAACTATTGATTTCAATTACCTTATCTAGGTCCTTAGGACAAGAAGTGAGAAATATGATACCCAACTCTAAAGAAAGAGGTTTTGAAGGGAAATATGCTGAAATGTGGATGGAGCTTTTTTCTGTTCTAAACATGAGAATCAGGACTCCTACATTCATTGATATTGGTGCTGATAGTGTTATTGCATTCCTATGGACATTAAGACCACCAAGGCCTGCATATGACTCGTACTTTCAGGCCTGAGAATGCTTGTAGTTTGTCAGCGGTTTGGGAATATGGTTCCCCTCTGATGTGTGTCCCTACTTAGCCCCGTGGATTTAGGCTCCTCTTCTTGAAATGGTGCCATCTATCTTTGATCACTGCTGTCATTTCCTAATAACCCACAGCTTCAGGCTGTTTGGCTGTGTTGCTTTGGAGTGCTTTTTTTCCTGCTCACCTTGCATGTGGTTGTTCCAGTTCATCTCATCTGACTATATAAGCAGTTGCTTAGGAATTCTGTTGTAATCTGTCTTTGCATTCCTAATCTCGTGAAACTGAGGCATATGCAGCATGCTTCAGTGATGGGAAGTTGATCAAATGCTTTAAGTATGTAGGATTCATTGATTGTCAAATGTTGGACATAAGCAACCTTCATTCTGCCCCTTCATCTTATTTTATATTACTTTAAATAGTAGAATGTACTGTAGTCCTCATTATAAATGGAAATCTTAGAATTTGATGAAAATTTAAAAGAAATTACCCATAGATCCACTACCTAAAGAAAGCCACTCTTAACAGTTTTTTCCATTTAATTACCTGTGTCCAGGTCATTAAAAATATATTTATAGTCTATATATAATTTTATATTTTGCTTCTTATATTTAACATGATATGATTGGTATTTCTGAATGTGTATAATTTGTAAGTATAATTTTAATATTTATATACTATTTAGAGTTTTCATACCTTAATTTATTCAATGAAACCCCTATTACATTATGTTTTAAATATTTCAATGCATATCACTAAATTGTCTTCCAATAGTGTAATAAAAATTCACATTCTTATTAGCAATGTATGATAGTGCCTATTTTACCAAACCTTGTTCCTCTATAGCTATTCTAATTAATACCATTGTTTCTGGTAATCTGCTGGACAAGAAATGCCATCTTCTTATTTTAAATTGCATTTATTAGGCTTATAGCAAGGATGAAAAATTGTTGTATGTTTTTAAAATTCTATTCTTATGAAATTTCTATTTATATTCTCTGTTCATTTATCTATTAGTTTCTCAGTGGTTTTCTTCTTGGTATGTATGAGTAATTTTCATAGTAAATATATTACTCCTTTACCATATTAACTGTATATATTTTTCTAGTTCTTATTTTTAACATTCAATAGCTGTAAATTTTTATGTAGTTAGATGTATTGATCCTTTTTTCCACGTGATTTTTTTGTTTGTTTTCCCAGTGAGGAAAGTATTCAGCTCTAAGTAACAGAATTCCTAATTAACAGTGTTTTACACAAGAGAGTGGTTTATTTTTCTTGCATAAACAGAAGTCTGGTGGTAGGTTGTAACAGCAGTGGTTTAGTTTCTCAGTAAAACCATTTTAAAACCAGGCTTTTTTTCTCTTTGCTCTATTGTCTTTTACCATTATCAGATTTTAAAAAATATATAAGCAACTTCTTCATTAAGAAAGCTAAGGCCCAGAGAAGTTAAGTGATTTGTCCCTGCTACTTCGCTAATAGAGTTTCCTTTTTCTGTCTCTACACTCTTTTTTTTTTTTTTTGAGATGGAGTCTTGCTCTGTCACCCAGGCTGGAGTGCAGTGGCGAGATCTCTGCTCACTGCAAGCTCCACCTTCCGGGTTCATGCCATTCTCCTGCCTCAGCCTCCCTAGTAGCTGGGACTACAGGTGCCCGCCACCATGCCCGGCTAATTTTTTGTATTTTTAGTAGAGACGGGGTTTCACCGTGTTAGCCAGGATGGTCTTGATCTCCTGACCTCGTGATCCGCCTGCCTCGGCCTCCCAATCTGTCTCTACACTCTTTCTGTTGTACTGTGCTGTCGCATATCTTGCTGTGCATTTCACATTGGTACTTGCTATTGGCATATAAAACACATACAAATATGACTTTGCTCTGCACTCCCTCAAGATGTGTCCGGGCAATATTATGTATCAGCAAGTAACACCTCGGCTATTAAATTCTTTTATAATAAACCATAAGTTAAAATAACATGGGAATTCAATATCTGCTAAGTTGAAAACTTTATTTACTCTCACTGTATTTTTGCAGATGTAACAGAACTTTTTGATAGAAAGAGCTCAAATGTTTAAGAGCATGGTTCAATTCTTATTTTATGTATTAAAAACTAATTTGTAGCAGGAGATCCTGAAACCTACTGAAGTGAAATATCAGATAGGCTTTGATCAACGGAAGGAAGAAATACTCTCATCAATCTTTGTAAGCCTCTCATTGGTAAATCTAAACCAACATATATAAAGTCTATATCTGTGCAAAGCATTCAACCTGCCCCTGTGGTAACTGAGCTCATAAATTAGATGGGGAGACAAGAGCAATAGATAATATTTAATCTATAAAAGATATAAACAGTAGTTGAAAGCAACTACAAATTAAATGCCACAGAGTAGGGCACGTCTACTTTCTAAGCAATAGAATACATCATATTTTCTTAACTTCACTTGTTTATGAACCAACATCATTATTTTTTGCCCTAACTATAAAGTTTATTTAAATATTAATATATTGTTTCTTTAAAATAACTTTGAAGCAATTTAGTTTATAAAACTTAATCCTGCTGAGTGATAATACCCATGAACTCATGAATTCAATCTTCTAGCTGTACTTTTTTGTTTTTAGCTGTACATATTTTAACACATTAAAATAAATATAAATGTATTGAAAAAATGGTCTTCATTTATCATCTAAAAATTATCTTATGTCTCAGTCTTTGGGAAACACTGGCTTAAACAATCAATTACTAGGGAGTTCAGATGAGGAACAATAAAACAAATTTGCAGTGATTCTATTAAAATATAAGAATTAAAGAATTCTCTTGTTACCCTAAGGCCATAATCAAAATTATCGTTCAGATATATTGTCTGCTAGGTAATAGCATATTAATAAGGATTTCTTATGTGTTCATAGATATTTTATATAATTTAGCTTTAAAAACAGCCTTCAGATAACAGCCTTTCATGAGTGTTGAAAAGACTTCAGTTTCATTCTTAATCTTTCAGTAATAGATCCCAGGAGTGAATAAGGTTACGCATTTCACTTTTATAATCATCTTTGCTCAATCTGCTGAAGGTAGGAATGCATTAATATGGCATAGCACAGTATTTTTTCTAGGCTGCTTTATAATTTGTTGAGAATGATTGCAAATCTTACTAAAAGCAATTCAGATACTTCAAAAAGAGCTCATCATTCATGATTAAAGACACATAAGCCTAAAGAAGTATCTCCAGCTAATTTTGAAGAATCATTAAAATATTTTGGGAATCAGCCCTCTTAACCAAATGTAACAAAATTTAGAATTCTGTTTACGGTTAGACATTTCTAGGCTTTTATTCATTAGCCCGTAAAATCCAGACTATAGATTAAAGGGAAACATTTTAAAATGTTAACTGTTTTGAATGGAAATCTTTCTAAAATATACTATGCAATTCTAGGCCTGATAGTGAACAAAACATACATTTTCTTTAAGACTCAGGATCCTTTTTTTTTTTTTTGAGACTGAGTCTTTCTCTGTCACCCAGGCTGGAGTGCAGTGGTGCGATCTTGGCTCAATGCAAGCTCCGCCTCCCGGGATCACGCCATTCTCCTGCGTCAGCCTCCCGAGTAGCTGGGACTACAGGCGCCCGCCACCACACCCGGCCAACTTTTTTGTATTTTTAGTAGAGACGGGTTTCACCATGTTAGCCGGGATGGTCTCGATCTCCTGACCTCATGATCTGCCCGCCTCGGCCTCCCAAAGTGCTGGCATTACAGGCGTGAGGGGATCATTTTTTATGAGCTTCTCCTAGTAAAACCACACGGTCATCTGGTTCTGTGGTTTCCAGTTTTTCTGTCGCTGGTTTCTGTTGGACTTTATTTTGCAGCTATTATGATTGTCTCCCTAATACACCTCTACTTTTACTATCCCTCTTCCAGTGTGTTACTCGCAGTATTCTAAGACCTCAGAATTACATAGTGGAGCTTGTTAAAAGTATCATTATAGCATCAGAAAGTGGAGACATCAGGGGCTTTTTTCTTCCTACTTCTAATTCAGTGTAGTATTGTAAATGTTTGCAATTGTGAGAGGATTAAAGATTCATTAAGTGAGCTATTTAGTGAACTATTTTCTAGTTTTTATTAGTTTTGATTCTGAATGATGATCGCTTTATTAGTGCTTCATCAACACACTGGGATTTACAGCTTTCAAAGGTTACTTTTATATACAAGATTGGATTTCGTCTAGACTGTCTGGGTTTATGAATGTTTACCATCTTGAGAATTGGTAAAGTGAAGACATTCACCAAACACTTAGAAAATTTTAAAGACATACCTTTTAACTGGCTAGGACATAGCGAAGAAATATTGTCTTTCTTTTACAACTCTATTTAGATTCTATCTGTTTATACTTCTCATCTTAGTTGCATGCAAAAATTCACACATGTACACACTGCCCCCCAACACATACGGAGAACAATAACTTTTATTATTTCATTCATTCCCTTGTGGATCAAATATGTGTCCAATGAGGAGATCCAGGATGTCTTACTACCATATACCAAAGAGACCTTTGTTGGGGAAACAAGTTGAGAAATGGTGATCCATTAATGATGTCCACAGTGGGGACTGCAAGACATCTTACTGACAAGAGAGGAAGAAAATACTGGAAGTAGTACTTATATTTATATCATAAATTAAAAGTCAGAAGGCTGGGATCATGCCTGTAATCCCAACACTTTGGGAGGCCGAGGTGGATGGATCACTTGAGGTCAGGAGTTCAAGACCAGCCTGGCCAACATGGTGAAACCCCGTCTCTACTAAAAATACAAAAAATTTGCTAGGTGTGGTTATACATGCCCATAATCCCAGCCACTCGGGAGGCTGAGACAGAATTACTTGAACCCAGGAGGCGGAGTTTGCAGTGAGCGGAGATCACGCCATTGCACTCCAGCCTAGATGACGGAACAAGACTCTGTCTCAGAAAAAAGAAAAAAAAAAAAAGTAAATACTTACTAATAATCAATATCCAGAGCTTATAATTTAGATATTTAGATGAGGTATCTTAAATGAAGACTGGGTATTTGACAATCCAGTGGAGTTGACAGAAGTTCCTTCTTTAAATATTAACTTTCCAATTATTGAAATATTTTATGATTGTGGCATATTTTAACATATTTCAACAAGATGATATAAGGTTAATTTTATACAAGTAAAACTTTACAAATTATGAAGCATTAGAATACTTTTTAATGAGATGAGGAATGACTGGGAAAATATTTGGAATTACATTGAGGCCCACAGTTTTTCTGGTGACAAAGTTATTGAAAATGTTATTTAAGATGAGTTATATAGATTTACACAAAAGCCAGGCTTCTGATTTGGTTGATGTTTTCTGTGACCGCCTGTGGCAGTCAGAAAGCAGTTATTTTGGCAAGAGGTTCAGAGGGCTTCTAGGTTGGTGAGCACATGGAGGTGCTGTGAGTGTGGTGTACCCTGAGAGGGCACGAAAGCCCCTTCCCCTTTACTTTGGCCTATGGATCCTATCCATTTGGCTGTTCCTCAGTTGTATCCTTTACAAGATACTAGTAAATGTAAAAGAAGGAAAAAAAAAAAGGCAAGCAGTTATGTTGAAAAACCTAAAATATACTGAATTAATCTCAAACACAATAAAGTCAATGTTTTAGTAATGAGTGAAAAATTAAGTGCTTTTCAAATGGAGCCCATGGAGAAAGCATTCTGAAATGGCTATTTGGCAAGGCTGTCATCACTTTGTTTTACTGTATGTTCTTTTCTTAAGGGTCTTTGAATTGTAGACTAGTTTACATACTTTATAAATAATCTAGGTTAATATTGGCAACACACATAACAGATATTATGCTTTTATAATTATTCAGAAAATTATATATACCTTTAATCCCTCCCCAACACTCACTTTAATAAATATTAATTTATTACCAAAAGAAGGTGTGAGATCTAAGAACTCGGAGTCTTGTAGCAGGTAAGACATTTGTAAGGGCTACTTCTTAATAAAATGTTCCATTTCCTTTAGATGTTTCTAAAATTAGAAGTTTTAAAATATATTCATCTGATATGATTATTTAGGGGCTCAAGCAAAGAATTTAGATTAATTGGGCTTGCAATAAAAAGGGACTTCAAAAAAATGACATCATCAGAAAGAAGGCAAATAATCAACTCTTTCTGGATCAGGAAGGGGAATTCTGACAAATATTTATACATATGAGACATATACATGTGTGCAAGAAAACTGACATCGGAAGAAAAAGTACACATTTTTGTATTTAAAAATCTATCAATATTATATATGAACATCTGAAAGATATTTATACATAAATATGCATGTAAATATTATGGCATATAAACAGATTTATATATGTGCATATGTATGTAGGTAGGTGTCTACCTATGGAATATACTTTTTCTTCAGAAGTCAGTTGTTTTGCTTTAAAACTTTCTCCTTTAGGAAAAGAAATTAACACTTAATTTTACCAATTCTCTCTCTCTTTTTTTTTTTTTTTTTTTTTTTTTTTTTTTGAGACGGAGTCTCGCTCTGTCGTCCAGGCTGGAGTGCAGTGGTGCAATCTCGGCTCACTGCAAGCTCCGCCTCCCGGGTTCACGCCATTCTCCTGCCTCAGCCTCTCCAAGTAGCTGGGACTACAGGCACCCGCCACCACGCCCAGTTAATTTTTTTTTTGTATTTTTTTAGTAGAGACGGGGTTTCACCATGGTCTCGATCTCCTGACTTCGTGATCCGCCTGCCTCGGCCTCCCAAAGTGCTGGGATTACAAGCGTGAGCCACCGTGCCCAGCCTTCGTTTTTTTTTACTTTAGGTTTTTGTTTATCTAAATGTTATAAATAATGAGCACAAAATAATTTTATGATTTTTATTTCATATATCTGTTTCTGATGGATTTGTTAAATTATACTTTAAGTTCTGGGATACATGTGCAGAACGTGCAGTTTGTTACATAGGTATCCACGTGCCATGGTGGTTTGCTGCACCCATCAACCCATCATCTACATTAGGTATTTCTCCTAATGCTATCCCTCCCCTAGTCTCCCACCCCCAACACACCCTGGTGTTTGATGTTCCCTTCCCTGTGTCTATGTATTTTCATTGTTCAACTCCCACTTATGAGTGAGAACATGTGGTGTTTGGTTTTCTGTTCCTGTGTTAGTTTGCTGAGAATGATGGTTTCCAGCTCCATCCATGTACCTGCAAAGGACATGAACTCATCCTTTTTTATGGCTGCACAGTATTCCATGGTATATATGTGCCACATTTTCTTTATCCAGTCTATCATTGATGGGCATTTGTGTTGGTTCCAAGTCTTTGCTATTGTGAATAGTGCTGCAATAAACATACGTGTGCATGTGTCTTTATAGTAGAATGATTTATAATCCTTTGGGTATACACCCAGTAATGGCATTGCTGGGTCAAATGGTATTTCTGGTTCTAGATCCTTGAGGGATTGCCACACTGTCTTCCACAATGGTTGAAGTAATTTACACTCCCACCAACAGTGTAAAAACGTTCCTATTTCTCCACATCCTCTCCAGCATCTGTTGTTTCCTGAATTTTTAATGATTGCCATTCTAACTGGTGTGAGATGGTATCTCATTGTGGTTTTGATTTGCATTTCTCTAATGAGCAGTGATAATGAGCTTTTTTTCATATGTTTGTTGGCCGCATAAATGTCTTCTTTTGAGAAGCGTCAGTATGATATTGGCTGTGGGTTTGTCATAAATAGCTCTTATTATTTTGAGATACATTCCATCAATACCAATTTATTGTGAGTTTTTAGCATGAAGGGGTGTTGAATTTTATTGAAGGCCTTTTCTGCGCCTGTTGAGATAATCATGTGGTTTTTGTCATTGGTTCTGCTTATGTGATGGATTACGTTTATTGATTTGCATATGTTGAACCAGCCTTGCATCCCAGGGATGAAGCTGACTTGATCGTGGTGGATAAGCTTTTTGATGTGTTGCTAATTCAGTTTGCCAGTATTTTATTGATGATTTTTGCATTGATGTTCATCAGGGATATTGACCTGAAATTATTTTGTCATTGTGTCTCTGCCAGGTTTTGGTATCAGGATGATGCTGGCCTCATAAAATGAGTTAGGGAGGATTCCCTTTTTTTTATTGTTTAGAATAGTTTCAGAAGGAAACCAGCTCCTCTTTGTACCTCTGGTAGAATTTGGCTGTGAATCTGTCTGGTCCTGGGCTTTTTTGGGTTGGTAGGCTATTAATTACTACCTCAATTTCAGCACTTGTTATTGGTCTATTCAGGGATTCAACTTCTTCCTGGTTTAGTCTTGGGAGGGTGTATGTGTCCAGGAGTTTATCCATTTCTTTCAGATTTTCTAGTTTATTTGCATAGAGATATTTATAGTATTCTCTGATGGTAGTTTGTATTTCTGTGGGATCAGTGGTGATCTCCCCTTTATCATTGTTTATTGTGTCTATCTGATTCTTCTCTCTTTTCTTCTTTAACAGTCTGGCTAGTGGTTTATCTATTTTGTTAATCTTTTTAAAAAACCAGCTCCTGGATTCATTGATTTTTTGAAGGGTTTTTCTTGTCTCTCTCTCCTTCAGTTCTGCTCTGTTTTTAGTTATTTCTTGTCTTCTGCTGGATTTTGAATTTGTTTGCTGTTACTTCTCTAGTTCTTTTTTTTATTATACTTTAAGTTTTAGGGTACATGTGCACAATGTGCAGGTGCAGGTTTGTTACATATGTATATATGTGCCATGTTGGTGTGCTGCATGCATTAACTCGTCATTTAGCATTAGGTGTATCTCCTAATGCTATCCTTCCCCCCTCCCCCCACCCCACAACAATCCCCGGTGTGTGATGTTCCCCTTCCTGTGTCCACGTGTTCTCATTGTTCAATTCCCACCTATAAGTGAGAACATGTGGTGTCTGGTTTTTTGTCCTTGCGATAGTTTGCTGAGAATGATGGTTTCCAGCTTCATCCATGTCCCTACAAAGGATATGTATGGCTGCATAGTATTCCATGGTGTATATGTGTCACATTTTCTTAATCCAGTCTATCATTGTTGGACATTTGGGTTAGTTCCAAGTCTTTGCTATTGTGAATAGTGCTGCAGTAAACATACGTGTGCATGTGTCTTTATAGTAGCATGATTTATAATCCTTTGGGTATATACCCAGTAATGGGATGGCTGGGTCAAATGGTATTTCTAGTTCTAGATCCCTGAGG
This sequence comes from Nomascus leucogenys, assembly GCF_006542625.1. NCBI lineage: Eukaryota > Metazoa > Chordata > Mammalia > Primates > Hylobatidae > Nomascus > Nomascus leucogenys. Next base: position 8,790,323 of record NC_044391.1, read on the forward strand.
AATCGCCACACTGACTTCCACAATGGTTGAACTAGTTTACAGTCCCACCAACAGTGTAAAAGTGTTCCTATTTCTCCACATCCTCTCCAGCACCTGTTGTTTCCTGACTTTTAAATGATGGCCATTCTAACTGGTGTGAGATGGTATCTCATTGTGGTTTTGATTTGCATTTCTCTGATGCCCAGTGATGACGAGCATTTTTTCATGTGTGTTTTGGCTGCATAAATGTCTTCTTTTGAGAAGTGTCTGTTCATATCCTTTGCCCACTTTTTGATGGGGTTGTTTATTTTTTTCTTGTAAATTTGTTTGAGTTCATTGTAGATTCTGGATATTAGCCCTTTGTCAGATGAGTAGATTGCAAAAATTTTCTCCCATTCTGTAGGTTGCCTGTTCACTCTGATGGTGGTTTCTTTTGCTGTGCAGAAACTCTTTAGTTTAATTAGATCCCATTGCCATTGCTTTTGCTGTTTTAGACATGAAGTCCTTGCCCATGCCTATGTCCTGAATGGTATTGCCTAGGTTTTCTTCTAGGGTTTTTATGGTTTTAGGTCTAACATGTAAGTCTTTAATCCATCTTGAATTAATTTTTGTATAAGGTGTAAGGAAGGGATCCAGTTTCAGCTTTCTACATATGGCTAGCCAGTTTTCCCAACACCACGTGTTAAATAGGGAATCCTTTCCCCATTTCTTGTTTTTGTCAGGTTTGTCAAAGATCAGATAGTTGTAGATATGTGGCATTATTTCTGAGGGCTCTGTTCTGTTCCATTGGTCTATATCTCTGTTTTGGTACCAGAACCGTGATGTTTTGGTTACTGTAGGCTTGTAGTATAGTTTGAAGTCAGGTAGCGTGATGCCTCCAGCTTTCTTCTTTTGGCTTAGGATTGACTTGGCAATGCGGGCTCTTTTTTGGTTCCATATGAACTTTAAAGTAGTTTTTTCCAATTCTGTGAAGAAAGTCATTGGTAGCTTGATGGGGATGGCATTGAATCTATAAATTACCTTGGACAGTATGGCCATTTTCATGATATTGATTCTTCCTACCCATGAGCATGGAACGTTCTTCCATTTGTTTGTATCCTCTTTTATTTCCTTGAGCAGTGGTTTGTAGTTCTCCTTGAAGAGGTCCTTCACATCCCTTGTAAGTTGGATTCCTAGGTATTTTATTCTCTTTGAAGCAATTGTGAATGGGAGTTCACTCATGATTTGGCTCTCTGCTTGTCTGTTATTGGTGTATAAGAATGCTTGTGACTTTTGCACATTGATTTTGTATCCTGAGACTTTGCTGAAGTTGCTTATCAGCTTAAGGAGATTTTGGGCTGAGATGATGGGGTTTTTTAGATATACAATCATGTCATCTGCAAACAGGGACAGTTTGACTTCCTCTTTTCCTAATTGATTGCCCTTTATTTCCTTCTCCTGTCTGATTGCCCTGGCCAGACCTTCCAACGCTATGTTGAATAGGATGGTGAGAGAGGGCATCCGTGTCTTGTGCCAGTTTTCAAAGGGAATGCTTCCAGTTTTTGTCCATTCAGTATGATATTGGCTGTGGGTTTGTCATAGATAGCTCTTATTATTTTCAGATACATCCCATCAATATCTAATTTATTGAGAGTTTTTAGCATGAAGGTTGTTGAATTTTGTCAAAGGCCTTTTCTGCATCTATTGAGATAATCATGTGGTTTTTCTCTTTGGTTCTGTTTATATGCTGCCTTACGTTTGTTGATTTTTGTATGTTGAACCAGCCTTGCATCCCAGGGATGAAGCCCACTAGATCATGGTGGATAAGCTTTTTGATGTGCTGCTGGATTCGGTTTGCCAGTATTTTATTGAGGATTTTTGCATCAATGTTCTTCAAGGATGTTGGTCTGAAATTCTCTTTTTTTGTTGTGTCTCTGCCCGGCTTTGGTATCAGGATGATGCTGTCCTCATAAAATGAGTTAGGAACGATTCCCTCTTTTTCTATTGATTGGAATAGTTTCAGAAGGAATGGTACCAGCTCCTCCTTGTACTTCTGGTAGAATTTGGCTGTGAATCCATCTGGTCCTGGACTTTTTTTGGTTGGTAAGCTATTAATTATTGCCTCAATTTCAGAGCCTGTTATTGGTCTATTCAGAGATTCAACTTCTTCCTGGTTTAGTCTTGGGAGAGTCTATATGTCGAGGAATTTATCCATTTCTTCTAGATTTTCTAGTTTATTTGCGTAGAGGTGTTTATAGTATTCTCTGATTGTAGTTTGTATTTCTGTGGGATCGGTGGTTATATCCCCTTTGTCATTTTTTATTGCATCTCTTTGATTCTTCTCTCTTTTCTTCTTTATTAGTCTTGCTAGCGGTCGATCAATTTTGTTGATCTTTTCAAAAAACCAGCTCCTGGATTCATTAATTTTTTGAATGGTTTTTTGTGTCTCTCTTTCCTTCAGTTCTGCTCTGATCTTAGTTATTTATTGCCTTCTGCTAGCTTTTGAATGTGTTTGCTCTTGCTTCTCTAGTTCTTTTAATTGTGATGTTAGTGCGTCAATTTTGGATCTTTCCTGCTTTCTCTTGTGGGCGTTTAGTGCTATAAATTTCCCTCTATACACTGCTTTAAATGTGTCCCAGAGATTCTGGTATGTTGTGTCTTTGTTCTCGTTGGTTTCTAAGAACATCTTTATTTCTGCCTTCATTTCATTATGTACCCAGTAGTCATTCAGGAGCAGGTTGTTCAGTTTCCCTGTAGTTGAGCGGTTTTGAGTGAGTTTCTTAATCCTGAGTTCTAGTTTGATTGCACTGTGGTCTGAGAGACAGTTTGTTATAATTTCTGTTCTTTTCCATTTGCTGAGGAGAGCTTTACTTCCAACTATGTGGTCAATTTTGGAATAGGTGTGGTGTGGTGCTGAAAAAAATGTGTATTCTGTTGATTTGGGGTGGAGAGTTCTGTAGATGTCTATTAGGCCCGCTTGGTGCAGAGCTGAGTTCAATTCCTGGGTATGCTTGTTAACTTTCTGTCTCCTTGATCTGTCTAATGTTGACAGTGGGGTGTTAAAGTCTCCCATTATTATTATGTGCAAGTCTAAGTCTCTTTGTAGGTCACTCAGGACTTGCTTTATGAATCTGGGTGCTCCTGTGTTGGGTGCATATATATTTAGGATAGTTAGTTGTTCTTGTTGAATTGATCCCTTTACCATTATGTAATGGCCTTCTTTGTCTCTTTTGATCTTTGTTGGTTTAAAGTCTGTTTTATCTGAGACTAGGATTGCAGCCCCTGCCTTTTTTTGTTTTCCATTTGCTTGGTAGATCTTCCTCCATCCCTTTATTTTGAGCCTATGTGTGTCTCTGTACGTGAGATGGGTTTCCTGAATACAGCACACTGATGGGTCTTAACTCTCTATCCAATTTGCCAGTCTGTGCCTTTTAATTGGAGCATTTAGCCCATTTAAATTTAAGATTAGTATTGTTATATGTGAATTTGATCCTGGCATTATGATGTTAGCTGGTTATTTTGCTCATTAGTTGATGCAGTTTCTTCCTAGCCTTGATGGTCTTTACAATTTGGCATGTTTTTGCAGTGCCTGGTATCGGTTGTTCCTTTCCATGTTTAGTGCTTCCTTCAGGAACTCTTTTAGGGCAGGCCTGGTGGTGACAAAATCTCTCAGCATTTGCTTGTCTGTAAAGTATTTTATTTCTCCTTCACTTATGAAGCTTAGTTTGGCTGGATATGAAATTCTGAGTTGAAAATTATTTTCTTTAAGAATGTTGAATATTGGCCCCCACTCTCTTTTGACTTGTAGAGTTTTTGCCGAGAGATCAGCTGTTAGTCTGATGGGCTTCCCTTTGTGGGTAACCTGACCTTTCTCTCTGGCTGCCCTTAACATTTTTTCCTTCATTTCAACTTTGGTGAATCTGACAATTATGTGTCTTGGAGTTGCTCTTCTCAAGGAGTATCTTTGTGGCGTTCTCTGTATTTCTTGAATTTGAATGTTGGCCTGCCTTACTAGATTGGGGAAGTTCTCCTGGATAATATCCTGCATAGTGTTTTCCAACTTGGTTCCATTCTCCCCGTCACTTTCAGGTACACCAATCAGACGTAGATTTGGTCTTTTCCCATAGTCCCATATTTCTTGGAGGCTTTGTTCATTTCTTTTTATTCTTTATTCTCTAAACTTCTCTTCACGCTTCATTTCATTCATTTCATCTTCCATCACTGATACCCTTTCTTCCAGTTGATTGCATCAGTTACTGAGGCTTGTGCATTCGTCACGTAGTTCTCATGCCTTGGTTTTCAGCTCCATCAGGTCCTTTAAGGACTTCTCTGCATTGGTTATTCTAGTTATCCATTTGTCTAATTTTTTTTCAAAGTTTTTAACGTATTTTCCATTGGTTCAAACTTCCTCCTTTAGCTCGGAGGGGATTGATCATCTGAAGCCTTCTTTTCTCAACTCGTCAAAATCATTCTCCATCCAGCTTTGTTCCATTGCTGGTGAGGAGCTGCGTTCCTTTGGAGGAGGAGAGGTGCTCTGATTTTTAGAGTTTCCGTTTTTTCTAGTCTGTTTTTTCCCCATCTTTGTGGTTTTATCTACCTTTGGTCTTTGATGATGGTGACGTAGAGATGGGTTTTTGGTGTGGATGTCCTTTCTGTTTGTTAGTTTTCCTACTAACAGTCAGGACCCTCAGCTGCAGGTCTGTTGGAGTTTTCTGGAGGTCCACTCCAGACCCCGTTTTCCTGGGTATCAGCAGCGGTGGCTGCAGAACAGCGGATATTGGTGAACCGCAAATGCTGCTGCCTGATCATTCCTCTGGAAGTTTTGTCTCAGAGGAGTACCTGTCCGTGTGAGGTGTCAGTCTGCCCCTACTCGGGGGTGCCTCCCAGTTAGGCTACTCAGGGGTCATGGACCCACTTGAGGAGGCAGTCTGCCCATTCTCAGATCTCAAGCTGCGTGCTGGGAGAAGCACTACTCTCCTTAAAGCTGTCAGACAGGGACATTTAAGTCTGCAGAGGTTATTGCTATCTTTTGTCTGTCTGTGCTGTGCCCCCAGAAGTGGAGCCTACAGAGGCAGGCAGGCCTCCTTGAGCTGTGGTGGGCTCCACCCAGTTTGAGCTTCCCCGCTGCTTTGTTTACCTACTCAAGCCTGAGCAATGGCGGGTGCCCGTCCCCCCAGCCTCGCTGCTGCCTTGCAGTTTGATCTCAGACTGCTGTACTAGCAATCAGCGAGGCTCCGTGGGCATAGGACCCTCTGAGCCAGGTGCAGGATATAATCTCCTGGTGTGCCGTTTGATAAGCCTGTTGGAAAAGCACGGCATTAGGGTCGGAGTGACCCGATTTTCCAGGTGCCGTCTGTCACCCCATTCTTTGACTAGGAAAGGGAATTCCCTGATCCCTTGTGCCTCCCGGGTGAGGCGATGCCTTGCCCTGTTTCGGCTCACGCACGGTGCACTGCACCCACTGTCCTACACCCACTGTCTGGCACTCCCCAGTGAGATGAACCCGGTACCTCAGTTGGAAATGCAGAAATCACCTGTCTTCTGTGTCGCTCACGCTGGGATCTGTAGACTGGAGTTGTTCCTATTTGGCCATCTTGGCTCCTCCCCTTCTCTAATTCTTTTAATAGTGACGTTAGGATGTTGATTTTAGATCTTTCCAGCATTCTCCTGTGGGCATTTAGTGCTTTACATTTCCCCTAAACACTGCTTTAGCTGTGTCCCAAAGATTCTGGTACGTTGTGTCATTGTTCTCATTAGTTTCGAAGAACTTATTTATTTCTGCCTTGATTTCGTTATATACCCAGCAGTCACTCAGGAACAGGTTGTCCAGTTTCCATGTAGTTGTGTGGTTTTGAATGAGTTTCTTTATCCTGAGTTCTAATTTGATTGCACTGTGGTCTGAGGGACTGTTTGTTATCATTTCTGTTCTTTTGCATTTACTGATGAGTGTTTTACTTCCAATAATGTGGTCAATTTTAGAATAAGTGTGATGTGGTGCTGAGAAGAATGTATATTCTATAGATTTGGGGTGGAGAGTTCTGTAGATGCCTGTTAGGTCTGCTTGGTCCTGAGCTGAGTTCAAGTCCTGAATATCCTTTTTAATTTTCTGTCTTGTTGATCTGTCTAATATTGACAGTGGGGTGTTAAATTCATCCACTATGTCTCTTTACAGGTCTCTGAGAACTTGCTTTATGAATCTGGGTGCTCCTGTATTGGGTGCATATATATTTAGGGTAGTTAGCTCTTCTTGTTGCATTGATTCCTTTACCATTATGTAATGCCCTTCTTTGTATTTTTTGGTCTTTCTTTGTTTAAAGTCTGTTTTATCAGAGACTAAGATTGCAACCCCTGCTTTTTTTTTTTGCTTTCTATTTTCTTGGGAAATCTTCCTGCATCCCTTTATTTTGAGCCTCTGTGTGTCTTTTTTTCTGGGTGGGGGGGTTGGGGGCAGAGTCTCACTCTGTCACCCAGGCTGGAGTGCAGTGGCGCGATCTTGGCTCACTGCAACCTCTGCCTCCCGGGTTCAAGCAATTCTCTGCCTCAGCCTCCCGAGTAGCTGAGATTACAGGCACATGCCACCACACTCGGCTAATTGTCATATTTTTAGTAGAGTCGGGGTTTTATCATGTTGACCAGGCTGGTCTTGAACTCTAGACCGTGTGATCCACCCACCTTGGCCTCCCAAAGTGCTGGGATTACAGGCGTGAGCTGCCACGCCCGGCCCCTATGTGTGTCATTACATGTGAGATGGGTCTCCTGAATACAGCACCCCGATGGGTCTTGACTCTTTATCCAATTTGTCACCCTGTGTCTTTTAATTGGAGGATTTAGCCCATTTACATTTAAGGTTAATATTGTTATGTGTGAATTTGATCCTGGCATTATGATGCTAGCTGGTTATTTTATTTGATGCAGTTTCTTCATAGTATCGATAGTCTTTACAATTCGATATGTTTTTACAGTGGCTAGTACCAGTTTTTTCTTTCCATATTTAGTGCTTCCTTCAGCAGCTCTTGCAAGGCAGGTCTGGTGGTGACAAAATCTCTCAGCATTTGCTTGTCTGTAAAGGATTTTTTTTCTCCTTTGCTTATGAACCTTAGTTTGCCTGTATATGAAATTCTGGGTTGAAAATTGTTTTCTTTAAGAATGTTGAATATTGGCCCCCACTCTCTTCTGGCTTGTAGGGTTTCTGCAGAGAGATCTGCTGTTAGTCTGATGTGCTTCCCTTTGTGGGTAACCCGACCTTTCTCTCTGGCTGCCCTTAACATTTTTTCCTTCATTTCAACCTTGGTGAATCTGATGATTATGTGTCTTGGGGTTGCTCTTCTCGGGGAGTATCTTTGTGGTGTTCTCTCTCCTTCCTGAATTTGAATGTTGGCCTGTTTAGCTAGGTTGGGGAAGTTCTGGATAATATCCTGAGGAGTGTTTTCCAATTGGGTTCCTTTCTCCCCATCATCACTTTCAGGTACACCAATCAGATGTAGGTTTGGTCTTTTCACATAGTCCCATATTTCCTGGAGGCTCTGTTCATTCCTTTTTATTCTCTTTTTCTCTAATCTTGTCTTCATGCTTTATTTCATTTAGTTGATCTTCAATTTCTGATATCCTTTCTTCTGCTTGATCAATTCACCTATTGATAAGGTATCATGCTTCACGAGGTTCTCATGCGGTGTTTTTCAGCTCCATCAGGTCATCTATGTTCTTCTCTAAACTGGTTATTCTAGTTAGCAATTCCTCTAACCTTTTTTCAAGGTTCTTAGCTTCCTTGTATTAGGTTATAGCATGCTTCTTTAGCTCAGAGGAGTTTGTTATTTCTCACCTTCTGAAGCCTACTTCTGTCAATTCATCAAACTCATTCTCCATCCAGTTTTGTTCCCTTGCTGGTGAGGAGTTGTAATCCTTTGGAGGAGAAGAGGCATTCTGGTTTTTGTAATTTTCAGCCTTTTTGAGCTGTTTTTAATTCATTTTCATGGATTTATCTACCTTTGGTCTTTGCTGTTGGCGACCTTCTGATGAGGTTTTTGTGTGGACATCCTTTTTGTTGATGTTCATGCTGTTCCTTTCTGTTTGTTAGTTTTCCTTCTGTCAGGCCCCTCTGCTGCACGTCTGCTGGGGTTTGCTGGAGGTCCACTCCAGACCCTGTTTGCCTGGGCATCACCAGCAGAGGCCGCAGAACAGCAAAGATTGCCGCCTTTTCCTTCCTCTGGAAGCATGGTTTCAGAGGGGCACCTGCCAGATGCCAGCTGGAGCTCTCCTATGTGAGATGTCTGTTGACTCCCGCTGGAAGGTGTCTCCCAGTCAGGAGATACGGGGGTCGAGGACTCACTTGAGGAGGCAGTCTGTCCCTTAGCAGAGTTCAAGTGCTGTGCTAGAAGATCTTCTCTCTTCAGAGCTAGCAGGCAGGAACGTTTGTCTGCTGAAGCTGCGACCATAGCCGCCCCTACTCCCAGGTGCTCTGTCCCAGGAAGATGGGAGTTTTATCTATAAACCCCTGACTGGGGCTGCTGCTTTTTTTTCAGAGATGCCCTGCCTAGGGTGGAGGAATCTAGAGAGGCAGTCTGGCTACAGTGGCTTTGCCAAACTGTGGTGGGCTCTGCCCAGCTCAAACTTCCCGGTGGCTTTGTTTACACTGTGATGGGAAAACTGCCTACTCAAGCCTCAGTAATGGTGGATGCCCCTCCCCCCACCATGCTCGAGCATCCCAGGTAGGCTTCAGACTGCTGTGCTGGCAGCAAGAATTTCAAGCCAGTGGATCTTAGCTTGCTGGGCTCTGTGGGGATGGGATCCGCTGAACTAGACCACTTGGTTCCCTGGCTTCAGCCCCCTTTCCAGGGAAGTGAACAGTTCTGTCTTGCTGGCATTCCAGGTGCCACTGGGGTATGTAAAAAACTCTTGCAGGTAGCTCGATGTCTTCCCAAAAGGCCGCCCAGTTTTGTGCCTGAAACCCAGGGCCCTGGTGGTGTAGGCACCCGAGGGAATCTCCTGGTCTGTGGGTTGCTATTACCATGGGAAAAGCATAGTATCTGGGGTGGAATGCACCGTCCCTCACAGCACAATCCCTGTGGGCTTCCCTTGGCTAGGGGAGGGAGTTCCCTAACCCCTTGGGCTTCCCTGATGAGGCAACGCTCCACCCTGCTTCGGGTGGCCCTCCGTGGGCTGCACCTACTGTCTAACCAGTCCCAATGAGATGAGCCAGGTACCTCAGTTGGAAATGCGGAAATCACTCGCCTTCTATATTGATCTTACTCGGAAATGTAGACCGGAGCTGTTCCTATTTGGCCATCTTGCCAGCCCTCTCTGATAGATTTTGACATGCTGAATGATGAGAGCATTATGAGCCTTTTCTTATTTAAATACTGGCATTATGCCTTCTATGTGAGGTTTAATGGGCTTCAGTTACAATAGAGGGTTCCTAGGGGCATTACTGACATTTAGAATGATGTCTCTAAGTAGTATCTTTGCTGCTTCTGTTAATTGATGGCACTGTTATCATGAACTATGGTGCAACATTCTAAGTAACAAAATAAAAGTTCATGCGAATTTTACTAATTTTTGTTTCATTGATCTATGAATTCAAGTATACAAATGTTAAAAAAAAAAACGAACCTTAGGAGTGCCTTCTAAGGTTCTAAGGTTAGAAGGTACTCTTTCTAACGTGTGGTTATCTGACATAGGAAACTACCTGTAGGGGAAAATTATTGAGGGGTAAAACATGAAAAATCTCTTCTAAAAATGATTAACTTATTAATCTTGAAAATGTATACAAATGGGACAGCAAGGTTTTAAAAATAATTCACTATATTTGCTTGGGAAAATAAAAGAAATAAAAGAAATAAAATCAGCATTATTTTCTTTTTGTTAGCTATTATGTTCAGCACGATTTACATGATTTAAAATTTGCAAAGGAGACAACTGTTGGTCTACATTGACTTATTAAAAGTATTTCCTTAAGAACCAACTCAGGAAATCTTAATTAGCATTCAGGGGAGTTTCAACAAATTTTAAGTTTCTGTTGAATAAATTTCTTCTTTATAATTCTAACTAATTTTAATATTTTGATTTTCTTCTGTGTGTAATAATCTAGCAACTGATTACTGTTTAGAATAAGCAATCTGTTCAATCTTTGTAAGGAATATTTACTTCTGTAATGATAGGATTGTTACAGTCATATTTTTTGCTTTATTTTTATTTAGTTCTGTTTGCAATGCATTTTTCAAACATTCATTAGTTCATTCCTGTTTTATTCATTTACTAAGCATTTACAGAATGCTTACTGTAAAATTGGCATTGTTTTTAATACTTAAGAAAACAATTTCCAGCATATGTTGAATGCTTTATATGTACTACTAAGTGCATTAGTTAATTATCTTTTTTAATCCCCACAATCATATACTGGGAAATAACATATTTATTGATGTGGGCCTTGGGAAAAAAGAGACGAATACATTGTAATCACTTTCCTTGGGAAGTTCACAGTCTAATGGAGTTGGACCCAGAAAAATAATTAATTAAAATTTTATGGGATAAGTGTTGTAGAAAAGCTTGTGTTCGTACTTGGACCTTCATAAGAAGGACTATCTAATTGTGCCTGAAGGAGTTAGAAAAGGTGTCACAGAGGAAATGACATTTGAGGTGAGTCTTAATTGTTAAATAGAAATTTGTCCAGGGAATGGAGGCAGAAACACTGCTTATGGCAATCATGAAGTGATGAAGGAGCCTGGTATTTGGTGGTCCTGGTGCGTGAGCTGCGTGGCATTAGACTCAGGTGTGTGTGTGTGTGTGTATATAGGCATGAGTGTGGGACCGTGTGTGTGGTCTGAGCCTGGAAGATATAAGAAGCTAGGAGGGGAGGATAACGAGGCTGGAGAGGTAGCTTTGGACTTTACAGTCAAGACCCTCACTAAGAGGTTTATTTATTTATATTTTTAAAAGTTTTATTTTATTTTTAATTGACACATAGTAATTATACATATTTATGGAGTAGAACGTGATGTTTCAATACATGTATACAATGTGTAATGATCAAATTAGGGTGATTAGTACATGTATAACCTCAAATATTTATTATATCTTTGTGGTGAGAATATTCAAAATCCTATATTCTAGCTATTTTGAAGTATGTAATGTATTATTTATTGTTAACTATGGTCACCCTACTGTGCAATAGAACACTGGAATTTATTCCTCCTATCTAACTGTAACTTTATACCGGCTGACCACCCTCTCCACATCCACCTGTAGCCCCCTGCCTTTCCCAGCCGCTGGTAACCACTATTCTATTCTCAACTTATATGAGATCAACTTTTTTAGATTTCACATGTAAGTGAGGTCATGGGGTAATTATTTTTCTATGTTTGGCTTATTTTACTTATGGTGCCCTCCAGTTCATCCATATTGTTGCAAGTGACAGAACTGTCTTGATTTTTAAGGCTGAATAGTATTCCATTGTGTATAGACACCAAATTTTTCAATCTGTTCATATGTTGATAGACACTTAGGTTGATTCTTTTTCTTGGCTATTGTGAATAATGGTTCAACAAACTTGGCAGTGCAGATGTCTCTTTGACATTCTGATTTCATTTTCTTTGGATAGATACCTAGAAGTAGGATTGATGGCTCATATGGTAATTCTATTTTTAAATTTTTCAGAAACCTCCGTACTGTCGTCTATGATAGCTTAACTACTTTCCATATCCACTAACAGTGTGTAAGAGTTCCCCTTTCTTCACATCCTTGCCAGCATTTGTTATCTTTTGTCTTTTTAATGATGGCCTTTCTAACTGGAGTGAGATGATGTCTCCTTTTAGTTTTTATATGCATTTCCCTGATGATTATTGATGGTAAGCATGTTTTCATACACTTGTTGGCCACTTGTATGTCTTCTTTTGGGAAATGCTTCTTCAGATCTTTTCCCCATTTTCTAGTTGGATTATTTTTTTATTATTATTATTTACTTTTTTTTTTGCTTTGGAGCTGTTTGAGTTCCTTATATTTTCTGGATATTAACCCCTTGTTAGATGCATAGCTGGCAAATATTTTTTTTCCCATTTTGCCAGTTTGTCCGTTCATTCTGTTGATTGTTTCCCTTTGCTGTGCAGAAGCTTTTGTGTTTCATTTAATCCAATTTGTCTGTTTTTATTTTCATTGCCTGTGATTTTGAGGTCTTATCCAAAAAAACCTTGCCCAGCTAATGTTATGTTATGAAGTGTTTGTTTTCTTCCAGTAGTTTCATAGTTTTGGGTCTTACATTTATTTCATTCTGGCCAGAAATGTTATTTGATACAATTTCAATTTTTAAAATTTTGTTAAGACTTGCTTTGTAGTCTAACATGTGGTCTATCCTAGAAAATGTTCCATATGCTATTGAGAAGAATGTATATTCTACAGATGTTGGAATGTTCCATAAATGTCCTTTAGGTTCATTTGGTTAGAATGCAGTTTAACTCTGATGTTTCTTTGTTGATTTTCTGCTTGGATGGATCTGTCCATCACTGAAAGTGGGATATTAAAGTCTTCTACTGTTAATATATTGCAGTCAGTCTTTTTCTTTAGGTCTGTTAACATTTACTTTATATATTTAGGTGCTCTGATGTTGGGTGCATACATATTTACAATTTTATTTCCTCTTCCTATATTGACCCCTTTATCATTATACAATATATTTTTGTTGCTTTTCACAGTTTTTGACTTAAAGTCTATTTTATCTGCAATGAATGTTGCCACCTCTGTTCTTTTTGGTTTCCATTTGCATGGAAAGTCTTTTTCCATCTCTTCACTTTTAGGCTATGTATTTACTTACAGGTAAAGTGAGTTTCTTGTAGGCAGCATGTATTTAAATTTATTCAGCCACTCTATGTTTTCTAATTGCAGAATTTAATCCATTTACGTTCAAGGAAATTGTTGACAGGTAAGGGTGTACTCCTGCCATTTTGTTATTTTTCTTTTCCAGTTGTTTTGTAGATCTTTTCTTTCTTTTTCTCTTACTTTCCTTTTTTGTGGTTAGGTGGTTTTCTCTAGTGTGTTTTGATTCCTTGTTTCTTATTTGTATTTTATTTTTTATAGGTTTTTACTTTGTGGTTACCATGAGGCTTGCATAAAGCATCTTACAGTTATAACACATTATTTTAAACTGATAACAACTTACCTTAAAAAGAAAAGAATCACACAAAAAACCCCTGTATACTTTAACTCCATTCCCTTCAATATTTTGAAGTGTTGATGTCACAATTTACATCTTTTTATGTTGCCTATACCATAATTAAGTAATTAATTAATATAATTATTTTTAATAGTTTTTCTTTTAGTCTTGATATTAAATATACAAGTGGTTTACACACCATGATTACAGTATTAGAGTAAATATTAAATTAAGTCTAGTTTGTCTGCAAAGTTACTTTTATCAGTGAGTTTTGTACCTTCAGATAGTTTCACACATTAGCATCTTTTCACACATTAGCATCCTTTTCTTTCAGTTTGAGGAACTCCCTTTAGCATTTTTTTTTTTTAAGAAGAGGTCTGATAGCAATTAATTGTTCGTCTTGGAAGGTCTTTATCTCTCCTTCATTTCTGATGGAGAGCTTTGGTGGATACAGTATTTTTGGCAGCTTTTCTAACTCTAGCACTATGAATATATCATCCCACTCCCTTTGGGCCTACAAGGTTCCTCTTGAGGAGTCTGCTGCCAGATGTGTTGTAATTCCCTTATATGTTATTTGCTTCTTTTCTCTTACTGCTTTCAGGATCTCCTCTTTGTTTTCAACCTTTGACTCCCGCTGGAAGGTGTCTCCCAGTCAGGAGATATGGGGAGTCTGATATAACACTACCCCAAGACCTTTCAGAGTCTTGGGGTAGTGTTATTTGGTTTGAATCTGATTGGTGACCTTTAAAACTTTCCTGTACCTGAATATTCACTAAAAGTTTTAAATTTGAGGATCAATTTGAATGAAAACATGAGCCATGCCTCTATATAAATGAATATTTAGAAAATATTTTAAAAGTCATGAGATTAACAATTTTAGAAGAGGTAAGTTGAACCAACTGCTGAATATATCTGTCTCATGTATTCTTTTGGAGTTTATTGTCTCACTTTAAAAATTACCAGTTAGAAATATTATCTTTATAAAAACTAGTAGCAATGGTAAGTTTATTAGAATTAAACTGTAGAACTGAAAAGAAACATATCACTGTTTTAAATTTTTTAAACAACAAATATACCGCATTTCCTGAATATTATGCAACTGCATGCTATCTAGTCTTGACTACCGAGCTACTAATCACTTTGTAGCTTAGAAATGAATAAATGAGTAAACCTTCATTTATTACCTTTTGTTTTCTTGAGACAAAGTCTCCTTCTGTCACCCAGGCTGGAGTACAGTGGTGCAATCTTAGCTCATTGCAACCTCTGCTTCCCAGGTTCAAGCGATTTTCATGCCTCAGCCTCCCTAGTAGCTGGGATTACAAGTATGCCCCACCACGCCCAGCTAACTTTTTGTATTTTTAGTAGAGAAAGGGTTTCACTATGTTGGCCAGGCTGGTCTCGAACTCCTGGCCTCAAGTGATCCGCCCACCTCAGCCTCCCAAAGTGTTGAGATTATAGGCATGAGCCACCATGCCTGGCGTATTACCTTTCTTTCTATAATTTGACTCACAGTCAGTTGGTACTGATTCTGCCACTAACCTGGTGGGCAGAAACAGCGAGCAATATCTGACTTAATATTTTAATGAGGAACAAAAATAGAGTGGATTAACTAAACAGGAATAAATAAGGTAATTTGGTCTAATCCTTTCATCCTTCTATTAAGAAATGTTTCTTTGTATTAAAACACATATTCAACTTTATTATTATCTACGCCTGTATCATTTTTGCAGAATCACAGTAAAAGGCCAAGATGTGGCAGAAAAAGTGAATTATAGCTCAGGCTGATGGCATAATTGAGACTGTCAGTCTCTCGGGTACCATAGGGGAAGTAGAGAGTATTGACTACTAGGCAATGAGAGTTAACATCAGAATAATCTTTCTGCAGTGGTCTCTTGTGTCCAGAGAATTGGGAGGCGGGAAGGGGACTGGACAGAGTTTGGCTACTGGAAGGACCTGGCAAGTAGCATTAGTGAAGCACAGTAGGAGTTCAAATGCACAAGCGAAGAGGGTACTATCATGAGATTAAGAAAACAGGAAGCTTCAAGATTCTGGGGAGTTCAATCAAAACATACAAAAGTTGGGATGAATTAGAGTGGCTTGAGATGACTCCCTTGGCACTGGGGGCAATGAGATCACCAAGTGTTCTCTAAGAAAATCAGTCATCTGTGGCATGATTTCAGCAAGTTCTCAAGGCTAGCACAACACTGTTCATTGAGTAAGAGGTAAACTGTTACTACATTTTGAAATTTTAAAGTTGTAGCACAAGATTTTACATAGAAAACATCAGGCTCTTGATACTTACATTATTCAGATCTGTAAGAATAGTTCCGTGTCCAAGAACTTGCTTCCTTGCTTCCTCCACACAAATTTGTATAGGTCTACTTCTTTCTAGGTATTTTTTTAAAGAAAAAAATTGTTTTCAGAATGCTTTTTATACTGTTTCATTTAAAAAGTATTCAAAATTATATTTTTTATACTTGATCTAACAATGACTCCATACACTGGCATCATTATCATTAATATTTTATATATTAATTTTAATTTTACTCATTGGAGGTTGGAAGTCTAATTTAAAAATTAAAACGTTAGAATTTTAATTTAAAGCAACATTTGTAAATGAAGGTTCAAACTAGCCAAATGCTGTAAGATGTTAAGGGAAGCTTTTCTTATTGCACTGGAATTGAAAACTAAAACTAAGGGCAAAGAGGCATCAGATGCCCCATGTTGTAAAGGGAGCTTCCAGTGATCAAAGACTCACTCCATTTAGTTTAAATGTCTCCTGATTAGGCCTTGCTTTTTCCTGCTATTACCCACTCCCATGATTATGGTTGAAGGGTAGGTACCCTAGAAAGCAGACTCTGAGATAAAGGTAAAGATTAGCATGCAGGATATTACTCAGGGAACATTTTTAGGATAAAAACCTGTGAAAGAATGGAAAAGGAGGCAAAACTGAGTAGTGGGAGAAGTTGAACTATGTTGTAGTCTCAACAAAGGCCTCAGGTGAACCTTTAGGAAGCTGAGATGGCCCTTCAGAGTTGTCTTGAGTTGGGGCAAGGCCTGGGCCTTTATATCCCCATAAGTATCAGCACTGGGCAGAGGACCAAGACTCATATTCCCAAGATATTGGATATGAGCCACCCAGGGAAGGGGCATGATCTAGAGTGAGGCAGCTGTTTTCTGCTGAGGTAATTCTTGAAGGGACTGCCAGCTAAGGACTATCTGCTGTCATTTGAATTGGTGTTCCTTTGTAGGAAATGTTCTATTTCTCTCTGGCTGCTTTCAAGCTTTTTTTTCTTTGTGTTTAGTTTTCAGAAATTTAATTATAGCATGGATTTTAAAAAAAATTTATCTTATTTGGCTTATCTTATTTGGGGTTCACTTCATGAATCTGTTGGTCTATCTCTTTCACAAAATTTGTGACATTGTCAGCTATTGTGTCTTTCAGTACTCCTTCAGGCCCTACTCTCTTTCTTAACTTCTGGGATCTTTTGGTTTTGTCCCATGGGTTTCTGAGGCTCTGTTCATTTTAGGAGACTCTGGGTCCTATTTAAATCCCTTATTTTAGTAGGTAGTAACTCTGTTAGGTTTAGATCATAGGTCCTAGCCTACTTTAGTGGGCAGTAGTTCTAAGGACAATTTAATTTTCCAAGATTTTTTGGTCTTATTTTGGTGGACCTTGTGTATCTGGTGCTGGTGGGGCTCCCAGGGGTCTATACTGTGATGCCTGAGGGGACAGAACACATTTTTCTAGGCTAGGCTTCTTTATGTTTCTAGGTGGGGAAAAGGAAGTCTCTGGTCTGACTGGATGAAGAGTGCTTCCAGGCCCAGCTGCTTATTGAGGTGGAGATTCCCCTCCACCCCTCCCTCACCAGCATCTCCCACTCACAGGTATCTTGGTGAAGGAGGGGATTCTCAGGCCTGATGGAAAAGAAATGACTTCTGAGGCCAGAAGCTTGTTGAGACAGGATGCCTCCTGTCTGTGGCAGACGGAAAGCCCTTCCTGGGCTGGGTGCTTGTGGTAAGATTCCCCAGTGCCCAGTGCTCCCCAGCCATCAGTGTCCCTTGGTGTTGGAGAGGAAAATCAGGTCTGTAGATCCTCCTGGCAGGTGCTTGTTGAGGCCTGATCCCCCGGTGCTGGTGCTGTCCTGTGTTTTCTGGTAGGGGAGGGGAGTCTCAGGCCCTGTTGAGAAGGAGAACATTTTTCCTGCTGGTTCATCAGCTTATCTTCAGTGGGGCTCCTGTTCAATCCCAGGGAGGACTGAGCCTACCTGGGCTGCCTTCTGTTGCTACATTGGATGTCAGGGAATGCTGGCCCTGGGTCACCTTCTTCCTTTTGGTGGGAGGTTGTAAGATGCCCTGCAACTATGCTGTTCCTCCAGACCTGGGTTCTCTAATCAGTTTACCCTTCTCTTGCACCTTTCAGAGTTCTCCTTTGGTTGCCTCTCGCATTATCTCCAGCATTTACAGTTGTATTTAGCAGGAGTGGGTGGGAGGAGGAACCAGAAAAAACAAATTATGCTATCTTCACCAGACTTCAGCTTCATCCGAGAGGGCAGAATTTTGCAAAATAGAATATCATAATCTCTCATCAACTTGTAAAAAATTTTATAAAAAATCTTCAACATCATGATTCTGATGTTTAAATATTATGTATTATAAAAATAACAACATATACTTTATAGATTTATTTACTACAGTTATATCTGTTTTTTTTTATATAAGATACAAGGTCTTGCCTTATCACCCAGGATGGAGTTCAATGGCGCAATCATAGCTCACTGTAACCTCAAACTCCTGGGCTCAAGCAATATTCTTGTCTCATTCTCCTGAGTAGCTAGGACTAATGAGTGCATGCCACCATGCCCAGCAATTTATGTATTTATTTATTTATTGTAGAGACAGAGTCTCTCTATGTTGCACAGACTGGAACTCTTGGGCTCAAGCAATCCTCCTGCCTCAGCCTCCAAAAGTGCTGGGATTACGCCACCACACCTGGCCTATAGTTATATAATTTAATGTGACTATTTTACTTACCTGTTTATTTCCAGAACAGCCACAAACAGTGACTACTTGAAAAATGGTTGTTAAATAATTAAATTAAAATTTGTAGTCTTTATAATTGGCATAGAGGTTTCAGTAACTTGCCCAAAATTATATAACTATTCATGAAACTAAGGATTAATATTAAATACTTCTTTGGGTAGACACCACATCTATTGCATCTGGAATACCATATGCAAATTCTCTTATTACCTGTTGCTGCATCTATTTTATTTCTGGTCTTTAGACGTCTCAGAGATTACAACTAGTTTTAGTAAGTGTTATTTAGTTATCCTGAGAGATTTGTTAAATAATAATAATTTTTAAAAGCCTCTGTAATCAGTAATCAGCTTCTCACCAATGATAATACTTCTGTCTTAGATTAGTATCAGTGCTTTTCAATGCAGCAGACTAAAACTAATCTCTATTATAGAATCCACAGCTGGCCTGATGGAACTATAATACAAAAGTAATTGGTATTTTTTGATGTCCACAGGATGCAAATTATAATTTGTCTCCTGTGTACAGAAAAAAAGTGTGTCTTGTATGGTAAATAATTAAACTTGATATTCATAAAGTTATATTTTTCCATGTCTTAAAGGAGATGACTATTTTATACTTACAGTTGATATAAACATAATAATGTATTTATTTCATCCTTGAACAATGTAACTAACATTTTACTATATATTAATAGAAGCCAACTACAATTTGAAATTAAATAATTAGACTTATTTAGGAAAGAAAAGTTATGGTTTTTTATTTGCTATTTCAGGTTATGATGAAGATTCTCTATTTGATTGTCCTAAATTCAAGGATGAGGAGTGCTAATGATAGAAAACTTAGGACAAATGAAAACATATATTTTACTTTCATTTTGTGTATTTTGCGATAAGCATATAAAATCTTAGGTTAGCCAGTTTGCATTTATTTGATGAAAGCCAAACTTTAATGTACTATTTATTATTGTTTTCATAAATCTAAATTTAGCTCGTCTTTCAGCATTGATAATTAAGAAATATATGTCCTCTTTAATAGCGATATATATTTAATTGTTCAAATTACCTGAAGTCATACTGAGAATTTTCATCTTTTTAAATGTCAAAATTTGGCTAATATTATCAGGATATTAAATATAATATTTCAAAGGAGTATTCTCTTACAGATAATTCCAGATTTTGTGAAATCAAAATTGCTGATTATAATAATGTTAGTAAATAATATGGGAAAGGTATAGCAAAATATTTAAATTTTTACAATTTTAAGTTGTATGATGTATGTAAATGCTATTTTTTTCTGGTAACTTTGGTTTAAAAACCAGTAATACTGCCTTTGATGTTGGTGTTAACTGAATACATTGCTTTTTGTGGGCATTGGATATCTATCTATTTTGAAATAATTTGGGAGAAATAAAATAATTCCTTAAGATATAGTCTAGGCCGGGCGCGGTGGCTCACGCTTGTAATCCCAGCACTTTGGGAGGCCGAGGCGGGCGGATCACGAGGTCAGGAGATCGAGACCACGGTGAAACCCCATCTCTACTAACAATACAAAAAACTAGCCGGGCGTGGTGGCGGGCGCCTGTAGTCCCAGCTACTTGGAGAGGCTGAGGCAGGAGAATGGCGCGAACCCGGGAGGCGGAGCTTGCAGTGAGCCGAGATCGCGCCACTGCACTCCAGCCTGGGCGACAGAGCGAGACTCCGTCTCAAAAAAAAAAAAAAAAAAAAAGATATAGTCTAGCATACTAAAAAGAACATTTGTTTGATGTTGGGTGAAAGGACTCAAGCATTGGATTGAATAGTTACCAGCCCATGACCTTGGGCAACTAACTTAGCCTCACTATAGCCTCAGTTTCGTCATTTGTTATAGGAAAAGTAAAATTCCCAATTTGCAAGATTATTTGGAAGATTAAGATATCATAAAGATCAAATCTTAAACATTGCCTGATGCATAATAGATGCTTAGAAAATTGTCTTCAGGATCTATTTGTATATTCCATTATTTGGTTGTTATTTTGGGCATATTTTCTACCCTGATAAGCTGACTAAAGTATGTGTCAGCTGTTCCACTGGCTTGGTGATTCAGAGCATAACTTTCTAATGGAAATGAATCATACAAGAGCTCATTTTATGATTTTTATAAGCTGGCCACGTCATGAGTTAGATTTGTGCAAGAAGTTAGTTCAAACTTCTTGATGATCCAAGCATTGCATTAGGGTGAATGCAGAGCCAGGTCAGCTTCTGCATGAGCCAGCATACTTTAGATGTGTAACAAGACTTTAACAAACTGGAAGAAGAATATTGCTTTAAAATGATGTGTCTAGATTGGAAAAAGAAGAAGTGGAAACATATGTTCCATTGAATTTTCATTAATTTATTGTAAGTAGAATTGGCACTACTAGAGAAAGTCTTCATATGCTACAGTAGTTTAAAAAAGAGAAATAAAGAAACAGGGATTATATAATTTCCACTTTATTCCTTACTCTATATTCCTTACTATATTACTTACACTTTATTCCTTACTCTATAAGCTGGCCATGTCATTAGTTAGATTTGTGCAGGAAGTTAGTTCAAACTTCTTGATGATCCAAGCATTGCGTTAGGGTGAATGCAGAGCCAGGTCAGCTTCTGCATGAGCCAGCATACTTTAGATGTGTAACAAGACTTTAACAAACTGGAAGAAGAATATTGCTTTAAAATGATGTGTCTAGATTGGAAAAAGAAGAAATGGAAACATATGTTCCATTGAATTTTCATTAATTTATTGTAAGTAGAATTGGCAGTACTAGAGAAAGTCTTCATATGCTACAGTAGTTTAAAAAAGAGAAATACAGAAACAGGGATTATATAATTTCCACTTTATTCCTTACTCTGACGTTGTTTGTGGGTTGGAGGTTATAGAACTTGGCTTCTCTTAGGGGAGGTGCTTAAGAGTGTGAACTTTCTAGTAACATTACATGGCTTCAAATACTGGTGCCAACCTTTGGTCTCGAACATGTTACTTAATCTGTGTTCCAATTTTTTAACATATAAAGTGGAAATAGAAAATGGTACCTACTTCATTAGCTTCTTTGGGGGACTTAATTAGCTAGTAATATGCCTGGCATCTAACAAAAATGATAAATGTAAGCCAATTTATTTTTTAGTTAGGATTCAGCGTATAAATGTAAGTTTGAGTAATTATCTGGTGATTACTTTTAGCCATTGCATTCCATTTCTCTTTAGCCTTCCATTACACTTGTACAAAAGCAGTGGGTGCCTAGTACAATGTTTGGCATACGTGAAGCATCTTAATGGTTGGTTTTAGATGAATGGAAGCAGAAAGCTTAGAATTATCGTGGGAACATGATATTTAACTTTGAAATTCTTATTGAGCTGAAGGATTCTTACATATCTTTGTGGGTTTTTGATACATTTTTCATATATTTCTAGTAAGTTAATATCTTCTCAAGTTTTATATTTTTATTTTTATTTTTTTTGAGACGGAATTTTGCTCCTGTCACCCAGGCTGGAATGCAATGGGGCGATCTTGGCTCACCGCAACCTCCACCTCCCAGATTCAAGCGATTCTCCTGCCTCAGCCTCCCTAGTAGCTGGGATTACAGGCATGTGCCGCCACACCTGGCTTATTTTGTATTTTTAGCAGAGATGGGGTTTCTCCATGTTGGTCACACTGGTCTCGAACTCCCGACTTCAGGTGATCCACCCACCTTGGCCTCCCAAAGTGCTGAGATTAGAGGCGGAAGCCACCATGCCCAGCCTATCTTCTCAAGTTTTTAAAACTTAAGCTTCTAAAGTATACTTTTAATTTTCAAGAAATTTAATTAGAAAGTAGTGGAAAATTTCTTACTCTAATCTTTTCTAGCCAAGTTTTTCGTTTGCATTTAAGTTCAAGACCTGTCATGCTTTGTATCTAATGAACATGAAAAGAAAGTGGTTAAAGAGACTTACCATTAGTTGAGATAGTTTTACTATTTTTACATTAAAAGAAGACCATTAAAAAGTTTATATATTTGAAATTTGTCAGAAATTGAAACTAAATATCTTTTCAAGTATAGGTGAAAATGTTTCATGGATGTAGTTTACATTTACATCAGAAGCACCCCATTGAACTGAAATCTCATCTAACATACCAAAACATTTGATTCAGATTAATTATTTACAAACGTAGAATAATACTGACGATTTAGGTGTTCTCCAAGCTATACTTATGCGTGCTAAATTTCAGCTAATTTTGACTTATTTTAATAAACATATTGTAATATGCATTTTAAAATAGTTATTAAACTCTTAAATTTTAAAAGTACATATGTCCTTTTACCCATAATACTTTGGAGAATTTTTTTTTAATTTTTAATTTTTGTGGGTACATAGTAGATGTGTGTGTATATATATATGAAGTACATGAGATTATTTGATACAGGCATGCAATGTGTAATAATCCCATCAGGGTAAATGGGGTATCCATCACCTCAAACATTTAGCCTTTGTGTTACAAACAATCTAATTATACTCTTTCAGTTATTTTTTAATGTACAACTAAATTATTATTTACTATAGTCACCCTGTTGTGCTATCACATATTAGGTCTTACTCATTCTTTCTAACTATTGTTTCTACCCATTAATGATCCCCACCTCCTCTCCACCCCTCGAATACCCTTTCCAATGTCTGGTAACCACCCTTCTTTTCTCCGTCTCCATGAGTTCAATTACTTTAATTTTTAGCTCCCACAAATAAGTGAGAACATGCCAAATTTGTCTTTCTGTGCCTGGCTTGTTTTGCTTAACATAATCTCCAGTTCCATCCTTGTTGCAAATAACAGATTCTCATTCTTTATTCTGACAAAACAGTACTCCATTGTGTAGCTGTACCATGTTTTCTTTATCCATTAATCTGTTGATGGATGCTTCGGTTGCTTCCAAATCTTGGCTATTGTGAATAGTGCTGCAACAAACATTAGAGTGCAGATAACTCTTTGAAATACTGATTTCCTTTCTTTTGGGTATACCTAGGGGTGTGATTGCTTTCTTTTGGGTATAATGTAGGAGTGGGGTTGGTGGATCATATGGTAGCTCTGTTTTTGGTTTTTTTGTGAGATCTCTAAACTGTTTTCCCTAGTGGTTGTACAGTTTACATTCCCACCAACAGTATATAAGGATCCCCTTTTTAGAGAACTTATTTTATAGAAGCCCCAGTATGTGGATACACACACACATACACAGACATACACACACAAACACACAGATTTTTACTAGAACATTATCTCTAACAGCAAAACTGGAAGCAATGTAAGTGCCCATCAGTAATGGGAGTAGTTTTACTCAAACTTTGGAATCTCATAGGGTGTTACATATTATTTCATTAGTTAGAGTCATGGTATATTGATAGAAGAGAAATTTATGTTGCGTGGCAAATTTATTTTTGTCATAACCTCAGAAGCCTTAACTATTTGCATATATTTATAAGAACATGGAGGCCAGCTGCGGTGGCTCACGCCTGTAATCCCAGCACTTCGGGAGGCTGAGGCGGGCAGATCATGAGGTCAGGAGATCAAGATCATCCTGGCTAACACAGTGAAACCCCGTCTCTACTAAAAATACAAAAAATTGGCCAGATGTGGTGGCAGTCGCCTGTAGTCTCAGCTACTTGGGAGGCTGAGGCAGGAGAGTGGCGTGAACCCGGGAGGCGGAGCTTGCAGTGAGCCGAGATCATGCCACTGCACTCCAGCCTGGGCAACAGAGCGAGACTCCATCTCAAAAAAAAAAAAAAAAGACCATGGAGAAAAGTGTGGAAGGGAATGGTAGATAAGAGGGTTGAGTTTGTTTAATATACTTGATTCTTTAACATGTTCAAATGAGTATGTATTATTTTATATTTTATATAAATATAATTTATTATACTTACATATTTTGTGTTTTTTAATTAACAAAGTAAACACTCTGCTATATTGATCATTTTTCAAATGGAAACATAAGAACAGGGGCCGTCCTTATAACCATCTGCACTAAGAGAGTTAGCCTCTGAAGGGATGTGAGATTTAGGCTAGCCATCATCAGTGACCAGTCTGTTTAAAACGCATCTGTTCAATCAGGTCCCAGCAAACAGATGATGCAGTCAAATTATGATAATTCAAGAGCTAGAGCCAGGTGTGGTGTAGGAGAAACTCAAGGAGTTTTTCATGGACCCGGGGCCACCAACAGCACAGCTGTTGCCACCTGAGGCACAAAGAGACAAGGAGAGGGGGAGGATGTCAGAACCCAGAAAAAGTCATGTTGTAAAGAACCTTGATTAGAATGGTGACCTTCTTTCAAGGGACATAGTCCATTCATGGTAAGCTTACAGGAAGTGAACCAGGGAAGAAAATGTTGAATGCATTCTGGAGGGCTCCCCACTGACTGAACCCAACTAGAGACAGATGTTAAGAGAGAGCCTTTTGATGTCAAGTACCTAGATCAGCAGCCTTGGGAAGAGAACAGGGGCAAGTATAGAGAATGGGTTTTGAGGAGTAAACAGGAGCTATCTGGCATAAAATAGCCAACCTTTTTTTTTTTTTTTTTTTTTTTTTTTGAGGCAGAGTTTCATTCTTGTCGCCCAGACTGGAGTGCAGTGGCGTGATCTCAGCCCACCGCAACCTCCACCTCCTGGGTTCAAACAATCTCGTGCCTCAGCCTCCTGAGTAGCTGGGATTATAGGCGTGTGCCACCACACAAGGCTAATTTTTATATTTTTAGTAGAGACGGGGTTTCACCATGTTAGCCAGGCTGGTCTCGAACTCCTAGCCTCAGGTGATCCGCCCGCCTTTGCCTCCCAAAGTGCTGGGATTACAGGTATGAGACACCGTGCCCAGCCCCAATATTCTTTTTGAACTAAATAATCAAAATAACCCAGAAGAGGAAAACAGATAATATGCAAAATATTGACATCCATTTACTTTATGAGCTTACATAATTATTATTATTATTTTTTTATTATTATACTTTAGGTTTTAGGGTACATGTGCACAATGTGCAGGTTTGTTACATATGTATCCATGTGCCATGTTGTTTTGCTGCACCCATTAACTCGTCATTTAGCATTAGGTATATCTCTTAATGCTGTCCCTCCCCCCTCCCCCGACCCCACAACAGTCCCCGGAGTGTGATGTTCATGAGTTCCTGTGTCCATGAGTTCTCATTGTTCAATTCCCACCTATGAGTGAGAACATACGGTGTTTGATTTTTTGTCCTTGCGATAGTTTACTGAGAATGATGATTTCCAGTTTCATCCATGTCCCTACAAAGGACATGAACTCATCATTTTTTATGGCTGCATAGTATTCCATGGTGTATGTGTGCCACATTTTCTTAATCCAGTCTATCGTTGTTGGACATTTGGGTTGGTTCCAAGTCTTTGCTATTGTGAATAGTGCCGCAATAAACATACGTGTGCATGTGTCTTTATAGCAGCATGATTTATAGTCCTTTGGGTATATACCCAGTAATGGGATGGCTGGATCAAATGGTATTTCTAGTTTTTTAATTGACCTAAGCCCAAACACAAAATTAAAAAAGAAAATCTGAAGATGGCATTGTTCCTCACCCTCTTCTGTACATAAGTCCTAAGTTCTTCCTTAAACTCCCATGAGGGCGTAGCAGTGAACATCTCAGAGTGGGGTAGAAAACTATTCTTAAATATGAACATGGTCCCAGATCCACAAAACACCAGACTTTGGACTTCGTCTGAAATAGTGGAGGTTTTCTGTTCAGTCCTAGCTTGGTTCCAAGGAATGACACTGTAAATCAGGTCATGGAATGGGAAGCTGACATTTACTGACCCTTGGCATGTGCCAGTCTCCATGAAATACATTCATGTAAGTTATCACTTTTACTTCTCTCAGCAAACCTGTACTGTGACCAATATGGTCACGTGAATGTATGCCATGGAGGCTGGCACATGTCAGGTTTGCTGAGAGGAGTAAAAGTGATTACTCTTTAAGAAACAGAAACTCCAAGAGTTTAATTTGGAGTTTAAGGAACTTTCTCAAGGTCAATGGTAGAGTCTGGAATTGCAGCTAGATCTGCTTGGCTACATCGTGGCACAGCCTCACTTGGCTGCAAGATGGTAAAGGAGTCATTGTCCATTATTGGAGGTGTCTCACCTGTCCCAGAAATATGCCTTTCCCCTTCCCCTCTCTCTCATTCCCTTATCTTCCATTCATTCCCTTAGTTATATACTTAATAAGTACTTATTCAGTACCTACTGTGTCAGGAATCATGCATTGTACCATTGATATCAACGAATATGGCCTCTGCCTTCATGGATTTTACAGCTTAATAAGAATTCTCAGGGGAATCATCCTATGCATTTCCGCTAGCCCCAAGTCCTTTTCATTTGAGGTCATTTGCATCTCAGTCTTCCTATGTCTTTATTAAGACTGAGAATTATTTTTTGGTCTGTTTGTTTAAATAATAGTGTAATATAAAAATTGTAATAAACCTTTCTAAAAATCTCACTTGCTATTTCATTATTTTAGAGAATTGAGACTGATATAATATTATAAGAAATATGAAATACTGGAAATAGGTAAGATAATATTTTTAAAGGTGTTTTCTGGTTTTATTGAAACAAATCAGCCAGCTCCCCCAAAAGTGTGAATATATGGGTACATGTTGAGGCTTTTGTTTTAATCAGGCTAAAAGCATATCACATTCTCTCAAATAAGCACATCTTTCATTTCTTAAATTGAAAATTTATTTGTATTTATTCAAAACCTTTCTTGTCAAAGACAAGTTAAAACTGCTATTCAATTGCCTCATATAATTATAACCATAAAACTAATAAACATTTCAACTAATTTTTTCCCTATTTAGATATGCTTGTTCACTCTTGGGTGAAAAAGTGAAAGCCCCAGATTGGGTTACTGAAGTAATCTCATTTTTGTAACCGAGCCAATATTATCATTATCAAAATTACAATTGATCTACAATATAGTGTCATAAAGCATGACTGGTATGTAGCACATTCTGATTTCTCTCATTTTGCATTAGATACATTGCATAATACAACTGTAGGAATTGCCTGCTAATGCTTTAGTTCACCCTTTAACAATTAAGTTAGGCGATCTTGGGTAAAGTAACATTCAGTAGACTCCATGCATGTTGTTTTCTATAACCATCTTTGGATGCAATTTTGGGGCGTGGGAGGGCTGCAATACACACACAGAGACACATACATATATTTATAATTTGTTAAGAGGAAGTTACTATTAAACATCTAAGTTGACATATCGTATGGTGGGTTCTTCTGGGTCTGATCCTAGACAGGTGAGTTAACATCTTTGATCCTGTTTGGCTTTCTACTTTTGTAAAATAAAGGGGTTGGACCAAATAAGTGGGGTTTTTGTTTGTTTGTTTATTTGTTTAGCTTTTGGTGTTTTTTTGCCCATGCTACAATATTCCTAGAAGTCACTGAGTACCTAGTAAGGCAAACCAGGACCAGCTGTAGCTCCTCCCTTGTACTTTAACAACAATAATTCTGTTTTGTTTTATATGTGAGTCATCCCAAGTAAGACTTCCAATCTCTGATGCCTTTTCACTTATTTATTAGTAGTAGAGGTCATTGTATTCTATGTTTGGCTTCATAGTGAGTGACAGCTTGTATAAACAACAGAGATACTGGAATAATCAGTCTTTTCTTCAAATTCTGTAGTAGCATGAACTGTAAAGTATTAATCATGTGTTTATGCCTGGTTTCTACATGTGAATCAGTTAAGCCTATTCTTAATTTTCTCGCTTCGTCAGCTTCAAAGCAGGAAATTACACCATTGCCCAAAATCTCCAGCATTCTGTTGATTTTGTTTGGGAGGTGTAAATCTAGTAAAGCATAGACAGAGGCCTGTTGCCAAATTGATAGCTGTATTTGTCTATGTAGATTGTATTTTCACAGCTGTCAGGTGAGATGGTTGCTTCCTATATAAAGTGGTTCTAGAATCATGCATGTGCTTGGGATTTTAATTTATCAGATTTTTTCACACTTCCTACTTAAAGAGCTTCAAACTCTAGGGAATATAATGTATGCCATTCTGAAAGGTGGTATTTCAGCTTTTGTATCTTTGAGGATAACATGTTGTGAATGAAATTGCTGTTTTAAATAGAGCTCCTGGGGAAGTTTTTGCCAACAGTCCTTCTGATATCCCATGTGCTCTATTGTAATAAGAAAACAGAATAAATAAACTAAACTAGGTGGTCAGGATTCTGTTAGGATGAAAACAAGTATAATTTCCTTTATAATGATGAAAAGCAAACAAAACTCTGTACGAATAGTTTTAATCAATGTTTAAAGACTAGTTTCCCAGACTCTTGTGTGTTTGACAGATAGTCTTGGGTGGGGTAGAAATGGAGTGGAAAAACAAACAATTACTGTGGAGATAATAAAAATTACTGGGCAAAAAGAAAAAAATATTTGAAATACTTCTTTTTTTTTTTTTAAAGACAGAATCTTGCTCTATTGTCCAGGCTGGAGTGCAGTGGCACAATCTCGGCTCACTGCCACCTCTGCCTCCCAGGTTCAAGTGACTCTCCTGCCTCACCCTCCCGGCTCATGGTTGACATGAGTTACCTCTCCCAGCATTTTTCATTTGTATTTTGAGAAAAACATAAATTAATGTGGTATTGAAAACTGCCGTGATCATTTTTCATTTAGCC
This sequence comes from Nomascus leucogenys, assembly GCF_006542625.1. NCBI lineage: Eukaryota > Metazoa > Chordata > Mammalia > Primates > Hylobatidae > Nomascus > Nomascus leucogenys. The sequence goes on from NC_044391.1 coordinate 8,819,143, forward strand.
TAATTATTCCAGGAAAGGGATTCCTATATTGTATTCACTTTTTTTGGTTTTAATACTTTAATAGTGAATATTTATAGCTATAGAAATTTGATACTTTTAATTAAAAAATTTGAAACTAGGTTCAAATGAAAGAAAAAATTCTCATAAACTTTAAAAATGTAACCATTTGTTTAGGGTATTAGAAATCAATTCTCCATATTTGACACTATCAAATTAGCTTGAGATAACCCTTTTCTTCATTTTGTGCTCATGTTGTTTTCACTTTGTAAACAGTAAAACTCCATCTCCTTGCATGAAGTTATTTTAGGGGGAAGAAAAAGTGCAATACACAGGTTCATTATCTTGTAATGGCTCATTTTAGTTTTGCATTGAATCAATCTTTGAGACAATTACTGTAACTTGATTTTTTCCTTCCCTCCACTGGTAATAAAAGAGACATTTTATTTCAGGGAAATATGAATTAAAATAGTCTTGCTTCATAAGCATGCTCAGAGAAGAGATTTTTTAAATCTTGTTTTAAAAATAGTGGCATCATGTTCATTAACTTCAAGTTTTCTTTGTTCCTTTTCTTCTTTTCCTTTTTCTGTGAAACCCAAGGATTAATAGGAAGCATGTCCAAAATTCCCTCTAGGAAGAAATTTAGATAGGGACATAAATATATTTTAGGCATTCTTTCTAAGCATTTCCAAATAAGCTTTAGGAGTTTCTTAAGTAATCTTTGATTTTATAGGAAGAAAAAGGGTCAAAGTTTGCTTTTTTCACACACTTCAGTAAACAAATCCCTCTTGTATTAATGAAGAAATTGACTAAACCTTCCAATTATCTTACTATTATAAAACATGTCTTGAGAATTTATTAGATGCAGGCCAAACCATTAAACTCAGACCTTGCCTTTAAGAAGCTTCCATCTAATTAGTATATATCTCAATTTATTACAGATAATGAAGTAGAAACTAAATTATTATTAATTTTAGGCACACAAAAGTCATTTCACTTCTGTAAAATGGAAGAAGTAACATGAATCTACCTGACTGATGAATGTTGGATAACCAGTTATTAGAGTGCTTTGTGGAGGCAAAGTAATACTGCAAATAACAATAAAGTTCATCTTTACTTGCTTATTTTTATGTCACTTTTGCTGAAGAAAAGTGCCTTGACATTTTTACTAATAAATTTAACTTTTTTGTTATTTTTTAGAGAATAGAAATGGATAAAATAGACAAATTTTATGGATTCCTTGGAAAAATCATTATTGGATTTATAGTTATAGGAACTTTTTTGAATATGATCAAGCAGTTTAAATTAAGATTCTATTACATGGATAGTAATACACATGGAATTACCTTAAAAGTGATTGTGTACTATGTAGAATATCACAATTTTGTAAAATAGTTCTATAGTGAAGTTAAAATGTTACTGGATATGCTTATGTAAAATACATGAACACACATTTGACATAAACTAACTTGATGATTGGCCAGAACTGGAATTCCAATTCCTACACCTACCCATCCACCCACATCTATTGGACAAGTGCCTGGTTAAACAGATGGGCCTTGGGCTGTGCTCTCAAAACAGGCAACCTCCACCTTTATTGAGCAAAACATTGGATGAAAATAGACTATATTGTCTTATTGTGCTACTGAGCATGGTAATTTAAGTGAAGAGCTCCTATTTATTATTGTTGTTAGTTGTTAAAAATACCTTTTTCCTTATGAATGAATATGTGAAAATTGGAGGACAACAGATGGAGTCCCAGGGAACTGGAAAACCTATAGATAGGGAGGTAATTCTCAGTCAAATATGAAAATAAAAAATCAGCAGGAGTGTGAAATTTCATGTGGTTTTATAAATGCATGTAGCTAAGATTTTAGAAAATGTTTGGTTTAGCCTACAGACATGGGTTGATCATGAAATTTCTCTTTTCCACTAAAGAGTGTGAGACCAAGTAGAATTCTCGAAGTCTGTCCTCATGCCCCTTCAATAAGTTACCACTTCAAAAGCTACAAAGCTGGATTCAGGGCAGGACCTTAAGTTCTGGCTACCGTCTGTGTAAATATCACACACTTACATGTGGTAAAGTCAGAGGGACTTGCAGACCTGAGTGATACTTATGACATCAGAAGTGAGTTTTGTTTATGGTTGATGAATGACTTTGCTACTTGGGCCATGTTTGTGACAAAAGCACTGAGGGCAATTAGCAAGAGCGACAGTTAGACAGTCCCATACTTGGAAGATTATATGAGACTAAATTTGACACTCTTAATATTGACATATCAAAAATAGCATCTGGTCTCTATGTATTTTCATGATATTCTCTTTAATGTAACAACAATCAGTAAGCTATCACATATCTAACCTCATGGAACTATGAATATGGGCATTTGTTCTTCGGATGATCCATTATTTATTGATTGAATCATTAACAATGATATTTGCACCTCTTAAATTATGAAATGGGTGGTCTGTGGGCAGCATGCTAAAATTCAAGTAAAAGGCTTCCTACTCCTTTTTCCTAAATTTTTTTTTAGTCTTTTGGTAACTCAGTTTTCACAAAGAAGGGGAGTTTGGTTGCTACCTACTTTCCCTGTAGTACTGCTTGGCTATTTTTTAGTGGCAAGAAATAATTCCTGTGATACTTAAGAACTCTATGGAATAAAGCTCAGTATAGTGTATATTGAATTATGCTTTCTGGTTATTATATTTGGATAAATTTAGGCATAAGGTTGTTTAATACTTCAGCAGAAACCTGCAATGGAACTTCCTAAATATTTGACCTTGTGAAAGAAATCCAAATGGAATTGTTTTATATTTTTTTAGCTCCTATAAATGTGTGTGTGGGGTTAATAAATAAATAGGTAAGAAATAGCACAGCATTGTTTAACATTTATTTCTTTCCTCAAAATAAAAAAGTTAATAGAAAAAGTAATAAATTGTTATTATTTAAGAGTTATTTCTTACTGCAAAATGTTTTGTGATAGCTTTGTTTCATTGTGTTTAATTTAATTTAAATTACCATAATACTTTTTTGTTACATTGTCCTTTGAAATCATTGAAATTGGCTAAATAATATTGTTCTATTCTACTTGATAAAATGGAGAGCTCAGAACATTAATTTAGATACAGAATTGAGAATAAAACAGTCTCAATTTGTGCTTAATTTTATTAGAAGGAAATATATTATAAAAATGGCCATTTGAAGAGAAAAAATATAAAAGTAGTGAAATATTTTAATTTTCAAACTCTCATAAAATAGTAATACAGGCTGTCTTTAAGTGAAAGTAAATATTTTGTGTTTATGTATGAATATGAGACATATGATCATTATCAGCTTTATTTTGAATTACTCTGATATACTATATTTCTTATACATATTATTTAATGTCTTTTGTTGTGTTTTGTTTTAAACAGCAAATGCCAGTCTTCTTGGAGGAGGAGGTGGTAAGTCCTGAACATCACTTAACTTAAAATACATTTTTATTGTTATGCCAACTATAAGATATTTAGTAAGTTCTGTGACACTTAAAAGAAAATTAATTTTGCTTCAGTCGTCAACCACAAAAATGTTAATCTTCCAAAAATAATTTATAATATAAATACCTTGGTTTGCTTAAATGTTATTTTAATTGACTTCGAGATATATACAGTACTCTTTTCTTCTTGTCAAACTTTGTATTTCTACTTTTGGCATAAGGTGTAACAGCTATAAGCTATATGAACACACATGTAATACATGTACTCTGTATGTACAGAGTAACTATGTACATATTTACAGAGTTACTTTTAATATGAATTCTAAAACAACAGTACGTTTGGAGGCTGTGGTTTCTTTTTCCACTATAATGACTTTCTTTTGCTTTTCATGACTTTGTAGCCTGAGAGCTTAATATATCAGCCACTTACTTTGAAAAATAAAAAAGAAATTACTGTTGACACTCTGCTTTTTCTTTCCACTCAGTTAGAGGAGAAAGAGAAGGAGATCAAAGTGAGCTGAGGGAGACAGAGATTCCTGTACTGGGAATATTTTTGATACTAAAATCTTGTAACTATTTGTATTTTTATTTCTAGGTTAGGAAGATGAAAGCTTTCATAGTCCCAGTACATATAATATAGTAGGAGAGAAAAAAGTATACAATTAGAACAGAGTTCTTCTCATATAAGGCCCAGATGGACATAACTACGTTTGTTTTCTCTTTCCCTGTCACTCTCTTTCTCCCTTCCTCTCTTGCTCTTTCTTTTTTCTTACACACAGTTGAAATAGATGGGATTGTGCAGAGCCTTAGGCTTTCATCAGGAGGTTTCATTGTAATTTTTATTTGGAAATTAAACATTTAACCTTTGTTTCTCTGTAAGAACAATTGATTTTTAAAAAGCAGAATCTTGGAAGTAAGAAAAATAGAAAAGTGTTTGAACTAGAAAATGCTCTTCATATTATCACATGTCAGTGCATGTTCTATACCAGAGTATCATGAAAAGAGTGTGGGATTTGAAATTGGACTTACTGTGTGGAGACCATGAAAGCATTACTAAATATCTCCAAGCTTCAGTTACCTCATCTTTAAAGTATGAGTATAATATTAGCTATCTAAAGTATTTATTGGGAGAATTAAACAAAAATATCTGCCAAGTAACTAAATAATGGAACAGTGGAGGATTCATACATGTCTATTTCTTTTCTTCTTTCCTAAGTTATTTTAGAAAATTTGAATCTGTAGGATGTTTCATTGCACTTGTTATTGTATTTGGGGGGAATTAGAAGGGAAAATTTTCCTTAGGAGTTGAATTCCCAGTAATTTTTTCTCTCTGTCTCTTATAATAGGTGAAGAAAACATTATTAAGATAAATTGTCCATAGTGCTGATTTTCTTACAAGATATATTAGTATTTTAAGAAACCTCACGAATATTGTTAATAGCATAGAGGAAAGTTAAAATTGAGTCTATGTAAACACATTCATCAAGTTAAAACAACAAATTAGGTAGACGATTCAGTTATTGCTTTTGAGTGTTTCAAAAAATTGACTTGACTAATTATATTAGTTAAAATCACTGTAGCCACTGTAACAGAAAAAGTAAAAAACATTAAAATCCAAAATAACAGTAGTTTAAAGGAGACAGAAATTTATTTCTGTCTCATGTAAAGGTAGTCTAGATACAGGCTGGAATGGTTGTATGATGAATCAGACTCAGCTCTTACTTTTCTGTTCTTTCCTAGTGCATGGCTTTCATACTAAGATGACCTCAGGGTACAGGATGGCTGCTGGAGCTCTAGCCATCATAAATATGGTACAGGTCAGGAGAAGCAGGAAAGGCAAAACATGAAAAAAAGTGGGCTCCCAAACATGAGTCAGTTTTCTTTAAGCAGATTTCCCTGGAATCCCACATTGTCTTTGAATCTGGCCAGTATTCATTCCTAGCATGCAGTCTTTCATTCCAAGAAGCAATGCACTCATCAGAAAGAATTACTGTTCTGTTTACTAAGGAGGAAGGGGAGAATGGAGGTTGAGGAAAACAGTGTAATGTACCTGCCATGGTGGTTACCTCTATATTGTCAAACTGATTTCTTTAAATATATGTATGTATTGTTGGTGTGTATAGAACTGATTCTAGTGATTTGGCTTATATTTTCTTATGATTCCTCTCTCCTCTGTGAGAAGATTTATGAATTTCCAGCAATGATAAGACATTCAGGAATAGGCCAACTCAGTTTTCTATTTAGCTAAAGTCTTTATTTTAGTGACTTCCTCTAGATGGTTGATTTTGCTCAATTTGTCACGATTTATAATTTTTGAATAATAAAATTAGCAACTCAGCATCATCATAAAGATAAATTGCAAGTATTTAAGATGGTTGTAATTTCTTTCATTAAAGTAGGTCATTGACAGGTTTAAATTTATTTATGCACCTCTGGAGATGTCAAGATTGCTCTAAAACACATGTCTGATTTTTGGAAAGCTGCATTTAAAAATTAAATTTAAGGAATATTTTTAGCCTTCTCTGAGCTGATTTTTGACCTTCTGATTCTATGACAAATCTTTGTAATCCTCTCAGTGATATTTGTAAAGTGACAGCTAGTAATCGTCTAATAAGAAGCAATTGAATTGATGTAATTCTCTTGGATTTAATCAAACAATTCCTTTTTTCAACATGAATTAATATCCCTTCAAAGGTCTCTCAAGAAAATAATTTTTTAATTGACTAAACAATTTGATCAAGAAAATTTGACACCACATACAAAAATAATAATGGGACCTAAGTCCCCTTCTTTAGATCCTCAGCAGGGCTTCCCCCATATTCTATATGAGTAGTATCTGATTGTGAAATGTAGACAAAATTATCATATGCAAAATTGTATTAGCCATAAAATCTTAGCATTTTGTTGTTCTTTTTTGAGTGCTTACCACCAATAAGACTGATCTCCTGAAAGACTTAAAAAATGGTCACATATCATCTTCTCAGTGCTGATTTTAAAGTGAGAGATTTACTTTACATTGATGTGAATTTTCATCTTTGAGCTAGATATCAATCTTTCTATGAATGTATTGCCACTGACTGCAGTTCATTGTAATGAGCATAGGTGGTGTGATTACTTCTACTCAGTCATTTCAGTTAAAATTTGATAACTTTTACCAATTTTACCAATTTGCTTGGTAAAATTGGTCACTTCTGTTTACATTTTCTAGGTAGGTTGAAGGCAGAGACAGTTATGTACTAATTTCTTAATTTAATATATAGCTGGTCTATAGTGACTGAATTGTACTTCTCAGGAAGCATTTACATTAATGTTAAAAATCTTTGAAGTTCTGTTAATTTTTTGACAAACTTTCCATTATTATTAGCAACAGTATCCTGTATATTATTTTACCTATTGTTATTTTAATGGTTGAGAGAAACTTCTTCAAGGTTAAATAGCTTATAGGGCAAAGTTGGAATGAGAAGACAGTGTTCTTGACTGCCACTCCAGGGCTCCTTGCCCTGGCACTATGGTTTTTAATATGCCTCTGCTCTCCAGGTTTGCTTTTCTATGCACAGATGGGTAATTCTGTTTACACCAGGAAAAATAAGTGAGAGGACAGAAAAATGTCCAGTTAAGATATGGATGTTGCATTCCTTGGCTTATTTTCACAAGTCTCAAGATCTATTGATAGCTTGAAAATCGATACAATGGCACTGTCTTACAGTACTCTTGGATTGCTGCCTAGATTCATATACTTTTTTGTGCATTTGAGATTCAGTCTTAGAAGACATTGCATGTTAGATACATGTTCACCCATCTGTAATAAGAATGTTGTACATGCACAAGGTCCTGTGATGCTGGTACTTTTGGAATATATAGTAAAATATAAATCACTGTAGCCAGTCTTAAATTACATAAAGAAGTAGAATTAGAAAGAAAAATCAGAACTAAAGAGCTAATTCCTCACTTCCTTTTGGATCATTATATAATAGGAACAAAATTTACAGTCTCTTACTTTAGATATCTTTTCTTTTTCATTGACATAATAGTTAGCACAAAACTAGAACCTGCTGATAGAACCCAAGCAGGATATTGTTCATGGGATGTGCTTCCTCCTCCAGTCTGTCAAAGCACTTGAGGGATAATGCTAGACATTTAAAATGACGGCTCCTGAGAGAGTGGTAACTTACTGTCTTTTGTACACATAGCTTTATGACTGCCATTTTAATCATATATACATACACATAGATAAAAAATAAACATATATATTTGTATCAATGCTGTAATTTGATACCTTATTCCTGAGTTGATTCTGTGGCAGGTTAATAGATAAGTACTGTTGTCTAATAAGCAAGTGCTGTTATCTATGCAGTCAGCCCCAGCTGCAATGCATGCAAAGCCATTTGTCCAACGCGAGAACAGAGAGGACACTGTAAGCCTTCCCACCTCTGATGGCTTCCTGCTCTCCTTCTGCCCCTTAGAGTAGGCCCAAAGATGGACAAGGTTCAGTGCCTTGTGTTAGTACCTGCTCCTCTAATCTCCGTCATTTCTGATTTGGACAGTTCTACTTGCAGAGAGGATTCATAATGCTTGTCTGTTATTAATGTTCCTTCATACAATGAGGCTGTTTTTGTGACGTACCAAAATGCATGCTTGAAAAGAATAAAATTATAACCTGGGTGATAGGTGCACCAAAATCTCAGACTTTGCCATTACACAGTTCATCCATGTAACCATAAAACACTTGTACACCAAAAGCTATTGAAATAAAAAAAAAAGAAAAAAAAAGAAGAGTGAAATCATAAACCATGTGCTGTTATATCATAGATAGTATTTGTGCATCTCCACACACCCATCATCTGTTTCTAAACACAAACACACATATGTGCATACATTCATTCAGCAAAGATTAATTGAGTTACTATTGTTTGTCAGTATTGATTATTGACTGGGCAATAAACACAGCCTTTTCCCTGTGGCCAATCATGATCCCTGTTCAGCTGAATTATTAGAGCAATTATAGTTGTCTACATCCTTTCAGATGTTCCAAGGATTCTGCTGGCTTGGTCTTTTGAGTTAAAATGATGCGTTAACATTAATAGAATGGGCATTGGATGCCTTCTTTAAAAGGCAGAGCAGATATCCTGAAAACAACTATTTTCACAAAAAATCTGAGTTGCTAGCCAGAATTCCTAACATGAAGAGCAATGTATTTAAAGGGCTTTTTGAGTGTGTTTAAGAGGGAATGATTTCATAAATTTTGTCTTAAACATTCACAAGCAGAGTGGAGCGCCCTCTCACCCTCCCTCCACATACACAACGGCTTTCCCAGCATGTATCACTCCAGCGCTCAACATCCTGCAGTGATTCTGTTTCACTCTTGTTAAACCTCCAGATGTGGCCAGGCTTCAGGCATGCTGGGAGGAATCTAGGATAGCAGTCAGCAGGGAGGGACTGAGGCAGTTTACAGAGGGTAGAGTGTTGGGGGTTGCCCCTCAGGAGAGTCAGTCAAGCATGGCTAGCAGTGAGTTTGCCAGCTGGCCTGTGCTCAGCAGGGGAGGGGCCCCAGCCATGGACCTGGGGAACAGCAACAGCCTCTCAGTCCTGAGAGAGAGCAGCATGGCAGGAGAAATTCAGGGGCTCTGGCCTTTTTACTCAGGCAGGGAGCAGAGATGCAGGAAAGGATGTGATGCTAAACCACAGAAAATAGGGTTTAAATATGAACTGCCTCGGGCAGGCACGGTGGCTCATGCCTGTAATTTCAGTACTTTGGGAGGCCAGGGTAGGAGGATTATTTGAGCCCTGGAGTTTGAGACAAGCTTGGGCAACATAGTGACACCTCATCTCTACAAAAAATAATCAAAAATTTGCCAGGTGCGGCTGTGCATGCCTGTGGGCCCAATTACTTGGAAGACTGAGGTGGGAAGATCACTTGAGCTCTGGAGGTTGAGGCTGCAGTGAGCCATGATCACACCACTGTACTCCAGCCTGGCCATCAGAGTGAGACCGTCTCTTAAAAAAAATCTTGACTGCCTTAGGTGGGATTGATCCTGGGCACTGTGTGCGGATAAGCCTGCTAAAGGAGGCCAGGAGGCCCAGATATGAGGAAGAAGAGGGAAGGTGGTTAGGGACCAGGAGCCAGGCCAGGTCTGACAACACTGAGTTACACACTGAGCCAACCTACCTTTGCCCTCCCTCCATCCCCCCTCTCCATCTTCCGTCCTCCCTCCCTCCTGCCTCCCTTCCTTCTTTACTTTCTTCCTTCCTTTCCCTGTTTCCCTCCTTCTTTCCTTCTTTTCTTTTTCTCTTTCTCAGTCAACAGCAACTACTGATTACCTCTTGTATACTAGCCTTGAAATCAGTGTAGGTAAGATTCTTAGAACTAAGTGCAGCCAGAGGCATAAGTACTTATTTACACATTAATATCTTAAGAACTAAATAGATTCTTCACGCAGGGAAAATGAAACAGAACAAAGGAAGTCAACAGCTTATAGTGGTCAGGGAAGGCTTCCCGGAAGAGGTGACACAGGAGCAGTCTTGAATGATGAGTAGTAGTTTTCAGGAAGCAGAAGGTCATGATCTATTCAGATGTATTTCCTCTTCTTTGCTGTAGAGATCTTGCTCTGCCATCATATCATCCAGGCCTTGGTTAAGCTGTTTTCTTTAACAGTCCCAGCATGCCATTTAAAATGGAGTGAAAAGTGTTAGGGCAGAACTGAAGAAAGGAACTCTGGTGCTGGTGATGTGGGTAGCAAACCTCCATCAGAGCAACCTGGGCAAAGTCTGGTGGTCATCGCCAGTGCGAGCTCCTCCCTGCTTTACTTTCTTTTGTGATTACCTCACCTGCTTCTCAGTCTAGGGACCATCTCTACAGCGGCTCACTCCAGTTGGATTTCTAGTATGTGTTTTCTTCATTCCACATGAACTTGTCTGGTTCTTGCTCTTAAAAGTTTAACTTAGCCCTGGTTGCTCTAATCTTGCCTGCTGTTTGTCACTAAGCCTTCCAGATGCTCTTCCTGGTAGAGGAAGGTGAGGTGGGGAGGGTTCAAAATCCAAGCCATGCATCTGCTTTGAACTCGCCTATTGTAATGGCAATTCCAAGGACATAATTTGTTTATTACACTTCCAACTTTGGTTACTGTGATCCCTTCATTCTAAAACTAAACTTCAAAGTTATTCATCATGTTTACTACACATGCTCCCACTTCTAAGTGAACCTCCCTGTTGAAAGGGCAATGCTATGCAGATTAAATGCTCCTTCTCATTGTAGCCATACCTGAACCTGGAAGTGTGTATTCCCCAATTAAGGCAGAAACTTCCTGAGAGTGGGTAATTTCATATTCATCTTTATAGCCCTGGCTCATTCTATCACATATAGTAGGTGCTTTGAGATATTACTGTCTCTCATCCTGGATTCTCAACATGTTTATATAGTTCAGTTTTGACCACTTTACTTTGGAAAGTTAATCTCTTTATCTTCAAATGATTTCTAAATGAAAAAAAAACCCAAACTTCAGAAATGCTTATAACAGGCAACCTGAGGATTATATTCATATTTATACAGTAATTATTTTTATCATAGTATTATCTTTTATTTTTAAAAAGTTTGTATAGCCAGGATCTCATAATTTTCTTTAAATATATTTACTTTAAATGGGCAATAAAGAGAACAATATGTAATTGAATAGATGGGGAAATGAAATACAGAGAATTTACATTCTATAGATCACATGGGAAGAGGGAAAGCCTATTGTTTCATTCATGTTTTACCATATTGAGGGTATTTAACCAGTTATATCATTCTCCGTTTTCATAGTTTGATTTTAATTTATTGGTAATTTGTCTTCTACGTACAAGTAACTTGTCTATGATATCATATTACTAATATGTATACTAGTGTTATCCTACAATACATTTCTATTTTTTTTTTAGCTTCAATAATAAAGAAAAATTGTATGTGTTGGTGTTCTTAGCTGGATACTATTTTAAGGTCACTTGTTTCCATTTTGCTTTTGATTTTTAGAGTTTGCCTTTTTAAAATTAGTTTTGTAATTGGTATGTATTATTTATATTTGTATGTTTCATAATTAACTCTTTTTAAAAAAATAGAGGTTTAGTCATTCTTTCAGAAAATGTTGAGATTAGCAAATCGTGCTCAAAGATAGGAATTAAAGGTTGTAAAGGAAAAAAATAAAAATAATGGAAGCCCTCTTTTCAGAAGTGAAAATACGTTGGTAAAAATTCTAGGCTCTTATACGTTCTCTCACTGTGTTGGGCTAGCTAAATGATACCCAAATGGTTGGAAGTTCAGATAATATCTATAAACAAATATGTTAAAGTTAGGAAGTACTCTAACAGGTGCCAGGATATGTCTACATATCTTCCTAATTATATAGTAGCTATAGTATAATGCTTGTGTAGCTTATCTACCTGTGTTAAAGGTAATCTTTTTAAAACTATAAAAAAGAGAAGTTTATTGAGTTTCTGATTTAAATATCTCTCATCCGCAAAGAATCTCTGAATGTGACTTGTTGGTACACAGTAGGAAACAAATTTCAAGCAAAATACTGCAGGTCAAGCCTGTTATGTTTTGGGATGACTACATTACATTCCTTCAGTTTATGGCAAAGAATTTTTTTTTTTTAACTGTATCTGATGTAGCTCCACAGTAATACAAGGTGGGGCAATTTCTTAGGGAGCCACTTTTATAATCTTTTTAGTTTTTGGCACTGTTAAGAATCCTCTTCTTCATTTACCCCTCAAACTGAAGATACTGTAGGGATGAATGAATCTGGCCAGTTCTTGATGGCAACAAATTCAAGATCTCCAGGGTCGACTGGGCGCGGTGGCTCACGCTTGTAATCCCAGCACTTTGGGAGGCTGAGGCGGGCGGATCACGAGGTCAGGAGATCGAGACCACGGTGAAACCCCGTCTCTACTAAAAATACAAACAAATTAGCCGGGCGTGGTGGCGGGCGCCTGTAGTCCCAGCTACTCGGAGAGGCTGAGGCAGGAGAATGGCGTGAACCCGGGAGGCGGAGCTTGCAGTGAGCCGAGATCGCGCCACTGCACTCCAGTCTGGGCGACAGAGCGAGACTCCGCCTCAAAAAAAAAAAAAAAAAAAGATCTCCAGGGTCCTGTCACAGGCACTATGGGTCCCTCAGGTTACATGATCCCTTATTGCTGCAGCTCTGTCTTTGGTCAAGAGTCATTATTTTTTTAATGAGTTAGGACAAATTTATTGTTTTGTATACTAGCTTCCTGTTCTAAAATGATGGTTATAATGGTACCTAACTACTTTACAGGTGTGGAATAACTAATTGCCCACTGTAAAATGTTTTTCAACTACAAAGTGTTAGATAAATGAGTATTACTCTAGTTGTCATTATTATTAATGTTATAGTGTAAATCTGAAAGATGAAAGTTGCTGGATAATTGCAAGATATGATGACGGTGTATCCAAATAAAGGGAATAACCTGAATTGTTGGATAACACAAATCCAGATATCTGTGTGTAGTAGAAGAGAGTTTCTTTTACAGAAAGATAATATAGATAGCTGTGCTTTAATTAACCCCTCAAAAATCTGAGGATTTTACATACAAATATGGATAGAGGAATATTCTAACAGTAGTTCATTTCATCGGTATGTATAGTAGTCATCATAAGGAAGCGTCTTTCAAGTATTTAAATGCCCAGAGTCAAAAATAATTATATACTAGAATATGAGGAATTCCAGCTTAATGCAACATTACCGGTCTAGGAGAAGGTGAACTTAATGTAGTCTTCAGGACAGGACATGTGATGAGGCCATCTCTTAAGGTATGTGAAAGGAAGCCAGAAGCAGTAGCATTTTTCTATTCGGGCACATGCTTGGCACTGGGGAGGAACAAGGGATCCCACAAAATAGAGTTAATGGCCCACCCATGTGTATGTCCAGCAGGCAGTCAGGCCTGGAAAAAGAAGTAGGGAAAGAAAAACCTAGCAGAAGCTTAGAGTACACAAGGGAAGGGTGGTGCTGCAACCTGGAAGGTGACAGGGAAGACCAGGTATCCTCATGGGGGCACCTGACCCTGAGTTTAAATGGCAGCAGGAGAGACCTGGCAATAGTCTGGAGCCCACTGAGGTCACTATATGGACTCCAGGTCTGAAAGGGTGACTCAAGTCATATTAGCTCAGAGAAGATTGAGGCTGCTAGAGAATCTGAGTCTCCAAAACTGGCTTTGGGAGTGGGGCTGAATGGAGCTTATGCATGGGGAGAATCAGTGGATTCAGCTATGAACAACTGGGAGAGAGATGCAAGAAGACTCAGAAATGTACAATATTGGGACGTTCTCTAGGAGAAGATGGACAAGAAGTGATGTCTGAGGAGTTGTAGCTAAAATACTCTCTCAGCTTCTGCCACATGGTTATTTCTGACCAACAAAAAGCTCTCAGAAATAGCCGTGAGGGGCACAAAGCCCTCACTAGGCTAAAAATGCACTAACTCTGCAACTTCCTAGATGCTGAACACACCAAAGGCCTCACACTTACAAATGTGGTATGATGTCCATGCCTGCAGGGTCAGCTTTGCAGGACATAGACCAAAAAGACTTTTACAAAGCTCTAGGTTTCATTTCTAGCATGATTGGGAAAAAGCATAATTTTCTAGTCAGATTTTGTTAAACAAGGACTAATTCTACATCTCCATTAGTACAAAAGCCTTGCTCTGTCATTAGATTATCTCTACTTAAGAATCTTCTAGCAGGCCCCTCTGCATGCCCTGGATGGTTGGGCACTATCCCTACTGTGTCTGCATCAAAGTCAGTGCATTTTCTCAGGTAACTATCTCTCTTCCCTCTAAGATTACAGATTTCACAATTACATGGACTGTTTCTATTGTGTTCACTTGCTGAAACCTCAGACTTGTAGAAAATTTGACATATAATAGGCACCTACCAACTAGCTGTTGGACAGATGGCTAAAGAAATGATGGTAATAACTAATCTTTGTGGGGTGCTGATCTGTGCCAGGAACTGTGTAAGAATGGCACATACATTATCTATGTTAATTATCTCAATATTCTGAGTAGATAGATATTATTATTCTTCTCATTTTACAGGTGGAAGATCAAAAGCTCAGTGAGGTTAGGATGAATAAAATATTAGGAAGACCCAGTATTTAAACTAAGACTCTCTCCAACTCCAAATCCCCCTCTTTTGATCATTGTACTGTAAGTTCATGAGTTCAAATTAACTTAGTATTACTTATGGGAATAAGGAGTATATCCATGGATTTATATGTCTCTAAACCTTCCTATTCTGATTTTTTTCTGGGCAACAGGTTTTCTTCTTTGAATTTCCAACTCATTCTTATGTCTAATTCTCATCCTCTGGAAGTAGCTTTACCCCTCAGAGTTATTTCCTGGGAATAGAAGAATCAGTGGTGCTAAGCTAGGAATTTCTAGGCTTGTCTCTCCTTCTGTCTCAGTTGAATATGCTACAGTATCTGTTCTTTAACCTTAATTCTGATAAAATAGTATTTTCAATAATCAGAAATTCTGAGGATTTTGTTGTATTTATAAATAACAGAAATAAACTATAAAGTTGAAATCCTCTTTTACTTCTTTTCTCAATTCCATTTTTCTTTCACACAATCGTTATCATTTGGTGTACAACTTTTTATTTGTCATAGTTTTATATACATATGTATCTGCAAATAACAGACAATATTGTTTAAAAATGTTGCATAAATATATTATGGGCATTCTAAAATTTGTTTATATTTTATTTTATTATTTTGCTAAGCATTGTTTAAAAATGTATTCATGTAGACATAGAAACCACTAATTACAAAATGATTAAGGATACTTTTGGTTTAATTGAGAATGGCTTTATGCCTATAAAATTCAGCTCTGTTTTTGAAAAGTAGCTTTTAGGAACATATGTACCAGTTATACAACAATATATCTTCATAGTCCTGGTACAGCTAGTCTTTCTAATGAAGATGATAAAAGTGGGAAAATTTGAAGTATGTACAGTATATAGTTTTGGAAGGCAGCAGCAGTACTAAATCTCAACTCCCACAAGTTTAGATGTGCCAGGGTAGTGTATCTGGATAATATTTAGATTGATGCTCTTAAATCTGTCTAGTGTTTCTTTGCATATATCAAGGAATACCTCTTTTTGACCTAAAAAATTTTATGCAAATCTTTATACCCAAATGCCAATGGTTAATTCATCCTTTAAAAAATAATACAAGATAACTTTGATAAAACACCTAGAAAGTTCTTATGTTTGTCTCTTTTCCCTTGAACAGGGAGAAGAACTGTATTACAAGTATTATCTTAAATATACTCTGAATTAATGGTTCTAAAATTTGAATGTGCATCAGAATTGCTTGGAGGGCTTGTTAAAACACAGATTACTGGGCCTTATGCCCAGAATTTCTGTTTTAGTAAGTCTGGGGTGAAGTCCATGAATTTGCATTTCTAACAAGTTCCCTTTTAATGCTGACCCTGCCAATCTGGGGACCACACTTTAAGAATTACTGCTCTAAATAAAAGGGGACTTTAGGTTATGGCAGAGTGAGGAGATTGGTAAATCCTCCCTCCAAAAACAGCAGCTATAAGGCTGGACAAAAAATCCCCAACAAAATAAAATCATAACCATTTTAGTACTCTTAACATCTAAATAGAATATAACAATTTGAAAAGGATTTATGCTTCAAAAACTGCTGAACTTCATAGTTGGAATCTATGGCAACCTTGCGCCCACCCTCTCCATTTGGTTATATGGAAAGTCTGCAAGGGTTGGGAGGGTTGGGGGGTGGGCAGCTTGTGCTTCTGTAGTCAAATAAGATTCATAGACTTTGAGTGGTGAGTGATTAATACGCCCTGAAGAGTTGTCAATGAAAGTGATGATCTTGGCCAGATGAGGGCCAAAAGCCTGAAGTTATGGTTGTGGTTGGGACCAATATATTTCTGGCTACCACTGAGCACATGCACAGTGGAGACCAAAGAGACCCTAAGCTTTTTATATACTCTTGTCCAACCCTGAGGCTGTATACATTTGCATAGGAGGCACAAAAGGCCAAGAAGAATATAAAAGCCAAAGAAGACTTGTAAATGGCCTTAACCCTGGAATGCACTTCCCTACCTGTATAAAGATCTGTAAACAGAGAATGGAAGTCTATCTGGCTCAAGATATTTGTGCAAAAGGACTATCCAGTCATTGGCTGAAAACTTAGCTACAATGAATCAGGAGTAAACCTTGGGAAGCCAGAATTAAAAATAAAAAACAAGAATAAAATAAAATCCAGGCGAAGACGTCAGAGACTGCTGATCATGAAGGAGATGTATTTTACAGATTTAAGCCTGGGTAAGTTACCAAACTACCCCAAAACCTTCCAGCACCGATAACTTTCAGATAAAAAATAATCGTGTTCCCGCCAGGCCCGGTGGGTCATGCCTGTAATCCCAGCATTTTGGGAGGCTGAGGTGGAAAGATAACGAGGTCAGGAAAGCGAAACTGTTTTGGCTAACACAGTGAAACCCTGTCTCCACTAAAAAATACAAAAAATTACCCGGACAGGGTGGCACGTGCCTGTAGTCCCAGCTACTCGTGAGGCTGAGGCAGGAGAATCACTTGAACCCGGGAGGCGGAGGTTGCAGTGAGCCGAGATCACGCCACTGCACCCATGGCACTCCAGCCTGGGTGACAGAGCGAGACTCTGTCTCAAAAAAAAAATTAATAATAATCATCGTGTTCCAGAGTTGCGATACTGTATTACTCAAAACACTTTTAAAAAATGGGACATTCAAATAAACGGGAATCTGTGACTAGTATTTAGAGAGAAAAAAACAGTCAAAAAGTAGAATGGTGATTACCGTAGACCAGTGGGGGTGAAGAAGGAATAGGGAGTTATTATTTAATGGGTACAAGGTTTCAGTTTGGGAAGATGGAAAAAGTTCTGGAGATGCAGGGTAGTGATGGTTACAGTTGAGTTTTGACCATTATTTCTTCAAATATTTATTCTCTTTCTTTCCTCTCTTTCTGGGGCTCCTGTTACATATATATTGTAAAAAAATATGCAAATAAACAGGTACTTGTGACTAAAACTCAGGAAGTAAAAACAGCTGAAAAGTAGAATGGTGATTACCAGAGACCAGTGGAGTGAAGAAGGAATAAGGAGTTATTATGTAACAAATACAAGGTTTCAGTTTGGGAAGAAGAAGAATTTCTGGAGATGCAGAATTGTGTAAATGTCTTTAATGTAACTGACCTGTACTATTAAAAATGGCCCAAATGGCCAAGTTTATGTCATATATATATATATACACACCACAATAAAAAATGTAGACAATAGAAACTATGACTGAGTGTCTCCAGATGTTGGATTTAGCAGACAAAGATTTCAGAGAATTATATCATATTGCCATTTTAAATACAGTTAAGAAAGTAAAGGATACATATATTTAAAGAATTAAAGGAAACTGTCACAACAATGAGTCAATAGATTCTCCATTCCCCACTATGTTGATAGCCATAAGGATGGTGGCCCATGTCTATGATACAGTTTGCTGATGCTGCCGGGAACAACATGGACCTTGTTTTTCTGTGATTGAGTGCACTGGCCTGTTTGTTGTCTCCCTGAGAAATCAGCCCAGGGGCTTGCCTTTGTTTTACTCAACTCAGAAATTTCTGAGGGCTGGAGTGGCCTCCTGAAAGTATTTAAAGGCAAATATACTAGCTACAGCCACCTGATACAAGGGATGTGAAATCGTGCAAACATTAGACATACAGAAAAGCCTGGGAAAGAAGAGGCATGGAGGGAGAGAAGTGATTTGAAAGGCTTTCACATGTGCCAGGAAATCTACAAAGCCACAGATAAGCCCAGGGCTGGATGTGTCTTCAGAATAGACTCAAGAAACAAGAGTTTCACCTCTGGTTCACCTTTAGAATCAGTGAAAACAGGAAGTGAAGGCTAAGGAAGAGTTATAAATAGCCTGAATAAGTATTGAAGAAATTCCTCAACATACAGTCAGTCTGCAAAGATGGGAGATTTTCTTTTCTCTTCTTTTCTCTTTTCTTTTCCTTTTCTCTTTTCCTCTTCTCTTCTCTTCTCTTCTCTTCTCTTCTCTTCTCTTCTCTTCTCTTCTCTTTTCCTTTCTGCTCCTTTTCTTTTCTTTTGGTTCTAGGCATTTAAGGAAATACCTGTCAAATTGTTATTTGACCACTAAGCTAACAGAGCAGAGACCTCAGTGACCACACTTAACAAAGAACACAATCTTCATTTAAACGGTTTAGAAAAATCACTGAACAATCAAAACCCATGACAGTGGCCAACAATAAACCCAAGGGAGGGAGAGAGAGCAGAATCTGATTTTCAGAGATTTGACATTAGAATATTTAAACTTCACTTTTCATCAGAAAATTACAAGGCAAGCACCTCCTTGTTCCAGGCACTGTTCTAGGTAGTAGCCATATATGTATGAACAACGTGGACAAAAATCCTTGTTCTTGTGAAGTTGGCATTTTATTAAATAAATATATTTATTCACTAAGGCCTTAATTTTTCAGCATCTTATTATGGTAATTTTCAAACACATAGAAAATTAAAACAATTACACAGTGAATTGTTCATATGTTTACCACCCAGATTCTGCCATTGACATTTTACTATATTTGTCCTATCTTATGTCTATCCATGTAGCCATCTATTTATCCATCTACCAATCCATCCTTTTTGCTTATAGCATTATATTTAAGACCACACAATGAAAACAACCTAAATGTTCAATAGTAGGGGATTCGTTAAATAAATTTATGTATTTGCACTCAATGGAATCATGTGCAGCCATTAAAACTGATAATTTTCAGACTGAGGAAAATCTGTATATAGTTTTAGGAGAAAGAGCAGGATATTAAACTACTGTGTATTTTTATTTTAACACTATATAACAAGCTATACAAATCAAAAGAACCATAAGCTATTATAGAAAAAGGAAGGATACATTATCTGTTAGGCTAGAGGGTTTTTTGCAACCATTTTTTTCTTTCCCCTTTTTTTGATTTTCATTAATGTTGTTACTGCGTTATTTATTCAATACATACATTTACAATTTTTTAATTGGGACAATAAAATCATTAACTGTAATGTGCCTCCAAACTATTCAGCAGGACATGGAGAAAATTGTAATATATTTGATTAACTAATTGCATATTGGATATTTTCTAGTGCCTAGATATACAAAGATGAATAAAATGAGCTATTCCTTGCCCAATAGAAGTTCGCAATATGTTAGAGACTATATATCTCCATAAAAGTATAAGTATATGATGAACAATAATTGTGCTGTGTATATTATGTAGTGATTAAGAGTGGATTTTGAACTGATTCTTTAGATTTGCTTCCAAGACCCATTTCATGTCAGCCGTTTAATATTTGGCAAATTATTTAACCTCACTTTGCCTGAGTTTCTTAACTCTAATGAAGTTAAAAATACTTCCTACTCCTCACATTTATGTGAGGATTAAATGAGTTAATACAAGTTAAAAGCTCAGAATAATCTCTGGCACATTATAAATAGTAAACAAATGTTAGCTGTTTAGTTATTATTTTAAATATTAACATATTGTTAAGATTTAATATTAATATATTGGTATTAAGATTCTATAATAAGTTAGATTTTTCTTCAGAACTTCTACTGATTATGTATTTATACATATTTTAGTGCATATATGCTGATACAGTGAAGTAAAGGTAACATATTTATGTCTGGATGATCAGATATTAAAGTTGCAAATTTTACTTCAGCCCAATATATTTATATTCCCTTTTAAAAGTCTTTATTGGCAAAAGATAGTTAAAATATTCCAACCCTTAGAAACATAAGGTGGAACTTATTTCTAACTTAAAAATTATTTGAGACTATTTTAGGGCACAGATTGATTCTCTTAGAAAGTGTTCTGCTTTCTATTATCTTAGCATTGGTGTTTAAGTTGTATAAATTTATGGCAGCGTTTGGAACTAGCTCAAGGTTTACATTTGATCAGGATATGTGGTCAGATTAAAAGTAGTTTTTCCTTAGCTCTAAGCCTAATGTCAGTAGAAAACTATATTGAAAAGAAAAATGTCTTTTGAGTTTTCAGAATATATTGTGTAATTCCATGGTAAATACAAATATAAATATTTTGTGATTAATAAAAAGAGAAAAACATGAGAATTTAGATGCTTGCTTCCTAAATTACCAAAGTGAAGAGAGGACATTTATTTTTGTTTGTCTTTACCTCACTTCCAACAAGGAATTTAAGATGGAACAGTTGCCAGTTTATAATTCTCCTCTTGAATATTTTAGTGTCATTAGATGGGAATAATTTGGATCATATACAAGATTATGGTGGAAATGATAGAATGATGTAATGACTTTGGAGCGAGTTTTGTCTTGTCTCAGGAGAACTCATAATTGGATTGTGTTTATGGAAGAAGATGAAGAAGAAGAGACCCAAAAATGGAATAACCCTTTTATCTTCATCTGACTCTCTATCCTTGTCACAGTTTTTATCTCCAGGAGGGCACAAATAGCCTCTATCTGATTTCCCTATCCCATGCATAGGGTTTTCTTAAAGTTTTTTCATGAAGAAGAATTTATTTTTAAAAATTCTGTTCTATTCATCATGTGTTAGTTTTAAATGAGTTTCACAGAGATACGCTGAAGCTGAAGAGGTTGTTTTTAATAATCTGATGTTACGTGACAAGTACTGGAAAAAGGTGGACGCAGGGAGTGGATGGTATGATAAAATGTTGTGGGTGTAGGTCCTGAACTGCAGGTTGGTAAATGTTTTTTTGGTAAGTCAGGAGATAATTTAAGCTTGCTTATATGATTGCTCTATTCTCCATGATTCTTTGCGATGCTTGGTGAGACAGAATGAAAGAACTCCAGGTCTTAGCTGTTTGTTAGTGAACTGCTTTTTCTTAGAGCTGATGTTTTTGGTTATCAAGGAAGTCTGGATAGTGATGAAGACAAGTGTTGACAGGAGGGAGGCTGAAGATTAGGGTTATTTTTTGAGTAAGAAAACATATAACTTAATTGTACACTTAAAAATAACTGAAAGAGTGTATTTGGATAGTTTGTAATGTAAAAGGGTAAATGCTTGAGGGGATGGATACCCCATTCTCCATGATGCTGTTATTTCACATTGCATGTCTGTATCAAAACATCTCATGTATCCCATAAATATATATACCTACTAAGTACCCACAAACATTAAACATTTAAAAATTAAAAAATATATATGTGCATACTCTTTGGGAAAAAAGACCACTCCCAGTTCAGCTAATATCTGCGATCTTTTTGGATATTTTACTCCTGAAAATGGCTTCGATGGCTTCATTAGAAAAAACCTAAAATATTTCTTTTCCATAGTGAATAAATTCTGAAAGATATTTCTCCTCATAAAATTTAACTAATTAACCTAATGCCATCCTTGGAATATTTAAACGCTATGTCTGTTGTGTTTGGTTTAGGAAAAAGGACAACCCTAGACTCCATGTTTTTTCAGATTTTGCACTATAAATTTATTCATATATATTAAACAAAGTTGCTGACAGTAAACAAAAAGTTGTATATCCTATTACATGTGTGATTTTGTGATATCCTTTAGGACACAATAACAATTATGAGGTACAATAAAATTTCATTCTGTGCAGAGCTTTTCATGGAACCTCTAACCTCAATTCTTCCATAGCACTGTACTATACAATGCAGTAAAGAAATATTTTTTCAACTTATTTAGTATTTGAGGTATAAAATCTGGAGGGGGAAAAATGAGGATTTCAGTTGGATTTGAAATGAGATGGAGAGGTAATGAAACAGAGAGATACAGGCGGGATTCCTCGGGCTGTCAAGAGTAGGGAAGACTGAAGAGGCAAAAATGAATTCAAAGTGCATAGGCAGATGCAGAGATATCCATGAAGGTCTATCATCCATGATATTAGCTAGAGCAAATAGGCAAATTTTCTTTTACAAAAGGAAGATACATTTAAAGAAAAATTAAATGTAAGGGGAAACTTGAGAGTGATTTGTAGGAATTCACATCAAGAGGGTGGTCCTGTTTCTCAGCCCATGCTGAAGCATTCACCATCTGTCATCTGAAGGGAAAGAGCATTGAATTCTTAAAGTATGGGAGTTTAC
Source organism: Nomascus leucogenys (assembly GCF_006542625.1). Lineage (NCBI taxonomy): Eukaryota > Metazoa > Chordata > Mammalia > Primates > Hylobatidae > Nomascus > Nomascus leucogenys. The sequence continues at coordinate 8,841,770 of NC_044391.1, forward strand.
CCTGTGGAGGAATGAGAAGATGCAGTGTGCAGCTAACAACCAAGACTTGGGGGTGGAAGATGGGAAGAATCTGAAGAGCATGGAGGTATTAGGGCCATGTTAGACTGAATGAATGAAATAAATACAAGTTAGAGAAAAGTGGAGGGAGGAAAAAGTAAAATCAGTCAAGAATTCTAATTGCTTACTCATTTGGAAATGAATGGACACTCATGAATGAATGAGGCCTCGCTGCCCAGAAGCTAGGAAGTAGCTTAGAAGTTGTTTCCTGATGGATAAAGCAGTGTGCAGATTCCAGTCACTTGGGTCTGTTCTTGCTTCTCATGAGCACACACCACTCACGTACTTGACCTGAGAGGAGATGCTGTTGTTGGAAACTAAGATTTTTTGTCCTCTCATGCCTCACATTATATAGTCGCTGGAGGTGAAAGATCAAAGCTGGAAAAGTCATCTTTGAAGGGGAAACACCTTTCCTCACTCATGTTTACAATTTTTTTCTGTCTTGGTTTCATAGAAAAACTATGCAGGTACCCAGAGCCCTAAGTTGTTGTGCCATCTGTATACCTGACATCTGTTGTGCAAATAACAACAGATGATGGAATTTCACCTAGGGTCTGATTGTGCCCAGGGAGACTTCATAGGCTTCAAATGCCTGCTTTTATTTTATACATCGAGAAGCCATTCAAACTTTCAGGGCTTTGCCAACTTGGCAAGAAGAAGAGTTGGCAAACTTCCCACACTATTTTTCTTTTAGTTTGAAGGTTTTGAAGTGGGTCTGAGGTTGTGATAAATGCTTGTGAGGTCTCTTATTTGTTGACCGTAAGCTTTTCATCATTTGACATGAATGAGAAACATCATTCCTTTGCAAGGATATTCCCTTTTTTCTGTTTCTTTAAAGTTATCTTAGAGACTTCTCAGTTACTGTATGAAACCATAAATTCTCTGAGCAAATGCCTGTTTTGACAGAGAGCTTTAAAGATACATGGCAAAAGTTTAAACAGGTCCTAACTGATGGGATTTAAATACTGTATATAGTAATTAAATAGTTATGCTAATAAAACCCTAAAGCACTGCTTGCATTTTTCTTCTTTAATCTCTCAACTTTTTCTCCAAGACTCAAAATTCATGAATTAAATGAATTAGCCAAGGGAAATATAATTGTGTTAAATTTCCTAAGTGCTTTACACACTGATGAAAAAATTTAAAGTTTATAATAAATCTACAAATTATAGGTGGGGCTCGTTTTACCACATAGCTTCTTTAAAATGAAACTCCCAAGCATGGTAAAGAAATTGCATATAAATACTTGCTGCAGAAGTAAGAATACATAAAAAAAAACTCACTACGTACTTGAGTCTATTTGATTTGTTATGTTTAGATGGCTCCCATATGAATAAAATAACATTACAACAAAGCATTTTATGACTTTTTCATATGGATTGATTATATATTGTGCATCTCAAATAATCTCTATCTCCTTTAATATTCCTCTATAAGTCACCATTACATGGTTTTAGTTCTTACATAATGGGATGCTATTAAATTTCTTCTCTCTCTTTTCTTAAAAAAAAAAACAAAAACAGAAACAAAAATAAAAAAAACACTCCCCAAAATGCTATGCTATCTTTTTAAATTTTACAACATTTTTAGCCATGGGCCTCATATCTAGCTCGACGTTTATTGTCTTTCTACTTTTTCTAAATGATTTAAGGCTTCTCTTTTTCACTGGACTTATCATAAAGTGACTTCTTGCTCTTCTGTCACTTCCTGAACCAAAATTTCTGGCTTCATTACACTGTGAGAGACTTAGGACCAGGGGCAGAAGAGAAGCCTTGACTCTCTTTAAGGACTAGGATAATATGATATGAACATAGGAGGCCACTGATATGCGAGCATCCCATAAATAAAAGAGAATTATCTCCAAGAAGCCCTTACTCAGCCAGACTACGTTTCTAGTTTCTCTTGCATCTAAGTGGAGGCTTGCATCTAGTTTTCACCATTGGAATGTCAGATAAAATGATGTATGTTCTTTCTAGCCTGTTAGGAAGCAGATGTGACTTCTCCATGCTGCCTTTCCCTGTCAGCTGACTGGCTGTAGAAGACTCTCAGGACATCACAATGTCATCCTAGCCACAAGATCAAAAAGAGTAGAGTTTCTGTGTCACCACGTGGAGAAGAGTTATCCACCGATCTGAAACAATTATGTTAGACTACTGCATGGGCACAAAATAAACCTCTGTTCTGTTAAACCACTGAATTTTTTTTATGGCAGGTAATGTTATCTTCACTAATACAGGGAAGAAGTCCTGCTGCTTGTCAGACTTAGAAGGGCCCACTAATCCTGTTGAACCCAGAAGAACAGGAGCAAAGCTGCTCTAGTGTGTTGAATGGCGCCAATACCTTGTGAATGAGAGAAGTCTGCTTGACCAAAAGACCTAGGATACAATGGATGCCTTCTACAACTTCCTCTTAGTGACTATAAAACAGAGAAAAGCCTCTTCTAGGACTTCCCATGGTAGATTTTCCACTGCTTAAGCAATAGCATCTGCTTAGTGAATATGTCTGCTAAAGAAAAATCTAGGCAAGATAATATTCACATTTTATTTAAGAGTATTCTAGGCCGGGCGCGGTGGCTCACGCTTGTAATCCCAGCACTTTGGGAGGCCAAGGTGGGTGGATCACGAGATCAGGAGATCGAGACCACGGTGAAACCCCGTCTCTACTGAAAATACAAAAAATTAGCCAGGCGTGGTGGTGGGCGCCTGTAGTCCCAGCTACTCAGAGAGGCTGAGGCAGGAGAATGGCGTGAACCCGGGAGGTGGAGCTTGCAGTGAGCCGAGATTGTGCCACTGCACTCCAGCCTGGGCGACAGAGCGAGACTCCGTCTCAAAAAAAAAAAAAGTATTCTGGAACTTAAACTGAAAATTCTACAAAGCTCAATAGATGAGCTTAAAAAGAAAGTAACTGTGTTATTTATCATGTAAGATTAATGTTAGGAATAACACGTAAAAGAAATATTTCACAATACAGGGCAAAAATTGAAAAAAATCCACTTAATTGTAAAACTAACTCTGAAAAACTGTGGGAAATATATAGAGAGAGATCCAGTATTTCCACTTCTGGCTCTGTATCCAGAGGAATTGAAATTGGTGTGCCAAAGAGATATCTGCACTCCCATGTTTATTGTATCATTATTCACAATAGCCAAGATATGGAAGCAACCCAGTATCCATCCGTAGTTGAATGAGTAAAGAATATGTGAGATAAACACACGCACGTGCACACACGCACACACACACATACACACGATGGAATATTATACAACCTTAAAAAAGAAGAAAATTCTGGGATTCATGACAACATGGATGGACCTGGAACATTATGCTAAGTGAAATAAGCCAGGCACAGAAAGACAAATACTGCATGATCTCACTTATATGTGGCATCTGTAAAAGTCAGTCTCACAGAAACAGAGAGTAAAAAACTGGTTAGCAGAGGCCGGATGGGGATTTGGAGAGAAGAGGAGCTGTTGATTGAAGGATACTAAATTCCATTTAGACTGGAGGAATAAGTTTTAGTGTTCTATTTCACTGCATGGTGAATGAATCATAAGGTATTGTGTTTTTCAAAATTGCTAAAAGAATTGATTTTTAATGTTCCCATCACAGAAAAGAAGTTGGTAAGGTGATAGATATGTTAATTAGCTTGATCTTTCTACAGTGTATACATAGATCAAAACATTACATTGTACATTATATATTATATATTTTATATAAAATATAATTTATTTTATATATTATATACTTTATATAAAATATACTTTATAATATATATTTTATATCTATAAAATCATTATCTCTCAAATAAATAAATAAGAAAGAAATTTACCTAGAGAGCAAAATGCCATATTTACATAAAGCACTTGGGTATCATATTTTGCTTAACAAGTATTGCTCACCTCAGAGTCTTAAAATGTTCTATTTAATAATACTATTATTTTATCTTTTGACATTTAATTTTTAAAAATGTAATTTTTCACTCTGATGATAGTTTCTTTTGCTGTGCAGAAGCTCTTTAGTTTAATTAGATCCCATTTGTCAATTTTGGCTTTTGTTGGCATTGCTTTTGGTGTTTAGTCATGAAGTCTTTGCCCATGCCTGTGTCCTGAATGGTATTGCTTAGGTTTTCTTCTAGGGTTTTTGTGGTTTTAGGTCTTACATTTAAGTCTTTAATCCATCTTCAGTTAATTTTTGTATAAGGTGTAAGGAAGAGGTCCAATTTCAGTTTTCTGCTTATGGCTAGCCAGTTTTCCCAGCACCATTTATTAAATAGGGAATCCTTTCCCCAATTCTTGTTTTTGTCAGGTTTGTCAAAGATCAGATGGTTGTAGATGTGTGGTATTATTTCTGAGGGCTCTGTTCTGTTCCATTGGTCTATATATCTGTTTTGGTACCAGTACCATGCTGTTTTGGTTACTGTAGCCTTGTAGTATAGTTTGAAGTCAGATAACATGATGCCTCCAGCTTTGACAACCTACAGAATGGGAGAAAATTTTTGAAATCTATCCATCTGATAAAGGGCTAATATCCAGAATCTACAAGGAACTCAAATAAATTTACAAGAAAAAAAAACCCATCAAAAAGTGGACAAAAGATATGAATGGACACATCTCAAAAGAAGACATTTATGCAGCCAACAAACATATGAGAAAAAGCTCATCATCACTGCTCATTAGAGAAATGAAAATCAAAATCACAGTGGGATAACATCTCATGCCAGTTAGAATGGTGATCATTAAAAAGTCAGGAAAGAACAGATGCTGGAGAGGATGTGGAGAAATAGGAATGCTTTTACACTGTTGTTGGGAGTGTAAATTATTTCAACCATTGTAGAAGACAGTGTGGTGATTCCTCAAGGATCTAGAACCAGAAATACCATTTGACCCAGCAATCCCATTACTGGATATATACCCAAAGGATTATAAATCATTCTACTATAAAGACACATGCACACGTATGTTTATTGCAGCACTATTCCCAATAGCAACGACTTGGAACCAACTCAAATGCCTATCAATGATAGACTGGATAAAGAAAATATGGCACATATACACCATGGAATACTGTGCAGCCATAAAAAGGATGAGTTCATGTCCTTTGCAGGTACATGGATGAAGCTGGAAACCATCATTCTCAGCAAAGTAACACAGGAACAGAAAATCAAACACCATATGTTTTCATTCATAAGTGGGAGTTGAACAATGAGAAGACATGGACACAAGGAGGGGAACATCACACACCGGGGCCTGTCAGAGGGTGGGGGAGTAGGGGAGGGATAGCATTAGGAGAAATACCTAATAGATGATGGATTGATGGGTGCAGCAAACCAACATGGCATGTGTATACCTGTGTAACAAACCTGCACGTTCTGCACATGTATCCCAGAACTTAAAATATACCAGAAAAGTTTAAGTTGATATATTGTATATAGGATGAGGTAGTTTATTTTTTTCCACATGTATGCCATTTATCAGTGCCATATACTTAAAAAAGTATCCTTTTCCCATTGATTTTAAATGCAGCTTTCATGATGTTTTCTATCCTTTTCTGGTATATATTTTCTGGGCTCTTCTTTTTAAACCAATATTTTGTCTATTCCAGTAGTCATATCGTGCTATTGGGTTATGATGTCTTCAGAGACTGTTAAAATGTTTGGTGAATAAAGTACTCTCAGTACTGTTTTCTTTTTTGCAAACATTTTTGACTTTCTATTCATTAATTGAATTTTAAAATCATTTGTCAGTTTACAATGGTTACTGGAAAACATTGACGTTGTAATTCTATTTTTCATTGCTTACTTTACATATTTTATATGATTTAAAACTTTTAAAAATAAAGATATTATACCTCCATTATGAAATTAATTTTTACATGTTTTATAATTTATCTTGCTTTTGTAAGTAGGACTTTTTAAAATATCCACTATTATTTGATTATCACTGCTATTAGTGAAATGCTACTGACTTTTTTATATGTGTATTTGAATCCAGCTACTGTATTTAATTATCTAACTAACTCAACTTCTTTCTTAAATTGGAGACAAAGACTGTCTTTTCTTCTCAATATTTTTACAAATTATGTCATTTTTAGAGTCATTTCATTGGATAGAACTTCAAAGGCAGTATTGAAATAATTATGATAAAGCAGCCTTCTTTATTTTTTTCTTTATGTGAATGGAAATCATTTCAGTGTTGTCGTGTATTTGGTGTTTGCTGTTGGACTTTCATAAATAGTCTTCAAGATGAATCTTCCTATCCATATGTTAAGTAGAGTTTTATTACAGATGGCTACTGAATATTACTAAATGCATTTTAGGTGTTTATTAATACAATTACACCATTTCTCTCTTCTTATTTGTTAGAGAAGGTTGTGGTATCCCAGAATCAGAGAGAGAAAAAGTCAAGAAGAAAAAAGTGGCACCTTTATATAAAAATATAAACCTGGCTTATGCCCTGATGAAACATTCAGCAAAGGTGATAAGACTAAAGTGTTTATATCAGCACTGCATAGGATATAATTCATATGAAATTATGCAGTTAAGAGAGGAAGCGCAGATATGAGTGAGGTCTGGATTTCACAGGAAAGGCTTTTTGAAAAATCACAATCCTTAAAGCTGGAACAAGATAGGACAAGCTTATTCATGACATTATGAAAGCAGAGAAAAGATTAAAGAACTGAAAATTGCATATATGTGGTGGCGAAAAAGTTATTCAGCCCCTGGAAATGAAAATGCTGGTGACTTTCAATATATGAAAACAATACAAAAGATAATTTGTTCTTCTTCACTAGAGATAGACAAAAGAATGACTAAAGTACTAAGTTAAAACAAAGAAAATTATAGCAATGTAAAGTGTTAGTCACTGGAATCTTTTACCTCCCAACACAGTTTTCTGCAATTTTAAAAACTTTCTCTTTCTTCTGCTTGAAAGCAACGACAAGGAGACCTTTCTTGGAATCAAGATTCATTGATTTTGTGAAGTATATTCAGAAAAACCAGTTCTGCTGCTTAGTGATCTGTTTACTCCTGAAATCCTGAAGTGTCCCAAACTGTAGGGAATAAGATGAGAATGTGTAGGGTTTTTAGAACCTAGAACACCATGAAATTGCACACACTAGGGGGAAAAGGACTGAATAGCCACTTTTCAAAGAAGACATACATGCAGCCAAAAAGCATATGAAAAAATGTTCAACATCACTAATTATTAGAGAAATGCAGATGAAAGCCACAATGAGATCCCATCTCACAACAGTCAGAACGGCTATTATTAAAAAGACAAAAAATAACAGGTGCTGGTGAGGTTACTGAGAAAAGAGGATACTTACATACTGCTTGTGGTATTGTAAATTAGTTCAGCCAGTGTGGAAAGCAGTGTGGCGATTCCTCAAAGAGCTGAAAACAGAATTACCATTCAACCCAGCAACCCCATTATTGGGTATATATCCAAAGGAATATAAATTGTCCTAACATAAAGACACATGCCTGTGAATGCTCATCGCAGCACTATTCATAATAGCAAAGACATACAATCAGCCTAAATGTCCACCAGTGATAGATTGGATAAAGAAAACATGGTATATATACACCATGGCATACTATGCAGCCATAAAAGGAACGAGATCATATCCTTTGCAGAAATATGGATAGAGTTGGAGGCCATTATCTGTTCCTGCATTTGCAGGAACAGAAAACTGAATACTGCATGTTTTCACCTATAAGTGGCAGCTAAACAATGAGAAAACGTGGACACAAAGAGGCGAACAACAGACACTGGGGCCTTCTGGAAAGTGGAGGGAGGGAGAAGGAGTGAATCAGAAAAAATATCTATCAGGTACTATGCTTGGTACCTGGGTGACTAAATAACCTGTACAGCAAACCCTGTGACATGAGTTTACATGTATAACAAACCTGCACGTGTACCCCTACACCTAAAGTAAAAGTTTTTTTTAAGTGCACAAACTAGAGGCTTCTTTTAAAAGATGATGAAGATGATGGAGTATAAAGCCAGTTTATATGCACTAGCTTCTTTTGAAACCCAACAAAAACAACAAAAAAGAAAGAAAACTCAAGAAAACCATCAGTTCATTTACCATGATTCGTTATTCCTGAATTCTTTACTCTAATTTATTTCTTTGATGCTTATCCTTGAGTAGGTTTGTTTGCTTGTTGGTTTGAAAGACAAGCTCAAGATACTTCACTGTTTGAGGTTATTATTTTTTTTTTTTCTGTTTCTACAGCTTCTTTTCTGGCTTAGTTGAACTACTTTTATTGATCAGAATTGGCATGTTACAATCTACATATTTCTCCACATATAATCTTTCACTACTTGCCCCTACTTTTTCATCTTCCCTGGTGAACTACCCATTCTTTATAATTCAGCTCAAATATTAATACCACCTACTTTGTGTAAACTTTCCTGACTTCCCCAGGTAGAGCTGACTCTTCCCTCTTTTGCTACCTTTGTACCTTTACCATTTCTTTATCTTCCAGCTGGAATGATAGGCTTTTACTTTGTTTTTTTCTTGTTTGTTATAGACCAAGTTGGGATCAGTCCCTCCTCTACTAACCTCCTCCCCAAGAAGCTTCTTTCTTCAATCAGGGGCAATCTTAAACAGGACATTAGCACTAGATACATACAGACACAGATACACACACACACACACACACACGCACACACGCACACACACACACACACACACCCCAAATAGGTTCTCTTGAAGTTTTACAGAAAATTCCTGGGAATACGTGGAAGAGGATTAACATGATGCACTCCAAAGCACAGACTTAATAAAAGTTCATTGGCTACCTCTATTTTTCCCCAAGCAAAATGCCTCTCATATTTTTCTTTCTCATAGTGTCATCTCTTCCATATGCTTTCTAAAATGTGCCCTTCCTCATTCTAAGCAGGTTAGTTGTCACCCTCAGCTTTCAGAAGCCACCCAGCAGAGCAAAAGCCTCTGTTGTTTCTAAAACCTGCCCTCTCAGGGGCCTCTTCCTTGCCCTTAGGTTGCTTATCACAGTCTCCAGTATTTGAAAATTCATCTCTCTTTTTTTTGGGAGCCAGTAAATAGCAACAGGAGATTAAGCTGCTAATAATAACTAACATTTATAGTTAGCTTATTGTATGCCAGGCACCATACTAAGTACTTTCTATATTACATTAAATAAGATTATCTTTATATCCCCGTACCTGCAAGTTTGTCTCCTATGGAAGACTGTAAGCATTTGCACAGTGATGACTGTATTTTTTTTTTTCTGTATTCTTAATACTTAGCAACGTGCCTGGCACATAGTAAGCACTTCATAAATGCTTGTTGGATGAATAGTGTGTATGCATTGATGTGATGTAATTGGTGGTGAGAAGAATCAGCCTGTTCACAGTACCTTTAGTCATAGTTCTTTTTATATTTGTTTTTTGTTTTCACTTCACCATGGTTGTCTTCCGTTATTCATCATGTGGTCAGTACAAGCCCTGGTTGTCACTCTATTATCCATGGATATTTTCAGCTCTTATATTCTGACAACTAATTATTCCATGGGAAGTCTTTTAATCAGGATTCTCTTTGTTTATATTGAAATGACTAATATCTTTCTCACACATCTCATTTCAGCAATATGAGTTGATGCTGTATTTTGGATCATGTATTTTAGACCAGGTGGCCAGGCAGCAGCACTCCCCACCAATGCAGACAGGTTAGGTTTTCAGTCTGTGCTTGGTGCATCTCTAGGCGGTTAATGAAGCCTCCCCGTCGAAGCCGCTGTGACTAGAGGACAGGCAGGACTCCTGCTCCCTCCCCGCCTGCTCTGAGTTCTAATCCGAGCAGCTCTTCTTCTGTCTGGTTTACATATTCATCTTTTGGGTGAAATGGTGTTAAATATAATATATTTGAAAACTATTGGGTTAAAAAAGCTATTCTATTTAAAATATCAAGATAGCCATACATAACACACACAGATAGGTCCTCCACATTAGCAGGCTGGGTAGTATAGTCAACTGCTGAAAATAAATACAGCACAACCCAACAAAAACACCTTTCCCCTCAAACACTAACAAAGTAAAATAAAATAAAAGCTAAACCCTGAAACCCAAGCAGAAATGTAAAGCTGAAGAGATATTTTCTAGATTGGTCAGTCACAGCAGTGTATTCAGAAGGCAGTTCTTCCTCCGGGTTTGAGAGGCCTGAAGCCGTGTATGCAGAAACCATCTTGGGTAAGGTGCCTCTACTCTGTCGGGCTTACTATTTAAGATCCTTAGTGGGTACCAGAGGCCTTTGGCCTGTACTTCACAGGCCTTTTCTTGTTTGTGGAACCTCAAATTCATTTTCTCTCCAACAGGCCTTTTGGTTTCTTAAAACTCTCCAGTTCTTGTCCCTGCACGTTTTTCCCTCTCAATGGCATTTGACTCAGGTTGCCAGTCATTAATTTCCTTGTATGGAATGAAGGAGATCTTCTGGTCCATTCTGTGGCTAGAAGCAATAAGAGAACCGATCCTCATAGATCTAGTCTCAACATGAAGCATTTGAATGTAAGCTCCCAATTCTAGAGTTGGTCACTGAAGAATTGGTCACTGAAGACAGGGATTTCTAACTGTTTTATTCATAGATGTTTCCCTACCTCCTAGAGCAGTGTTTAGTAATATGTAGGCACTCAGTAAATATTGTTTAAATGAATGAAGGAAGGAATACCGGTCTCACAGTCACGCCTTTTATACTTTTGAGAATGAATTTCTCAACTGTCTTATCCCTCGATCTGTTATTAACTATGCTAAAAATATTTCTTGGCTTTGAGTAGCATTGTAGAAGATCCTCTTCCATTTTCCTATTTTCATAGATGATCTTCCATTAAAAAAAGACACTGGCATGTTTCTGTTGTAGAGAAAAGGAAGCAAAGGGATAGCTACAATTCCTTCTACTCTTCTCCCCCAGAAAAACCCTTTGAGTCCTCACCAATAGATGGCTTGCTTTCTCCTCTGATCACCAGCAGACAGAGGGGCCCTGGTGTACTGCTGTGTTCTCTACACCAGGGGAGAAATGAACAATGTGTGAGATTCCTCTCTGGAATGCTTAGTGTCTCAACCTTCCTTCTACAATTATATTTGCTGCTTCATGGTGACAACAGCATCACCTGTGGGTTCAGAATCAGAGACCTCCAGCTTATATCCCCATTTTGGGGTAACATGTGCCACCTTTCTTGGATTTTATATAATCAGTGAGTCTCCTCCCCAGGAGACTGGGGACTCAACTATCTCTAAACATTTTCTCATTTTTTCTTCACCTAGGGTTCCTGGGCTCCTGTTGGGCCTCGCTGGAAGCTCCTAGGGTTAAACCAACCTTGGGCATTAATTTCAGTGTCTGTTCTCCACAGTCACAAAAATATGGACCTCTAGTTACACTTTATAAAATAGCAGAGATCCTACCTAGTCCACTGACAGATGTCAGCATAGCATCCTCTTCTAGAAATTTACTAGCTTATGTTTTCTGGGTACCCCTAAATTCTATAGCAAGATCTAATTCTCAGTGCAGATCTTAACACCGTATCTGAATACTTTGTGTCTATATGAGTTTGCCTATTCATAAGAGTCCAGAGGCTGGTATTAAACATCCCCTTTTATCTCCTGCAATTGCCCTTAGATCCCTCCTGAGGATATGCCAGTCTAGTTATGAGAGGTGATCTGGACGTTGTTCATCTAGAGTTAATCTGGACATTGTTCTAGGTAAAACAGATAAAACCATGAACTCTAAAATGTCCTCAGTCCTTTAAGGATGATAGAATGTGCTTATAGTTATAGCTAGGTTGATTATAGATTTTGTTATTTAAAACATGACACCTTGAAAGCAAAAGGGAATGGTATTTATAATTACATTGCCTCAGAAGTCATAAACCAGGATGTATAGTCACTGTGGTTATGGCAGAAATCTTGCATTGGAAAATCTTACCTTCAACTTATTTCACCCTACATGGTGAAATTTTTTTTTAAACTCTTCTTTGAAGTAGTCTTGCACCTTAAGGATTCACTTTTTCCGAACCACCAATGTCCTTTCCTTAATTATGTGGTCTAATTCACCGATTCCTTCACATTGTTCATGTTCTTAGCCATTTTCTCTAACATTACTAGAAGTTGGCTAGGGCTCTAGAGATGTCCTAAGCTTTTTCTTGAATAGCAGCTGACTGGACAAGTGAAGACTTTCTTTCCTAATTTATCCTAATATATTGGAATTTCACTTTTGTTTTGTTTCAATGCCAAATGTGGACTAGCGGTGGCAAGATAAGGGTGGAACAGAGGGGGAAAAGGAAGGACAGGATAAAGGAAGGAAGCCTACCTCCTACGTATACATCACACCTGGGATGCTCATGCTCTTGTCCCCTGCCTGCGTTAGGCTTGGACTCACCGCTCCCTTGAGATGCCACTAAAAGGGAAAGGGAGAGCATATTTAGAACACTCGCCCCACCCTTAACTTTACCACCTTCATTGATGCTCCTCAAGTCCTTAACCTTCTCGTTAGCTTCCCCAGCCCTCCTTCCTGATCTTGAGCAGTGTTCATACTGAGTCTCAAATCAGAGCCCCTTGCCCTGCTTCCTCACTTGCCTCATACTGTCTCTGTATTGCTTTCCTCTTGCAAGAACTCCTTCACCACGCTAGGAGAAAAGCCTAGAAGAACCCTATTCTTACTGCTTTATGGATGAGAATGTAACGGGTTAGGAAGAGCCCCCATTTCCTTATCTTTATGTTGAAAATGCAGGGTGATATGTGGTCTTGACACACAAATTTAGAATTCTGAATTTATTTTCTCATCAAAACTCCTTTATAACTGGCCATTTGGTTTCAAAATACTACTACAATACTACATTGGATATATTAGCTATATTGGTGTTTAAATAGATGTTTATATTCTTATCTGTCAGTCTAATTACCATGTATAATAGTATTTCCATATGAAAATCTGAGCTTATTTCCTCAAGATTGCTCAGATAAAATTTGAGGAGATTGTCTATTTATAATTAGGTCTATCTCCCTTTTTTGCTAGTTCTCATTTGAACACATTCAATTCCAAGCTGTTAAAAGTTAGCGATGCTAATGATAGTGATGATCACTAATGTTTATTAAGCAGCCTTCATGTAGCAGGTGCTGTGTTAGTTACTATATTGTTATTATACTTCATATCTCACAGTGATGGAAGTATTATTTCCATATTATAGATGAGGAAAGTGAGGCACAGCGAGGAAAAGTGAGGGGCTTAAGGTTATGTAATGAATAAATGATAAAACTAAGATTCATGCCCAGGCTTGTCAGACTCTGAAATTGGCATATTTTTACAATGCCATGTGGCCGCCTGTGCCTAGCCATATTTTACCATGTGTTACCACTGGTGTGTCTATTTTAGGTTAGGAGCAATTCTAGAGAGAAGCAGTGCCCTAATCTGCATCTTTAATGCCATTTAGGTATGTTAGTTAGGACAGTCGGATGCTAAAGCACTTAAATAACTTTTAGATCATTTGCATTTCCCAATAGTGGTAAATGAAGTTATCAAATAAATCATATATTCCCATTGATTTGGAGTTGCTTGTTATGTTCTCTCTGTTCTCCTGCTGTTTTTTCATTCATTGCAGCCAATAGCTATTGGATTCATGTTGTTGGCTAAATCTACCCTTTTTCTAATCATGCTTCCTGAAGGTTGGAGGACTTGGAGGGGGAAATATTTGCCATAAAATTGATTTCTAAGGACAGGGCAATGAGTAAGGCCGATATCAGAATGTTGATCGAAAAAAGCCCTTCTTTTGTCATGTTGGCTGTAAAATATCTTGCATGGCCCAGAGTACAATGAACTTAAAATACAAGGAGAGCACAATGCAAGTCACCATGATGACTCTGACATCAGTATTTTCCATATCTCTTTTAACCCAATTGTGACTTTGTAGAATGTAAATTGCATAGAAAATATATTTTTTCACACTGTCTCTAAATCCTAGTTTCCTTTCTTGTCATATTCTTTTTTTTTAATTTTTCAATTAAAATAGGATCCTGTTTTCCTTTCTTGTCATAGTCTTTTTTTATTTCTCAATTAAAACAGGGTGGGTAAAAAGGACACAAATTCTGCTATTGCATGTGATCTATCAGTTTTGGGGGACATACTGACTCAATGAAGATCCAGTATTGTCTTTCAAAATTTCATTTACATTCTGCTCATTCACACTTTTAATTGTTATTCCCTTAAAAATTAGTAAATAAAAGGAGCCATCTTGTCTACGTATTTTTGGACTTTTTTTCTTCATAGACAGAAGTCTTTCAAGTCTGATTTATATTTCTCTTCAGATTGCACTCTTGAGTTCAACTCTTCACAGACATCTACAATATTCCTTATCTCAGCTAGTTCTCCAGAATATGCTTATGAAACAAGAAAGGTTCCCTTGTCCCCCTAACAGGGTGTGTGATGGGGGTGGGGCTCACTTCTTCAGTGCCCTGCTGCTCAAACCTCTAGGGGAGCATACAGACTGACAGGCTGTGGGACTCCAAACCCACGACAGTGTCTAGGGGTGAATGCTGCAGGCCCAAGTGGGCTGAAGCCCCAGTGGGTGTGTGTTTCAGGGTGCTTTTTTAGTTTAGCCATTTGTAGATGGCTTGTATTAGCTCAATTAGACCCTGGTCTTAATTGCAGAGACAGAGGGCTTTCCGTATCCCGGGGCTCTTGCCTTGGTGTTGTACGGATCACACGTGGACTTGGAGAATGAGTGCAAGGTTTTATCGAGTGGAAGTAGCTTTCAGCAGATGGGGGAGCCAGAAGGGAGATGGATTTCCCCTAGAGTTAGGCCTCTGCTTGGCAGCCTGGGCTCCCCTCCAACTGCCCCAGCCAAACTCCATGTCGTTCTGCCAGTTGGTGGCCTGCCGGCCTGCCGGCGTCTGTCAGTTTGTTCTTCTCGATGTCCAGCCACCTGCGTGTTCTCTGCTGATGTGCTCCTCTCCTCTCCATATCCAGCTGCTTCTGTGTTTGCCTGCTAGGGTCTCGCAGGTTTTCATAGGCACAGGATGGGGGTGTGGCAGGCCAGGGTGGTCTTAGGAAATGCAACATTTGGGCAGAAAATGCCTGTCTTCACCTAGGTCCTAGGGGTGGAGCCCTAGCCAGGGACCATGCTCTCCTCCTAGCACTTCTCTTCCCGCCTTCCGTATCATTTAAAGGGACCACTCTCTTCCCTTCCCAGCCCTCTTGTATCACTTACAACCGACCCCTGATTATATAGGCAAAAAAACCACAGTTCTAGTGAACAACCTGAAAACCACAAATAAAATATGCCTCAATGAATTATACTGACATTATAGGAAGATATGCAAATGTACTATTTCTATGGAATGAATGCTCTGGGGACAATGTCTCATGCTATGCATTGTGGAATCATGAATTTCAGCAGTTTCATTTTTCTGTGTTTTACATTAAAATAGCAAAGAAAGAGTACATGTTTAGAAAACTATTTCTTAGTGACCTGTCAGACACATGCCAGAATGTCTAATGTTTTTCACATGTGGTTCTCCTGAGCCTGTAAGATTTGATAATACACCATTCTGAAATAAATGAGTGTCTCTAAATGTAGTAATACTTCTCATGTCCACTTAAAAATCAATTATTTCAACCATTATGGTTTAGGAAAATGGGCTGGTTAAATAAGCTGAGTGAAATAAGCAGCCCAGCTCACCAAGAAAGGACCTGATTTGAGAGAAATGGGACTAGTCTTGCCTTTCTCAAGTCCATCGTCAGTAGCCGTCAGTATCATATAAACTAAAATCTTATATAATCTTATTTAATCTCAATATAAGATAAAATCTGACCTTTAATAAGCCTCACTGCCTCTACAGAATGAAGTCTACACTTTTTTTTTTTTTTTTGAGATGGAGTTTCGCCCCCATTGCCCAGGCCGGAGCGCAATGGCGCAATCTTGGCTTACCGCAACCTCTGCTTCCTGGGTTCAAGTGATTCTCCTGCTTCAGCCTCCCAAGTAGCTGGGATTACAGGCATGTGCCACCACGCTTGGCTGATTTTGTGGTGGTGTTGTTTTTTTAGTAAAGACAGGGTTTCTGTTTTTTTTTTTTTAAGTAGAGACAGGATTTCTCCATGTTGGTCAGGATGGTCTCAAACTCCTGACCTCTGGTGATCCACCCGCCTCGGCCTCCCAAAGTGCTGGGATTACAGGTGTGAGCCACCGTGCCTGGACTGAAGTCTACACTCCTTAACATGGTGTACAAAGTTCCTGATCTAGCCACTGCCTGCTTTTATAGCTTTTTTGTTTATCTTCTCTGGCTACTACTTTTAGCCACCTGAACTGCTAATATTCCCTTCCAATGTCCTTTGCTTTCTTAGCCCTGTGTCTTTGTTAGGCTGACTTTTCTTTTTCTCCTTGAGACGTCTTTTTTTTTTTTTTTTTTTTTTTTTTTTTTTTTTTTTTTTTTTTTTTGGCGGGGGTGGGGGCTCCCAACATTTCTTGATCTCATTTGTGGATTATTTTCAGGATCAGTGTGTTGTCCAGAAGACAGACATGGACCATTGATTAGGTTCGGTTGGGCTGTCTTCTCTGATCCAACAGTAATAGAATAACCAACACTTACAGAGTGATGTGACAGGCTCTTGGCACATCCTGTAGGTGCAAGTTATCTAATTTGACCCCTATACCCACCCTGTGGAGGAAGATATATGAGGCTGGGTCTTATGTAATAATAACTAGAGCACGGATTAGGTACTGGCTTTTCAGTATCTTTTCCTTCCATGCCTTTATCCCTATATCTGCATGTGTAACTAGGTCCAGAAGTGGATAAACCTTGATGAGTTCATTCACTTCTCATTTTCAGTGATTGCTCAGGAAAGGGCACGAGATTCATTTGTGATCTAGAGGGCACTAGGGGAACTATTAGGTAGGTTGCCTTTACCTAGAAAGATGAGATCGTCCATATGAGAGCGTTTTGCACACTGAAAAAGCCATCATGCTAGTTTTAGGCTTCAAGTAACAAGAAACCCAAATGATTAAACAAGATTTATTATCTCACATCACAAGAAGTTCAGAGATATGGCAGTTCCAGGATTAGTTAATTCATTAGTTAATAACAATAAATATATAATTAAGGACCCAGGTCTCTTTTCATCTTTCTGCCCTGCCACACTTAGTGTATTGGCTTTTGTCTTCAGGCTTTTCACTTCGTGCTTGTGATGTGGCTACCACGACTCCTAGACTACCTCATTACACAGCATTTACAGGCCACGATAGGCTCCTCTTCATGTCATTATATGACAATAATTTTCATGTCCCTTTTAAAGCATAAAATAAAAATTCCCACACACCTCCAGTAAAACTTTCCGTTCTGTCCCATAAGCTAGAACTGCATCTCTTGCCCATTCCTGAGCGGTCAGTGAAAATGGAAGTGAAATGACATGATTGCCAAGACTGATCAAGGTTTATTCCCTAGAAGGCTTGAGTTTCCCAGAGGCACATAGTCATTCAATGTTTGAATGAAATTGGGATTTTGGTAAAAGAAGAAAGGGCTAGGGCATGTCTTTTTATTAACTAGTGGTACCTGCCACAGCACTATACAAATATGGGCTCTCGTTTTTAATATTAGTATATCAATGTTTAATATATGGCAGTGGTTTCAGAAAGATTCATTTTTGAGATAATTTTTAAGCAAAGAGGGTAATAGTGTTTTAGTGTTTTCTTTTTTTTGAGACGGAGTCTCACTCTGTCACCCAGGCTGGAGTTCAGTGGCGCAATCTCGGCTCACTGCAAGCTCCGCCTCCCAGGTTCACGCCATTCTCCTGCCTCAGCCTCTCCGAGTAGCTGGGACTACAGGCGCCCGCCACCACGCCCGGCTAATTTTTGTATTTTTAGTAGAGACGGGGTTTCACCGTGGTCTCGATCTCCTGACCTCGTGATCCGCCCGCCTCGGCCTCCCAAAGTGCTGGGATTACAAGCGTGAGCCACTGTGCCCGGCCAGTGTTTTCTTTCCCATGTTTTAGATTGGGTTGCCTCAGAAGCAGAACCTAAAACAACGATTTGAGTGCAAATAGTTTATTTGGAAGGTAGAGGAAGAGGGGAAGTGATACAAGGATACAGGGAAGAGAATGGATTATCACTGGGGGACCAAAGCTCATTGCCATAGGGGCACTCTGACAAATGGTACAGAATTACATGCAGAGTTATCCCTCAGAAGGAGGAAGGGAGCTGGGGTAATTGTACCCCAGCTTTTGCCAGTTATCTGTTGAGAAACTCAGGGAAGTATGTTAATGTCCCCAGGGCCCTTGTGATACGGTGTTTTGCAGCTTGTGGGGAAGCTTTCAGGCAAAGAGATACAGATATTGGAAGCTAAAAGTCCCAGGGAACTGATAAGGCTCAGGGCATGTGACACCAACAGCAACTGCCACATTCCTTTATGTCCATAACACAAAATAAAGAGCAGAAATGTCACAGAGCCTGCAAAGGGATGGAGATTTGTTTCGTCAAAGAGGGAAAGAAGCACTTCCATATTTTTTATTTAGCTCTCAAATGGGGTACTTTCTAAAGTGGTGTGATTTATGTATGTATTATAGCCAGTTATTTCCCTGCACACTGCTTATATTCATATTATATTCTAGCAGAAAAATCTGATTTTAATAGCTCTAAAAATACATGTTCTTATCTGCAGGATTTGTATTGATGCTTACTAAGAGCAGCTTAAAGGTCGAAACCTTATATTTAAACTATTAGCTGTAATTGTTAGTGGAGTACATTTTAATGTTACAGAGTTGGTTAAACTGCTGGTATCCTTCCACCTTCCAAGATGATTAAGAGCACTGAAAAATAATTTATCTTACGTTTTTAAGTGTGTGTTTAATTTTCTCATTTATGGCATACATAACAGAATGGCAATTAATTATTAAGTCTAAAGAAAGAGAATCATTGTTCAAATCAGTACACTATGCTTCATTTAACTCCTATAAATATCACATTCTAGAGACATAAACTTGCACAGTCAGTAGCAAATGGTGGTTGTTAATAATCTGTTAGTCACTGTGTACACTCAATTGGCCAAGTATTTTCTCCACTTGTTCTTTTGTTATTTTCTCTTTTATTGTCCCAAGAATACAAAGCAATTAGCCAAAATTATATGACAATCTCTGGAAATTATTTTATTTTCCATTTGTGGTTTGGAGACAGGGAAGGTAGGAGGAGGAGGGATGGAAAGAACTTGTCAAAAATTGAGGCAGGTGTAGTAGATTGAAATAGTAGGATCTCAAAACATATGTCCATGTCCTAACCTCTGGAACCTGTGAATGTGACCTTATTTGGAGAAATCGTCTCTGCGGATACAATTAAGGATCTCAAGAGGAAATCATCTTGGATTTAGGGTGGGCTTAAAGTCAGATGTACATTTGAAACACAGGGATACACAGGGAAGGTCAGAGGGTTACTGGAGACACAGTATCCCAGAGGAAGAGACCTTGTGAAGATGGTCACAGAGATTGAAGTCACGTGGTCCCAAGCAAAGGGAAGCCTGGAGTGACCAGAAGCTGGAATTAGCAAGAAAGATTCTTCCCTAGCACCTTCTGAGGTAGCACAGCCCTACTGACACATTGATTTTGGACCTCTGGCCTCCAGAGATGTGACAGAATAAATTTATGTTGTTTCAAGGAACCAATTGTGTGGTAATTTGTTACAGAAACCGAAGAAAACTTATATAGCAGGTGGTATTATATTATTCGTGGTAGTAATGATAATGGAGGTAACATTTTGCCTACAATTTTATAGTTTACCAGATGTTCTCATCTATGATTATCAGAGTAAAATGGTAAGCTGAATGATACATAGAAATTAAATGTCCTGCCCCAGCTATAGCCATAAGCACTCCAGTATCTCAGACACAGAGCCACTAGCCCATAAGAAGCTAACTCCGGGAAGGGAAGGTTGAGGAGCTTCCTCAAGCCTCTAAGGAGTAACAAATTCTGGTGGAAAGTTTTTTCTCCCCACCCCATATTTTCTAAAGCCAGCCTTATAAAAGCTGTGCTTCCATTTTCTCATTAAACATTCCTCTCAGCCAGTGCTCGACGTTCACTGTGTGGACACATTCCAATGAGTTTTGTTTTTTTCTTTACCATATGGTGATTTCAATTTGTACTCACTATAGATTCATTCATTTCTTTATTAAATGCACATTTACTTCATACCTCCCAAAGGCCTAACCTGTGCTTATGCTGAAGGACAACAGCAGTACAATGATTTTAACACCCAGGTTTCTTAGAAACGTAGCTTTCACATTTTGTGCGCAAAACAATCCTGTATAATCATTTTTAACAAAAAAAGTTAAGGACAAGATTTGTGCAGTATTAAGAGCCATTACTTATTACTGTGTGATTGAGATCATTTATAGTCATTCAATTTTTGAGCAGGTTAGTTTTCATTAGCAATTTCTCCCCCCTCTTGGTTAAGAGAGTGAATGCTTCAGATGTGGTGATTTGGTTGCCCGTTGTTCAAATATACGCTACTGGTAGTTTCTCAAAATGTCAATCACTTCATCTCTGCTTTAATTTACTACATATATTGCTCAGAGTGCTGAATTAATGATGTGAACTTTAAGTTTCAGGTCTTCCAGTAATCCCTGGGTGATGCATCGGGATTAGGCCTTTGCAGTAGAAATTACAGACATGCGTGCTGAGCTTTTTGTGTCTTGCTGTTTTTTCAGCATTGTATGAAGGGCCAAAAGATGTGGAGCCTTATTAAACCCAATTTATGGGAATCTGTTGTTTTGGACTGAGCTCCTGCAACTAGGCCCATACCAGACCAAACCAGAATGGAGTCACTCTTGCTAGGTGCCATGTAATAACCAAACTGAATGACCAGTTTTCCAAAAAACAGGAGATCTCACAGCAACCAGTCAGAAAGGGCTCAGTCTACCTAAGCCTGGATGATAAGGAAATTCTGTCTACTTTAACCTTATAAGGAAAGTAGCTTTGAAATGACCAATCTGCTTTTCGTTCTTTATTTCTTGTCCCTTATTTCTGCTTTCTTTAGCACTTTTCTTTAAAGTCAACACCTGCTGCTCAGCTCATCGGAGCTTCCCCTGTTTTGTAGACGGGATGCTGCTCAATTCTGAATCGCTAACAAAAGCCAGTTCTATCTTTAAACCTCAGTTAGTTAAAATTTTGTTTTTTGACAAGCTATAAGAAGCACATAGCCACATGACTTATGATTATACGTTTTTAGATTATTTCTTAACTATTAAGATTCTCAAAAATGTTTAGGAAAATAAATGACCTCTAGGTTTAGGTTTATGGTGGACCAAGTGGTGAACCATTTGATCTTGAAAAAAGAAAAAGAGGATGAAAAGTAACAAAGTTGCACTCATCTCTGATTACTAAACATCTGGTCACATTAAAAGATTCTCATGTATTCCAGAACTTAAAGTATAATTAAAAAAAAATTCTCTTTTTTAACTTTTAATCCTAAATAGTATATAGTTTTAAATTCTCATATGCTATTGTATACCTCTTTTACTACAATAATCACTTTCTTTGCAAATATTTTCATTGTGATCACTAGTAAATTCATATATTGCCTTATTCACCGTCCAGGTAAAGAATTTGAGAGCCTTCTTACCTGTGTTTGGACATTCACTTTTTGGATATACTTTACTGTGTCCACATGGATATACTTTTGGATATACTTCAATGTGTCCACATGGTAACTTGAAGCAATAGCAACTATGTTTAACTTATCAAATTTTCCATAAACCAATTTGATGGTCAATCCCTGTAATATTTAGTTCTTCTTCTGCACAAGATATGTTCTTGTTACAAGTCTTTCTACTTATTAAAAAAAAATACGAGTTAAAAGAGAAGGACATTTAGGCTCTATCTTTTAAAACCTAAATTATTAATTGCACGTGTGTTTCTTGAGGATAGTGTGGAGATCCAGCTGTGAAAGCCTAAAACACAGAAAGGGCCACACCATCAGATTCGAGCATTGTTTCATCTGGAAGGGTAGTTTCATTTTCCTCAGTATGTGTGGTGAACAAAGAGGAACTAAAGGTAGAGACCAGATGGCGAACTGGGTCACCTTTCTGAGTCTTCTTGTGTTTGGATTTTTATTCTTTGACTCAAGTTTTGTTTCAGATGTGGTAAACTTTAAGAAAGGAGGATATGCTGACATTCAAATATAAATATGTATTATGTTCTTACTTTTATCCATGCTTCTGTTTTCCTCCGTTGGTATAAAAATTGACTTAAATATAGAAAAGAATTTTTTTCTACTTAATAATGTATGTTACATATAACTGGGATCAATGAATAATCTCGTTGATCAAGAGTGTCTTCAAATACAGATGTATTTCAGAAGGGAATGGAGATTGCTTTATATTTAGCATTTCAATGTACATTTATTGAGCATCTACTTTGGATCAGACCCTCAGAGTCTAAAAATAGTTTTAAAATAATTTCTTCATTTTCAAGGGGCTTAACATTAATTGATGGGGAGTAGGGGAAGGATAGTTTTTGAACAGAAAAGTAAAAGACAGTTACTAAAGAGAACTATGACATATATTGTTGTCCTTGGAGACAAAATTAGGGACAGTAGATGAAAGAGGCAAGGAGAGAGGTTTTGACTTATTACCAGAATAAGCTTGATAATGATCCAAGCATAAAAAACAATAGAATGACCCTGTCTATTGGGAGCTGATGAGTACTTTCTAGTTAGAAATATTTATGCAGAAAATGAATGATTGTATCTGAGTACCACTACTTGGTTTAGAGGATTGAAGGAACTGCCAAGATTCCTTTAGAATTTAAGATTGTATTTTTGAATTAGTTAGGCATCTTTATAGGAGTTATCTTGGCTGGGCGTGGTGGCTCACGCCTGTAATCCCAGCACTTTGGGAGGCCGAGGTGGGCGGATCACCTGAGATCAGGTGTTCAAGACCAGCCTGGCCAACGTGGTGAAATCCCATCTCTACTAAAAATACAAAAAATTAGCTGGGCGTAGTGGCGGGCACCTGTAATCCCAGCTACTCAGAAGGCTGAGGCAGGAGAATCGCTTGAACCCAGGAGGCAGAGGTTGCAGTGAGCCGAGATGGCGCCATTGTACTCCAGCCTGGGCAACAAGAGCGAAACTCCGTCTCAAAAAAAAAAAAAAAAAAAAAGAGTTATCCTTTTCTCCTAGAAGTCTTGCCAAGGACTTGGGTGGGCATTGTGTTGGTTAGGTAGCTAGGAAGCTGTGGTTGATTAACTGTTAAAGTCTTGAGTATATAGTGAAGAAGAAGAAGAAACAGGGCAGAATTAATTATGCATTAAGGCCTCCCAGTATCTTCCCTTAGCTGCTGTGATTTTACCGGGACCTTCACTTTCCTTCACTTTCCTTGGATTAGATGGTTAGGCGGCACTGAAGTGATTTGTACCAACAGGCTTAAGCATGAGAACTAACCTGATGTATTATATCCTAAGAAGGTATTCTAGAATTGAATTTATAGAAGATTTCACTAGTTATTCCAGTATATATTTTTAGATTCAAGTATTAAAGTTAGTACTAATGTAATTCACTTTGTTTATGGAGAATTGTTTACTTATTAGAATCTATAAAATAGTTTTGATCTAATGGAAACAGGCCTCTTGGTTATAGGAGGGAAATGTATCATGGTTTGACAAAAAAAAATAAAAAATAAAGGAGCTGGGGCATGACAGCTCTTAGAAGTAAAATCATTTGAACTATTTGTCATTGGGAGAAATCACCTACAGTTTCAAACAGTTGTCACAAAGAACTTTCCCATGATACCGAACAACGTGTGTGTGTGTGTGTGTGTGTGTGTGTATGCACAACGTTGACTTCCAGTGATCGCCATTTAATGTAAAATAATTATCTGTGACAATTATTCTTTAAAAATGCATTCTCCATTAACGTAAGTGGAATTTCGACTAGCCAATACCCTGAACTTTCATGTCTCAAGTGGAGGATTTTACTGGGTACAGAAAAATGAAGGAAAATCCATAGCCTGAACAGAAGAGCAATGAGCTTAGTTTTATATTATACTTGAGGAAGAATAAAGAATAATATATGAGAGTTGGTGGTGTAGAGAACGTATGTGAAATAGTTGGCAATTATTTATTTTATTACCTTTGGGGACAGTTCATCTTTATAAATAAGTATTAACATGGTTAAATGCAAGGAATCTTTAGGAGCAAAATGATAATAAGAGGTTATTTTTATCTTTGAACAAAATCTAACCTGACTGGGCTGAAACCCAGTGGGAAACATTGGTGTGTATGTGTGTGCGTGTGCATGCATTTGTGTGTGCATGTATACATTAAGTCACATTTTTTATATTTGTTCCACTTTTGATTGAAGGCAGATATTGTTGGAGAACAGATCTATTTGTGAAACCTTATTGGGAACATCCAAATTGGCAAAATGACTTGGTGTCCATCTGCAGTAAATTAAGATGTACATCTGACTAGGTTGGGGCTTCATGCCAGTGCCTGTCTCAACATGTTCAGTTTTTAACTGAATTCTGTCAAAATTCCGAGTCAGATAATAATTAATGCCGCAGACATTTAATGCATCTTTATTATGCAAGTGGCTGTCTTTGTGACTGTAGATATAGTCAGAAAGGGTCAGGATGGCTTCCTGGCCATGATATTAGCCCAGAGCTCTCCCTACTTCCTCCAACCCCCTTCCTTCTTTTTTCTGTTCACTCTCATTCTACCCTGGGATTGATCATTGGGATAGTGGTTGGAAAATGTTACTTCACTGGGGAAGAAAGCTCATATGAGATCTATGTTGTTTGAAAGCATTATATGGTGTCCTAGTTAGGATTCTTCCAAAAGCAAAACCTGACACAGTGACTCAGATATGATAGTTTATTTGATAGGTAGTTCCAGGAAACAAGAATGAGGGAGAGTGAGGCAGCTTTAAGAAAAGGATTTTAATGAGCAGATTAAGGATAAGGGTAACTAGGACTAAGTCCTGCTATAGATCTTGTATAAAATAGCCTCAGAATTGTCTACACCTAGGGACAGGGAAGTTGAGTATTTATTCACTTACCCCATTCTTCATTGTTGGTGGTTTCTCTTGGGGGTGTTTAATCTCTGGCACTTTCAGCCTGCCCTAAACATGGGCTGAGCAGGTGGAGAGGCAGAAAGACACAAGTGCTTTAAGTTGGGGAGCTGTTGGTGTGTATAGGAACCAGATAGCTTCAGGTGAACTCAGAGGTGGGCTAAGAGGACGTGAAGCAGGGCATCACCAATGGAAGTTCCATGTGGTTTCTATTGAAAAGGAGCTTCAGGGCTCTATTAAGGTATAGAATGTCTACTTCTGTTTTCTCAAGCTCATCTACTTGTCTCAAACCAACTAAATGACCAAAAGGAAAAGTTGGAAATGGCACTGGCACCAGTGGTTCATCCTGCTCATTTTCCAGCATAGTCTGAATGTAGACAATTCTCATACTTTGCCCATTTTAGACAATCTTCCTCAGGATACAGATGGCAGGAAGGAAACAAGAGCCTCTCAGAAATCCGATGCAGCTCCTTATTAGATCTCTATTTTCACCTTCTTTGCTTCTCCTCAAACGTGGATCTCAAAATACCATCTGCTTAATTGACCTAATAGCAATTGTAGTGGTAGTGCTATTTGCTATCTTTTCTCGAGTGCTTACCGTGTTCCCACCATTATTTTAGCACTGTTCTGTATAAATAATCAGAACAATCCCATGAAGGGGATACTATAATGATCCCATTTTAAAACATGAAAAGAAACTGAGTTAGAGAACGATTACCTGTCCAAGGTGGAGCATATGACCTGAGTAAGCTGTCTAGAGTCTCTTGTACACTGAAACAAATGCACCCTTTTCTCAGGGCTAAACACAGCTGTTGGCCCCAGGGCAGGACTAGAATATCCCTGGTCCTCATGCCAGAAGGCTTGTGAATCAAAGGCTGGAGCAATGGAGGAGAGACGGCAACTTATTGTCACAAGCCTTCCCTCTGTTACACTTCCTCTCTTCATTCCATTCTCCATGTAGCATCTGAAATGATATTTAAAATGCGGAAATCAGATTACACTACACCCCTGCCTAACACTCTCTAATGAGTCCTACTGCACTTAGAGCAAAATCCACAATTTGCTCAGCTACTGTGAGCCTGCTCTTGCCTGTCTTCTAGTCTTCACCTCCCACCCCTCTACTCATGACTCTCTCAGCTCTAACCACACCGGCCTTCTTTCTATTCCAGGCATATAAGGAACTGATACCCACCTCAGGACATGACTATGTCCCACTCACTCCTTCGTACATTGTCACCTCACTGTCCTCTTGTTATCTTTCAGATGTCAGCTCAGATGCTGCCTCGTCAGGCTTCTGCTGACTGCCCCTCTCCCTTACTCCAGGCATCTTGTTACCCTCTTCTGTTTTCTGTATAGCATGTATCCCATTCTGAAAAAGTACCTCATTTATTTTCAAGCCTACATGTATATTATCTCTCTCCGTGCTCCCCACAACCCAGTCTCCAAATGTAAGCTCCACGAGAGTCAGGACTTCGTGTGTTCTGTTTCCCTGGTGTGTCCCTAGTGCCTAGAACTTCCTGGCACATAATGAGCTTTCAGTAAACATTTCACATATGACTGGCTAACTGATGAGTAAGGAAATGAGTGAATGAATGAACAATGGATTAAAAATGTAGATACTTTATCTTAGACAAAATTTGGCAACACTAGAATTCAAGACCTTTCTCTGTCCAGCTTATGTGACTCTTCAAAATTATCTCAATTGTGTACAATATTTTGAGCTAAAAACATTTTTCTCCTCAAAATCTCATTTTTTTCTTTATTTAGGGGAAGGAAAAGGCATAGCAGTTGTTTCCTGAAGCAGTTGTTCCCACATACACAAGTTGACACCTCTTTTAGCTTTTCTGACCAAGTTTCAATAATCATACACGGAATTTTAGAAATACCTTCTTCTGGCCATCCTCCCTTGACTCCTGCTTTTCCAGTGGGAGATGGAGCTAGGAGGTGGTGGTAGAAGAAGGGAGAGTGTTGGGGGAGTGAGGGAAGGACCTGTGAGAAAAGGATTGGATTTGACCATTTAGGGAAGGGGGACAATATGAAGGCCCTGAAAACCAGCTATTAATGATTGGGCTCATTTCTGCACAGGTAAATATATCAGCACTCATTCCACTAAGATATTTTATAAAAATGCTTCCTGCAACAAAGTAGTTACTTCTAAGTTTCCCTAGGGAATAACTGTAAAAAAAATTAAAAAGATGCATTCAACGTATGTGCCATAAATCCTCTATTTTTGATAAGCATTGATAATTCAAAAATAATGCTGCTAATGTATAGACAATTTACTTTGTTTCCTTCAGAGAAATTGAGAACTTAGGTCTCGCTTTGTACACAAATACAGAGGTAACAAATTCTGATAAGGATGTGAATCATATTTTTTTCCACTGGTTAGTAGAGAGGTAGATTGGGAGGAAAGCATTAGATGTAATGGCAGCTGTGGCCCGTTCCTAGATGCTAAGCAAATCTGTTTCACATGTGAACATGTTGGGATCTTTTACATTTTGAGACCACTTTGCCCTTCTTTTAAAGGTCCTAACAGTCTCATAACTCACAGAGAATTATGGTTTAGTTTTAGTTACCAGTAATATTGTAAATATATTCACATACATTTTTAAAGACATTATGGCAATGTCCTTAATTAATAACATAGCCACCGTTTTAAAAAGAGTCCCAATTTATTAAAAATAAAACTCTAAAACCAAAAATGATGGGATAACATCTTTATGTTGCCCTTGTTTGCATTCAGGATGTTTCCAAGTTTATCATGTCTGTGACCTCAGTTACGTTTACTTCCCCAGATGGTTTTTTACCACATGAGCAATTAATATAATTGGAGACTATGAAGTGTTTATGTCAAGGCAAGAAGCAGTAGCAGCTTCAATGTGGTGACTTCGCAGGCAGTCAAACATATTTCACTGTGAGCTTCCAACCTAACCCTTCCCCTGCCCTTCCCCTTCTATTTTTATATTAAACAGAAAAAGAGAGTTCACAAAGGCACTCAGAAACTGGCAGTTTCTTTCAGAATGTGGTATATTTCTAATTTCCATATATTTCCTTCAAGTGGAATGGCCCTGGGAGCACAATTACCTTCAATCTTGACAGGTATAAAAAGGCAAATCCTGCCAGTCTCTCATTGAAATGTTAGATAGACTTTTCTGAATCTGGCATGATGGGTGACAAAAGACAGGGATGTTGCTGGGTCAGGTGAAGATGTTGCCATAATCCCTTTTACCTATTTTGAGCTTCTGAGCAAGAAAATCCTATGTCAAGGTACATTAGCACCACCTGCTATCAGCACCCTTAGAGGGGCTGGCAACAGAGAGGTTCTTTAACTTTCATAATCGTGCTCTACATTAGGAGAGAATCAAGGAAAGAAAAATCAGGCATAATCTCTGAAGACTGTATAATGAGCTCATGTTCTCATTCTTCATATAGATTCCATTTTTCTGTAGGAAAATGGTCTGCCAACTGTTCATAATTAGCCTCATCTTACTTCACCTGGCAATATCTAGTGCTTATGAATTCTGTTGGTAGGGGATATCTTTATGGGGTGAATGCATTCTGCAAAAAGTATACATCAAAAGTTGTAAATCATATTACATCTTAATTACAGAATTGATTCCTCTGAATAATAAGCTTGGAATAAAGCCTTGCTAGGGTGGTTTCATATCCTTAAATCCAAAATATTGTGTTTGTTCTTTCACTCTCAGTTTGTATATACTTTATGTGACAATAGATACTCTGAAAGGGGAGCACACATATATTAATTTGCATTTGGTGACATACTTTTTAGAGGTGCATTTAAGGTCTTCCCATTTGGTCTGGCAAGTTCTGTCTGCATGGATCTCTCCTCCCCAGGATATTTTTAGTGGTCCCTCTCTGTTTCTTCCTTTTATCTCCCTTCAGAGTCCATCTTGTCAGGGACGTCTTCTCCGACCATCTCATATAAACCTCCCACCCATACCATGCTTTACTTTTCTCCTATTACTTATAATTACAAGGCATATTATGAACTTATTTTCTATCTTCCCTGAACTAAACTCTATAAAACTGGTTTTTTTCTTTAAATTACTGTTGTATCTTCAGACCTAGGACAGTGCCTAGCACATGTATACACAGCACACATCACACACACACACACACACACACACACACACACACACACTATATAATGAATGCATGGATACGTGAACAAAATGATGTACTTGAGAGGGAATGGTGTCTATAGAACCGCCAGTATTATCGGATTCATTTTGTGTGATTATGTTTCCTGAGGAGAAAGAGACGTATTACTGTTTACTTTTGGTTTTTGTTTATCTGTTACAATAGCATATGGTATATCTGGTATATCTAACTGCTCAAGTCTTAAATGTCTTAAAAATATTGATTAATAGATCCTTTAAATCATATGATTCTAAGACTCATCTGTTGACTCAGAATATGATCTGATCATCATAATACTACAGGGGAAGCACAGGTCATCAAATGGCATGAAACTCAAAACTACAGAATGTAATCTGGGAGACTTATAGGCCCAATTTTACTAAACCACATAATGTTCTTAAAATGTATAATTTCATTGTTAACATTTGAGAAATTCAATATATTGCACGTAAATATCTGGATTCCCAGCCTTTCCTGAATAGCCTGAAGGTTTGCTGACGCGAGACACCTATGTCTGCATGGCATCAGTTAGCTGGAGCTGAATGTGGGTGTGTTGATCACAGTCGCCATCACACCCTTTTGTCTTTCCCTCACCTCACTCCTGTGTATATTTTGCCAATATGGCACTGTCAATGTTTGGTGTAATTTCCCTGCTCTAAATCAAGCTAATCCATAGGCATCACTTCATGTGCTGCTCTTTACTTATTTACTGAATGGAGTTGAAAATATTTGTTGAGGGTAAGGAAAAACTATGTTCTTTGTTTCACTTTAAACATTCTAAATATTTTGGATTAGAGAAAAGAAAAGGAAGCTTATACTAAGTTTTTATTTTCCTCAAAATAATCCATAACTTAATGTTCTATATACTGAAGGAGTTTGGGTGTTCACAAATACACATATTTATCAAAATTCAATGAATGAATACTTCAGATTTGTGCATTTCATTGTATGTAAATGTAATATAAAGTGGAAGCAAATGTTGAACTATAATTAATCATATGCATGCAAAAGTATTTAAGGAGAATTTTTCTGTGTCTGAAAATCTCTTTGAAATGTACCAAAACCAGATGGATTAAACAATGGATTGAAGGATGGTTAGATTGATAGATATGTGATAAAAGAAGCACAATCGAATAGTCATGGGAGAATCCAGGTGGTGGGTACATGGGATTTTACTCTACAGTTCTTTCAACTTCGCTGCATAATTAAAAAATTTTATAATAGGATATAGGGTAAAATAATCTGCAATTAAATATGGCAATTTTCATACTGTCCCTGCTTTTTGGAAAGTTTTCTTCTAAATTAAATGTGCAATTTTACATAATGAATTAATGAAATGGTAAATTACTATAATTTTTAGATTCTGCTGTAGGTTTAATTTTAAAATAATCTTTTATTTTAAAACAACCAATTATGATTTGGAAATGTAATTATGAGATTTTAAAATTTTTTCTGTAGAAAATTGTCCCTTTTGTGCCTCGTTTTCTTTCTCTGTCCTATACAATGGGCACCCCTTATTCTCAAGGTATAGATTCCAAGACCCCTAGTGGATGCCAGAAACCACAGATAGTACCAAACCCTATATATATATTATGTTTTCCTATCTGATGATGTAAGTGACTAATGGACTAGTTGTGTATACAGAGTGGACACACTGGACAAAGTGATGATTCAAATCCCAGGCAGGACAGAACAGCATGAAATTTATAACTAGTTAGCACAGCATGCAATTTATAACTATATTTTCACACAACCACTCTATCTCAAATAATATTCCCTGGTCTCTTTAAGTTTTACATCTTTTAAGCTCTTATATGTAGGGTATCAATTAATTTTAACTGGTTAGCGTTTTACTCTACACTTTTTAAGGTGAAGCCACTTAGGATTTTAATGTTTTAATCATACCTAGTTTTTAAAATAATTGGCATATCGATATAATTAAAAGTTCTGTTTTTCTCTCATGGACTATTTCTTCCATACATTTAGAAACTTCTATTTTACAGTTATAAATAGGAGGTTGTAGAACTATTAAAAGCAACTTAATTGTAAACACAGATGCTCCTCAACTTGCAATGGGGTTATATCCTGATAATCATATTACAAGTTGAAAATATCATTAAGTCAAAAATTTTAAGATAGTATTATATCAAAACACCACTTACATTACAATATCAGATGTCTTTGAAGCACAAGTCCTTCTCTCTATAGATAATACTTAGGGAAGATCATGGATTTCATTTCTCCTCGTTTTCTAACATTTCTCTTTCCTACCAGTCTCCTTTGCATCCAGATGAAGTCTTATCAAAAAGAATTTCCCTCAAACATGTCCATATCATTACAGTTTAGTAGACCTCGAGTCAGTCAATTCAACTAATATTCACTAAATGTCTATTTGGCTGGCTTCTTCCTGAGAATCCAGACACAAATGAGACATTATCCCTGCTCTAAAGGAAGTCTCCTGCTCCTATAAAAGGCTCATGTGGCAAAAAGGAGACACGCCAAATGTTAAGTGGAGGAATGTTCCATGTGGATATACTATCCACTGTCTGATGACTCTTTTTTGAAACTATTGTTAGGTTGATGAATATATTCTTGGGTATTTATTATTAAGTAGCTGAAATAAAAATGGTTCCTTCTTTTTTTTTTTTAGAAAATAGAGTAGGGCTCAGCGTGTGAATTTTGTTTTTAAATCATTTTAATTTTACTTTTTATGGGTGGCAGCATAGTATGGTAGAATGAGCAAAATGAGTTTGAAATCAGACAGATTCTATCTTCTAATCTTATTAATTCAGTGATCTAGATCTCAGCAACTTATTTAAATCTCCCATGTCTCTCTTTTTTTTTTGGCTATAAGGCATGGGTAATATAGCTATATGTGTGAGAATTAAAATTTTAATAGAATAATGAGTAAAAGTTTCAAGTCCATATGGTAGGAACCCAGTAAGTAGTGAGCACTCTTGTTATTGTTGCAATGATGTTGATGATGATGATGATGATGATTTCCATTTGAGTTGCTTGAGAATCAAACCCTGAGACAAAGATTCTCCTATAAGTAATTTATGTAAGAGGTAATCTCAAGGAACACTGATAGGGGAGTGAAAAAGTAGGGCAGAGAAGGAAAAACGCCAATAAGGAGGGCAACTGGAGTTTAATGATGCTGTGGCGTTCTGAGAGTCAAGTGTACAGAATTTCCCACTAGAGATAAGGGAGCTGGAGTATTTATCCATCAACTCCTGGCAGTCATTAGTTGAGGGCTACTCTGTGGGAGTATTAATTCCTTGGCATTTACAGCCTTCCACTTGCATAGGCAGAGTGGTGTTTGGCAGGCAGAGAAGCTTTCATGCAATGAAATACAAGTGCTAACAGTTGGAAGTCAGCTTGGCCTGCCTGAAATGGTAAGAGCTGAGGGCATATGGGCAGAGCACTAATAGTATCTGTCCAGATGATGATGATGATGATGATGATGATGATGATGATGAGACCACTTGATGAAGATGGGAACACTATATTCACTCTCTGAGAGATGAAATATAAGTGTAGCTGATTAAATGTAGGGAGAAGCCTGTCTAGGAAAAAAGACACTGTGGTCTCTGCCCACTCATACACACAATTTACCCTACAGGTTTGAGATTATTCTTGCCCAGGCCAATGAATCATTTTATTGGGCACAGAGTTCTATGCAGGTATCCTGTCTAGTACCTGGGTGGGTTTTGGGTATTGGTGGCTGCTCCTTGGATCTGGGAGTCCAGTTTTCATTTCTCTGAACTCACTTCCTAAAGCAGTGTGCATTTAGCTAGTAGCCTTGGTCTCAGGTGATCTAGTCATTACAGCCTACAGGATCCGATTCAGCTGTAACCCAAAGGTCATGAGCAGAAGGAACAGCTCCACCAGTCACTTGCATAGTTTGAGGAGACTTTTTTACCATCTTCCAATTTAATTATGGGATGTGGCTTCTGGGCGAGAAAGCAAGTGAGATCTACTTTCTGCATTTTGTTTGGTTGATAATTGAATCATAGTAATTAAGTAATCATGCCGGGTGTAAGCAATAACTTTTATGAACATTAAGATAGTGCATTTCATAACATCTAAATGCTTTGTTTGTTAAAGTTCACTTTTGAGAAACTGCAATCGGTGTTAGGAAAACACTATTAATTTGAAGGTGTGGAAGAGAGAGATAAGGTACCTCATTTAGAATTGTATATGTCAGGTAACTATTATCTCTGGGAAGCAGTGAAGGTGTCTTATTTAATAAATCTCAGAATCTATACAAGCCATAAACCAGTATTTACATATATGGTTGTAGAGATATCTGTATACATGTGCACATATGTTATTTTAGCCATGTTCTAGACACTTACAACAAAGATGGGATTGCATTGACTGGACGCTTGTAGTGTAAAAGAAAAAATGTAAACTCTAATCAGTGTTTCATTTAAATTTATAAATGCACTGTATTTTTTGTTTTGATGAATGGGAACAAATTATTAAGGTAATAATATATTAGCTACAACTATGTTTAAATAAGTCGAGGGAATAAGGTCTCCCTATTAATTTTCAAAGCGTAAGATGCTATCCATCCACATTGTAGGTATTAGGAACTGTTGAAACTCTCTGTAAATATACTAAAAATTTGTTGCAAATGGAAATATGAAGTAATTGCTAGAACTTTTCTTTTGTATTGATAGCATTAAGTATTAAGGCTAGTTGTTTCAGTAGCTATAACCTAGTTATAGCAATATGCATGTGGTTGACTGGTATGTGCTTTGCCACAAAATAGAAGAAAGAATCCTCCAGGAGAAACATTTTGCAAATCTGCTTTTCAACAGTAATTAGAAGATGGGTGATATTTTGCTATTGTTCATAAGTGGTTCTCTTAATATTTTGACTGGTTCAAAGGAAAGAAGGGCCAATATCCATCATATATTTTTAGGGAACATGTTTTAGGATTGTGGAGTGAGAAAATAGAGACTACATCTTGCTATCCATATTTTCCGCTTTTCTCTCAGACAGATCCTGATTGTCATCCCTGTTTAGCCTCCTGCCTTTTTACTCAACTCTTCCCCCTACCTGGATGGCTTTTCCTTCTTTTGATCCCAACTTTCCTTTCCTTTGATCTCAGCTAAACTCTTTCAGTTAGCCTACACTTCCATCTTTTATTCTCTCAACTTTTCTTGTCCATAGGGTCATAATTATACTGCACGTAACTTGGGTATCCTCTAATCATTACAAATAATAGCCATTGTTCCTAGCAAAAATGTGTGTTTATGGCAGCAATTACATTTTATGTATCTTTGATTAGTCCCTGCACAGTGTTGTCTTATAGTAGGTGCTCACCCAATATCTGTCTTTTCTCTTTTTTTTTCAAGATCTAAATACAATTATATTTTTAAATGTTGGGTCCAGGCTTTACATAAAAATATCATCCTACTTTGCCCCCTAAGTTTCTAAAATATCACATACTTTTCCCCCAACATCTGCAGCCATCCAGAAATTTGTTGGAAACTTTTGTGCATTATTTTAATTCCTAATCCCTGCCTCTTTGGGATCAGTGACAAACAATCAAAACCACCAAAATGTGGTTCACTTGAAGTCATATGAGAGAGCCTGGCTCAATTAATCTCATAGGATGTAAGCAGTGCTGCATCAACTGGCTCCATGCAGGAGGGGCATGTGAAGGATCTCATCAACTAGTTATCTATATAATCCTCATGATAAATGTGCATGCATGGCAGAAACTGAATCAGGTCCCCATAAACAAAGTCCATCATACAGATCACATACTCCCAGATCTTTTTTTCTGATCTGATCTATCTCTTCCAGGGTCATAAATCCCTTTAGGCAGATGTTGTATAAGGCTTATTCTTTGAGCTGTCGTATTTTGCTTCAGTCAACTGAGCTGCAAACCGAGTCTGGCTAGGTGTTGGATGGTAGAGCTAAACTGGAACTTTTTCCTGATGTGGCAGCAATGGCTCCTGATCTGGCTGTCTCCTCGCCAGAGCTAGCCTGGTGGGACTGAGACACGTGAAGCAGAGAGATGTCATTCGAGGAGTGCAATTATCAGACTGCACTGTAATTGCTTGTTGAATCAGTTATCTGTTATTGCTTAACAAACCACTCCAAAACTTGGTGGCTTACAACAACTTACTATTTCCCATGATCCTGTAGCTTGGTTGGGCTCAGCTGGGAGATTCTCCTCCTTGATTGTGTACCTGAGGTCACTGATACAGTTGCATTCAGCTGAGAACTTAAGAGGGGCTGGAATTTCCAAAATGGCTTCTCTTCTTCTAGCATCTCCTCTGTGTGGCTCTAATCATCCTGCAGTCTCCTGTGGACTTACGGCATCACCATGCTGGGCTCCAAGACGGGGAAGTGAAAGTACCAGTCCTCCTTGGGGATAGAATAGTAATCCCAGATATTACTTCCACTGCATTTGGTTGCTCAAAGCAAATCAAAAGGCCAACTCAGAATTAAAGTGATGGTAAAATAGACTACAACTCTTGATTAGAGGAGAGGCAAAGCCACATCGCAAAGGGGCTTGCATAAAAAATTGGAGGAATTACTGGGGCCATATTTGGAGACTTGGCCCCTTCACACTTTGTATCTGACTTTCTCATAAGACTTTTATTTCTTCAGAGCAAGGGCTGTGCCTTCTTTATGTTTTCAGAATCAGAGTATGAAAAATATTTGCTGTTTCTTGAGTAAATGATTACTCCATGATAGTTTTCCCTCTACCCCAACTGCCAGTTATAAACTCAGATTTACATTCAGAGTACTGGTGTGAAGCATTTCTACTATATCTTTTTTTTTCAATCACCTTTTGCATTTATCTTATAAATCTAACACTACAAAATACATTATCTTAGTTTTTTTTTTTTAGATTAGAATGCTAGCAATTCACTGGGAAGTGATCCCTGGAAGTATTATACAAACAGAGGAGTGGGGGAAATAAAAAAGAGAATGGATGAGGCTAAAAAAAGGGTGACAAGCAAATTAACCTGGAGCAACTGGGGTTGTTTCTACTGGGGAACTCTGCACGTGCCTTGGAGCTATCCCAGCTGAAGGATGAGAGCACTGGAGGACATGAATTTCCCAGAAGTTATGGTGCTCCATGCCTACAGGCAAAGCAAGCCCACCCTAGTGGCCAGAGAGAGCCCTCAGGCAAAGAGACACATGTTCTAGAAGTCATACCAACAGCACCGAAATGGTCTAAGTCATGGAGATCTGGGCAGTGCACCAGCAATGACTGCCATGCACACCATTCTTGTCTGAGACATTATCAGAGAACAAACCACACTCAATTTATTGGTGGTATCAAGTATCTAATGAGTTTATAGGCTGGGCTAAAATCTATATTTGGGGGGAGAGGAAGAATTACTTAAGAAGGTAGTTTTTTCATATGTTCTTTGACCCCTTTAAATGTTAATATCATATTGTCCTAACAAAATAATGAAATAGAAAAAAGTAGACCTAAGAATAAATACTGTATATACCAGTTTTCTTTTAAATTAAAATTATTAAATGTGTTTTGTAAACTGTTCTTATCACCTGTCTTATATGTAAATAAGTAATATTTTTACATCAAGCATTTGCAATTGTTTATTGCCTTGCTGTAAAATTGATTGTTACGATTATTTTAGTAATTTTTATGTGATTTCTTTTAAATCACATAGGGGTAATTATGCTTGGAAGATTACTTCTACCTTTTTTTTCAGATGTTTTCAAGGCAGAGTCAGAATTAATAAATTTTAGCTCTCTGCCCAATCCATGATAAGGAGGTAAGATTTAGTCATTGATTTACTTAGCATTTACCGGGTATTTATCTTATGTCAGTCACTGTGCTAGCTGCTAGAGTTGCAAAAAGGAATACAATGTGATCTTTGCCCTTGAAAAACTCAAATCTTAGAGTCATTCAAATATCATTGTGGTGAAATCTCTTAATTTATCACCATTGTTATAATGCATAGTATTACTGACACGTTGATAACCATTTTCATATCAATTACACCTTTTTATAACTGTTTTCATATGAATTACACCTTTTTTTTTTTTTTTTAAGATGGAGTCTTGCTCTGTCACCCAGGCTGGAGTGCAGTGGTGCCATCTCAGCTCACTGCAACCTCCATCTCCCAGGTTCAAGCAATTCTCTTGCCTCGGCCTCCCGAGTAGCTGGGATTACAGGCGGGTGCCACCATGTCCAGCTAATTTTTGTATTTTTGGTATAGATGGGGTTTCACCATGTTGGCCAGGCTGGTCTTGAACTCCTGACCTCAGGTAATCTGCCCACCTCGGCTTCCCAAAGTGTTGGGATTACAGGCGTGAGCCACTGCACCCAGCCCAATTACACTTTTAAGCCTATGTAGTCAATCATTCAGCTCCACCTCTAATTTAATGGCCTTCCTTTCCCTGTACTTTCCTTCCTTTCCCTGTCCCTTCCTTCACTTTCCTTCCCTTCTCTTTCTGCTATAGACTGAATGTTTGTGTCCCTCTGAAAATTTTTATGTTAAAATCCTAATACCCTATGTGATTGTATTAGGAGGTGGGGCCTTTGGAAGATAATTAGGTCATTTGGAGACCTCCCTCCCTCTTCAGCCATGCAAGGACACAGTGAGAAGAGAAGACATAAGTCTATGAGCCAGAAAGCAGTCTCTCACCAGACACCAAATCTGCCAGTGCCTTGAACTTAGACGTTCCTACCACCAGAACTGTGAGAAATAAATTTCCCCCTCCTACTAAATAGTTTTAGCTAAAAGGAGTACCAAGAAAAGCCCTGTCTCCTATTTGGAAAGAAACATAAGGGCTTTGGACTCTAAATTCACAAAAGCAGGATTTATAGTTTACATCTATTGTTGCGCATCGTTGTAACTCCAGTGCCTGGAAAAGTATCTGATCATAGTCAGTATTCAATGGCCTTAGGTGGAAACTGAAAGCAAGGAAGCATAGTAGAATGTGATTAGAGATGTTGACTGGAGATTTGCATGTTTTATCAGTAGCACTTTTTTTTTTGAAGCCTAATGATGCTTTGCTTCCTCATAAATTTCATTCCAAATGAAGACAGTAAGTAATTGCATTATTTTTTGAACTGCTTATATTTGCTGTTACCCTTTCTTTTTATGCAGAAGATATTCAAGTTGGAGAGGGAAATTATGATTTTTTTTCCTTTTTCAATGAATGTAACTGTTAATAGGTTTGGATGAGTAACTTCTGTGTTATAAGGTCTCTGTACAAGCAGTTATCATGCTCTGTCAGTCTTTCTGTGCAATTTTATCATGTAGATTGTTTTGGAAAACATGAAAATTAAGATTTAATTTGTCCTAGGAATTGGATCCAAAATGTAATGGAATTGGTTCCTTAATGCAGTGCATAGTTGTAGAGTATAGTGTATATTAAATCAACTTGTGCTTCAATAATCTATTAGTTTTCAAATATTGATTTAAATAATGATATTAAATTATGTATAGTTGAAAAGATGGTATTACTTTCACTGCAATAGATGAATGTCATGAAATCTTCTTCTCTTGTAATGGAATCAGATGTAGAACATGGTTAGAACAGTTCTCTTCACACCTCATAATTTCTGACATAGTAAGTTATGTTGAAGAAAATAGACACATTATGTTGACAATAAATTTTTGTTTACAAATATACCAGATAGCCTGGGATACCGATTGATTGAGGGTGATCACTACTGCCCATCACAACTATTACCTTTTGCAAAGATGGCCGAAGTGGAAGGGAAAACTTCCCTGCACAACTTTTGTGGTGGATTACTGTTGAGATATAGCTATGCATTGGATGTTTTGGAAAAGGAATATATAAGAATAGACCTTTGTATTTATTGAGTAAAATTAAAATTATAAAAGATAAAAAGGCAACTTAATATTCTCTCATTTAAATTTTAATTAACTGTCAATTTTGAATGGTGTTTTCCTGAGCTGTTATCCAGTTACTGCTCTAAAGTTGGCTGTAATTTTATAACATTCTTTTAATGACTGTATATGCATGAATATGTCTGTAGTTATTTTAAAGGTAAAACTCTACTTATTTCACTTTTTTGAGTGAAGTATTAAATTGTGTTCAAGATAGCACTGACTGAATATTGCACTTAATACAAATGTTTAATTTCTTTAATCCTTTTTACAGGTAAAAGTATATGCTTTTTATCCTTTTCCTTAAAATGACAAAGGCTTCTCCTCAGGGAGATCAGAAAGCATAATGACTGGCATGCTGAACCTGGTATCTGAACATTTGTTTTTTATTCTTTATTTCATGTGACCTTGGAATAATTCAATAGCTCCTAGATTTTCTCAAAAATGACTCAATTTTCATTCATTTCATTTAAATGACCCTTTGAGTTCTCTCTTATGCTACCTGTTTTTATCTTTATATACAGTAAAATTTAAACTATTCATATCTCTATGTGGGGTTGGGGGTGGGATGGATAAGGGTCATAGAGAAGGCACTTCTTTCTCAGAAAAGTAGCAAATGACCACTCTCTATCCCAAAATAGATTTAGCTACAAGAAGAGTAAAGTGCACATGGAAGAACAAAAAAGCCTTTTGGTATACGAGGATTTCAGACTTTGTTGCGCTTCAGCATCAGTAGAGAGTCTTATTGAAAACACAGTCATGCATCACTTAAAGACAAGGATATGTTCTGAAAAAAATAGATCATTAGGCAATTATGTTGTTGTGTGAACATCATAGAGTGAACCGACAAAAGCCTAGATGGGATAGCCTACTACGTACCTAGGCTATATGGTATAGCCTACTGCTCCTAGGCTACAAACTTGTATAGCATGTTACTGTAGTGAATACTGTAGGCAATTGTAACAAAATGGTAAGTATTGTGTGTCTAAGCATATCTAAACACAGAAAAGGTACAGTAAAAATATGACACAAAAGATTAAGAAATGGTAATTGTGTATAGGGCACTTACCATGAATGGAGCTTGCAGGACTGAAAGTTGCTTTGGATGAGTCAGTGAGTCAGTGGAGAGTGAATGTGAAGGACTAGGACATTGCTGTATACTACTGTAGACTTTTATAAACACAGTGAACTTAGGCTATGTTAAAT
This sequence comes from Nomascus leucogenys, assembly GCF_006542625.1. Classification (NCBI taxonomy): domain Eukaryota; kingdom Metazoa; phylum Chordata; class Mammalia; order Primates; family Hylobatidae; genus Nomascus; species Nomascus leucogenys. Next base: position 8,882,104 of record NC_044391.1, read on the forward strand.
GTATTAAAAATATTTTTTCTTTCCCCAATAATAAATTAACTGTAGCTTACTGTAACTTTTTTACTTTATGTACTTTTAATTATTTTTAACTTTTTTACTCTTTTGTAATAATACTTAGATTAAAGCACAAATACATTGTACAGTTGTACAAAATTTTTTTCTTTATATCCTTATTTTATAAGCTTTTTTCTATTTTAAAATTTCTTTTTTTTTACTTAATTTTATTTTGTTAAAAACTAATACAGAAACACTCACACTAGTCCAGGCATACACAGGACCAGGGTCATCAATATCACTGTCTTCCACCTCCACATCTTTTCCCAGTGGAATATCTTCAGGGCCAATACATGCATGGAACTGTCATCTCCTATGATAATAGTGCCTTCTTCTGGAATACCTCCTGAAGGACCTGCCTGAGGCTGTTTTATAGTTAACTTTTTTTTTTTTTTTTTAGTAAGTAGAAGAAGTATACTCTGAAGCAGCAATCAATAGTATGGTAGATACAGAAAGCAGTAACATAGTCTTTCATTATCAATTATTATGTATTGTACATAATTGTATGTACTATACTTTTGTATGACTGGCAGCACAGTAGGTTTGTTTACATCAGTATCATTCATTGTGCTATGATGTCATGATGGCCATGGCATCACTACACAATGGGAACTTTTCAGCTCCACTATAATCTTATGGGACCACCTTGTATATGCAGTCCATCAATGATCAAAATGTTGTTATGTAGTTCATGACTGCACCTACTCCAAAACTACAGAAGTGGAATTTAGAGTCATGGGAAGCTGGATAATGACCATCAAAGTTGGCCTTACATGAGGTAGGACCTGGTCCGATTTGAAGTAAGAAATCAGGGAACTTTCCTTCTACACTTATTTCCTTCCATGGTCTAAGACATTTCAAAATTCTGGGCATGGTTTTCCATTTATCACAGAGTTTAAGTTACTATTCAGTGTTGAAATTCCTGGCCCTCACTGGCATTATGAATCAGCTGTTCACAGAACTCAACTTTCTTGAATGGGTCATTTCCCAGGTCTTCTACAGCTGTTTTGCTCATTTTTAATCCCTTCGTTTGCCAGCTTAATATTTGCTAGCTGCTATTATTTGGGAATTCAGTTTTTCCCCTGTGTCCCTACCTTTTGCCAGTTTTTCTCTTCATTCCTCAAAGTCAGTAGTTCTCCTTTCTCAAAGGTTGCCTATGAATCATCCACGATTTGTGTATCACCCTTTGGGAAACACGAATATTTTCAGAACCCTCATTTCTCTGTCCTTAAATGAGGTCAGGAATGATTGCTGTTGTTTCCTTTTACTCTGAAGGGCAGGGTCAGGCTAGATGAGAAAATTCTGATAGAATGTGGTGTGCTGTGCTGCTGTCGCCACTTAGCTGGGAGACTGAAGCTCAGACAGCTAAGCGATTTGCCAGGGCTGTGCAACCCATCTGTGGTGAGAATTCCAAAATTCCAACCTGGAGAATCTGACTTACTCTTTTGGAGAACATTATATTTGATAAACTGGAATCATTGTTTTGAGTGCTCCCATGGCTCTTTAGGCCAAAACAGTAGAACTTATGACAGTAGTTTGATCTTCAGAAACTCCACTTAACCCCAAACTACCCTCCAGTTTTCAGAGAGCAGTGGGGAAAAGGGAGGGATGAGTGTGTATTGAATTATCTGAATTCTGCCACTTATGCCTAAGAGATATGTATGAGAGAATCTTTACATTTTCTACACATTATTTTAAAATTTATTTTAGTCCTTAAATGACTCTCAGGGGGAAAATAGTACAGAATTAAAATGAAAGTTCTTAACATTTGTCCCTGAATATATTTTTAGAAAAAGTATACTTGAAATCTGATCACCTATAAGGAAAGATTTATCAGGAGAGTTTAAATTTTTATATTTACTCATATTAAATGCACGTGTGTTTTGAGACCATGGCTTTTTGTTTGTTTTAATATTTTGGGGAGACATACTTCCTTCAAATATATAGGTTAGAGTTAGGGGGTGGGGATGGTTAGTGGTACCAAAAAAAAAGAAAGAATGAATAAGACATACTGTTTGACAGTACAGCAAGGTGACTGTAGTCAACAATGACCTAATTGTATATTTTAAAAAACTACGGGAGTGTAATTGGGTTAGGGTTTGTAACACAAAGAATGAATGCTTGAGGAGAGGGAAACCCCATTCTCCATGATGTGATTATTTTACATTGCATATGCCCGTATCAAAACATCTCATGTACTCCACAAACATATACACTTACTATGTACCCCCAAAATTTAAAGAATGTATGAGTTTAAATTAGAATTCCCCCAAATTCTAGTAGTAGAATATATTCTTTTAAAATTCCAGTGGAATTTGGGGGAGTTCTAATTTAAACCAATTCTGGTGTTCCTGAGTTGTGTGAGCTCCTCCAGTTCCACTGTTTTGTCATTGCCAACTCAGGGGGTCAAATGTGTACTTATTTAGCATTTTCTGAGCCAGGTACTGGCTCTGAGAGGTACATACTTTCATCTGATTCTTCAAGAGAATTGAAAGCTCCCGGAGCCCATATGTTATAGACAAGGAAACTGAGGTTCTGAGATGTTGAGTAGCTTACTCAAAGTGGACCTGAGACTCTAAATTAGGTTCATCCTCCTTGAAGACACCTACATTCCTTTTATTCCCATAAAATAGCACATCCAGCCAGCATTCCATCCCAGATATTGGCACTAAGGAGAGGCCTGGGAAAGGGCATGGACGCTTTCTGTTAGGTACATGGGGGACATTGTGCTCTAGCTTATACATGACTGTAAAGGCGCAAATGAAAACTGTCCCTTTATTAGTGCATTTTCTTCTGCATGGTTATCTGGGATGAGTATGTGGTGAGGTGGGGCTGTGGGCGGAAGCTCCTGCAATTAGTTTTGCCTCAGGTAGAATGCTGACATCAGTTGTAATGAGATTAAAATCTTCTACTCAGCTGTTGCTTGAAATATTCTGTTGTGTTCTCATCCAACTGTTTTAACTAATTGAAGTGACTTAACCATATAATTATTTTCAAATGTTTACAATTACTTTTAGATAAATATAAATGAATGTTTGCCTGCATATGAACAACAAAAGGAATAATTTGGTACCTTCACCCAAATAGTCAAACCCTCTAAGGTATTGGTAGAAACATCAGAGTGTATCAGTGAAGGTCAAAGGACACAAATAGGCATTTTTAAATAACTAAAATGAAATATTACTTTCAGTTCCACCAAAATGGAGTAGCCTCATTCCTTCCAGGTTCTCTCCCTTATAACTAAAAATTTCTGGATACAATGCTATGAAGATGGTAAGGAAGTCTCTCAAAGATCAAAAGAAGAGGCTGAACTGCTAGGAATTTTTGGAACTTGAACTACAAAGCAGTGAGTTCCTTGAATTTTTGTGTTATCTGTCATATATCCTGAGCTAGGTGCTGCAGAAGCCTCCAAACTGCCAGAGCTGCCAGAAAGTACGGATGAAGAAGCTCCAAGAAAATCTTGTTTTCTTTAGGCAAAGGACCAGGTGAAGGGTGGCTTTACACCAGAAAATTTTTGGTGGTATCTGCCAAACACCACTGGAAAACTCACATCTTACTCCCTCCATGATTTCAGTTGGTGCTAAACAGAATTTGATCCCATCATTCCCATATGTTGATACTATTAGACTTGTTGAGTTACATGGGTATATTGTTATTTTCTAGAGCAGCTGCTAAGAAAACTATACAAAGCAATATACTTTTAAAAAGATAAAGAAATCAAGATAGAAATTTTTAATATGATCAAGTCACCCAAAGGAAAGTAAGAGAAACAGAGGAAGCAAAGAGAAAACAAGTAATAAAATGACAGTCTTAAGCCCTAATATGTCAATAAACCCAATTTTATTACTTTAAATTTAAATGATCTATGGAAATGCAAGGGACCCAGGATAGTTCAAACAGTTTTAAAATGGAAGAACCAAGTTTGAATACTTAGATTTTCTGATTTTAAAACTGTAAGACTATGGTAATGAAGACAACATGGGGCTGGCCTAAGGATAAACAGATAGATTTGATGGAATAGAATTAAGAGTTCAGAAATAAAGCCTTCCATTGATGGCCAATTGATTTGCAACAAGAGTGCCAAGACAATTCAATGGGGGAAAGAATAGTGTATTTGACAAATGGTACTGGGCTAACTGGATATCCACGTGCAAAAGAATGAAGTTAGATCCCTTCCTTACACCATATATAAAAATTAACTCTGAACGGATCATAGATCTAAGTGGAAGAACTAAAGCTATAAAACTCTCAGAAGGAAGCATAGGTGTAAAATTCATGACCTTGTGCAATGAATTCTTAGATATGATAACAAAAGTACAAGCACTGACAACAAAAAGAAAGATACATACACTGGACTTTATCTAAATTGAAACTTTTGTGCTTCAAATCACACCATAAAGAAAGTAAATACAGGTCACAGAATGGGAGAAAATATTTGTAAAGCATAAATCTGTTAAGAAACTTGTATCCAAAATACATAAAGTACTCGTAAACCTCATTAATTAAAAGACAGATAACACAATTTTAGATTAGGCAAGGGTTCTGAATAGATATTTCTCCATGTAAGTTATTCAAATTGCTAATAAGCACATGAAAAGGTGCTGAACATCATTAGCTCTCAGGGAAATGTAAATCAAAACCACAACGAGAAGCCACTTTTATTCACTAGGATAGCTATTACCAAAAAAGGCAGATAATAAGAATTGTTGACCAAGATAAGGAGAAACTAGAACACTTACCCATTGCTGGTGGGATTGTAAGATGGTGCAGTCACTGTGAAAAATGGTATAGCAGTTCATCAAATTGTTAAACATAGAATTACTATATTAGCTGGCAATTCTACTCATAGGTATATACCCAAGAGATTAAAAAAATTTGCATAAAAACTTGCATATTAATTTTCATACCAATGTTATTCATAATAGCCCCAAAATGGAACAACCTAAATGTCCATCACCTCATGAATGGATAAACAAAATATATCCATGAAATGGAAAATTTTTCATGCTTAAAAAGGAATCAAGTACTGATACAAGATAAATGAACTTTGGAAAACTTACGCTGAATGAAAAAAAAGCTAGTCGTAAGAGACTACATATTGTATGATTCCATTTATATGAAATGTCTAGAATAGGCAAATCTGTAGAGGCCGTAAGCAGATTACTGATTGTTGGGGGAAATAGGGAGTGAATACAAATGGCATGAGTTTCTTTGGGGGATAAAGAAAATGTTCAGAAATTGATTGTGGTGATGGTTGAAAGTCTATGAACATACAAAAACCATTTAATCGTGTATTTTTCAAGGGCCTGGTATGTGAATCAATAAAGCTAAAAATGTAAATGGTCTAAATAAACTAATTAAAAGACAGATTTTGACATAATAGATAAAAAACGTGACCAAACCATATGCTGTCTATAAAAAATTTGCTTCAAATACAACAATATAGGTAGGTTGAAAGTAAAAGCATGGAAAAATATATACCATGTACACATTAATTTAAGGAAAAAAATTGTTATATTCTTACCAGATAAACTCAGAGCAAAGAAACATTATTAGAGCTAAAGAGAGACATTGTATAATTATAAAAAGAACAATTTATCAGGAAAACATAACTATTGTAAATGTGTGCACATCAAATAATAGTGCCTGGAAATATGTGAAGCAAAATGAAACATTACATCTAAATTTTCTTAAATTCTTTAAACCTTACTCCACGTATAATAGTCGTTAATTATGGCATAAACTAAAATATTTATGTCTATACTAAGTTTCATTCCTGAAAAAGCTGCTTCTGTCTTTTTATCCTCAAAATACAATGTTGTATTAGGTATTGAAGTGTTTGTGTATGTGTGTGTGTATTTATACCATATAGACAAGGTCTATGATTCTGTAATCATAGAACTTACAGTGATGTGATCCTTTTCAAGCTTCATATTATAACACACACAGAGACACAAAGATTCACCAATGTACTGAATCGATTTAATTCCATGAGTTGTAACGTTCTTGATACCATATTTGTCCTAAAGCAGCATTTCTTAGTAATTAAAATGAATGAGAAGATCTCTACCTAAAGAGATAGTATGAACTTTAAAAGCAGAAGCAAAGTTTAGTATTTATATTTGGTAGCAATAAACTACCTGTTAGAAATATTTATCAAGTGAAGATATAATTGCCTGCTCTGTCTGTGAACCTCATAAGTATAAAAATTGTGTTCTTTGAATTTACACTTTTTAAGGGATGTATGTTAAACATTTTAACAGTGTATTTTTTTCTAAATTAAAATATATGAATTTAATTTACACAAATAATTTATTTTACATAAAAAAATTCTAGCTAGCATCTAGCAGTTTTAATACCTTATACATTTTAATCATACCTGCTAGAGCAAGTAATCTCTAGGGTGGTCAGCTATGGAAGAGGATAAAGTTAGTAGACCTACTAACTGTATAGCTCATATATTTTGGTTATATACTCGAATTCCTATTACTCTATGCTTCAAGCATTATCTTTTAACCTCTGTATACAAAATTAGAATATCAGCACGTTTACACTTTTCTACTTGTTCTCCCTCTACTTTGTGTTTTTATAACTTACTGATACTAAAATGTTCAAAGCGTGTAATATTTTTATGTTCTGTAACTATAATTCTCATATTTTTTTCTTTAGTTATATACATAAATCATTTTAGGGCTGACCTCCAAATTTTTACAATAGAGTCTCATTCTATAAGTTGACTGGAATAATTTCTAACAACATGAATCATGTATGACTTGTACATACCCTTTGGGAAATACCAGGGTTCTCAGAGGTTTTACTTGTGTCATTAAATGGAAACAGTAATGGCTGCTACCATTTCTCTTCTCTGTCTCTCCGGTGTCAAACAGGGCTCAGGGGTACACATAAGGCTGCAATCTGGTCCTTTTTCTTTTCTCTGTCTATTCACATTTCTCTTTGTTTTGACCTCCTGAATGTGAAAATGTTTAATAGCATGTATATTTACATATTTAAGGGTTCAAGCTCTACTGCTTAGTTCTTAATAGTATCTTACCTGTGCATTTTCACCAGCCAAAGATTCTGAGAGGACAAAAGAGGGGACAAGAACTTGCTATCTGTTTTAAAGAATTTTCTATAGAGACCTTTTAAAAGTAGGATGATTAGGATTTTATTAAAAAGAATTTTAAATATGTTAAAAGCATGAGTTTTTGCAGCTGCTAGGCAGAAAGACTTGCTTGCTAACCACGCTTTGTTTCTTGGGAATGAATGACTGTACTTAATGTACACACACATGCACACACACACACAGGTGCACGCATGTGTGTATACATGCCTGGATATATAGGCACTAAAGATAGGATAAAAAACTGACCTCTAGAATATTCAGATACGGACATCATTCTGTGGCTGCCTCACCAGATCATATGTGGTTGGATATAAGAAATTACAGCCTATTTCTGGGATTTACAGAGATAAGCAAAGGGAAAAATAGGAAATTTTAAAATGTCACAACTCATTTTATTAATGATATTACTCAGCTTTATTATTTTAGATAGTAATGCATTTCATGTTTGAATATCACAAAGAAAACTTCTCTGAAGTGATTTTCTTGAGAATATTGTTATACATGTTTTCTGCATCCTCCCATAGATCTATGAACATAAGAGTTTGTCATATTTTACCTATCCTGTTACCACTACCTGTGGACAGTGTTAATTGATTTCTAGGAAATACCAACACTTATTTTAGCACTAATTTCACAGAGTCATTTATTTCCAAGGTTTACATAACAGTAAATAAACTAATAAAATATATTGAATTTAATTTGCCTTTTTACCTCTTAATTTCTCTCTTATTAACAGGCTTTAGAATTTGACCTTATTAATATACTAGGAAACTCAGAAACTATTTTCACGAAATAATGTTTGATTTATTTTCATTCATTTGATATGACAGGAGCTTTAACAGATGGACTGTCAGATCCAAATAAAGTTTTATTGCTTTATTGTTATATGCAATAATTAAGATATTGTTCAGATAGATTGACACCTAGACTCTGGGAGACTTATGGTGTGGTGGTGTCTAGATAGAGGTATATGGAGAATTCGTAATACTGCATGCGTACCAAAGAACACCTGTATTGTTATAATTTGTATGTAAATTGTATATGAACAATTGTTTATAATTTAAAGTAATATTATTTAGAAGCATTTTATTACATTTATTTTTAGATTTGTAACCTGATTAGAAGACTACCTTTTTCAAATTTTTCTTTTTAAATGTCTTGATTTTTGAGAAATTTTAGTTCACTCTTAAGTTCCCTTAAGATTATGGAGTAAAAACCACTGTAAGCTTAGGAAAATATTTTGAAATAATTTGTGAAATACCTTTTTGTATCCCAATAATTTCTATTGTCATGAGCTTTTGAATGTCAACAAAATGACTTTCATCTCTATGTTAGGTTTGGGGGCGGGGTATACAAATGTTATATTTTTATTTTCAGTACAGTACAGGATTCTACAGGGGTTTTCATTGTTCATTTGGGGGGTAAACTTTTTATTTGCTTTTCTAATAGCTAAGAGGTATTATAAATTTTGATGGCATTATTATCTCAGTTTGCATATGTTTCACTTGTAAATATTGTATTCATGAAGAAGAAACACCACAATTTAAACACATAAAATACTTCATGTGAGTTACTTGAAAATGACAAATCGAAATCTGTCATGTAATAGGAAAACTATGCTTTGAAGCATAATCTTTAGTGCTTCCTCTTCTCTATTATAGCTTAAACTGTACTCTGCGTGTCATATATAAAGAATGAACTTTGCAGTCAGTTAAAAAAGCTGAAACAATTGGTATGAGAAACATACCAAGAAAATATTCTAATCATAATTCCAAGTTGAGGTCAGAAAAATAAATAAACCAGAATACGAGCCATAATCTTTTTATTTATTTTTTTAACTTTAATAGCCCTTAGCAATAATCAACAATTTACTGATTCAACAGGAAACATGTTACTCTACTGCCATCTGTATATTCTGAATAGAACCTATGCCTCTGGACGAGCAAAAGGCATAATGATTGGATAGACGTTTTGGCAGAAAAACCACTTTTTAATGTCTTGGGATTTGGGAGGTAAAACCAATGGCCATAATTTTGAAACATCTGCTCTTTTCATGATCTCGTCTACATGGAAAGAGATTTGGAAATAGAACATCCTCAAGCATTATTTTTTTGCAGAGATAAAAAAATTTCATTTTGTCTAAATATGTAAGTAGAGTCAAATTCACTTCTTAGTAAAACCTATTATACCATTATACAAACATGTAGCTTGCTTCTTCTTTTGAATTCAACATTATCTTAAGTTGGTATATTTATTGTTTATACATCTACCTACAACCAAAAAGAAGGTGAGGAGTTTTACACAAAAGGAGTATAGATATAATTTTTAAAAATTGTTAAGTAACACTTGACAGCAAAAGGATGATTGCACCACAATACATTTGTCAGGGATAGCAACTGTGGTTGGCGATAAAAATGAGGCCTATATGCTCCAACCCTGGGTCATCTTTCTACTGTTTGAAATTGGTATCCAACTATCTATTGGATGAATGTCCTTCTTATGGAAATAAGAAGTGAGATTTTTAGTCAATCACCCTAGACCCTAAATTGGTTAAATTTAAAAATGAATGGGTCTGCTCTCCTTCTTGCTGGGTCTCTTGGCTTCCTGGGTTGTTTCCATCCTTTCTCATTCTTTCTTTCCCCTCAGAGTCAGGGACTCTAGAGGAAAACCTTTCTCTGGATTTGTTGCCTGTCATGTTCTTGCCAGTCTTCTTCTGGGGATATGCTAGATTCTGGTTTTGTGCTCTTTTGCCTTGCTCAGTATGAACTTATGGAAATTTGGTGTGGTCTGGTCTGAGCTTTCTGAGCCCCGTGTCTGCCCCATTCCTCCTGGATCTGATTTACCTTTTATCTCAGCATTGGCATAAAATGAGTCAGAACCTGCAGTCACAGCCTTACTTGGGCTAAATTAGACTGTAGACCTTACCATTGCAGGAGTAGGGTGGAATTGAGCTCAATTCTGCCCTCATATTTCAGCCCTCCTAATTGATTTTCCACCAGCATCTTCCCCAGGTTGTTCCCTCCTCCTCTGCCTGTATGACTGACTGGCAGCATGAAGCTAGGTACATTAGTCCCTTGTAGGGGGCAAAGTTCTTGCACAAGTTTCCAGGAAGCCAAGTCCAAAAGAAAAAAAAGACACAAGAGTATGGTAATATGCAGGGGAGAAAGAACGTCTCCAAAAGGGAATGGAATTTATTTTAGATCTAGAAAAATGTCTTTATTATTTTAATAAGTAAAATATTTAAACGTTAACAGTAATAAGCACCACTACACATCTATTAGAGTGGCTAAGATTGAAAAATGCTGACAGTACCAAAGTCTGGTGAGAGTGTAGAGAAACTGGATCTCTCATTGTTGGTAGGATCATAAAATGGTGCCACACTACATCAAGGAGTTTGGCAGTTACTCTTTTTAAAAAGAAAAAAAATTAGTTAAACTTTTTATTTTGAGATAATTGTTACTTCATATGCAGTTGTAAGGAATAATGAGATCCCATTTATGCTTGACTCAGTTTCCCCCAATGATAACATTTTCAGAATTACAGTTCAATATCAATTCTATAATTTCTATTTGGTTCTTTTTTTATAAGTTCTATTTCTTCCCAAATTCTAGTTTTTCACTGGTAAAGCCATAGTGCAGTATCACGGCTAGGTTATTAACATTGACAGTCAAGCTATGCAATCCTATCAAATTACCAACATCATTTTTCCCAGAATTAGAAAAAACAATCTTAAAATTCATGTGGAATCAAAAAAGAGCCTGAATAGTGAAAGCAATCCTAAGCAAAAAGGATAAAGCTGGTGGTATTACATTACTTGACTTCTAACTATACCACAAGGTATAGTACCCAAAACAGCATGGTACTGGTATAAAACTAGACACAGATCAATGGAACAGAATAGAGAACCCAAAAATAAGGCTACATACCTACAACTACCTGATATTTGATAAAGTCAACACAGATATATGCTGGGAAACAAACATCCTCTTCAATAAATGGTGCTGGGAGAATTGGAGAGCCATATGCAGAAAAATGAAACTGGACCCCTATCTTGTACCGTATATAAAAATTAACTAAATATGGACTAAAGACTTAAATGTAAGACCAAAAACAGTAAAAGTCCCAGAAGAAAACCTAGGAAAAACTCTTTTGGATATTGTCCTAAGCATAGGCAAAGAGTTTATGACTAAGTCCTCAGAAAAACAACAAAAACAAAAATAGAAAAATTAGACTTAATTAAATGCAACAGTTTCTGCATAGCTAACGAAATAATTAACAGAGTAAAAAGACAACATATAGAATGGGAGAAAATATTTGCAAACAATGCATCTGGACAAAGGTCTAATATCCAGAATCTACAAAGAACTCAAATAACAAGAAAAAAACAAATAACTCTGTTAAAAAGTGGGCAAAGGACATGAACAGACGTATTTCAAAAGAAGACATACAAGCACCCAACAAACATGAAAAAATGCTCAACATCATTAATCATCAGGGAAATGCAAATTAAAGCCACAATACCATTTCACAACAGTCAGAATAGCTATTAAAAAGTCAAAAGCAATACATGCTGGCAAGGATGTAGAGAAAAGAAAATTCTTATACACTGTCAGTGGGAAGGTAAATTGTGCAACCTCTTTGGAAAACTGTGGAGATTTCTCAAAGAACTAAAAATAGAACTATCATACTATCCATGTATCCTACTTCTAGGTATGTATCCAAAGGAAAATAAATCATATCAAAAAGACCCCTGTGCTCATATGTTTAATTGCAGCACCATTCACAAAAGCAGAGTCATGGAATCAACCTAAATGTTGATCGAGGAATGACTGGATAAAAATATGGCATATATATACCATGGAATACTACTCTGCTATAAAAAAGAATGAAATCATGTCTTTTGCAGCAACATGGATAGAACAGGAGACCATTATCCTAACTGAAATGACTCAGAAACAGAAAGTCAAAAACCACATGTTCTCACTTAAGGTGGGAGCTAGACAAAGGACATACATGGACATGCAGAGTGGAATAATAGACATTGTGGACTCCAAATGGTGGGAAGATGGGAAGGTGGGAAGGGGACGAGGGATAAAATACTACCTATTGGGTACAATGTGCACTATTTGGGTGATAGGTACACCAAAAGCCCAGGCTTTACCACTACACCCCATATCCATGTAACACAACTGAACTTATACTCCTAAATCTATAAAAATGTAAAAAAAAAATTTTTTTTTAATGTAACATTTTCATCACCACAAGGATTCCTCTTGTTTTCCTTTTGTAGCCACATTCATTTCCCTCCCACCCCGCCCCCTCTTTAAACCTTTTGTCATTTCAAGAATGTTATATAAGTAGAATAATATAATGTAAACCTTTGGGATTGGCTTTTTTCCCCTCAGCATGAATCTCCGAAAATTCCTCTAGATTGTTGCATGTATCAATAGTTGGTTCTTACAAGTCCTAAACTATTCTAAAATCAAAATTTGTCAACAATAATATTTTTAAACAGTGCTAACGTAACAATGTTATTAAAGTTCTTAAAAAATGTTGAAATTTTCTTCTACATAAAAAGTTAAACATTTTATACGGTGTGTTGATTATTCTCCATTTACTCTCCTCCTACTCTAAATCCCCCTGCCTTTCTCTGGCTTGCTCCATGACCCAAGGGGCTTACTTTTGTGGAATGTATCATCTGGGCCCCTCCTCTTCCACATATCCAGCTCAACAGAGTTTAGTTCCTTTCTTTCTTTTTACCCCTAAGACCTAGAGGTTGAGACAGCATTTTCTTATTGTTGGAACATTTGTTGATGCCTTTAATCTTCCTGCATCTTTGGACATGGCTCCTTTATTTAATTCCTGTCACTCAAAGTTAAAAGCCTTTGAGTTTACTATCTGTTTCCTGACAGGACCTTGATACATTTAACAAAAAATAGATAAATGGGATGACAAATGATATACTGGGCAAATATTTGTAACTCTTGTGATAAATATAGGTTTATTTTCCATAATATACAAAGAGTTCCTACAAAAGGAAAATAAAAAACCAAATGACCAAAAGAAAAATGGGCAAAGGGCATGAACAAGCATGTTACAGAAGACAAATTCCAAATGGTAAATAAGCATGAAAATATGCTTCTGCATTAGTATTCAGAGAAATTTGTATTTCTGTAGTCCTAGCTACTGGGGAGGCTGAGTCAGGAGGATCACTAAAGCCCAGGAGTTCTAGGCTTCTGTGTGTTATGATCATGCTTATAAATAGCCACTGCACTCCAGCTTGGCAGCATAACAGGACCCCACCTCGAAAAAAAAATTAGGATTGCTGAGTCAAAAGTTATGTGTTTGTCTTTTTAACTGATTATGTGAGATTGCTTTAAAAAGACATTGCAACAATTTACACTAAAGCAACAAGATACATTTTTCAACCATAAGATGGGTCAGATTCCCCTTTAGGACTGAAGCACTCTGCCTTCTGCTGAGAGTTTGGTCAGGCGATAATTTTCAGCTGATTCCTTCTCCAAGAATTTTCCTCAGAGACAGCTGCCTTGCCTCTCCCTGAGGATGGCCTGCCAGCAATTACTCATGATGTAAGATACGAAAGTCCAACCTCCTTGCCTGTAGGTTGGAAAACTCTAAAGGGCTATTTTCCAGGGAACCCAAACCACAGCATAGCATTAACACTTACCATGTGTAATCCTTAGGAACGTAGGAATTCTAATAGTATAAATTGTTGCAATGTCTTTTTAAAGCAATCTCACATAATCAGTTAAAAAGACAAATACATAACTTTTGACTCAGTGATTCTCATTTATTTTTTCGAGGTGGAGTCCTGTTATTTTGCCCAAGCTGGAGTGCAGTGACTATTTATAAGCATGATCATTGCACACAGAAGCCTGGAACTCCTGGGCTCCAGTGACCCTTTTGCCTCAGACTCCCTAGTAGCTAGGACTACAGGTGTGTGCCACCACACCTGGCTTTAGCAATCCTAATTGTCAGAATATTTGAGAATTAAAAATTAGAAGGCATTAGTACATAAATATATATGTATAAATGATGTGCACTGCTATTTTATTTGTTGGAGTAACTGAAAAAGGCTTAAATATCCATCAATAGATGAATGATCTACCAATAGAGGATATTGTGCATTGAGATATTTTGATAGTATTAAAAAGAATGAGCTAGATCCATATTTAATGGGATGTGGAGGATGTCCAAATGTCAATGACACAGTGTTGTATAAAAATAAAAGAAGAAAAACAAGTTATAGATTTGTGTTGGCTTGTGTGCATGCATGTGCCCTGCTATAGCTTATTAAAGGTCAACAAATCTCAGTGACTGTTAGAATGACATGTTTTATTGGGCTCACTCTTCAGCCAGAACATGCTAGCATGGCTATATTTGTTATTTATGGTGATGACCATTTTGATTGGCTGGGTATTTTTTTCTGATTAGGCAGTGCCTGTGCTGTCCTTGTTGTTAATTATTTTGATGGTTGGCTCCTCCTTTAAAGTGTATTGTCAGCTGACTGACAATTTTTGAAAGCCTGTTTATGTAGTTGGCTTCAGAAGCAGCAGGGATTCAATAAACCACTTTTATATTCAGATTATGCCAGATATTTGGATGGAAAAGGGAGTATTCATTCCAGATATTATATCTGTATAACAAATATAAACAAGTTAGAATTATAATCAAAACTTCTAATTTTATCTGTTAAGCTCTTTGTAGACACTGCCTCTTCATTATGAATAACATAGGTAAGGAGAGAGAAATTATGCATTATATAGTTAAACACTGGCAAAACATTATTTCTCATTCTCCTACTATTGGCTTCTGGGTTACCAGAGCACATACTTAGGACTTCCAAATTCTGAAGTTTAGAAAACACTGTCATAAGGCATAATGTATCCATTAGAAATGCATTAGGAAAAGAGAGAAATAACATTTTATAAGGGCTTTTAGCTAGTTGGAGTAATAAGCATACTTTTGTGTTACCTTTATATGATTTATATTACTTTTCTTCTAGAGAAAACAGTGGAATCAAAGAGTATTTTGATCAGTTTTATAAAGAAAGAGATGATTACTTAAGAAATAAATATATTCAGGTTAGAGTTTGCTCATTTGTATTTGATATGATCTGACACTGCAGAAGGCCAAAGGATCTCATTATTGTCCGGGTCTTTACAAGAAAGCTTCCCCAATGCATGACATGGCAATTTGTCGCCTTTATTTAGATGGATTTAGACAAAGCTTGCAGCATTTGGCATTCAGTTCCTTTGACAGTACCTTTTAACATCCTTCTTATTGTTCTATTTGTGGGTCAATGCAAAGCATTCATGAAGACTTTGTGGTTTAGGGAGCAAGTGAGGCTGTTGTCTAATTTGTTGTAATTGCTCAACTTACTCAAATAGTTTAATTTACCTCTGAATATGTTCAGCAGCTTAGAAGAAAGGTGTTTGTTCAAACATGAAATCTTTATAATTAGAAAAAAATTATTATATGGGTTTGTGTTATATAAACCTTAGTGAATTTTCTCTCAGTCTAATTTAATTAATCTTTAAATAACATTGGTTTATTTCTTTTGGCAATGGGGACAAGGAAATATTATGTATTGAAAATGCAGGCTTTTCTGAGAAGTAACATATATTTTTCTATGTGAGCGACTTTTTCCTTAAATCTCTTTCTAAACAGTCATTTCAACTTCTGCCTGAGGGAATGGATTAGCTGTATCATTCCTCACTCTCAAATTAACCCCCTCCCTGCAAACTGCTACAGCCCCAGTCAGCATTAAGGTTACCAAACCATGGGGGAGAACACAAAATGTTCTTTCTCTTTCCAACTCAATCTATCTTTGAAGTGCCAAGGAGAGATATTCTAGCAGTACGTAAATCTGAAATTCTGTTTTGCTTCAAAAAAAAAAAAAAAAGAAATTCTCTCTCAGCCATGATTCTCTTACAACCGGCAATCTTTTTCTGTCCTTTGTCTACCTCAGTGTCTTGGAGGTGTCTCATTAGTGGGCTGGTATTTCTGATAGAATGCTTTTTAAGAGTTACATTTCTAGCTAAGTCTATGCTGTGTTTTTAGAGACAAAATAGCATACAGGGAAAATGAAAAATAACACCAGAGTCTTGAATAATATTGTTAGCTCACCTTCCATCAGTTAATTATATGTCTTCTCTTAAAAAAAACTATTAAAACTTCAATTTCACATTATATTGCTTTCACAAATACATTGGCTAATAGTATAAATATTCAGCCATTACTGAAAATGAATTTTTGTTGGTAGAATTTGCAACCAGGAAGAATGTTAAAAAACTGAATACTTCGTATTCCTGTATGCCTATTCAGTATCCTCCACAACCCAGCATCATTCTTTGGTGAAGAAATTGTTTACTATACTTGGGTTAGCAACATTTAGGTCCCCCATCTTTTTTTTTTCTCTTTCAGTTTTTAGGGATGCTGAAATTACGTGTGACTGTTGATAATGACTGTTTCTGCCTCTGCTTATATAATCAAAGTAAAATGGAGTTAGGTTAAGTTATTTTAGAGGGAGCTTACTATCTTCTATGTGGCTAAATTTATCCAGGAACTTAAACTTTAGATGCTTTGGGTCCCGGGACTAGCATAGACTGTGAAGCGTAGAGCTGCGAAAGTATTTGGATCCTAAGGGAAAAAGTTTGGAAACCAACCATAGAAAATGCAAGTGCAAACCACAAAGAATAGTTAAAATGAAAAAGAGGGGCAGTACAAAGCATGGGAGGAACTGAGATTCTTTTCCTCTACTGTTGGAAGTTCTACCACATCAGAAACATATTTGGTAATAGAACTAAAGCTAAATATACAGCTATCCTCTGACTAGCAATTCCATTTCTAAGTCTATAAGCAACAGAAATGAATCTATATGTTCATCAACATGCACAAGAATGTGCATAGCTGCACTTAGTAATAGTCCCAAAGTGGAAACAACAGTACAATAGATGCATTAATTATGGTACATTATTACAAAAAATACAGAGAAAAGGATGAGACAATTGTACATACATACAACGGCATGGATTAATTCCACAAGCTCAATGTTGAGTGAAAGAAACCACTGGATACCAGTAAGAACATTCTATTGTTCAGTTTGTATAAACTTCAAAAGCAGGTTAAACTGATCTGTGGTGTTGTAAGTTAGGATGGTGGTTAGCATTATTGTTGGAGGGTGAGTAGTAATGACAAGAAGAGGACCTTCTTGAGTGCTGGTGGTCCGTTTCTTAATCTAGGTGTTGGCTACCTGAGGATGTTCATTTTATGATTTGTACAATTTGCTGTGTGTGTGTTTACTCCAATAAGAAAGATTAAAAAGAAAGAAGGAAGAAAAATCAGCTATAGAAATGAAAAGGATTGGCAGTGTGAAAGTGTCATTTTTTTTTTTTTTGCCCATGGTAAAAGATTAAGAAAGAGATACATGATTAAAGCCGATGAAAATTTGAGAGTCAAAGTTTTAAACTCTCTTAGCAGCCAGACTAATTGTTTGAATAAAATGCGTGCTAGTTACCACAGTGTTTCAAACTTTCCTGATCCTTAGAACACTAAGGAAGATAGTCTCAAAAATATTTACTCCCTGGTCCTTCTGTGGGAGATTTCAGTTTAGTCTGTTTAAGATGGGGCTAGGAATCTTTATTTTAAAAACACAACTTAGACAAGAATTAGAATAATGGTCAGTTCAAAAGAGGGAAACAGAATTATGTGATTTTTTTTATAGCAGCCAAGAATGATGTAGCCTGGTTTATTTCTACTTCTCCTTCATCTACCCCAATCCTCCCACGTATCTCCAATTCCAGTTTGAGCAGTGATTCTCAAACTTTACTTTGAGCACTTGTTAAGAATGCAGATATCTTTGGCCTTACTCCAAGGATTTTGAATCGGTAAGTCTGAGGAGAGGCCCAAATAGGGCTATGCATTTTTCATAAGTACCTTCGAAGATGCTCAGATTCAGAAGCAGTTGGTCTCAGATGTACACCTTGAGAAAGTCGGGCCTGGAGAAAAAGAATGTACTAGACAAACAGATATATTTGGCTTAGTTTTTTTCCTTTCATGACTGGGCTGGTTATCTAGCATTGGTTATATTTAAGTCCCTAATAAATTTTAAGGTCACAGGAGATGAGAAGTGTATCTTATATCCTTCTTAGGGGCAATTTCACAGCACCTGTAATTGTACTACTTAGCCAGTAGGTATCTTTGAAAGTCATGAAGTCCAGATGATTAAAGTTATTTTTAGTTTTATTATAATCATGCTTGGAAATTAACCTGGAAAGCACTACATTTCCCTGTGTGTACATATATCACTTGTAATTAAAAAGTAATCTATTTCCCTAGTTATTAAACGTTTATTGAGTATCTATTATGTACTGGCCTTCTGAAATATCATTTCGTCCCTGTCATTTCATGGTCTCTAGTTGGAGCATGTGTAGCAAAGAAAATTCATGTTCCAAATGGCACAAGGAAGGTCTTAAGCATTTCTAATATTCCATTTATCAGAATTGGAATATAGATAAGTTTTTGCCTGCTCCCAGTTCTTTGATAGGCATTCTATTAAAATCAAAGGCAAATGAATTGTCAGAAATAGATTTAGCTTACAATATAGATTCACTGGTCCTTGCAAGTTGGAGTCACGGACTGTTTCTACAATTAAGAAAGACCAATTATTCAATCTCTTAGAAACTTTGCTTACCTAATACCTTGTCTTTATGCATTATGTAGTTGTTTTTATTCTAGGAGAAGGTACTTTATTAGTTCAAGAATGCCAAGATATATAGTAATGAAAAAGAAGAAAAAGGCTATCATCACTCTAATCAAATGATGAGTTATGTTCAGTTTGGAAGTGTTTGCTCAATATATTTTGTCATAGACAGCATAGGATCCCAGACCTCTTGACATTTCTTTGCCACCTAGATTTTATAGTCCTGCTGGTACGTGGAAGCACCTTAAAGAAGAGGCTAATACTGGGGAACACTAAGGTATATATATTTATTATATCATCTCTATTTTTAAAGTATAGGCCAATCATATCTGGATTTCTGTGTAAAATGAAATAGTATGAGAGTATCATAGCGATCAGTTGGTGTTCATTTTTGAGGAATCTTGACATTGAATTTAATATTTACAGCCTGGAGCAATTAGGATTCTCAAATATTGCTGATGAGAAAGTAAATTAGTGTAACCACTTTGGAAAACTGACATTACCTGCTAAAGCTGAACATATACCTACCCTATGAACAGCAGTGCTACTCCTAGGTGTATACTCAAGAAAAATATGTGAAATATTCAGCAGAAGACTGCATAAGAATCTCGATGGCAGCAAGTACTCCAATCTCAACGAATAGTAGAAAAGATAAATAAATTGAGTGAAAATGAATAATCTCTAACTACACATAATATGGATGAATCTCACAGACATAATATTGAGAAAATGAAGTTAGATATTAAAAAGTATATTCTTTATGATTCTGTTATTCAAAAATAGACAAAACTAATCTCAGGATAGTGGTTACCATTGGGGGTTTGTACTGTGACTGGAAGTTGGCATGAGGAAGGATTTGGGGGGAATAGTGATTTTCTGGGTTTTGATGCTGGTTAGAATGGTGTGTTCAGTACATGAAAATTCACTGGGCTGTGTACTTATGATCACTGCTAATATGTAATACTCCAATAAAATATTTAAAGATATTTTAATATATAAAATATTAAATATTACAGATACTTTAATAATATAAAATATATAAAGATATGAATTGGAATCAGTTTCCAGTGTTTATCAGTTAGGCTTGTTTACATCCACCTGTTTGAGAATTTGCCAGCCTCAGAGAAAAGTAGAGAATAGTCTAAGTATAAACAATATCATTTAGATGTCATGAAATAGCTTTTTTTTTTCTTTTGCATAGTGTTTAGTGTGTGATATGAAGGTGTTACAGCCAGGTGGAATAACATCAGGATTTGGTATCATTAGACCATATCTGAGTTCTAGCTCTGTCTTTAAAACACTGTGAGGTCTTGGGCCCAGTCACTTAATTTTCTGATTTGAAAACTGAGTATACTAATACCTAAGACTTTATAGGTCTATGGAATTATGTATTATTTTATATCATGTTTGTTTACTAGAATGCAAATCTCATGGGGGCAGTGATTTCTGTCTGTTTCATTGATTGTGGTATGCCAAGTTCCTGGATCTGTGTCTGGCAAGTAATCAGCACTTACTATATATTTAAGTGAATAAATTACTAAAACAAAAATATAGAAAGAACTAAAATAGAAAATAAAGTACATACATTTTAGCTGCTGCTCTTTTAAACTTTATTAAAAGTCACTGGAAACCTGAGACTTGTTGAGTTTAAAATATTATGAATAAAGGGTAGGACTAGGCCTTAGAGAAAAGATATTTTTTTTTTCAGGTATACTTGTAAAAATGGATGTTTCTTTATTCAGGTGTTCCTTCTAGGATGATAGAATCCCGGGCCCTAGAGAGAATACTTAGTGCTATACTGCCATCTTTTTGAAAGTTTTCCATACCTCACAACAGAGTAGACTGTTAAAAAAGTCACAAAACAACTGTACTTATTGAAAAATTAGATCTTTACACCATATATCCAAAAAATGTATAGCTAGCTGCTGGTTAAACCCATCCAAAGTCCAGCTTTGCCTTAGTTCACTAGTAGGAGCCAAGCTAGGACGGGTTCCAGAAGAAGAGTTCCAAAGTCCAGAGGAATGGCTTGTTCCAGCTGTGGGATCCCATCTATCGAGGCTCAGCTGTGACTCATCTCCCTGAAAAGGTAGCACCACCTTCTTCAGGGTTGACTTTTTGAGCACATGAAGTGGTAGCCTTAACCACGTGGGGCTGATCTTCCAAGAGGGCCTGATACTTTCAAGGTCCCATAAGGGATAGAGATAATTAAGAACGACACTACTCCCTGTGTGACAGTGCCATTTCTCCATAGTGGTCAGGTGCCAGGTCTGTGAGCAGGAGACATTCCTGAGGCTGTTTTCCCTGTACCAGCTCAGGCTCTGTATCTTCTTTCTGCTCTCATTGCTCCTTGGGCTCAGAGCTCTGCTACTTGCCTGGACGTCCACTTGAATTTTTCCATCATCTTGAATTGACTCATTCAGAGTGTTACCCAGTCTTGTTCTATTGAACCTTACTCTCTCAGCTGCATCTCAAATCAAACCATAGCATTTACCCTGCCATTCATTCATTCATTCATTCATCTAATATATGCTAAGGTCTGTAGGGATAATTGGCAATAAATATAAGCAGTGATCTGAGGCTCTTTGTCCTGGCTGCAGTGCCTCCTGCTTAAGTCCTGCAGAGCCCATAACAGTCTAGGCTTTTCTGATGCTCTGTTCACTTGCCCCCTAATATTCTGGCTAAGGCACATTAATGATGTACACAAAACTGTTTTCTCAGTCTCCTGCATTTGGGAGTGATTGAAAAATTACATATATAAATTATAAAATATATTATTATGAAATATAAAATATATATGCAAAAACATACAAAATATAATATATTACATTTTATAAATATTCACAAGGTTTTTGCTCTCAGCACCCCTTTCCACTTTTAAAAATGATAGAAAACTGCAAAGAGTTTTGTTTATTGTATTATATATAACAATATTTACCAAATTGGAAATTAAACTGATAAAATTTAAAATATTTATTTACTAATTACCTTGAGATAATAAACCCATTATGTTAATATAAATAACTTATTTTTAATGAAAAATAACTGTGTTTTCCAAATGAAAAAGTTTAGTACGAAGGGTGGCATCATTTTACAGTTTTACAAAACACTTTAATGTCTGGCTTAATAAAAGACAGTTGGATTCTTATATCTGTTTCTATATTTAATTTGTTGTGCTATCACACATCCCATAACCTTTGGAAAACGCCACTGTACACTCTTGAGATATGAGGATGAAAAAGTTAAATGATGTCTTAGTGTTTTTATGAAAATGGCTTTGACTTGTGGGCTCCCTGAAATAGTCTCAGGGATGCCCAGGGGTCCCTGACCACACGTTAGAAATGATGCCAGAAACTCACAATTTTGTTTATTCCATGTTACATTGCATTTGATTAATTGAATTTTAGTGAGTATTCATTCATAGAATCTTAGTAATCCTCTTTCTAATAAGAAAATAGTTTATTAATGTTGGCATATGTACATTTTATAAATAAAATTTTAGTATTCATTATGAATGTAGGAAAAAATTATAGTGCCCTGTTACTTAGAGCTTTATTTGGATGAAGGATGTATTAAATGTAATTTTAAAAAGGAAATGTTCTATACAGGTCAATGACCTTTATAATAAACACACTTTATTGCTTAAATTTAGTGCAGTAAGATTCCAAGACAAATATTTCCTTCTGTCGAACGATACTAATATTACCGCAATTAAGTATAGAATTTATTGGAAGAGAGTTGCATTTATATTAAAATACCTGCCTATATCACAGGCACCTAAATATATAGTTGTCTTCATTATCACATTGGAGAGCCTAGGTTCCTCGTGTTTTGTAAAATAATGATTTTTTCACAGGCACACGATCTTTTAGATAGCATGCATCAGGAAGAGGTACCAGCATGCTAGTTTCTTAATTCAGATTCCCCAACCCCACGACTGGTATTTATGAAAGAGAAGAAAGAATGTCATTACTTGTTCCTCAAGATGACACAGAGAGGCTTATGCCGCTTGAGCAGAGGCTTCAGAATGTGAAGACTCAGGCCCAGGTTTTGATGTGATTTGATGGCCAGTAGCAACAGAGCTGCCACTCTTCATGGGTGATTAAAGACAAAGAGAGTGAGATGGCATGAACCACAAAGCCCTGCTGCCACCTGACAGATTTTTCCTCCGATTCAAGGAAGCCCTTATGAGAGCCCCTTTATGTGAGCCTGGTTCCCTTGCCAGAGTCTATTTCAAATTTTTTTAATCTCTGCTACTGGATTGAAAGTGTAACTGCCACTTTCAATATGCCTCAGAACTGCTAATGGCAAAGTTGCTTTTGGGAACCAGTTGATTAATTTAGACAATGCAAAATATGGAAGTCCCAAGTCAAGAACAAGCTAAACGACTTTGCCTTATTTGGATATAATTAAAAGGCATGGATCCAACATAAATGTGTCACTTCCCAGTGACATCTGGACTTTCTGTTTGCAAACACTGTTATATAAGGGCTCTCAGGTCAAGAGTGCAGGAGGCCACCCCTTTTAAAACTTTTGATATATTATAAAAATGGAGAAATGAAAAAGCAGTGTTCAAAAGGAATTTTATTTTAAGGACTTATATTGGAAAAAATAATGCTTTAAACACAAATTATAATGCAATAGAACTTGGGTATTCTCAAAGTAATTACAGGATTTATTTGAACCTATCTTTAGTAAAGTTTGTTACTCAAATTTATAAATATACCTAATAGTAGTCATGAGTTTGAATTGTATGGTAAATACCATGTTCTTTGATCTAGTCAGAATATTCCAATTATTTGAGTGAATAGCCTCATTTGGAGATAAATCTTAAACTTGAGTTTCTTTCTGGGTGTAATTCTGAAATGAGAGGGTCTTCTGCTTCATCTTAAAGGAGTGACATCACTTCATCCAAAAGCAGATACTATTTAAGGTGACGGTTTTAAATCTAAGGCCGCTGGATGGCCAAATCATTGAGGATATGATATTAAAACAGAGAAAGATTTTAAAATTCTAAAACGCTATATGTAAGTATCTTATAAATGAAATCCAGAAATATGCCAACAGTTTTTTCATAATATGCTCAACCTTGAGAAAAACCCTGTTTAATATCTAAACATATGTATCAATAAATAATTGTATATTAAGAATTATTTTCCTCTTGTAAAGTGTATATTTCAAAACCATAGTTATTTTAAGACCTAAAAGGGATTAAAATAACTTTTCATCTAAGCTTTAGAATTGTGGTTTTGGAACTTAGGTAGCTTTTTGGAACTATATAAGAGGGGCTGGATGTGGTGGCTCACGCCTGTGATCCCAGCGCTTTGAGAGTGAGGTGGGAGGATTGTTTGAGGCTAGGAGTTTGAGACCAGCCTGGGCCACAGAGTGAGACCCTATCTCAAAAAAACAAAATAAAAAATTAGCCAGGCATGGTGGTGTGTGTCTATAGTCCCAGCTACTCAGGAGGCTGAGGGAGGAGGATCACTTGAGCCCAGAAATTCACAGTTACAGTAAGCTATGATGGCACCACTACACTCCAGCCTGGGTGACAGAGCAAGATCACTTCTTAAAAAGAAAAGGAAAGAGAAGAGAAGAGAAGAGAAAACAGCTATATAAGAAATATCTGCTTCAAGTTAGAATTTGGAAAAAAATCATGAAACTAGAAAGAAAAGTAGAAGAAATGGATATCATTTCCCTCAGTGTAAGATGAAGACACTTAGGCTAAATGACTGAATTGATTCCTCCATCAAGCTTCTTATAGAGCTAGATCCAGAACCCAGGATTTCTGAAGTACAACCGGTTGTTCTTTCTAGTCTATGACTTGCCACCTTCTTACAATTTTACATAGTCAGGAAATGGTATGGAACTTTAAAGGCTCTTACAAGAGGAAAGAGAATTGTTTGTATTTAAAAATATATATAATATATATTATATTTTATATTACACATATATCAATGGCAGGTTTTCTTTTCACAAATTGAGAAAAAATTTAGTTCACGCTTAAATACAACATAAAAATAATAAATATAAGCTATTTTAAATGCCTTTATTTTTATCTAATTTTTGAAATCAGAGTAGTCAGGTGCAAGGAAGTTTATTATCACAGGCGATGTACTTTCAGTGAAGAGAAAATTCTGTGTGTGTTTTATTTTATAGATTGTAGGCAGGGATTTTTAGTGTTTCATTTAAGGGAGAGATTGATAATCCAGGTATTTTTGACTGCCTCTCAGATATTCTTTGTTAAATGTCATTTATTTCTTTAAGAATCCTGTTGAGTCAAATATTGACTTGCTTTTTAACAAATAATAATTCAGGGCCCTTCATTCCTCCTTTTACATTATTATAGAGTAGATTTTCAACAACAGTGAACCTAATTACATAAGTCTTTGTCTTTATCAAAGTTTTTAGTGTTTTGTCAGCCAAAACTCTAAAATATTACAACCGAATATCAGATGGATTTAGTTACAAGCAGTTTGTTTTATTTTTTAAGTGTGAATGTATTGCTTCTGAATAAAGGAAACAGCTGATATCGGGGAAGGTAAATTCACCGAAACCTAAGGTAGATAATTCACTGTAGATGGATAATAATTTATTTTTCTATAGCTTTGCTATTTTACAGGGAGGAACGTGTGACTCTGGTTTATGTGACTTTTCAGCTGTTTCTTCTAAGAATTCCTTTTTTCTTCTCTAAATCTTCTTAAGCTTAAATGTTCTTCCCATGTTTCTTGGAAGTACTTGCAAATTTTATGGAATGCACTTCTTTAAGCTGCTGCTAGCTAACAGTCCTAGCCCCTACATTTTACCATTTCATTCTATTTTAATTCAGGTATTTGCCCCCATATTAAAAAACATAACACATTCTTTTTTTTTTTCTGGGAAGCAACTATATCCAATTCTTAATACACACTCTTTGACAGGTGCAAACGACATTTTATAATCAGATTGAAAATACATGTTTAATACTTGCTTTGTGTGCTTTTGAGGGAAAAACTGGTTCGATATTTGAGTAATACATTTTTTGTTGATTATCACATTTTGTTTTTAATAGAAAGTTGGTTTTTCTTATAAAGATGTAATTCGATTCTATTAATATTAACTTTTTCTTTTTAGATAAGGTATATTTTAAAAACTTGAAGGAAAAGCCCATTTTAATGTATTGCAATCATTTTGTATTTTAAAATCTACTTTGCATATCTTTATATACTTGAATTAATATAAAAGCTTGATAAAGAGATGAGAATTAATACACTCAACCTGTGAGGAGTAAAGTAGTTGTATTGTTGATTTAAGCTTGTTGAATGTGATATCTCAGGATGCTAAAGAGGCAGACCAGCAGGTTTCAGGTGATTAAAGAAAATCTCTCATCTTGGAGGAACTTGAAGGAACATGTTGCTATTTAAGTAGAATCTAATCAGTAAGAAGAAAAGCTTGGATGTAAAAAGACGGAATGTTTCATGTCATTATTTACAAAGCAACTGAACAAAAGGTTAGCAAGATAATTAAGTGCCTTGATGCTAAGTGGAATTTTTCAAAGCAGGTTGATTAGAGGTCTTCTTCTTCAAAAAAAAAATTAAACATCTAAGTACAAATAGTCTAGTTGAAAAGACTAACTCAGTTACATAGATGGAGACCAGTTTGAAAGAAAAATCATAGTATCGTATATTGTGGCTGATGTTCACAGTGATGCTCTTAATTGCTGAGCAAAATCCTGATCACCCCTGGGTAGTTGTAGCACTAAGAGTATTTTACTGTGTTTTAAGTTTTTGAAAACTGAAAATCCTTACAGACTTAACATGCAATGGCCCTAAATGGATTATTCCATTATCTTGGTTACTCCATTTTTCAATTGGTCTGAATAAATAGAATTTGATTCTTTTTCTTATTGCCTGAAAAAAAATCAGAAATAAATATTATCATTCTCAATATAAAATGTTATTTGCAACTGTCAAGCAAAAATTGGATGTCATCTCTTGTATCTGCATTTTGTATTTCAAGACACTCCTAGTGATAACATAAGGAGACTGGCATGTCCCGGATTGTGCTCTGTAAACAAATGCTGGCAAAGCCCTGGCTTCTCTTAAGCAGGTGGTCAGGTCAAAACACTGATGGAAGCATTATAGCTAAAAATGAAAACTAGGAAGTTGTAACCTTAGGACCTACTTTTCTACCAAAGAAAGGAAGGTTGAAGTTAACAAGTTTGTGCCAAACACTTCAGTAGACATATGTTCTTTTATCAGTGTTCTTTTACTGTTTTAACATTTTAATGACCTCAAGTTTACTTAGTAATGAATACTTTGGGGGCAAACATCCAGTAGCAGATTGGTTCATTTATTATCAATGAATTTATTTATTCAGTCAGTCATTGCAGAGCTTTATCTCCGAAGAACACATTTGAAAAGTTAAACTGATCCTCTGCTCACCTGGCAGTCCATTGTGAGAATATAAAACAAGTAACCATAATACCAATTTACCTGCGGGCAGTTTGCAAAGGCCGATGTTGTGAGTGCCATATATGAGACTCTTTTTGAAATCTAAAACAATAACCCAGCCCAGACATTCTCAGCTAACGCATGTGATCTAAATACTTGAATTAAAGGAAAAACACTTTGGATTATAGTCCCCACTAGTACTTAAAACACTTTTGATTTTTTTACTTGTGCTTTGCTTAAGCCAATGTGTCTCAACCTTAGCTGCATATTAGAATTACCTGGAGAACTCTAAAAAATTCTCATGTTCTAGCCACCCTCCAGACCAATCAAATCAGAATCTCTGATTGTGGAACTTGAGCATCTATTTCTTGTAAATTTCTTTACATGATTCCAGCGTGGAGCAAAGGTTGACAACCACTGATTTAACCACTTGCGATTTCTTCATTCATTGTATTATTTATTTTTCTTGGCCTTTTAAAAAACACGCTGTAGCATGACTTCCTTAATTTAGAATCCTGGGATAGATTTTCTATTTTAAAATATCCCTTTTATTGGAATTGGACTAAGGAGCATTATAAAAGGCCATCATTTAGGATTTATATTACTTTTACATTATTTAAGTATATAAAACTTAGTCACTGTGGTTTGATTTCTGTGGACACTTTGATGGACAGAGCGCATTTTAATATGAGCATTAGACATCTTTTATGCTTTCTTTCACATTCTCCCAGCCGACTCTTCCCATCATCCACTGCTGTTGCATTAGCTGAACAGAGATATAACCTGATAACTCCTCACCTCAGCTGTACCTGAAACGGTTTCTTCCTTGGAGGTGTGTTGGTTACTGCTCTTGGGAGTCAGGTAGTCCAGTGCATCCTTATGCCTGATTCAGTTCTTGGCCAATATGGATGGGAGCAGGTGGGAACATGTTCTTCTTAATATGTCTCAGGCAGACAGTTCTGAAGTATATTCTACACATTTCCTGAGAGCGTATCCAATAAGATTAAACTTCAGGTGTTCACGTTAGTCACCAGCCCAACTACACACCCTTGGATTGGCTTTCCCCCTTCCTGTTTTATACTTCCTAACCCATTCAACTCTCATGCTAGTTTTTTGGGAACCACTTCTCTGTATAAACTATCTGTGCACAAGTCCTCATCTCAAGCTCTGCTTTTTTATTTCATACAAGCTAAGACAGTATGAAAGAGAAAAATCATCATAGGCATGTTTTAGTGCATGCTCCCTTTTCTATTGTATTTTTAAAATCACATTATTTTTCTACTTAATACATTCAGTTTATCACATTATGATAAGGAACACTTTACTCACAAATCTCGAATGCTAGAAAAGAGCCCCATCCCCATGTTATCTGTTAGCATGTTATCCCTGTGCTTTCGTCTCCTGTCCTTATTATCCTCCGTGAGTTGGTTGCCTTAAGATCCTCCTCCTCATGTCTCCCAGCAGCTTGATCTACATTCTTGATCAGTGTCCACACCAAACATTCACTCCAAACTGTGCAGCAAACATTTTATAGACTCAAGCCACATAATAAGTCCATAACATCAGCATAATATTAAATGAAATGGGAGAGATTTTTGCAGAGAGAAAAATGATGCTAATGCAGTGTGATACACTTGGTGTAGTGGAAAGGCAAGCACTTTACAGTTAGGGTCCCAGTGCAGGGTAATTGTGTCTTCTGTTGCCCAGAAAATAAATACAGTTAAACATATTAATAAGGACCACCCAGGTATTTTTTTCCTCCAGCATTGAAACCAATTGCCATTTCTTTGTTGAGCATCAGATGTTTGAAACATAAATATTTGACCATTATAATGACATTCTTTGCCATGAGATACTCATATAATAAGAGGCACACAGGAGGATTCACAGCTCCAAAATCACACTTACTCTGGGGCATACACATCAAGTGACATGGTGGCAAAAATCATCTGCACTCTTTATCTTTTCTCTCCGTCTGTCACTTTTTGGCTGAGTGCATTTGGTTGAGTACGCAGAAGTACTCACGGATGATGCAACTCTGTTGTCTGGGCATATTTCCAGGCTCGGGAACTAAGGTCATGTGTGACTATAGCAGATGACTCTCATGTCTCGTGTTGGATTTCCTTGGCCTCTCTCTAACTTGAGAAGCAGCTGCAGTGGACAGTTCTGTGCAAGCTCAGATTCATCTCAAGCTAACAGCATTTCATCTCAAGCATGAGCATGTCTTTTAGCTTCCTGCCCATGGCCTTCTTTTATGTTGCTGGAGTTCCTAACCCACAGACCATTAGGGGCCAGAAGAATGAGGATGTTAATGCCTCAGAGACAACCATCAATCATCAGGGTCAAGAACCTTGAATAAACTCCCCAGCCTCTCATCATTTAGGTGGGCAACCCTGGGAGGCACCTGTACTTTTCTCAGCAGGTCCCAATGGATTCAAGCCCTAGTTTCCCGTAGAAGTAGCCTCAGTAATAGATCTGTATATTGGCCTCATCTTCTTCCCTCTGTCATTCTCCTCACAACTTCAGTCTGCTTCCTGAGATCATCTCCCAAATAAACAATCTGATGTCCAGGTTCTTGCCTCAGGCTCTGATTTCAGAGGAACACTAACGAAGAGTGATGTTAGGTCAGTAATGTAATCTCTCTGAGTCAATACTTACTCATCTATGAAACAGGAATATGAAGATCTACCTTAGAAGGTTGTTGAAAGGACTAGATATAATTTATATAATGCATTTATCCCTATCCTTGGTACATGACTCACTTTAAACACTGACAGGTGTCTTAAGAGATAGACAAATATAAATAGAAACCTAATTCTAACATGATTTTTATAGAGAAGACGAGAAAGAGACAGAGTGAACAGACGTGAGGTGCTACTTGCATGAATACTTGCTACTGGTTTCCTTTTATCTTCCCGAGGCAATTACCATAGGCATGATCAATCCTCCTCAGAACCAGCCTTTGCCCTTGTGTTACCCGGCATCAGGGTGCCCTACTGTTCTGCTCCTCCTTCCCCTCTCTAGCAAATGCCTCCAGGAATTAGGGATGCAATTTCATTTTCTTAGTTCACTCACCTTTTAACTATGCCCATTACTATTCCATTTTATTCTAACCAATGAATTATATTCTACTTTCATTAAGGGCTTTCCTATCCAGCAAACTCAAGTGGGTCCAAATTTCCCACAAGCACCTCATTTACCCAGCAGCGTTTTGTTTAGAAATTAGCTGTTCTATACATAGGGCATGCTGAGATAACTGAAGCTTATTTATTTAAGTTATGCTTACTTTAGAAATACAAATATTAAAATACACCAATTTTGTATTAAGCTAAAATATAGTAAATGTGGGCTGTGTTTTAGTTAGGGTTGCTATAATAAATACTATAGACTGGGTAGCTTAAACAACAAACATTAATTTGTCACAATTCTGGAGGCTGGGTAATACAAGATCAAGGTGTGGGTCAATTCAGTTTCTGGTGAGGGCCCTCACCCTGGTTTGCAGATGGCCATCTTCTTTTTGTATTCTTGCATGGCAGAGAGAAAAAGGGCTGTTCTTCTTCTTATAAAGATATTTCATCATGGGGGCTCCACTATTATGACTAAATTACCTCCCAAAGGCCCCACTTCCAAATACCATCACATATAGGGCTTCAACATTTGAATTTTGGGGGACACAAACATTCAGTCCACAGCATTGAGTGACAAATCTTTAAAAATTAGTGCATCTTTTTAGCCTTCTTTTATATAATTCATTGAGCCTAATTAAAAGTTTTTAAATTTATAATTTAGAGTTATCATACCTAGCAATCCAGTGATACCTAGTTGATGAGAAGTTAAACTAGAAATTATTGTCGGTTCTGTACTAGTTACTTATTAAAGGCTTGTTGAATAAATCATTGAATGATCCAATGAATGATGCATGATTCTTCCCTGAGGTTTCTTCTAACTCTAGAATTGTATGATTCTATGATTAGCAAATCCTTTGGGAACAAATCTTCTTTCAACAAAGTTGGTCTAAGGTCCTCCAAGAAGGTGGAGGTGCCAGTACCCTTAGTTGTGGACTGATGTAATTACAGCTAAGGACCATAGTTTAGTTTCTTTTGTTGGCCTTGCTAGAGCAGCCCAGTTGTGGCTCGGGTAAGGGAACAATAGCTGGGTCCTGAAGTTGACATGCTTTAGCCAGAATTTTTACATAGGAGGAACAGTGTAATTGGAAGGGGATCTAGCAAGTTTGTCTTGGAGCTGGGTATACATAAAAACATATTGTTTTTTACTTAACACATGTGCTTTTTTACTGGAGGTGTTAGGATTTATGAAAATTATAGAGTGCTAACATCTTCCCGATCACACTGTGCTACCAACATAACCCCATTTCCAAAGAATTAAAATTAAGCCTTCTAGAATCACATGTAAACTATGAGGGTAGGTTCTTACTAAGGGTTTCAGAGGATATCATAAGAGGAATATTCAGGTGCTTTAGTGCAATGACTTGTTTTAGATATAGATAATTATATAGGTAATCTTTACAGATATATAACTATATAATATATAATGGGATATATTATGTGTATTTTGGCTTTACTTCTTCATTTATAAGATATTTATTGTATATATTTGCTCAGGTAACTACTGCCAATATCAGTAAGTGGGACAGATATGGTTTTGTGACCTCATAAAGTGTACAGAAAAGATTAAATATGTAAGGTGTTCGTATACCAAAGATGGAACCATTTTAAACCTACCATTCCAAAGAAAAATAGTTTTTAAACAAAGCTCTTGTTCAAATACAGGATCTTAGTAGATTAAAAGATTTATGTTGGTATTACAATATTGTTAAAGAAAATGCTGAATTTTAGGTGAGATATTTAAGGTGTGTCGCTTTCTATGTAGTTTCCTTAACTTGAACCAACTGTTATTAAGCCCTTTAGAGGCCAACCATTTAAACACCACTAGGTAACACAAAAAACAATGATACCTACGACATTGTATGTATCAAAAATTAAACGTTATAAGGACAACCAGTGCACTAAGTAGGATACACTTGTGATGGCCTTGTTTGTGCTTATTTTCTTGTTTTGTTTTAATTCTTTACATTTTGGAGAAAATAGGAGAAGATTCATGGGTTGGTTACCAAAAGGGAAATGTGAATTAGTGAAGTGAGAAACAATATGTATATTTTCATCTTGCCAAATAAATGTGGTCTCAAGTCTTGTGATGAAGGGCGATGAGATACTACTAGGTGGCTGTGTGTGTGTGTATGTGTGTGTGTATATGTGTGTGTGTACAATATAACTGTTAGCTCTAATGATGTGTTTGCATATTCTTTGAATAAATGACTCTTTTATATTCTTAGAATGTTCTAGATAGGTTGATTTAATCAGTAACATCTTTCTTTAAGTTTCCTAATTCTAGGGTGCCATGTGAAAAGATGCAGAAGAAAAATTATGCTTACAGAGATGACATTCAGGAATGAATACTTTCTGCTATAACAATAAAAAAGTCCAGTACTAGTTTCAATATCAAAAGACTAAGAGAAATGGTTATTTAGAACTCTGTGCATAGAATACCAATTTGGCTTTCTCTGTAGTTAACTGATTCTGAATAAAGATGGTGATTTGATCAAATTTCAAACATTTTGAATTCCTCAGAATACCCTTAATTGGCACAGTTTTGCTCTTTACACCCTTTGCTTCACCCTTGCTTTACAAAAGTTAGTGAATAAATGAATGATCCATTTTGTCTCCCAAAGTTTTGATATGCTACTTTTTTCATATCTAGAATCTCATATATCTTGAGGTTTATTTTAGAGGCTTTTGTTCTGTGTCACTGTCCTGGGTCCATATATCAACTCTGGATTCAAATTATTTTTAGTTATTATAGCCTCATAATATTTGGAGAGGCTGATAATACCACATTACTCTTCTCTTTCAGAAATTTCCAGGATTTTGACATAATAGATTTTTTTTCAGATAAACGTAGAAATTATTTCAAGTTTCAAAATGTATTATTTTCTTGTTTTAGTGGATTTTATAATTTAATTTAGAGAAACTAGATTTTTTATAATATCAGGTTTTATTATTCACTAACAACACAGGTTTTCTCATTTCTTTGTGTCTTTTTAATAGCTTTTATAGAAGTTTATAAATTGGCTGCACACCTTTATATTTATTTCTAAGTGATTACTGGTGTCTATTGATATTGTGATAAAAATGTTTGTTTCATTAGATTTTTTACCTTGATATATAGAAATATCATTAAATATTGCATATTCATGTTCTCATACCTTAGCTACTTTGAATTCTTTTTGGTTATACAATTTTTTCAGTTAATATTTTTTATTTTTCTTGTGGACTATTATATTGTTGCATTTAATTAGAGCTTCGTCTCATTTTCACAATTTTTCAATGAATTAATTATTATTCTGTTATATTGGTTAGGATTTAGTTGTTTTATATAGCAGCGTATCACTAAATAGGCATTCTTAGTTAAGTTCAGACATAAATAAAAATGCTTTGACATTTCATCATTAAAAGGGTTTAATCTTTTTAAGTTTCAGGGAGAAATTTTTTCAGGTTAAGTAGATTTATTTT
Organism: Nomascus leucogenys; assembly: GCF_006542625.1. NCBI lineage: Eukaryota > Metazoa > Chordata > Mammalia > Primates > Hylobatidae > Nomascus > Nomascus leucogenys. Next base: position 8,916,022 of record NC_044391.1, read on the forward strand.
TATTTCTAGGTTATGCAGAGAAGAAATGATTATTTTATTAAAATGTATAAACAGAATTATTAATACATTTATATAACACATATTAATATAGACACATTCTTTCAAATGATTTAATTTAAAGAATTTCATTAGTAAATTTTATAATGTTGAACTATCCCTGCATTTAAAAAAATAAACCCTACTTGATCATGATACATTAGTCTTTTGATGTGTTGCTATATTTTTGCATGCTGTTTTTAAAATTAATTTTAAGTTGAGATATAGTTTACATACAATAAAATTCACCATTTTAGTATATGATTCCATGAATGTTGACAAATGAATACAGTGGTGTTATCAATACCCCTTTAAGTGTGTTGCTTTGATTTGCTAAGATTTATGATTGTAGCTTCTAATTCTGTAAGGGAAAAGGACCATACTTTTCTATTTTCTAATGTTATCTGTCTTTGTCTGGATCTGGTATCGAGCTTATTTTAACTTTATAAAAGTAATTAAGAAGACTTTTATCTATGTATATGTTTAGGAACAGTAAATAACGAGACGATCATCTGTTTCTTAATAATTTTATAGAACCTGCTTCTTCCTAGGAGTAAATCTTTGACCATCCTTTCATTTTCTCCTCATGGTTTTTCCCTCTGGTTTTTAAATCTTCTTGAGCTACTTTTGATTATCTCTATTTTCCTAGAAAATCATTCATTTCATTTAAATTTTCAGAATTACTGGCAAAAAGTTTAACAATTGTGTACCAATGTATGTTTTTATTTACATTTATCTTGTAGTAATGACATCTGGTTAAGTGTATTTTCTTCTTTACCTTAATAGGTCTTAAAAATTGTTTTACCTATATTTTTAAAGGACAGCCTTACTTTTATAATTAGCTACTCTTTGTTTTGCTATTTAGTTCATTTCTGGCTTTGTAGTTTTCCTTTTTTTCTCTGTCTGGTAATTTCTTCCACTTACACTGTATTTCTGATGTGGTTTGTCCAAAGCTTTGAAATGAATGTTTATTTTCAAAATTTTTTATTTTCTAATACATATATTTAAGGATATATATATATATATCTATATATATATTTTTTTTTTTTCTGAGACGGAGTCTCACTCTGTTGTCCAGGCTGGAGTGCAGTGGCATGCGATCTCAGCTCACTGCAACCTCCGCCTCCTGGGTTCAAGCAGTTCTCTGCCTCAGCCTCCTGAGTAGCTGGGATTACAGATGGGGTTTCACCATCTTGGCCAAGCTTGTCTTGAACTCCTCACCTTGTGATACACCTGCCTTGGCCTCCCAAAGTGCTGAGATTACAGGCGTGAGCCACCACTCCTGGCCAAGGCTATATATTATCTACATTACATGATAAACATTGTACGACATGAGTATGTAGCATTTTATAAAAATATTCATTGACATCATCTCACAGCTTTTGATATGTTTCTTGTCATTAATTTCCAAGTAACTTATAATGCTATTTTTATTTGCTTTACAAACCAATAATTATTAGACATTTAAAAACATTTTTGAATGATTAAATTATTTTAGAGAGGGGATATATGCTTGTTTTTATATTAATTTTAGTTTAGTCACATTATCTCAGAAAAAAAGTATCCTGTATGACTTTCTGTTTCTGTATTTGAAATCCCAATTTGAAGATCTTTGTATTCTAACACAGGATGTTTAAATTGTATTATTTTTGTTTGAAAATAATGCATTTCAGGATTCATGGATTTTTCTCTTATTTTATGTATATCTGATGATTAAATCAACTTTGTTTAAGTAAATCTTATAATAACTCAATTTTTTATACACTTGAATGACTAATTTCTGAAAGAGTTGTGCTAAAATCACTATTCTTTTAAAATGGTTTATTTCTCCTTTTTTCTATCTGTTATTGCTTTATCAGTTTTTGAAGCGTGTTAGCATAACATCTCAATAAGTGAGCAATTTACTATATAATTGTTTGGCTATAAGTTTTGCCAAAACATCTTTCTTGGTTTCATTTTATACTTTTTACATTGAATTCTATTACATTTGGTAGCAATGTTGCCATTTATACTTGCTTTTTGTTATCACTTGTCTGTTATACTATTATATCTTCCAGTTTTAACGTTTCTATACCATTTAATTACATATGTAGCTGTAGCCATTCTGAGAGTTGCTATCGTTTAATAATATAATTTAAACCGTTTATATTTATTATAATGACTGAAATGTTTATACTTATTCATGACATTATATTGTTGGTTTTCTCTATACTGTTTTCCTCTCTTTGGCTATATTAGATGTGGCTAGCCAGATGCCTGATTAAGCTGAAAATCCAGGTAAAATCTATTTTAAATTCAGAGAGAGAAGTTCTAACCCCAACCAGCTGGAAAATGGTACATCTGTATGCAGTTCACTAAATGCTACATACTGCTGTATGGCATGAATTCTGCAGCACTTTATAAAAATGTGCCATTCTCATATACAAAGGTGAACTTACTGACCCTTCCATCTGTGAGACATGTGCTTTGAGCTGCTTTTGATATGTTGGTGAAGTGTTATATTGAGCCTTGGCATACATTTGTATTATAGCTTCTTGGGGTTAGAATTTAAAACTGTGGATATTCGACAGTTTTTTCTCTCTCCAGCTCTAAAAAGAATTATATTTTTAATATTTAATAATCTATATCTTTTGGTAACTTGAGCTATTTTGACTACATTAAGGTGATCGTAAATATGTTACCCAAACTGGAATGCTTTTGATCATGAAAAGTGACACTGTTAATAATTAATGCTGGATAAACACATATGAACTGGGACCATCTAGGGCAAAATGGAATATAGAGCTGTCCTAACCTTGCTAGTTAGAGGAAAGAGAACATAGGTATAACATAAATGAAAATTTGTACTGTCACCCCTTTACCCATAAAAATACTTACTAGGTAAGGTGGTAGCCAGAACATTCAGCCTGGGTTTAGAGGTTTGTGGGGCAGTAAGATTTGAATTAAAGAAGAGATTATGATGCTGTGGAATGGCTTAGGTGGGACACATTCAATCTCCTAGCCTACCCCATACACTTGAGTAGCTGTCAGGGTGAAACTGCAAACAGATCCCTTCAGAAAAGAACATACAAATCCAGATTTATCCATTTTGCACAATATTTTACTCATTTGTCTGTTATATACTTATTGTGGTCATGTTACTATTTTTCCCTTATCTGTATATTTTAATAATTATCCTATCTTGAATGACCTTGCTTGCCCAGTTTTTCTCTTTTCTCTGCTGTAAGCAACACAAAAGAAAATATTTCATTTTACTTGTATTTTCTGCTCTTAACTATATTTTGCATATTTAGATGTGAGAAAATGTAATGCTGTCAGGTCATTTCTTAAAGTACAGCCTTGTGTGATCCTAAAACATTAGTGAGATAGTTTAAGTTTCAGGTAAATGGTGGATGATTGTTGCAATCAGTATTACTCAATATATTAAGTCTACATTAGGTCTCAAAACCTTAGGTCTGCATTTGATTTTAGAGACATACATTATGGTGTGAGTCATTTTACTATAAATCAGGTAAAAAGTAGGTACATTTTGATGTTATACGAAACTGTATTTTTCTACCATAGCAGTTACTAAATATACAAATGATATCCTTCAATAAAGAAATGATAAAACTTTTAAATTCTTTTATGAATGTATTTTTATTATAATCTACATATACTGTTAATAGTTTTCTTATTTGATTAGAGGAAAATTTTTTGGGCTAAACTTTATTTTATTTTGAATAGTTTAGTGCCATTGAGCTTCTTTCTGTATGTATAACAAATTTAAAACATTTAATCCATTTTCTCCCTGATTGCGTTCTTTCCCAAAAGAACACAAGGCTGTTAACATAATTCCTTGGTCTGGAGATGTCAGAGGCTTCGCTCAAATTATTATATATCAACTTTCTTTGCTCACTCTTATTCTGTATAGTTTTCTTTTTGTAAATTACGTAGTATAGCTAGATTGGCTCCCTATAAATATATCTCATAGCACAAGAAATTTAAAATATTTCCAACAATGCCTGTTTTAAAAGCGATTTCAGCTGCACCTGTGCTTAAATCTGGCCACCTCTAGTTCAGAGCAATATTCAAAACACCAAAAGTCATTGATGAACTGGACATTACTACCCCATGTCTACAAAGGAAGAACATTAACTTAACATAGTGTGGTGTCTAGAAGAAAATGTACAGCCTCATAAAGTTTGAGGAGACCTTTTTATGTACTTTAAGCTTCAGTGTAATACCTTTATAAGACAGGTTCTGGAGAGAGGGGCAATGTTATCTTCTCAGGCTACCTAGTATTACAACACACTTTCGCTGTAGTAGTCAAACCTTTATTGAAAGCCAACCATATACCAAGCAGTATTCTGGGAATTCTGGAAAAATATAAAACTATGAAATAATTTGAGATCATATAATTATGTAATGAGTGAGAATACATTTAAGTGCTACAGTACTTCCAAGAAGGGAGAGTTTAGTACTTGATCAAGAAATTTAGACTGAATGTGAAGGTGACAGGAAATCATTGGGCAGAGAGGAAAAAAGAAGATAGGCTGGATAGAGAGGACTGCAGTGGAAGGACATGGCAAATAGCAATGCAGACGGGCATGACTAGACGTGCATTTGTGTTCACTAGAAATTACAGTTAATGGATTTGGATAGGGGTGTTTATTTGGAGTTCCTCGAGAACAAAACTAAAAAAATATATACATAATATGGTTTATAGAAGGCAGTCATGAAGGATTTTAACTGAGAAGGTTACATGAAACTATCTGTATTTTAGAAAGTTAAATATGACTATGCCATGTGCAAGCTAGATTGGAAGAAGCAGCTCAAGGATAGTAGCTAACAATATAGTTGTTAAGTTTTAGGAACTTTTGGGCATTTGATTTGGTCTGCTAGAAGAACATTATTGCAGAGAGGAAATGCATATTCCTTAGTGTCTCTGGGTTTGTTTGTTTGTTTGTTTGTTTGTTTGTGTGTTTTTCTGAGACACAATCTTGTTCTGTCTCCCAGGCTGAAGTGCAGTGGCGTGATCACAGCTCACTGCAGCCTTGAGCTCCTGGGCTCAAGTGATCCTCCTGCCTCAGCCTCCCAAGTAGGTGGGACCACAGGCGTGGGCCACCATGCCTGGCTAACTTTTTAAAAAAGATTTTTGTAGCGACAGGGCCTTGCCATGTTTCCCAGGCTAGTCTGGGTATTTTAAGTTCTCACTTTGGAGATTGATTGGTTTTATTGGTCCGCATAGGGATCATTTATTAGCAGTAGCTACAGGAGGTCCATCTCAATGTTATTAGGTTACATTTTCTCTACTGTAAGCAACATAAAAGAAAATATTTCATTTTATTTGTATTTTCTGCTCTTAACTATAATATTTTGCATATTTAGATGTGAGAAAATGTAATGCTGTCAGGTCATTTCTTAAAGTATGGCCTTGTGTGATCCTAAAACATTACTGAGATGGTTTAAGTTTCAGGTAAATGGTGGATGATTGTTACAATCAGTATTACTCAATATATTAAGTCTACATTAGGTCTTAAAATCTTAGGTCTGCATTTGATTTTAGAGACATATATTATGGTGTGAGTCATTTTTCTATAAATCAGGTAAAATGTAGGTACATTTTGATGTTATACGAAACTGTATTTTTCTACCGTAGCAGTTACTAAATATACAAATGATATCCTTCAAGAAAGAAATGATAAAACTGTTTTAAATTCTTTTATGAGTGTATTTTTATTATAATCTACATATACTGTTAATAGTTTTCTTATTCGATTAGAGGAAAATTTTTTGGGCTAAGTTTCCTATAAAAGGCAGATGTTTTTAAGAGTACAGATTGTGTATAATAATGAAATGTATATGTGCAAGTAACATTCTGATTTGTACTTTAATTGCTGTTTATATGCAGTGTGAATTAAGAATAAAACAGGGTGAGGTGAGGGAGGGAAGAAGGAATAAGGAATATAATTAGCATACTCAGTAGTTTGGAAATGTAGCTGTTTTAATTAACAGCTTTGTGGTGGCAAAACAAACGTGCTTTGGGAAAGCTAAGAATAACTAGGATTGTGGCATCCTCCTTGGGGAAAAGTTGTTTATAATCTTAATGTTGTATTTCCTTTTGTCTGACAGACAAAAGAAAACAAAGTATATGAAATATTTGTCAGAAGATATTTATATGTTCAGTTTTACCAATTTTATGCATTATTAAAAAGATATTTACTTATTAATTCAATTAAATGCCAAGCATACTACTTCTACTAATATTAACCTTTGTCTTTGTATCCTTCCAGAATTGCATTTATATATTTATAAGAATATAGAGTATATTTATTCATATTTTAAAAAAAGTGATCACATTGAAATCATGTTGTTTTGAAAATTGTCTTTTACTTAACTAGACATTAAGAATTTAGAATTGTTTACTTGCATGAATGGGTCTGATTGTCAGGTGATTTTTCAATTCAATATTTGTCCTTCCCTTTGTCTAAAATGGTCTTGATTTACATTTCTTAGCTCTAGGCGTGACTAGTAGATAGGGCTAGAAAACAGGCTTTCAGAGACTAAGACTCTCAAACAGATAAATAGATATACTAAATGAGACATGGGAAGTGCTGTTAAAGACATGCCAATGAAGATAGTAGGAGTACAAAGGAGGAGAAACTAACTTTGCCTCAGGGAGTGGTAAGGAACTGCAAGGACCTTCTGCTGAAAAGTCTACCCTCTTCAACCTGGTTTTTCACCTCTGCAGTTTGTTTTCTCTGTTTTCTCCTGTCTAATACTCACTCATCTGTGACCTTTTCCTTTATATTTTCTCTCACTTAATTGGCATTGGTCCACTTCTTTTAAATGAAAAAAGAAGATATTTAGAAATTACAAGGCATTTATGGTTTATTAAAATACGGAAAATGCTTTTTTTAGAATAAAAACTAACATAACACTTCCTAGTCTTTTGTCATAATCAAATAGATACGTTAAAATTGTATTAATTTTTAAAAATTTTCCCTATCTGCAAATATGTGGTGTCCATCACAATCTAAGTAAGACCATCTAAAAGTAAACCTTAATATAACATATTTTTTCATCTTTTCTTTAAAATAAATACATATGCAATATATTATTTGTTGTGGTTAAGTTAGAAAATACACAGAAGGCTGGGCATGGTGGCTCATGCCTGTAATCCTAGCATTCTGGGAGGCCAAGGCAGGCAGATCATGAGGTCAGGAGTTTGAGACCAGCCTGGCCAATATGGTGAAACCCTGTCTCTACTAAAAATACAAAAATTAGCTGGGCATGGTTGGGTGTGCCTGTAGACCCAGCTACTCGGGAGGCTGAGGCAGGAGAATCGCTTGAACCTGGGAAGCGGAGGTTGCAGTGAGCTGAGATTGCGCCACTGCACTCCAGCCTGGGTGAAAGAGCGAGACTCCATCTCAAAAAACAAACAAACAAAAACTAAATAAATAAAAGAAGTTATCAACCCCAAATTTCACTGCCATTATTTCACCATACGCTTTTCCTATCTTTTTTCCCCCTCTGGTATAAATATAAACATAGAAATACTAACAACAAACACATTTGCATAAAAATGGGTCAAACCATACGTATTGTTTTATATTCAGCTTTGTTCACTCTTTCAACAATCAAACATCTCACAATCAAATAAACATCTCATTAGTAATCGCACAGTTGTCTTCATTTTTAATGATAGTGTTGTAGGACTCTCTCCTTAGTTCAGCTAAAAGCCCGGGGGTCCTTGTCACATGGCCATGAAAAATTAGGCGTGCAGACAATTTGAAGGGTGAGCACAGCAGGGTTTATTGGACGAAAAGGAAAAAAAATACACAGTCACTCTCCACAAAGCCAGAGTTCTGCTAGTGCACTTCCTGCCTGGCAGACTGAACCCCTGTACCACCTAGGAAGAAGAGGGGCCAGCCTCCTCCCCTCTGCAAACAACACAAACTTCTGTGGCCCCATCCCAGTGTGTACTCCTCCCAGTGTGCAGCAGGTCAGTTGCAGTTTTTAGTTTTTCCTGGGAACCACCTTACACTTGGCTGTCTCAATAGCATAGTTTTCTACTCTATGACTATATAAAATTTCTGTAACCACTCCATATTTGGTTATGTTTCTAATCACTGACCACATTAATAACATCTTTGTCAAGACAGCTTTGCATGTATGTCGAATTTTCTCTTCAGGATAAATTACTAGACACAGAATCTCTTTGTCAAATGTTACGCACTTTTGAAGGTTCTTACTACACATTGTCGAATTGCCTCCCATGTTTTGCCTACGTATGTGCTGACTAGCTGTTAAAATACTGTTCTGTTGAAAGACATTTATGTATATATGTAATCTTTATATTATATACCAGAACCAAATTAAATAATTGAATTCTGTACAAAACATATATATTATTTTGATTCTTTTTCACAGTTAAATGGTCCCAATAACGATGAACATTCCTATACTTTGCTTCAGAGAGGAGTTTCTATCTTCACCTTGTAAAGTAAATTTCCCATCAAAATGCAAATCCATTGCTTGAATGGGTTTAATATTAGTGGATCTTTTTGGCTTTCCTATTTATGTGTTTACACCCACGCACAAACACACACATTTTTATATATCTATGTAATTTTTTTTTTTTTTTGAGACGGAGTCTCACTCTGTGGCCCAGGCTGGAGTCCAGTGGCACGATCTCGGCTCACTGCAAGCTTGACCTCCCGGGTTCACGCCATTCTCCTGCCTCAGCCTCCTGAGTAGCTGGGACTACAGGCGCCCACCACCATGCCCAGCTAGTTTTTTGTATTTTTAGTAGAGACAGGGTTTCACCGTGTTAGCCAGGATGGCCTCAATTTCCTGACCTCGTGATCTGCCCACCTCAGCCTCCCAAAGTGCTGGGATTACAGGCGTGAGCCATCATGCCCGGCCCATATATATGTAATTTTTAAAACATATATATATGCTGTTTCTGAAGGAATGAGCACTTACGACTTAACTAAAATATTTTTGAGGACTAATTTTCTTGAATGCATTTTTTCTGTCAATTACTTACCTTGTAAAATTTATTATTATGGCCTTTTAAAATGGAGCTTTTGTCTTACTTCAGTACTTTTATCTACTTATTCTATTTAACAATAAACTTACCAAAATATTATGATTACTTGTTCACTTTTATTGCTATACTTACACTTTTAGAAGTAACAGAATATAAAGAAATGGAATCTGAAGACCTAGTTTTGATTCCTTGATATTACACCTGCTGGCTTGTGACTTTAGACAAGTTGCTCAACTTCTTTGAGATTCATTTTGCCCATCCGTACCATGGAGTTAATAACACCTACCTCATTGTTTTGCCTTGAGAATCAAATGAAGTATGTTTGTACCTGGGGTTTGTAATCTGTAAAGGCCTTCACAAGATGCAGCCTGTTATCATTTGAACATTTCATATCCAGAATTACTTCCATTGTGTAAATTATTATGATTGGAAATTTGGTGTTAAGTATCACAGTTTTAAACATCACTACACTGAAATTTTAAAATGAAGTGTCATCTTTTCAAAATGCCCATTTTATCTTACAAATATTGTTTGCAAATAATTTTTCCCTTATTAACTTTTATTGTAGGTAAAAGATATATTTTATTGATGAATATTTTAAAAAGCATAAAGCCATTATATTTGAAGAACAATTTTTACATTCTTATTTCCTTTCTGAGGATGTAAGTGATGAATTCTTGATGAAATAGTATCATTATTGCTTACATACAGTGGATATATTTTCATTACTCTATAAATAAATTACTATATAAATATTTGTTTGAAACCAAATACGTCTTATGTGGGAATGAAGGCAGTTTGTTGTTCTTGGCTTCCCATCTCTGCCCAAAACCATTTCTTAATCTCTTAATTTCTAAATACAATAGTGTTTTTGAAGAAATATACAGGGAAGAGTGCTCAAAGAGTGAGTTGATTTGGAAGTGTTTATTTAGTCCTCAAAAACATGTGCAAAATATCAAGAAACTTTGTCATCTTCAAATCTGGAATCATTTTAGAAGATCTGCTTTGAAAATTAAGCTTCTAACACTAAGAAACTGGCTTATCCAACTATCTTGTTTCAAGGAAAATAGAGGAGTCTGGTTGGCTGAAATGAAATCTGGTTCATTATTCACTAGCCTTAGGGATAATCACATTTAGGGGAAAGGCTATAATTAGCTCAACTGTTGCCTTTTACCTCATGTGTGGCAAAATCTAATTGTTTCTTCTTTCCTTTTCCTTTTTTTGGTAAAGTCTCCTAATATTGTTCTCGACTTACAAATTTCAGATTTCCAAAATTTTAATAAGAAATAGAGTTGTTTACAATAATTATACAATATATATTGACATGAACATAAATTCAAAAATTTGTATCTTTAAAATTTATACTTTGGTGCTGTTGATTGAACTTCTCATTATACTCGGTTATTTATTGTACTATGGCTCTTTGTTCAACTGTGAGTAATGAAAAATATAATCTTACAGAGATCTCCAACATAAACAAATCTGTGCTTCTCTACCTTTGTTTGCCTTCTTACAGCCTCCAGAAAGGACTGGGTTTGGAAGTTTATTTTAATTAGAGTTTAAGAGTAATGAACATTACAGTCAAACATATGGACATCCCCAGAAGCATTTCTATAAGCACTATATTCATCTGCAGACTCACGCAAACCTCATCATCATATTAAAAATTCTTCCTGCTTAAGACCATTTTGCTTAGGCATGTGCAAGTTTCCTTAGTATTTTTTCTGATATTTCTGGTTTAAAATGTAAAGCAAAAGTTTTATCTTCTTTCCTTTTATGTATTTTTATATTTGCAGTAACCATTTTTCCAGAAGTATTTATCTTTCAGTTTTTTTGTTGTTTTTTTTTTTTTTTTTTTTTGCGACAGAGTCTCGCTCTGTCGCCCAGGCTGGAGTGCAGTGGCGCGATCTCTTTCAGGTTTTTTAATTGACCTTCATTATGAACATTCTAATATTTCTGCTATTATTTCAGGAGTGTTGAATAACTGGGAATTGTAATTCCTACAGTCTATGATTTTTAAAAATAGAGATGGTAATATAGAATATAATTTTATTCTGGTAATATGATTTTTTATACCCCGTGCGTAAGTATATCTTGTTTATATTTTGCATTCCTAATCCTTCATATTGATTTAGCCAACATTTCTCTTAGGAAACTAAGTATATTAATTGATTTACATGTTAATTAAAGTAATTTTCACTAGGGGTACTTACTGTGAAAATGGTAAAATTTATTTGCTGTGAAGCTTTCCCAATAGCCTAAGTGTGTACAAGAAATGTAGTAGGGAGCAGTCTGAGAATTCGGAAAGCCTTTCATGGAGGCTGTCAGACTTCCTTTTGCCCTGCAATTTCACATTATATGTGTTCTCCATGGTGCTATGACGTATGCCACAAATCTTGGGCTAGATTTGAAGATGAAGAATTATATCATATAAATCATCAGTTTGATAGAAGAGTTATACTCGAAGCACATCTTAATTATCTTTATATTATAATTATATGAATGAGGCAAGATTTGGAGATTTGCTATATTTACATAGATATAAATGGGGATACTATATTGATTTATACATTTTGGTGGGAAGAATATATATTTCTGTTAAAGTTACCAAAAGGTGTCTGGGTATGTCAGGGTGAGGTGTTAACCATCTAGCAGGGATACAGGTGTACCGAAGTAGTTATAAATGTGTATATTAAGTATATAAGTATGTACTAAGTACAGTAATAAAAATATTTTTAAAAAACTGTAGAAGGTGGAGGAAAGGATGTAGGGGGCAGAGCCTGGGATGCAAAGGCTTCCAGAAGAGAGGGCACTTCTGTTGTGCCCTATTAAAATGCATGGTAAGTACTATTAAAGCATTGAGGACAGGAGTGATGAGGAGGTGGGGAGTGAGCTTCTGGTGGGAGATAGGAGAATGATTATCAGAAGGTGGTGCATGATTGGGACTTTGGAGGATGGGTAGAATTCTGAAAGACATCAGTGGAGTAAAGGATATCTGGGTAGTCAAATAGCAGGAGCAAAGCCACAAATGTGAGAACATGCTGGACATTTCTGTAATACTCCTATTTGGCTGTGAAGTATGTAAGAGGGAGATAATGCTGGAAAAATAGGTAGAGAGACTGGATTGAGGGAAGCCTAAAATGTTAAACTGAGCTGCTGGACTCCCATTTGTAGGAAGTTTTTCAGCAGCAGTGCGTAGGATGGCTTAGAAGGTAGAAAGATTGGAAGCACAGCCATGTGCTGTGTGTCAGGAGGCAGTAATTGGATTCTAACAGTGAGGGGCAGATTTAATAAAGCCCTGAATGGGGCAGACAGTGACAGAAGTAATGGGAAGGTGGGAACAGATGCAAGAGGCATTGTGGATGAGGGATTGACAAGACTTGGCAATGCCTCACATAGGGAGGCGGACAGGGGAGGATTTCAGGATGAGCTGAGGTTTTGAGCCCATGCGATGTGGAGGAGGGTGGCACTGGGAACTGAGATAGCTATCACTGAGTAGGAACAGGATTGCGAATTGAATTAATGTGTTGAAAGGACATAGAGGTTGACATTTTCAGCAGTCACTAGGAATTAAGAGGCTAGAGTATAGGAGAACTCAGCTATTGAGTCCACCACACTGCTGGATAGTGCTGCCATGATAGGAAATTAATATTTTCAGGAACAAATGATTAAAGTTTTGAAAATGTGGCAAGGCCATCATCATCAATGCAATGCACACAAAAAAACTCGATTGACTAATCAGATGTCAGTCAAATCACTTAATCTTTCAACAGCTTAATTTTCTTAGTTATAAAATAGGAAAAACAGAACCAGTTGTGTATCCATCTCCTAAATTCCAGGATTGTATTAAAGCTATTGCTTTGGTAAAAAATATGTAATATGCAGCTACATATATATATATATATCTATACATATACACGTGCACACACACATATATACATATATACACATATATATTAGTTTATTATATTGAGAGAAATCAAGAAAGAAAAAAATACAGTTAATGTTTTACTTTCTTTAATTGTACATTGTAAGATATTACAGATACAAAAATTTTTAAAAAGAATTAATTTTTATTGGGCTCTTATTCTGTGATAGGCACAATTCTATGTACTGTTCAAATGTTAATTTAGTCTTTTAATTAACACCAAGACATTGTATTATTTCCATTTTACAGGTGAGGAAACCAAGGCTCAGAGAAATTAAATGACATTTATAAAGGTAGGATTTGAACGCAGGCACACAGACTCCAGAGCCAAGGCACCTAAACATTAGTTCATGCTGCCTCACACCGAGTAGACATCTGCTTCTGAGCAGGCTTCATTGTGCCATTGCATTTGTGTTAGTGTGGACTTCCCTGGTATTCTGATTTCTAAAACTCTTGCAGCCCAGGTGTACTGTCTTTGCTTTAATGCACATTGCATTTCTTTGCTCTGAAGGTAAATTGGTTGAGGGCTGGTGTCATATATTATATAGAAAATTACATGGCATAGAGAGAGAGCACAGGCTTTGCATTTAGTCCAAATGCTTGCTTTAAATGGAAGCATCTGTCTTGTTGACTATGAGACCTTGGGAAAGTATCTTACCACCCTGAATCCCGGTTCTCATCTGTAAACACTGAGTTATAGAGAGTTAAATCACATAATAGATATAAAAAGCCTACAGCATCTGGCTCCTAAAAGTCAAGCACCAGGGCTGACTTATCCCTTCAGCACAGTAGGCACAGCGTTGAGCAGTGGTCCCCAACCTTCTGGCACCAGGGACTAGTTTTGTGGAAGACAACTTTTTTCCATGGGGTTTGGGAGTAGGGGATGTTTTCCGGATGATCATCAGGCATTAGATTCTCATCAGGAGCATGCAACCTGGATCCCTCACATGTGCAGTTCACAATAGGGTTAGTGCTCCTATGAAAATCTAATGCCGCCGGGGATCTGACAGGAGGAGGAGGTCAGGTGGTAAGGCTTACTGGCCATTCATCTTCTGCTGTGTGGCTGGGTTCCTAACCAGGGTACTGGGGTTGGGGACCCCTGGTGTAGATAAGCCACAATACTTTTAGGAACCCACAAAAATGTTTTAGTCCAAAACAGTATTTTTTTTAATATCAGAAGGGAAAAAACAAACTTTCAGGTTGAATAAATTGTTGAATATATGATATTATTATATTAATCTTCATGCCAATACAATTGTAAAATATAATTTTCTTATTTTTTTTTTAATGGAGGAAGGGGCCCATAGTGGCAAAAAGTACCTCAGGGCTGTGAAAGTCATAACTTAGCACTGGAAATCACTCCTTACTTAGGTTCTTTAAACCTCTTCTGGTGTCTACGTCATAATGTTTTCCTCATGCATTTTGTTGATTCATTAGCCAACTAATTCCTAGCTTATGTCAATTAAAATAAAACTGACATTTGTTCCCTCATACAATAAGATTTTTCTAATATCCCCTTCCTAAATAGTTAATTTCCTTTTCTGGGTTACTTTTGTACCATGTGATTAAGCATCTCACACCATATATAAACTATTTACATGTCTATTTCTCCTCCTTGATGCTCAAAGCTTCTTGAGAACACGGATCATGTCGTAGTGATGCAGGACTTCTGCTCCTTAGTTCAGCTAAATCTGATTTCTTGTCTCATGACCAGGAAAAATTAGGCATGTGGACACATTGAAGGGTGAGGAGGGCAGAATTTATTAAGTGAAAGGAAAGCTCTCAGCAAAGAAAGGGGTCCTGTAAAGCAGGTTTGCCCCTCACAGTGAAGTACCAGCACATGAGCTGAAGAGGCCAGGCTCCTCCCTTGCATGAGGCACAAATTCCTGGTGGCTCCACCCTATCCTGAGGTACTTTTTGCACATGCAGGCCCTTAGTCTGAGCCACATTGATTTATGTCCCTTACTGCTCATGTGTTAAGGGATGGACTTTTTCACCGTGGGCATGTTTAGTCAAACCCTCTGTGCACAATGACCCAGGTGGGTCGGAACCTCTGGGGACCTATCTGCCTAGGTATTTGGCTGTCTTCTTGCCTCTATCAGTAGCCACTGCTATGTCCTCAGTAACTAGCAGAATACATGACACATAGAAAGTCAGTCATGAAAGGTGAATTAAATTGATTCTGTTTGGAACACTGACATTGTATTGCCAGCCATAGGCTAATTGGTGTTTGTAAATGTGCTTTGTAACTAAGATTTCACCTACAACTTTATATATCTGAAGTGAAAAATTGTCATCTATCCTGCAATATTATCTCCTCTTTATAAGTTTTCTATACTGTTCAGCATTCTTCTCTACCAGCCCAATTATTTCTTAAAAATTGAAAAGTTAGTTTGTCAAGACTTCCTCCCTCCCTTGCTAAATTAATTTAATTAACAAAGGACCTGTCAAAATAGCCAAGGCCTTTGATATCTGCATGTATGGATTCCAGTATTATAAATGATTCTGTGTCCCACTGACCTAATGGGAATACAGTGTAAGGGTAAGAAATGAGCCTTAATTCCTCAGTACCAAAGAGAGACCAGCATTACCCAATTACATCTGGGAGACAATAAATATCACCACTAGGATTTAAGTATATAGCTTTATGGATGGAGCAGAACACATAATAAATTATTAGCAAATGGGTTGCTGACTAGTTTGCACCATATAGTTGGTTTTTTTTAAGAGACTGTAAAGTGTTACTTTGTTTTTCATTTATTTTTATCTCTCCCATTCTCTGATTTATAACTTTCTCAGGCTTGAAGAGTTTTTACATCTTAATAGCTTGTTATATACAGAAAAGTGAAGCACTAGAGTGGGGAGGAACTGTGTGCAGTTTGGACGATTGTGGATGATGGTACCAATTACATCACAGAAGTTGGAGGAAAGAGTAATTTTTGTTCTTACTCAAGTCTGGTAGTGCACAATAGCCTGTAACAGGGCTGGCTACTGGTAGAGATTATTTTTCATTCTTAATATCTCTGAAAAAGAGAAGTGGCTGGATTTAGCTGAGGAAAATCAATGTATGCTCATGTATAGAGATTGAAGGTTCACAATTTTGGCATGGTCTAATACTTGGAATTTCATTTTTATTAAATAGGTTCTTCTAAAGTTGTTCAAATTCTTAATTATAAAGGAAGGATGGTTGGTAAGAAAAATGGGTAATGATTAACTTGATGTGAAGTTTTAGGGGATGATTTTCTCACTTTAGTAATAACAATGACAGTACCTATTATAGACATGACATTTTTCAATGTTTTCACAGGCATTATTTCTTTTGATGCTCTAACAGGAGAGTATTATTGTCATCAATATTTCACAGATGAGGAAATTGAGCTACATGGACTTTAAGTGATTTAGACAAGATCTTATACTTAGTAACTGGCAGTATTAGGACCAATCTGGGTATTATTCTTATTTAAAATCTCATATTATTCATGCCTTCCTTGCTTCTAAGCTCTTTAGTTCGGTAAGATCTAACCACAGGCCGGCCTCCTGCTACAATTGGAAGGCAATTCAAAACAACCTTTCTCTGACCCTTTCCAATCTCGCTTCCCTCAGATTCCTTATTCACCTTCATTGGCCACTTGGACCTTAATCGATGCTTTTGCTCCCTCTGACTTGGGTGTTACATGTGGTCTCTCCCTTATTTGGGTTTGGTCTGAAAACATATTTGTCTTATTTTGTCAAATTAACTACTCAATTGTATACCAGTACAGCAGGAAGTTTAGTTTCTCCTTCATAAGGTTTTTCCTCTTCTCCTTAATTATTCAAGAATGCTGAAGTTTGCTAAATCCAAAGGAACCATTCTGCCTTCTAACTGCCAAGCAGAGAGCAAATTTCAGTTGAGCCATTGGCTGCTACTATTGCTTCCAACTGTCACACAGTGTTGCTATGGTATATTTATCTTGCACAGTACCATAGCTAACATTTATTCACTATTGATTTTTTTGCTCTTGTGGGTATAGGTCCCTTATTATCTTACAGGCATACTCCACATTGAGTGCCATGATTGTAAGTCTTTTAATTCACATTTCCAGGTCCAATCATTATTTCCCAAACTAGGATAGCATTGTGACAGGTGGCTGAGTTTAGAAGGGCTGTCTGCAAAAGCCTCAGGCTGGAATCATCTCTCATCCTCAAAAACATCCGTATGTCTAAACCCAAGATTCCAGTTGGTATTCTCCCTTTCCTTAAGGCATTTTATTTCAGTATTTTGTTGCTCTTTCCTCCAACAGGGATTTGGAAGAGGTCATCCTTATCCATCTTGACAGGTCTCCTAAAGTTTAAATTTTAGGGAGCAAGATCAGAGTCTTTTTTCCAGGAGGATCAAGGATCTCAGCAAATAACATCTTTGGTTGTCTTCCAAATTCTTTTTCTCGCTTCTTCAAGGAAGAAGATCCCCTCATACTTCATATTCACATGACTAAGAAGATGCCTTCAAGGGGCAGGAAAATAAATGTCTTTATGTATGGAAAGACTGGCACAATTTTAAAATAAATGCCCACTGGGCATTTTACTTAATCTCTTTGAACATGCCTACATCACACTTACGTTCGCATAATGCTCTACACAGTTTGCACTTGTATATTTGACTCTTACAAAATGCAGTGAAGTAGCTGTAACACTTTAATCTCTTCAATTCTAGGTAGAAAGATTAAAACCTATGAAGTTAGACTTGTTCCAGATAGCTAGTAAAGGGATATATTGGTTTCCTGGGGCTGTTGTAACAAAGTACCACAAACTAGGTGGCATAAACGACAGAAGTGTATTGTTTCACCGCTTTGGAGGAGTCCGAAATCAAGGTGTTGGCAGATTTGGTTCCTTCTGAGAGCTGTGAGGGAGAATCTGTTCCATGCTGGTCCCCTTGCGCCTGGTAGCCTGAGGAGTTCCTTTGGCTCGTAGATGGTGTTCTCCCTATACTGTAACACAGTCTTCCCTCTATACCTGCTCAGATGTCCAAATGTCCCCTTTTTGTAAGAACATCAGTCATATTGGATTAGGACCCATTCTAATGACCTCATTTTAACATGATCATTGGCAAAGACATTATTTCTGAATAAGGTCCCACTCATAGGTGCTGATGGTTAGGACTTCAGTATCTTTTATGGGCAACAAAGTTCAACCCACACTATAAGTTAGGTTTTCTAACCCTAACTGTCACAGGATTTTCACTATATACTGGAGTCTCTTGTAATCTAAAATTTTTTCAATCACTATTAAAGCATTTATTAGGAATATACTTAATCGTTATTGATTTAATGGCTCCTGATTCTTTTACAGGATTTGTTTGTTGTTTTTAAAATTTCTTTTTAAAGAATTCTTAACTGAATCTTGACTTATTGTTTTATGATAATCAATTTTCTAAGAATTACTTCTCAAAATCCTTGAGATACATTAAAAAAAAAATGGTTAGGCTTTTAAAGAAAAGCAAATAGAGATGTAATACCTGTTAGGAAATGCAGATTATAATTGTAATGTAAATGTAATTATACGTGTAAAATTTTTTGTGTCTAGTAATATTACCCAGGGATAATAGAATGAAAAATTTATTCACTGTTGCTTGGTTGCTCTTGTGTATATAAATCCCCTTTCAGCTCACAGGGATACCCTATGTGTAAAGAATTTTAAAGTTGTAAAATAGAATGGGCACTTGTTACTATTTATAAGCATGGCATGGAATAATACTGAGATGTTTCCTACATTTGAAAAAAATGAATTTAACTGTCATTATCTTTTCTATATCCATTTAATATCCATTAGTACAGTAGTTTGAAAAGGGGGCTTTAGAGTAAGAAAAACAAAGTGGCTGCATCTCAACTCTGCTACTATTGTATGATTGACCTTTAGCAAGTAATTTAACTTCCAAGTTTTAGGGTTTTTTAATGTCTAAAATTGAGATAATAAGACCATTTTCCTCATAGGATTTTTGGGAATATTGTCTAAGAAATATATGCAGCATGCCTATAACAATTCCAGGTACTTCGTGAGCAGATGATATACATCAACGATATTGTCACCACCAGTTAAATTAATTAGTTCCATCGAAATTGTAATTACTATTTTACCCTATTAAATTAAAACCCTGAGCCTGAAAAGCAGGAGTTGCTGGGATTCTGTGCTTACAGCAATATTAGAAACATAGTTGGCAATAAATTATTATTGTTTTATGTCAGAGATTGGAACTATGAGTCTAATGGGCCTATTGTTTTCAATAGGTTTTTCTGTACCAATAGCAATTTTAATTAAGTTAGAACCTATCCAGAAACTCCTGAGATTAATTTTTTTTTTTTTTTTGTGATTTGGCTGTTGATTTTTGCTTTTCTTTTTTAGCACCAGATATCCTTTCTTGTGTTTTTGTCCCCAAGGCTTTTCGTTATTTGTTAGAGTGACTTCATTTTGTGGTATTATCTACTTTTATTTTCAAGTGCTAATTTATTAACTTAAAAATGCATAAAGATAAACTTTTGTTATATAAGTAACACATTTGCATGTGGGAAGAAATGGATGAGTACACACACACACAATTCAAGGCACCCATAGTCCTACAGTCCAAACACATGTGATTCAAGGCACAGATAGTCTTACACCTCACACAGCATCAGTGTTTGTTAATGTCATCTTTCAACTTTTACACTATGTTTTGGTAAACTGAATTTCGTCTGGATTGAAACTCTCTTCTACATAGCTAACCCCTTTGGTTTCAACAATGTGCAGGAAAGAGAGCTCAGCAGCAAGCAGAGTCAATAGGGGTTCAAACATCTCTTTTCCAGCCCTGGGTTCCTTTCAATGTAAAGGTGGCATCCAACAGGACTGCTGAAGTAGCATGAATTCACAAATGGAAATTGATTTCTATCCTCTACTATTGTCAACTGGAGAGAAACAAGCCGTGAGGCATCTAAGAAGTTTTTCAGCTTAGAAGGAGAGTAACCTAAGTTTATTCCTCGTGATTTTACCATTTGTCTACTGCCTGTCACTGTCTCCAACTCTATTCTCATCTCTCTTCCAAACTGGAGTTAGTGACAATTTACTTCATTAGCATCTGTCTCTCCTTTTGTACAACTAAAGGTTCAAAATCCCTTATCTGTAATTCTGAAATTTGGTTTTCAGAAACCAAAAAACTCTACCAAAACTTAACTAATATAAAGTTATTTATAGTAATTATTTGTCATATTTTTATGTGAACATCAATGTTTGGCTGCCAAAATACAAATGCGCTTGATCATAGGTCATTGTCTCAGATTCCACTGAGGGTTATGCAGCATGTGATATATGAGCTAGATTATCTTCATAAAATCCAAACAGTCTGAATCTAAAACATAATTGGCCCTAAAGATGTTGAATAAGAGTTGAGAACTTGTATTAGCATAGGGAGGTAGCCAACGAATAGTGTTGTAAGGAGAAAAGACCCAGAAAGGCAGTTATGTCTCAACTGCACTGTGATTTTATGAACTCTAATTCTGTTCTGGACTCACACTGCACTTGTAATAACGAAGATGCAAAGCACCTGCAGCCTCCTCCTCTTTATTCCATCCATTTCTCACCATGTCTTGCAGACCAAGGCATGTTTCCTGAATTCCTAGACTTAATGCTTTCTGTTTCCATTAACGATACTTAATACATTTCCTTCTTCAAATAAAATAGATTTCCTTTGTGATAACACTACATGACGGTCAGGCTAGAATGATCCTTTGCTGGAGCCACTTTATGAATCGTATCTATTTGTGAGATTGTAACCCAAAAAATTCCATGCCATCGTTTTGTCTCTGAATTGAGAAGAATCCCAAGAAGGGCAAATGTCACACTTAAAGGCTATGGAAAGAGAAGTAAAGGAAGGACTGGAGAAGAAAACAAAAGAAAGGAGGAGATTCATTTTTCCATAGTGGATAGCTACTTGAATTATTTTTAATTATTGTGGTTAAATCTACCAGGAAAAGGCCAGGTGCGGTGGCTCACACCTGTAATCCCAGCACTTTGGGAGGCCGAGGTGGGCAGATCACCTGAGGTCAGGAGTTTGACATCAGCCTGGCCAACATGGTGAAACCACGTCTCTACTAAAAATACAAAAAAATTAGCCGGGCATGGTGGCAGGCACCTCTAATCCTAGCTACTTGGGAGGCTGAGGCAGGAGAATCACTTGAACCTGGGTGGCGGAGGTTGCAATGAGCTGACATTGCGCCGTTGCACTCCAACCTGGGCAACAAGAATGGAACTCCGTCTCAAAAAATAAATAAATTAATTAAGTTACCAGGAAAACATTTACTAATTGTGTATTATGTTTCCCCCTACAACTACTGTGAGTAATCTGCACTTTTATTTCTCTTTTGGCCCATAAGTTTTACATTAATCCTATTTTGCTATTTACTGAATAAAGGGAATTGAAAAAAAGGCATTTCTCATTCCAAGTTGGCCCTACAATGCCACTTGTAAAAACTCAGGCCCCAGTGAAGATTGAGGTCAGGATAAGCCAGGCTAACAGATCTTTCTGGATTTCACTTTCCATCTCATTCATTCATTCATTCATTTATTCATTTAACTGATACTTATTGATTACTGAGGATGTGCCAGGACTGTACTGGGTGCTGCAATAGTAGTGGATGAAACAGTAAGGTCGCTATTCTCATGGAGTATGACTATTGGGAGGATGAGGGGAGAGTGACAAGTGTCAGTAAACAGTAAATCAGTGAACAAGTATTTGTATTATATAACTTTAAACAGTGAACGGGGCTGCAGGAAAAATTGAATGGATAATTGGGCAGAGGGACTGGAGGATAGGTACGGTTTTAGATAGAATGATCAAGGAAGATTTCTCTAAGGAGGTAGGATTAGAGCTGAGAAAGAGACAGATCTAAGGGATATATTCCGAAAACAGGGATAGAAAATACTACTACCCTCAGAAAAGAATAAGTTAATTCTGCCCAATGGCAGTGAGGGGGCCAGTGTGTAAGGTACAGAGAATTGAAGGACAGGGGAACTTGGTGAGGTTTGGGGGTTTGGTGGGGTCTATGTGCCACAGAAAGCTGATTTTGTTCTTATCACAATGGGAAGCCATTAGAGGCTTTGAAGCACATGAATCAACATATTCTTATTTATAAAGGCCATTCTGGGGAAAAGAGTGAAAGAAGGAAAATAAATTAAGAGACTTTCCAAGAAGTGAGAGACATTGGTGGTTTGAACTGTAACATTAGAAACAGAGAGAGTCATAACATTAGAAACAGAGAGAAGTTAGAGGATTCAAAATACAAAATTGAGCTGCGAGTAGTTGCTGTTGTATTGATGTTGGGATGAGCAAAGAGATGAATCCAGGATAGTTTCTGGTTTTGGGATCTGAACAAATGGGAAGGTTATGCTGCCACTTACTGAGGCAGGGAGGACTTATTAGCAGACTAGCCAGTTTGATGTGTATTCGGGGGTACTGTGGGGAAGTAAAGGTCACCTCTTTCCCCTTTTGTGTCCTTAGTGCTTTGTGGTGACTCAGGAAGTTAGAGTGTGTACTTTTTTCAGGTGATCTTTCATGAGCTTCCTACTCTGAACTTCATTGACTTTGATTTCCATTGCAACCTAATTTTTGAAATACCAAATAGGAGTATCATTCTTTTCCCTGCAAAAATACTTATGTATATGAAGATTACACAAATGGCCAGTTCTCAGTAAATCATGTGTTCAAAGTTGTGGTTCCATATGAAGTGATGGGTTTATGTGGAAACAGACATCCTCATCTTGCTTCATCTGCTGTGTAATCATTTACTCATGCAGATAACAGGACTATCTGGTGTCATGGGCTATGGGACAGAATGAAGCTCCATTTTCTACAATGGAGAGAAAATCCCAAGAATCAGTATTTTCATACACGAAATTAACCAGCAAAAATCTTCAAGAACTTAATCCCTTTCCAGTGAATGATTAATACATTTTTTGTTCTTGTTTTCTCTTATTTTGTAGTCAAAAGCTCATGTATACTGCAGGGTTTTATAACACTCTCTGTCTTTAAATTTAAAGCAGCAATAAGCAGACATGTTCTGTAACCAGATCCAAATGTTCTGGTCCCTGCTTTAAGTTGAGAAAATCTGATTTGGCAAACAAATAAATGAGCAACAAGAACAGCAAAACAAACTTGACAAAATGGGTCATTTAGTTTGGAAAGGGGTTTATTGTAGAATGCTTTTAAATAATAAACAACATTAAAAGATTTAAACTATAATTTCATAAACGATTTTGCAGAGACACATTTATTTCATCTAACATTGACCTTCTGTAATGTGTTGAATCTAAATTCTTAAGTTAATGCATAAAGTAGCCTGGGGATTTTTACTTCATTTTCAAAGAAAACACAATATAATCTTTCATTTCATTTTCCTCAATGAATAAAATATTTGTCACTCTGTGTTATAATGTGAGCGCTTCTAGTAATTTTTCATTTTTACCTGAGGTTTCTTTTTTACCCACTACTAAGTTCATAAGGTCAGCAATAATGTTGGGATAAAATTCATAAATAGTTATTCTTTGAATGGTGAAAATGTGTTTTATTCATGAGTAAGTATAGTGTTTGTTTGTTGCTGATATTGTATTTGGGTTGAAATACATATTTTCTTTTTACTATCATCTATTTTAAATAATTCTGGAAATACAGTATGACAGATTTTAATCAGTAAAGCCTAGCATTGTTTGAGGGTTTTTTTTCTCTTTTCAAGATAGTGTATATGAAAGCATACGTCAATAATAATAAAAGTTGAATTCAGATGAAAATGCTTTGAAAATGGTCAATGTATGCAAATGTAAGGTATTTTTATTATTGTTGTTGTTATTCTTTGTCATTATTAAGGTATACTAGATAATGATGTTAGCTTGGTTTATAATTCAAGCATTAGGTAATAAAGACAAGGTACAGTTAATTCTGCATTGGAGACTCATATTAACAAACATTTTGATAAGTCTATTTTAGTCATTTCATAGAGGGCTTTGCTGGAATTGTATTGCTTCAAATACTTGTTTTTCAGTACTCTTACATTCTTGGAATACTTGCATTTAGATTTTTGATAAGAGGCAGTATATTGTATGGTGGTTAAGAATGTGGTCTATACCTATGGTGTCAAACTACCTGCATTCAAATACCACCGAAGCCACTTATTATCTGCAAGAGCTTGGACAAGTCATATAGCCATTTTATACCTGTGTTTCCTTATCTGTGAAATGACAATAATAATAGCATTCAGTTTTGATGATCATAAATGTACTAGTTTCCCAGATGTAAAACATTAGAAGAATACCTGGCGTGTGTAAAAAATAAATGTCAGCAATTATTATTTCTTACAGTAGCCTGGTAAAAATTCAAGTTTACTGGTTATTAAATTGCATTGATTCTGTTTGGGGTCTTCTTCATTATGTTCAGAGATCAGCAATGCCCTGAGGTTTTTGGTTTTTTTTTTGGCAGGGGGTCATATTTGTCTGATTATATCTCATAATCAAATAGAAACACTAAAATACATAATTCAAAACAAAGATTTGATCTTCAAAAGGGAAAGACAAAGCACCATCTCAAATTTGCTGTACCGAAGGGCCTGGCTCAGTGCCTGACACACGGTAGGTTCTCTGCAGACCTGGGTCCACCCATGGATTATCTCTGCCCAGGATTCTGACCCATAAAAGGAAGGGCATTCTTTCCACATTCTTGGTAAATCTGTGTAGGATTCTTATCTTAAATGTAACCTTTAGCCTTAGGAGACTCAGAAACTTTGAAACTATAGTATTATGACTGAAATATTAAGCTTTTTAAAAACACATATTTTAGTTCATTTAGCTGTCTAATATTTTCTCTGTTCTTAAATTTGCAACCTTTTAAAATGTATGATTTTAAATTACATAGTGGATTATTCAGGTGCTCATCTAACATTTAAAATGTAAACAGTGCAAATTTTTCTAAAAGGCAAGAAGCAGGGGATTATCATATGTGAAAGGAAGTAGAAATATGGTCTTTTTATTCTTGCTCGCCTAGATTTTGCAGTTTTAATCAAATTGGCACTTAAAAATACTGGGCTCTATCTGTTAAGAACTGTTTGTTGTTTATAGAGATTTTTAGGTGCAAATTATCTAGCCAGATGTTTAAACACCAAAGGGAAACATGTTAAATACAATTAACCCAGTCTTCATTTATCAAGTAGTTAATTCTCAGCAGTAGGCCACAAAATCAGTCTTTTGATCCCAATAATATATATAGGTATAACTATTTAGATAACATAAAATGAAAGTTACAAAGCCTTATTTTGAAACTCTTTAAGCTTGGCCAAATTAGGGAACATTTTATTCATTATAGGTGGCTTCCCAAATTTTGGTTACCGATTGCCTTTGACATTGCCTTTAGCACAATTGTAGACTTTGTGGATACTGGAACAGATATAATATTGTACTGTAATTTCCCACCAGGTAAATCACAGAATTATTATGGGAATATGAAAATATCTGAGAACAGGGACAGGGTGGGGGTGTGTGGGATACATACACATATGCACACAGTATAAAAATAAGATTGCAAAATGTTGCATCATTTTAGTTGCTCAACTGCAGCTCAACTCAACTCTTGCATAGTCCCCTATAACATTGTGTTAGTGTGGAACTTAGGTACATTTTAGTATGTTTCATATGCTATGAGGTAGGAGCTCGCTAAAACAATAGTCTTATGATCTATAAAGTTCTTAAAACTCATCTGATTATGGTGAATTTTTAAACATTTTGCGTAATTTTTTAAATTCTAAAAGTATTATGAAATTACAGAAGGTTTGGGTTTGGGAAACAAAGGGAGGAAAAAAATCAGCTACTACTTAACAAAAATCATTTGTACCTTACTCTATATCTAAATCTGTATCTACATCCCATTGTACTTTCAGATTTGTACTTTATTTCTTCTATGCATCTACAGTGAAGTTTTAAATATTCTAGGCTCCATGTATAAAGGCTCTGAGTTCTTCAGTATTCCTGAGGAGGAGCTTAAAAATATTGTGATTTTTATAAGTCTCATTAGACACCTAGGAAATCGTTCCAAAACATTAATTTTGAGCCAAATTTCTAATAGGGTATTAAAAACAGAGGTATAGTGGAAATTGTATTAAATAAGAATCAGGAGTTTATGTTCAAGTCCCAGTTCTGACAACATGAGTTCTATCAGTTGAAGTATGTTTGCGATACATGAATATATATGAGAAATACACATATACAGTCAAGAGAATAAGCAATGATTCATACGCTTTCCCCAGAAACATGCTCTATGCTTAAACAAGATTTATGGACTTGTTTTCTTGGGCTTGCATTTCCCTGTGAGAGAGTATTTTACGGTGGGCTGGAAGGTGCTTCTGTTTCTCTTGGTTAACATATATGGGGAGCAACAGAAGGTAACAGGAATGATTGAGAGGGAGACAAAGAGACCTTGGGAAGTGTGGATGAGAGCAGTGGGGAGGAAGAAAGAAGGGTAAGGATCCAATTATTTATTTGACATCTATTTGCAACTCTATTAACTATGGAGATAAAAAGAGAGATGGGTATTAAGAAGACAAAACACAGTGGAGATTTTAGCTACCCCCAGTGTTTTCCTCTGGCTCACTGACTTCCAGTTATCCTCTTTCTTTGCTTATTGTTACTTGTTTTTGGATATCAAAGAGAGTATCCTAAAATAACTTTGATACAGTTAATGATCTTAGTGGAATGACAGGATTTTTAAGAAAGAACAAAGAGCATTCCATTTGTATTATAGAACAATTAAATAAAAATCCACTTGCAGCCATAAGTTGCAAAGTTTTAAACATATGTCATCTTATCTAGCTCATTTTTACCTCATCTGCCTATTATTCTAAGTCTCCCTTAATAAACAAAGTAAGATTTCCTTCTTACTCTAATATTTGAGATCTAAGTACAATCCAAATGTCAGAGTTTATTGTTGTTGTTGTTGTTATTATTTCCACCATGGAGACCTCCGATTTTCAAATAAAATATTTATATAAATTTTACTCAACACAAATTAGTTTACTTTTCATGCCGTCTCCACAAGTGAGGAAGTAGAGTAGTTAAGAGTCATAAATTCGGAGCCTGAGTTTTGGGGTTTGATCTAACTCCACACCTAACTAACTGCGTGACCTTGAGCAAATTACTTCAACCTTCTGCCCTTTCATTTCTTTGTCTATAAAATGAGGATAATTATAGTAATTTTCTCATAATGCTGTTATGAGGCTTAAATTAGTTAACTTGGGCTAAGTGCTTAAAACAGTACTTAGAACACATAGCTCTTCATATTTCAGTGGTTCTCCACGTTAGTGACACATTAGAATCACCTGGGGAGTTGGTGCTCACCTCACCCATTAAATCAGAATCTTTGGGGGTGGGGCCCAGTACTGGGAGTTATTAAAATTGCTCAGGTGATTCCAATGAGCAGCCAGCGTTGGAAATGATGGCCGTAAATGGTTGTAATTATCCTGCTGACTAAATTATAAACTTCCTGAGGGCAGGGAGTCCATTACTTCTTTTTATACATCCTTCCTAGTGCAGCTAGCACAGTGCCTTACTTGTAACTAATGCTCATTAAATACTATCAATGAAAGAAAACATGTTGATGATATTTTAGATGTGTAAAGACCTTGCAGAACCACAGAGGTGCTAATTTTAAGCATTAATTATTCATTCCCTCATTTATTCATTTATATGTGCTACACACTTTGGAGTCTTGATGCTAAACACTGCAGGTGTATATGATTTGAAAATGCAATCCCTGTTCCAAAGAGTTTATAATTTAGTATGAATAAATGCATACATGACTTTAATAGAAGGGAAACTAACCATGTATAAGTGCTGTGTTACAATTTGGGTTCCCTTGGAGGCTGTCTCTAAGATGGAGCATGCAGAGGGTTTGTTTGGAAGTGCTCTTGAGAATAACACCTCTGTGTGTGCTGGGGAAAGGGAAGGCTATGGAACCACTGAAATATGAAATAATTGGACAGGGAAAGAAGTTAGGTTTTGATGCATTCCAAGTGAAGTTTTCAGCTAACCCCACAGGAGCTCTGGGGCTGGGGTGACTCTTCAGAGTCTTAAGTTGGGCTGAAGGGGGCCAGGTTTTTATTCCTGCATATTGATCAGTGCTTGGATACAGCTGTCACTGGAAGTAGTGACCTTGGATGAGGCATGTTTCTTTAGCAGAAGCAATTCCCAGATACAAGTGACAGCTCAGGGTGTCCTCTGGCAGTTCTCCCCCAGATAGGGGAATAAGTCCTTCATTCCTAAAGGAGGATTCGAGTGGAGTGTCATAGCATCCATCACATGCAACAAGAGATAAACGAACAAAAAAAATTATCCTGGCTAAAAGAAGAGAGATCACATTTATTTAGATGGGGAGGATAAGAGTTAGGGTGAATTGGGAATTACTTTTTCAAATGGATGCCATTACAATTTGACATTTAAGGATGGGTGAGATTTCAAGGGGCTGAAATGAGGTGCAAGGTGTTCCCGGTATAGGAAACAACAGAAGTAATGGTGGGGAGGCATGAAGTATAGATTTGTGGAGAAGCCCATGGGTCTAGAAGCTCAGGCTAAGCAGCTTAGGCATAATTTGGTTGACTTTCAGGAGCAGGGAAGAATATGTGCCAGTGTGTATTAGAAAGATTAGCCTGGTAGCAATATGGAGACATAGGTGGGGCAGAGCTTGCAATCAGGCAGATTAGGTAACAAGCCGATGAAAGAAACTACACTAAGAATCAATGCAAGAAGAAAATGCATGAGATAGGCAGGAAAGCAGAGAACTGCAAAGAGCTGGGTGGATGCAGGAGGCAGTGTAGATGTACGTGGGACAGGTATGACAGCAGACTAAATATTTCTATGTATGTAAGGTGGTGTGAGTGGTCAGTCACCAGGGGATAGCCTAGTGAAGAGAGGCACAGTGATAAGAGAGCCAGAAAGAGCAGTGGCTTTGATCCATTATCCGCAAAGGAAGAGACAAGTGTGACCAAGGTTTTTATAGAGCATTGAGTGTGCATGAAGGTAGATTACTCATGTTGATTTGAATCCTGTATTCTTGTATTACTATCTGGGGCTTTCTTGGCAATGTCAGAACATTTTGTCATGGCCATATATACAGCACGTGTGTCGTCTAATACAGCACGTATGTGGTCTGAGCCCATAGGATTCAATTCAAATTCTCTTTAAATTAATTTTGGTGAATAATATTATTTTGAGCAAGTGGGCTTTTGAGCCCCTGGAAATGATGTTAAGTGTAAGGTCACCCTTGGTAATTTAATTTTGAGGGCCAGTATTTTCAGGATTTGAACAAAGTGGAAAATTAAGTGATATTTGCAGCTTCCTAACCTTGGAAGGAGGTCCTGGAATGATATAAATACTGCCTTCTAGGGGACTCAGCTGTGGGACATTGTATGCCTTAATATTGTTATAATTTCTTTTTTCTCCTCTCTCTCACAAAAATGAGATGGATGAACTGATCATCCCATAATTTTTCATTATGAAAGAACTTTTCCTACTTCATCTTAATGTCTAGGGTGTTTCATTTAAGAACAGCTTAAATGAGCCCTCTTTCAAAATAAGCTGTCCTGTAATACCATTAGTTCCCAGCTAGTCACTTTGTGAAGTCACAGAACTGTGTACAATCTCTCTTGATTCTAAAACCTTGGGAGAAAGTAATTGAGGTATAGACACTTCAGAGTCTCAATTTTATTACTCTGCAAAGAAATTTCAATTTAGAGTTTATCTAGGTTACAGTCCCCAAATATTTCTCACGGAGGATAAATCAAATTTGTTGGAAAGTTCCTAGTCATATATCATTCAGTCCTATTACCTGAACTGCCTTGTTTAACATTGTCAGTTGGAACACTCTCTCGGCTATGATTAGAACTCAACCTTGTTTGGGTGACAACCCACTCTTCTTGCTTGTTTCTCTCTTTCTCGCTTTTAACTCCCAGATTCAACATAGTTCTTTGAAATGATTTATGTTTCATCCTAAGTCATTAGTGTGTGCTTCCAAGTGGCCTATCTTTCCTCCTTTGTTGGTTAATGTTTATAGGAAACCTCTTAGAGTAATGACTCACTGTGATACTTCATCACTTGCCTGCCTCCAGTATCAGTGATGAGCTTATATTTGAGACTTTACCCTTCTCTGCATCTTTAAAACATATTCTGCTCTCTCAGTGGTGAATATGATTCTATGCCTGATCTATGGGTAAACACAAACCATTTTCTATGTATTAAGAAAGATAGATGTGTGCCACTCTCCTCTGTTTTTCTGCAAGAAATGTTCTTTTATCTGCAGACTAAGAAACCATATACAAAACTCATCTAGGTTGCTTCACAGATGATTATTCATCATTAGAGTATTCGAAATCAAATGAAAGGGTAATATGTAACTACTTTTAAGAACTAGTTCTCCTTTTAAAATAACTAGCTCACTCAAGTACTTCTATTTTTTAATGCTACTTTCTTTACTCAGTAAGAGTCAAGACACTGTGAGACTCTGCGAAATTTGAATTCTGCTTGTTACCGAAACCCTGAGCCCTTATAGATGATGTTAGAGAGCACCTTTTCCAAATTCCTTCAGGCAAAGCCTCACAATCATGAAAGAGAGGAGAGGAATGCTTTGGTGGTTATTTGTGCAGGTGATAATTTGTACAGAACTAGACTTCAGAGTCTTGGAGCTGAAGGGAGTCACAAAGGAAGGTTTCTTCAATCTCTCTTCTTTTGGGGAAAGAAGGATGTCATCCTGACTAAAGTCGTAAAGCAACTAGCAACCTGAGTAATTGCATGATTTAACCAAAGCTCACTTTAATGGCTCTGCGGTCCACACCTGCCCTCCAATCCCCATGAATTTTTTTTTTTTTTCATCAATGTATCCCAAGTAGCTAAAATAATGCCTGGCACTTAGAAGGCCCTATTTGCTCCTTTACTGAACGGATGGATTGATGAGCTGAGCTAAGGGAAAAAGGAATTCAAAATAGCAATTGCCTTCCTCTTAAGCCAGTGTTTTTTCCACCACCTAACTATACCTTATCTCGTTTGTGTGTTTTGAGAGGCAGCATAGTAGAATGCTCAAGTACAGATGTTTTGGGAAAGAACTGCCTGTGTTCAAATTTCTGCTGTGTAATCTTCAACAAATTACTTACCTCTCAATTTTCCTGTGTTAGAGATAATTATAGAACAATGTCTTTTAGAATTGCTGTGAGGATTACCCGAATTAACTTGGGAAAAGTACTTAAAATGATACCTAGTATATTGTTGGCACTCAATCTGTTAGCTGCTATATTGGGAATGGGCAGTCAGTGGCATGTGGTGTAACTCACAGGGTTCCTCCCTGGAGGCAAGTCTGGAACTTGACAAGCTCCTCTGAAACAAGGTGGAATCATGGGGCTTCAGCGTGGGGTGCTGAAGACTTGCACTATGCAGCTCTCCTCACATGCCACATTGAGTCCCAGATTTCTGCAACCACAGAAGTTTAAGCGAAGCTTTGCTGAAAGTTTGAAACCAGTGTGAATACATTCATATGGTAAATAACAGAGACTCTGAAAAGGAGACAATGGGATGCCCAAGAAATTCTATGGGCTTTATTGGCTCAGCTGCTCATTAGCTGTCTGTCCTGGCAAAACTATTCAAATCCTTAGAACCTTAGTTTTCTCACTTGTAAATTTAATTAAAAAATACTTCTTGTATAAAATATGAAATAATAGGTACATGTAAAGTGCTAAGTGTATCATAGAGATGTAATAAATGATAAGCCCTTAAAATAATGATCATAGCTATAAAAATCCAAGGGATTGGAAAAAAGGAATGCACATTACTATGTAAAGATATCATTATTTCATTTGCTTGCTTCTTCAGAAAGTAACAAGGTGGTTTCTAGGCAATCAGTGCCATGCAAGTATTTTGTCTCAGGAGCCTTTGTTCTTGAAATTTTTATCCATGAACTCTGTTAAAATTATACCATGACTTCAGAGTCATCTCTGATTCCAAAGCCTCCCTCTAACTAAGCTGCTTGCAGGAGACTTTGGTGTCTTCAGTAGAAGAAGAAAGAGAGAGGAAGAAAAGGAAGGAAGGGAGGGAGTGAGGGAGGGAAGGAAGGAAGGGGGAGGAAGGAAGGAGGAAAGGAGGGAAGGAAGGAAGGGAGGGAGGGAGGAAGGGAAGGGAGGGGAGGGGAAGGGAAGGGAGGAAGGAAGGAAGAATGGGAGGGGAGGGGAGGAAGGAAGGAGGAAAGGAGGGAAGGAGGGAGGGAGGGAAGGAAGGAAGGAAGGAAGGAAGAAAAGGGAGGGAGGGAGGGGAAGGGAGGGAAAAGAAAAAAAGGAGTATAGAGATAACTAGGCATAATGGACATCGAGGCCAATTTTGTCACCCATTTGCACTCCCTATTTTTCCCTTGCTTTTGGAGCTTATTGATAATGAGGTGTTTCATCTGACTTTTGTGAGTGAAATATGGCTGTTATCAATCTATACTACCTTGTAAGATGACCGGCCTGCTTAGTCTGCAATAACAAACAACTGCAGAATCTCAGAGCTTAAATCAACAGCAAAAGGTTATTTCTTGTTCGTGCTCTGATTCCACTATTGATTAGATAGGAGCTCTATGCTGCTTCATGCTTATTCAGCCAATAGAGCCTCCACTGTCTGAAATGTTGCTAGTGACCATCATGGGTGAGGGAAGATAGCAAATTATGATCTGGCTTTTAACACATATCTTTGTCTAAAAGACTGTGTGGCCCTGACATTTGTCACTTTGAGACAGGAAGTAGGCTGGAAGAGGAATGTGTCAAGTATTTGGTGACCAGAAAGTTGAGTAGTCATTATTTGGGATTCCCATCTATTCTGGTTCTCTTCTTCTGCATACATGGTAGGGTTGCACATTGCTGCCCATTTGAATTAGCCATTGGCCAGTGAAGTGTGCATAAGGATGAAGCGCCACTTCCATGTTGAAGCTTCAAAATCTAGTGTGCAGTTTGGAATATTCTTTCCTCCTATCCAAGTGACCCATATGTTTATGGCTCTGTCAGTCTGGGTTTTTGAATGAAGACAAAATGCAGTAGATTGCTCCCACCAACCTAAGATGGATGCGTACTATGAGCAAGAAATAATAGATCTGTGTTATGTCACTGAGATCTGAATGTTGTTTGGTCTGGAACATATCCTAGCTTATTCTAACCAATTCTGATAGGGAACATATTAGCATAAATTTCCAAAAGTTAAAAAAAAAGTTTTCTTTTGTTTATCCAGATTTATATATCCTCAAATTTAATGAGCCCAGAGGCAATTTTTCACTATCATAGGGAGAAAAAAAATTATGTAGGCTCCTTTGATTGGTTCACTTCATTAGTGGTAGGGGTGCTGGTGTTAGTGAGAGGTCATATTTGGGAACAAGGAGCTGTCTATATTAATTATAGCTGCAGGATGTGGTTGGGCTATCAACTTCTTTTCTGCTAGACAGAAAACATAATTTAGGGATCCATCAAAAATACATTTATCCTAATGACGGGATATCGGAGAGCACATGATTTTCACACACACTGGCTTTTCTTTCTACTTTTTCTTTAATTTAAATGAGTTTATTATATACTTAGATATTTTAAAAGGCAGATTCTTAATTTCGTAGCTTTGTTTTATAGAAATCAGTGAAGAAAGGAGGGTATTATTGGCAAGTGGGAGAACAATAGGTTTGTATTCCAAGCAGATGGTTTGTGGACCTCAAAGATTTCACATTCTCTATCGGTCCTGAAAATTAGACAGAGTTATGAAATCAAGTACAGATCCTACTACTGATTCACTATGTGACCTTGGGCAAGGCCCTTAATCACTTTAGATCTTAGTTTCCTCATTTTAAAAATGAGGATAATAATACTGGCATAAGTCATAGGGATGTTGTGTGGATAAACTAATTAATGATTGTAAAATGCTTTGAAAGTGCAAAGCGTTGTATAATT